>NC_142104.1:15442500-16042500 GCF_056152115.1 Neolamprologus brichardi
CCTTAGTTACACCGCATTAGGCCTAGGCTGCTTGGGGCTTGTATTGAGTCTTTCTTCTTCACTCAACTTTTTCACTCATGATGCGCTTATATACCACTCAGCATTAAATCATTAGTTATTATTAATCTCTAATGCTCTTCCACAGTGTTTCTTCTGCCCTCTCTCTTTCCCCATGACCCCCAACTGGTTGCAGCAGTTGGCTGCCCCTCCCTGATGTTACAAACACTTCACATGATCCCGAGATAAAGCACAGAAGCTCTGGACTTCTACATAATGATGCTATATTCAGTCCTGTAGAAACCTATATTATTAAAATGTATATTACTGTCTCTTGATTACCTTATGCCAAATAAAACACACTATTACAAAACACTGTTCTACATTAAAGTTTTTAGTTCAACATACAAGTGAAGACCTTTGACCGTCTATCAGATTTTATTTAATGTTGTCAGAGAAAGATATCATATCGTTTTCATGAAGGGGACTACATTTCAGTGTTAAAAGCAGAAGCCGTCTGTGATCAACAGCTATCTTATACACCAAATTCAGTTACTGTTTATGCTCCTGAATGTAAAGAGCAGCGTGTAAATGGTCAAAGATAAGGATACAGGGGCGATTCTAGAATCAGAGCTTTGGGGGTGCTGAGCACCCAGAGAGCTGCCCAGCCAGGCAAGATAAACCTGTCTCTGTCAGTCCCTGCATCCTTAAATGTTGTCCCGAGTTCTCTCTGACTGTCACTTTGGTGCATTTAAACCCCTGTTCCTCCCTGTCCTCATCATCTGTTGTATTCATCTCCATTATCAGTCATCATAATTTTACCATCTCTGTGTAAGTCTGCAAATTTCTTCATTAAATCATAAGATTCTTAAATTCATCAAGTCTCTCTGTGCCTGGGTCCTCGTCACAAAACATGACATCACTGTTTTGTACATTTTAACAATTTAATCCCACATTTGTGAAAGAAAAGCAAAACACTTTTTTGAAAAGTCTGTAACAAAACCATCAAATCTGATCAAGGTTATTTAAATGCTGCTAAAGAAGAATGGATTGGAATAAAAAAAATACATATCCTAACCTTAATTACTGGGTGAGAATAATGAATGATGCTCATAGTGAGTAAGAAGTAAACTGAGTGCATTTTTTGGACAGAGATTCACATTTAATGTGTTTGTATAATATGATACAGATACATAAAAAACACTCCCGAAACAGAATAAATTGTTACAAATAAATTATTACATAATATTAATAAAAACTATAAAAATGGTGGCAACTTTGCCTGTAGTAGAATGTATACAATGTGTACAATGTATACAGATACTAATTTTACTAATTTAATAATACTAATTTTCTGTTGTAAGATTTATGAGTTTCATGCTTTCACAGTGGTACTTAGGAGAGCTTGACATTTTATCATGTGGTACACACTGTAAAAAGTGTGAGAAACACTGAGAAGTGTCTGTGTGCTTTTGGAAAACATTTAAAGCTGCAGTACAGAATCTTTGAAACAAGCTTAAAACATTTTTAGAATATAAACAGAGCACTCTGCTTCTCTTTACAGCTCCTCACTCCACCAGGGCTGTTTGGCACTTTCTGATAGTGTGCAAATGTGATGTACGTACTGCAGCAGTCATACAGACAACTGGACGGTCCAAAAGTTGGCCTACCTATTACTGGCTGAGGTTTTAGAAGAGTTGTGGCTGAACCACATAAAAATATATCATTAATTTTAATCTCCCCAATCAATTATAATGTTATGTTGGAATGTTGTTAAAGAGGGTCAAAATGTTTCAACCCAGTTTGTTTTGCAGATTCCGTATAGCAGCTTTAATATAGGGAGGACACAACTTCCAGATTGTGTGAGTTTCTGTTGTGCCTGTCACTGTTCCCTGTCTGTTTTCTTACCTGGTTCTTCCTGACCTTGCCCTTTCTCCTCACATTCCCCTCGTTCCTCTCTCCCTCTTTGGACTGACAATCATACACAAATAGATTGTATTAAATTAGATGAAAATTAAATTAATATGAAAAAATACTATTAAGATCACTAATAAAAAAGTCCTCTCTCAGTGTACTTTCAACTAAAAGGCAAATAACCAAACCACATGAACATCTAATAAAAGATATAAATATTGAAACACTGATCCAACATTATTCTTGATTGACGGATCATTTGATTTTACACTTTTACCTGAATGTGGCTCCTTTTTTTTGAAAAAACTTCCTTATATCCATTATGAACCTGGCTGTCTCTCTGTACGCACACACACACACACAACAGGAGTTATAAGGTTAATGGGCATTCAGTCAGTTAGCTAGTTAGTATCCATTTAAAACAGGACAGTGGTAACAACTTTAGGCTACGGAAAATTTAAAGTTTTAGATTTTTAAATAGGCTGTATACATTTCAATGGGAGGAACAGGACGGTGAAATGTCGCTGAATTTACTACAGAGCAGGACGGATTGTAGGGTAGCAAACATTGTCGGAAAACACGTTTTCAACACTGCAGGTTACCTGGTGTAATGTTTTTCAGTTAAAAAGAAACATGGTCTGACTCCTACCTAACTATATAAAGAGTAACTGAAGGTTAAATGCAGCTAATATGTTTTAAGCCAGGCACTCACACCTCCGCTCCGCTGTGTCTCAGCCACCAGAGCGCTAGAGCCAGAGCAGGAGAGAGCTGGAACAAACCATTTTGGGGGGGGGGGGGGGAGTTATCTATACTTTTGTTGTTAAAATGTTACGTCTCAAACAAGTACAGTACTGTATGCTTTTTAGCCCAAAAATGGGCTAAAATCGCCCCTGTAAGGATATATACACTATTATTGCCAAAGCTATTTGCCTTCACACACATATGAACTTGAGTCCCATCCCATTCTTAATCCATTGGGTTTAATATGAAGTTGGCCCACCCTTTGCAGCTATAACAGCTTCAATTCTTCTGGGAAGGCTTTCCAGAAGGTTTAGGAGTGCGTTTATAGGAATTTCTGACCATTCTTCCAGAAGTGCATTTGTGAGGTCAGACACTGATGTCGGACGAGAAGGTCTGGCTCGCAGTCTCCGCTCTAACTCATCCCAGAGGTGTTCTATTGGGTTGAGGTCAGGGCTCTGTGCAGGCCAGTCAAGTTCTTCTACACCAAACTCATTCATCCACGTCTTTATGGACCTTGATTTGTGCACTGGGGTGCAGTCATGTTGGAGCAGGAATGGGCTATCCCCAAACTGTTCCCACAAAGTTGGGAGCATAAAATTGTCCAAAATGTCTTGGTACGCTGAAGAATTAAGAGTTTCTTTCACTGGAACTAAGGGGCCAAGCCCAACTTCTGAAAAACAACCCCACACCATAACTCCTCCTCCACCAAACTTCACACTGGGTACAATACAGTCAGACAAGTACTGTTCTCCTGGCAACCGCCAAACCCAGACTTGTCCATCGCATTGCCAGACAGAGAAGCATGATTCACCACTCCAGAGAACACGTTTCCACTGCTCTAGAGTCCAGCGGCGGTGTGCTTTACACCACTGCATCCGGCGCTTTGCATTACGGTTGGTGATGTAAGGCTTGGGTGCAGCTGCACAGCCATAGAAACCCATTTCATGAAGCTCTCTACGCACTGTTCTTGAGCTGATCTGAAGGCCACATGAGGTTTGGAGGTCTGTAGCAATTGACTCTGCAGAAAGTTGGCTACCTCTGTGCAGTATGTGCTTCAGCATCCGCTTCCCCCGTTTTGTGATTTTACGTGGTCTCCCACTGCGTGGCTGAGTTGCTGTTGTTCCCAATCGCTTCCACTTTGTTATAATACTACTAACAGTTGACTGTGGAATATTTAGTAGTGAGGAAATTTCACGACTAGACCTGCTGGACAGATGGCATCCTATCACAGTACCACGCTGGAATTCACTGAGCTCCTGAGAGCGACCCATTTCTTACAAATGTTTGTAGAAGCAGTCTGCAGGCCTAGATGCTTGATTCTTTTTTTTCAATCACTTCCTGTGGCCATGGAAGTGATTGGAACACACAAATTCAATGATTTGGATGAGTGAATACGTTTGGCAATAGAGTGTATCATGATACCAGTTACATTATTATATCATTCCTTTGTTTTTGTCTTTAACCTTCTCATTGAAACAGCTTTTGTCCTTTTTTATCCATTAATTTTGGATTTACAGTAAATTCGCTACAATATTAAATGAGTGTATTCAGCATTAACGGTTAAAATGTGGGAAGATTTGTCTGCTGTCACTGGATCGTGCTGAAGTCTGAATTTGAGGGCAGCTCCTGTAATCACAAACAGAAAAGAATCATCAATCAAATGTGAAGTTTATTCCTCAAAGCTGAAAAAAAGTTTATTCCTTCTCAGTCCTCACACACTTCAGGTTAATAAGTTCTGAGCTTACATTTTTTCAGTCTACAGTTTTGCTGACAGCTAGCAGGTGGACTGTTTGTTAAAAAAAAAAAAAAGACAACGTTCTATAAATATAAACAGATTATCAAGTATAATATTTCACCTTCGAGTTGTTGATTTACAAAGATGAGCTGATGGGACAGGTTTCCAATCCTGGTTTAGTTGTGTTGCTGCATCAGGGTCATCTGCAGGAAAACTGAAAGAAACAGGCGGTTTTATGACCACTTTGAGCTGTTGCTTTAGCATTGAACAATATATATTAACGATTCATATTATTTCTCTCAAAGGATGTAAGCTGTACAGAGTACGGCGCATGTAACTGTGTTAGCAACAAACTGAGATATTAGCTAGAGACTCGAGCCGATATTACAGGCAGTTTGTGAATGAATTAATACCGTGAGAATATTTTCAATCACCTCAATAATTCATCTTTGGTGATTACAGCGTTTAATCTGTTCATGTGAGGTTGTAGAAGTGCATGACACGTTTGTTGTGTTTTAGTGTTACTGTTTGGAGAGAGAAAGCTGTAGAAGAGTCCAGCTCACTCATGTCACAGTAATGCCTGATTTAGACTTCTGCAGGGAGTCTGCAGAACTAAGGGAAACAATGGTTTGTGACTGAGCAGTAGTGGTGTGCAGGATTGGAAATTTTGGTATTGATCTGATACCAAGTAATACAGGGTCAGTATTGCTGATACCAATACAGATGTTTTTAGCCTATAAATGCCTCATCTTAAACTACCTGCAGCCGGTTTGATCATCCTTCAGCTCCGTACAGTCAAAGCAATAGAGCTAATGTCTGGACTACAGCAGATACTTTAATTAGCATCAAAGCACAAGAGAGTGATTTCTGTATTCAGGGTAAATTCATTCATGTGCACAGATTAACTACCGAACAACAGCTTTCTCCCAACTGCTCTTCTTAGCTAGCTAAAGGCGTTTATTACTGATTAGCGTACAAACACATTTAATTCACCCAAAAAGTGCAACGACGCCTCAGGGCCTTCTGTCGGTTAGTCCGGTTTACTGCAGACCACCTCACCAGTGTTGCCAACTCCTCAGTAAGGAAAATCGCTATTGGCTGTCCTAAAAGTCGCTAGAAGTCGCTAAACGACGTCATCACCTAATTTGCATAATTGGTCATGCTAATGTAATTGTAACCTACGTTGTTGGAGAGAGAAATAACATCGTGGAAGAGACATAAAGTGAGTAAAAAACGTCCTAAATGCATTTAGAATTTATTTAGAACTACAAATTAAATTTCTTTTAGCAATTATTGTTTTTTTTAATGTCACAATTCCAACCCTGCTCCTTAATCCGGGCTTGGACCGGCAAAAGTGACCCGAAATAGGCACTCTGGTGGAGTTACTTTGTGTGTGTGTGTTTATAAGTAGTTTTAAACCTTGTGATCCACAAAACAGCATAAGAGTAAAAGAAGAACTGACTGCGTTACAGCACCCGCTGCTTGTTTAGAGTAAAAGCGATATGCGCTTTCACGTCTTTTTTTAGGGGTCTGAAAACTCGCTAAATATAGCGACAAAGTCGCTAAGTTGGCAACACTGCACCTCACCTCAGTTTGAACTGCCCCTGCTCTAGCTTCTTCTTCGTTGGAGGTCAATGGTGGTTGGCAAACCACACTTACAAGTGCATTACCGCCACCTACATGAGTGGATGGTGGACCTGCTGGGTGTTTCGCTCTTCAGTGTAGTGTATAGTTTAAACCTGTATGTCCTTTTCTCAAGCGAGTAAATAACATCTCTTCCTCTGGATTCCTTCCATATCCATAGAGTTAAATTTATTAAGAAAAATGTTTTTTCAACAAGTTTTATGCATCAACTTAAAGCCTAAAAGAATATTCATTTTGTTTTATGGTATTTGGGGAATCAAGTATACTTTTAGCCATTATCAACCTATCTGCAGATAGAATTGAATAATTTATTATTACACTAAATTGATCACAAAGACAGCCCACAGCATGACTTTGATTTTTCGAAGCTTTATTTCCTTATCCCTCTACTGCATGACTTTTTAATTTTTTGGGAAAAAAATATTTCTCCCTATTTTGGGGGAGCTTTAAGGTCCCTAATAATATATCAATCATAAAATTTGACACCCTGCCCCCCCCCAAACAGATATGGGTTTGTTGCTTCAAGGCAACACTGTGCGACAAGGGTAGTAAAATTCCAAGTTATTCTATAATAAGTTGTATTAGTACAACAAGGATGAACAAATAAATAAACAACAAATAAACAATGCAAACATTTCACAGAACAATAAAACACCAAAATACATCCAACATTTGACCGTAACCCCATGCACGCATGCACGTGCGCGCGCGCACACACACACACACACACACACGTTGTGTTTCCATCACTTTTGGGGACATTACATTAACTTACATTCATTTCCTGGAGACTTATCCTGACTCTACCCATCACAAGTCCCTGCCTGAACCTTACCCTAACCCTGACTCAAGCCTTCACCCTAAAATTAAATGATTTACCTTGCAATTTGTCCCCATAAAGTAGGCGAGACCTCACAATGGGAGTGTGTAAACAAATTTGTGTCCCCACAACAATAAGTAATACACTTCCACACACACACAGCAAAATTGGTATGGCACGGATCTGGCCCACACAATGTGCTTACACATGGCCCATATACCGCAAAGAATGACGGCCCTTTGGTGGCCCAGACCTGGTTTGCCAGAGGTGGCCCACACATGGGCCAGCACAAGGCCAGTTTCAGACACACTGGTGGTCCTGTGCTGGCCCATGTGTGGATTACCTCTGGCAAACCTGATCTGGGCCACCAAAGGGCCGTCATTCATTGCAGTATGTGGGCCATCTGTAGGCGATGTGCAGCCACGGGCCAGTTGTAGACACACTGCTGGCCCTGTGCTGGCCCAGAACGGTTTCAGCTCTGGCCCCAGATGTCAGCCTAATGTGTACCTTAATCAAGCCATGCAATAACAACATGTGCCAGAACATGCAAAACAGTGCAAAAGTAACATGCCGAAACTCTCTTCAGACAGTGAATGGACTGATTTTTATATAGCGCTTTTCTACTCTCCCAAATTGCTCTATACAACATGCCACATTCACCCACTTTTGCTTAACTGAGTGCTTCCTAACTACATTCATACACATTCACACTCTTGACATGCAGACTAGAGGAGCCAGGGATCGAACCACTAACCTTCCGATCAGTTTGTAACCTGCTCTACCACCTGAGATATGGTACGCCATCGCATAAACAGTGGCGTCATTGCCAGACCTGGGACACATCTGGTTGGCATACACTCTGTCAAAACACCAGTCAGTCAGAAGTGCCAGCTTGATGCCAGATCTGGGCCAGACCTGTTTTCTGTAGGCCTGGGCCACATAAACCAAGCCAGATATGGCATGCCATCACATAGACAGTGCCATCTATGCCAGGCCTGATGATATACGTCTTATCATGCCAGAAGTCGGCCAGCAGTGCCGACTTGATACCAGATCCTGGCCAGACCTGCTTGCTATGTGGGCACTAACACACACACAGACACAGTTACTTTACCAACTGACCCCTGAGCTCCTAAGTATCCCCCAAACCTCATTCAGGGATCCACTACTCTACTTCAATGTCACTCCCTGGAAGCTCACTGTCCTCACTTTCTGAGGACAGAAAGTGCACATTCCCTTGGTTTCCTTCCATAAAAGGTATTTACATCCATGTCCTGTAATTATGAGTAGATCGTAAAGTAAAAAACATTGACTATGATCATATAAATGCAGACAAACACATCTCTACACTCATATGCAAATGCATTATAATGCCTGAAAAATTTTGGGCTAACTGCGCAGTGTTGCCTTGAGGCAATGAATGAAAATTAACAGTTTTACTGTATAAATAAATTTACAAAAGTAGAACAAACAATCAAATATGCTTCTTAACATATTCATGCACATACAAGTATTTTTTAATATACATTTATTTCACTATAAACATGTAAAATAGTGATCTTTATCTTGCCTCCTAATGGAGATGTCCCTCATGCAGTGCAGCTTGCAGAAAGGGGTCCTCCCCCACCAAAATGAAAGTCACACCACCTTCAACTCATCATTTTATTGGAAAGAGATGTGTCTGGTAGCATTATTTGAAAAAAAAAAGTTTTGTTTTTTTTGAAGGGCCAGTGTAATGCATGAAAATGTGGTTTGTTGCCTCAGGGCAACGCTATGCTGTAGAGGGCATTACCGCCACCTACATGAGTGGATGGTGGACCTGCTGGGTGTTTCGCTCTTCAGTGTAGTGTATAGTTTAAACCTGTATGTCCTTTTCTCAAGCGAGTAAATAACATCTCTTCCTCTGGGTTCCTTCCATATCCATAGAGTTAAATTTATTAAGAAAAATGTTTTTTCAACAAGTTTTATGCATCAACTTAAAGCCTAAAAGAATATTCATTTTGTTTTATGGTATTTGGGGAATCAAGTATACTTTTAGCCATTATCAACCTACCTGCAGATAGAATTGAATAATTTATTATTACACTAAATTGATCACAAAGATAGCCCACAGCATGACTTTGATTTTTCGAAGCTTTATTTCCTTATGTTCTCAACCATCCTATCCTTTTTTCAAACAGATGTGGCCCCACAGGCCTGTCAGATGAACTCAGGTACTCTTTCATCATCTCTCTGCAGAAATGCACTGGGTTAAAGTAATTTAAAACTGAATCCATTACTTGTTTAATAGTATTTAACAGAATTACTTTTAGCAGTTTTAACTGTGCCGGGACTACTGCTGAGCAATTACATTGACAGTAACCTAGTATTCTGATCAATGTAAAAGCTACTGATTGATCCTGTAAATTACCCCCTGGTATATTTGTACCCTTGGTTGGAATTCATTGGTCTAAATGCACTTTCTGTCATCCTTAAAAAAAAAAAAAAAAAGTTCAGTATAAATCAACTTTATTTATGATTCATTTTTAGCTATATATCTGTGTTTAGTGTATATATTTATATATGTATATATATATACACACATATACACACACATACACACATTATCATACACACGCACACGCGCGCGCACACACACAATGGCATGATCAGACATTGTGTAAAGATAAACATGCAGTAGATAAGACGGGGCCGAGAGTTTTGGCTTTTAAGTGTTTCTCCCCGTGACCTTGGACAGTCTTTAAAGAAAACCATTGAAACCCTATTTATACAGTATTCAGAAAGACAAAATATTTCTGCCAAGCAAAAAGAAGTGAAGAGAGCATTTTTTGCAAATAAATTACAGTTTTCAGACAAGAGAGAACCAGACTCCAAGGCTGGACAACGAAGAGCTGGAGTGCAGATCAGCATTCAGACTTTTCTGAGGTGAAAAGCAGCACAGCTTCATGATCCATATATGAAAAATGGGGAACTAAAGCTACAAGTATTTTACATATAAAGTCAAACAAAGCAAACAAAAAAAAAAAAAATGTAGTGAAGTATAAATGTGTGTATAGTTTGTGTCACAGACTCAGGATATCTCTGAGGTGAAGTTGTCCTTGAGTGATGTTTGCTTTCAGCGTCCATGCCTCTTTAGTATAAAGGTAAGCATGACAGGGGAAAAGTGCAAATGGATCAAAGCTGAAGGGCAAAAATCACCCAACACATGGGACTGAACAGTGTCTTTAAAGCAGGACCTAGACTACAGGTCTGAGCATCACAGTGGAACATTGTTGGATTTGACAGTATAACCATACTGCAACTCTTCCAGTGCTTACAACAGCTGACGCGAGCCATTCATCACATTAGTATTTCAAACACACTAAACCAACAGGTTCAATAAAACAGCATGAAAAAAAAAAAAAGAAGAACAGCGAGTCTACAGGCTGCTGATCATCATTAACCACTTTGTTTCTAATGAATCAAGATGTAAACACAAAAAGTGTCTTTTGATGTAACAGAACTGGTTTTTTTCAGTCATTTTTTTCAATCCTTGCTTAAAAGTTCAATTCACCCAAATTTCAAATAGACATATCTTCTTTAAATTTAACAAGTCTGACTTTTGAGCTTTTTTCCTCTAATAAAGGAGGTCAGAGGAATTTCCTTATAGTGCTAAAGTACTAAAGAGAAAAGACAAAGCTTTTCTTATTTGGAACATGGGTGAACCAAACTTTGAGTTATGTAAGATTACAGGTTAGTGATAGAAAGTGCAGTAAAAATTCAAACTGAATGGGTGTCGTAGCAGCCAAAGACATGAACAGAGAAACTACACCATCAGACATTTGTGGAGGAATTCCTGATGCGAGTTGTTGAAAACTGACATCTTCATTGATCTGCATATGTTACACCTGAAATGTGTGAAATGATGTATTGATGATGCTTGTGGCATTAGTCCATTAATCAATCAGAGAATCAATATCAAAGATAATCAATTCTCCTTCTCCAGTGTGAGGATTTGTTGCATTTTTCTCCATTGTATGATTGTATATTGACCATCTGGCACTTTGTAGTCTTAGAAATAAATAACTGCTAGCTGAGGTTCAAAATGATGATTTTATGAACCTGATGTCCACGGTGAATGACGTTTTCCTTAATGAAATGTGTTTTGGACTGGAAATGTGTAAAACATCAAACAAGGGGTAACATTTCTGTTGGGCTGGAAGCAGTTACAGTAACGAAAATGTTTAACTGAGAAATTCCTTCCTTTCCCAGCTCCATGGATGAATAACACCTGATATGAATAAATACAGAACTTGGATGCTGACTCACATTCTTTGTTCGGGCTGATCCCACCCCACATCATGAATACCTTCACTTACTGGGTCCATCGAGACTCTAGAAAGTGACACTTTGTAGAGTATCTGGGCGAGATGCAAGAGGAAGTCCAAGAGCAGTGCTGTTCAGAAAGCAAACAAAAAGAAGCTCCTGCTGCAGAAGAACAAGATAAAATGGTGCGGTGGTCTGTAGCGCTCTCCTCTTTTCCGTCTTTGCTCCTGTTTTATTCCGCATGAAACCCGACTGTATGGCTTCAGTTGTGTGTGCTTGAGTGTGTTTGCAGTCCGAGACGTCAGGATGATAAAAAGGCTGTCTCATTGTTCGTTACTTGGGTTGGTTTGTTTTGCACGCTTGCCTTGACATGTAGCATTCAGCAGACTCTGACTGTGTGCATCTGTATGCGAGTGTGTCTACGTCCTGGGGCAGGGCGCGAAAGAGAGTGATGATGGGCAGCTCACACTTGAAGCTGTGAAGTGGTGCGGGGGGCGGGGAAGGGGGATGCCTGAAGGTGTGTTACGTGTATTTATGAATACAGACATTTCTCAGTCCAGGAAGAGAGTGGGGGCAGGCCTCACATCTCTGGCTGTTCAGCAGTGACGAGCTGTGGTGCGTCTGCATGTATTATCAGTTCTTAGCCCGGCCCTCACATCTCTGGCTGCTCTGCAGTTACCGGCTGGGTTCGGGGCTCGGGAGACTCGTAGCGCTGGTGGAAGTTTCTTTTCCTCAGCTTCTCTGGAGCTTTTCTCCACAAAACAATCTCCTAAACACAGACACAGAGCAGCAAAAATAAAAAATACGGTAATGCATGTTTTTAATGTAGAACTATTCATGTACTTATATGGAAAAGTTAAGCAAGCTGGAGGTCAGGGTGGGGCTGCATATTGCACATCGGCACAGAGCCACACACCACAATTAAATTACATTAAACTAAAAACAGCAGTCGCTGAGATTATAACGGCTGCAGGCAGTTCAACTTAATGTAATTTTAATTATGTCAAAATGATCCATCAAAGAGATAACTAATAAATGTGCCTAAGACACTATACGTCCTTTATCCCTTGTTTTTTAAGGAATTTTTTGTTATTTTCTTCTGCTACCAAACACACACACACAAACTATTCAAAGAAGTATTGCTTTTAGAAACGAAATCTAGATGTAATCAAGCACAAATGAAATCCAGTTAATCTTTTTATGCAACAGGAAATTTTATTTACAAATGTGAAGTTAATATGCCAACTAAGGTGGGCTAAATTATGGACGTGTACGTGAATGAGATCAACTGTGATTCAGTGCTGGTATATGTTGTATCCACTGGCCAATTCATTGGATATGCCTATTAAACTGTATAGTGCAAGTATCTATTTAGCCAATCACATGGAAGCATGTAAACATGGTCAAGATGTCCAGCTGAAGTTCAAACTGAGCATCAGAATGGGGAAATAGGTCGAATTAAAAAGATTTTGAACGTGTCAAGGCTGTTGGTGCCAGAGTGTCTGAGCATTTCAAAAACTGCTGATCTACTGTGATTCTCCCACATATGGAACGAAATCAGGGTCAAAAAGTTATTTGAAACTAAAATTCTAAGTTTTGATATTTAAAAACATAAAAAATGTGTTAAAAAAAAATACACAAAAACAGAAATGTTGCAAAAATGTGTTGTGAGCGTGTATCAAAGGGGAAGGGCGGGGCATAGACTAATGATTGACACCTACTGTGTCACGTTTGTTACAAATTAAAAAGCGGTATTTTGGTTGAACATGGCCACTGCTCGTTCACAGGATGCCGCTGGTACCACCCAACAGGTAAGAAACATGGTTTTTGATCATCTTGTGATGGACAGAAATAAATAATATACAGAAATGAACAGGCTGTTAGATTTCTTTACGGCATTCATAGCTCTTTTAGCTCAGCGACCTACCAGCCAATCAGATAACAGTATTCCCGTAACAAAAGGGTTTGAAACAAAAAAAAAAAATTACTTTGAAGCTGCATGAAAACAAATAATTTATTAAAAATAAAGTAATTTAGGTTTTTCAAACACATTTTGTTTTTGTTTCAAATATCAAAATAATTTCAGTTTCTAATCACTTTTTCAAATGAATGAAACCTTTGACTCTGATTTAGCTCCACAGTCATCTCTACGGCTGGCCCCAAAAAAGAGAAAATATCCAGCGAGCAACAGCTGGTCTGAAAATGGCTCGTTGAAGTCAGAGGTCACAGGAGAACAGACTGACTGCTTTGAAAGGATCAAAAGGCAGCAGTAACTTAAATAAGCACTTGTCACAACCAATGTATGCAGAGGGACACGTCGGATCTTGAAGCAGATGGGTTACAGCAGAAAGATCGCATTGGATGCCACTCCTGTCAGCTAAGAATAGGAAACTGCAGCTACAATTCAGAGAGGCTCACCAAAAATAGTACTAGCAAGGTGCACCTAATAAAGTGGCCAGTGGCTGTAAATACATTAATCACTTTTTGTGATGAAAGCAGGATTTAAAAGTTCCCGGTGTTGTTCTCTGGCCCACTTCTGTTTTCCTTTGTGCACTGCACATCCACAGCCATGGTGTTCTGTCTAAGGTTACCACTCATTTAGCAATTAGCGTTACAGCATTAGGAATCAAGTGCATCATTATTTTGGTACCGGATCCCCTCAGTTTCCTGATGGAACTACAGATTCTAATAACAAAAATCAAAAACCCTGCACCTCTCTCTGGAAATTAATAAATATACACAATATAATTTCACAATCACACATATATAACAGAGCACATTTACTTGGAGTGGTGGTGACTTACCTGTTGTTTAAAGTATCTCCTGTCCTCTTCGTCCACCAGCACCAGATTAAGGAAGTAGCGTACAGAGAACTTCTTGTTGACATCCCTCATGGTGGGTGTCAAGTCATATCCTGTAAGGAAACATGAGAGACGATTAGATGTCACTAACAAAAAACAAAACAAAATAAAAAGCAAACAAAAACTGGCCTGTTTGACTGTTTCATGACGAGGGAAGTTAACAGGAAAAGCGATATCCTGATGATAGGAGTCTGGTCAGCACTCAACATAATAGCTGCCAAAGAAGAGATGAGCTCTTACCAGCCAAGAACAGTCTGATGGGAATTGATTCTCCTTTAACTGGGGCTCCATCCATGATCTCATACTTAGCAACCGTCTCTGTCTCTGTGGTAGTACTGGGACCTGAAAAGGAGGACAAGGACTTTACTACCTGAAACAAAATATTAAAGTGGAGCAAAGTTTCCAGTACTCTTAGTGGGACACAGTTAGTTTACAGAGAAGAAAAGAAACCAGGTTTAAAAGCTGAGAGGAGATGAACTACAGAGTTAATCAAAGTCCACAATGACTTGTCATTTATGTGCTCTATCTAGGTTACTTTATTTTTATATGTGGCTGCTCTGGATTCTCACCTATGCCTGTGATCTCCTTCTTAATGAGCTGCAGCTCCATGTGTTGGATCTTGATTCTGACCAGCAGGAAATAAATCTTCCCAACAATCACATCCTTGAGGTGGTACCTATAAGAAAGGCATAAATGCAAGTAAAGACAGCTCTTATTTAGATTTGGGATTTTCTGCAGTGACAGAGCATTAACTTGTTCATTTGATAAGTTAAAGTCACATTGCTCTTACTTGGATTTATTGTATTCAAACTCGATGTGGAGACAGTCTTCTATGCCGACCTCCATTTTGATTGAATTGTTGACGTCAGGGTAGGTGGCTAACTGATGGACAATTAACTCATATTCCTTCACCAAGTCAGACAGGCGCCGAACTATTGTTACCCTGAGGAAGTATCTGCAAGTCGAACACGACAACACACCAAGCTATAAAAGTCAGACTGAAATCACACTGATTTTTTTCTCTATTAGAAATAAAATGCATTTAAAAAAAGAAGAAGGAGCTGAACAAAATAAGCTTGATGGATACCATTAGTGCACAAGAGTGATGGCCAGCTGAGGCATCACTTAGTATGTTTTATATCCTGTTAACAATTGTCCATGAAAGTTTCACCTCAGACAAACTTGGCCTGAACAAAGGTTGTTTCTGTCTGCTTAATTTGTAATTAAATCTTATACAGGGTCATTAGTTTCTCTCTTCTGCACGATGTGTGTGTGCCTTTTAATTAAATAGTATCTGAGTCACACTTGCATGTGGAGAGTACAGTGTGCGGTGAAGGAGAGACAGGCAAACTGAAAATAAAACAATTTGAATTGATGACATTTGATGACTTAACTGTAAATTCAGAAAAAACAAAAACATCCAAAAAGCGGTAATCTGTGTCACAGCGAGTTCACAAGCCCTGCACCTACTCAGTAGTAAAGAGTATTGAGAAATCTGACAGAAAATAAACATTACATAATAGGTTGTGTCACCTTAGCCTAACGTTGGCTCCAGTATAGGACTCATAGGGCTTCTCCACCTGCATGAACTCAAAGTCGTAGCTTCTGTTCTGGGTGAGCTCTCCCGGTAAAGCCAACTCTTTGACCAGGTCCACAAACTCGTGGGTGTTGCTCTTATCAGAGAAAAGCTCTGAAATATAGCAGAGAGAATTCAGACTGGCTGAAGGTCTGATTGCTTTGAATTCACTTAAAAAAACAAACAAAAAAAACCCCAAATCTGTATTTATTAGTTTTATTTGAGCATTTCATTCTCTTTCAACACACTGCACTCATTATCCTTGTCCCAAGGCAAATACAGTTGGAGGCGGGGGTTAGCGGCACTACGGCAAACCTGCACATGATAACCACATGTCCTGTTAAACCTTTCAGCCATGTGATAAAGCTACATTAACATTAGCATCCACCATGCTCACCTATCTGTCCAACAAACTCGATGCGGATCCCCTGGTGCTCCAGTCGCTTTCCTCCCTGCTTCACATTTAGATTCACCTAAAGAGGAAACATTTGTTGAGAACAAGTTTCTTCTTGCTTGCATGAATTGGTGCTATATAAATAAAAGTGGACTGAACAGAAAGATAATATTCTGACATGCTACCAGGATAATGTTCCTTTAAAGGGCTTTTCTTTTATGATTATTGTGCATATTTCTTTACAGCTAGCATATATTCCTATTTGCTTGCTGACTTTCAACAAACCTGTAATAATTTCTTCTCCAAACATAAATCTCCTCACATTTCTCTGCTTGACAGCTGTTAGGTAATCACGGTGAAAACTGTTTATTACAATCAACATCAATGGTGAATATCTTTCTGCTGTTACCACACTAACTGACCTTTTACTTGATTTTGAGTTGTGCTGGATAACAGAAGAAGTCAACAGTGAACAAGGCACATATCAGACTGCTCAATAGAGCTCAGCAACAGCAGACGCACATGTGTTAATCAGTTCTTCCCGAAGCCAAAGCAAGTCTTGCACGCTCATCAAAAGAATCGTAATTTCCCACTGGACTTAAAGCAATGAACCCAAAATAGACTGAGAAGTCCATTATACACTGACTGACTGAAACTATCTGCTGTGCAGAAAATGAGAACAAATTTAAGCTATGCTTCACATGTGCAGGACCCACATTGTGACATGTGATAAATGACGCAAAAACAGTTTACCTTTCCAGAAACCGACTCTCCATCGTAGAACAGGTAGTGTTTCTCCACTTTCCCATCTTCTGTTTTCAGCTCGGCTGTCTTTCTGTTCTCTGCATCATTCAGCAGTACATCTATCTCACAAACCGGCCCGAACAATCCTCCCAGGAAACTCTAGAAACGCAAAAACATTCAGAGGACAAAATTCAGAGCAATCAACATGCTATGTGATCAAACATATGCTGCTTTTAAAACAACTAAAGAGAAATTGCAGCTAGCTGTAATAAGAAGCCCTGAGCTGTGCTGTAGCTTCCATCAACATGAATCTGCCCTAAAGACAAATGACTTTGTTTACACACAACCCCAACAAAATGTTGCAGCGATAACAATGATAGTTATAGAGAGAGATGCCAGGTTAGTGTCCTCATCTGTGATGGAAGCTCTGACATGAATATCGCAAGTTAAAACCCACTATCTCACCTCCTACTCATTTATGGCATCTGTTATTGCCATAACAACCTATTCACCAGTCAGTATCTGCACAGTCGCATTATTTTCCTCTGAGCTGGCACAAAGTCACAAACAAATGCTTCAACATGCAGAAGCAGCAAATCACCAAGAATCAGCTCAGTCATCAAGTATTTATATAAGATGAGAATCAACACTGAAGTAAACTCTTCATAGAAACCCCCCTCCCCCCAAATAAAACAAATTATCAGCTACCCAATCAGTATTGAAAGCCGACCCTCGGATCAATAAGCGAACAACCCTTTGCCCTTAATCAGAAAATGAATTGGCTTAATTTCTACGGTTATTGCAGTAATTCAACATGCATGTGACGGCACAACTTCACTGAGCTAACGATCAGCAACGTCTGCTAACAGTGACATTTGTTTGAACCACTCATCTACCCGACTTTTTGACCGAACTCAAATACTTGCCTTATCAATCAACACGTTTAACTGCTGGCATCCTGCTGCTGGGCCATTAGCTAACCAAAACATGCCGATCATTGAGAAAGACGGCCTCCTAGCGATGCTAATTCGACCAGCCCAGCTAGCTTTCTTTACAGGGTTGAGTATTAAAATTAATTGCTTCCTCAGAAAAACGGAAACTCGTGTTAATGTTACATTTTCATGAACAACAAACACCAAACACCGCCTCTAATTTTACTGTAGCCTCACCAGCCAATGTTTGTTTTTACACTTACCATCTCGGCCGTCTAGACAGTTTTGCTAACAGATAGCCTCGCTTCGTGTAGCCAGTCTGTCACTGAACTAGGGCTAACCGTCATGTGACCCGAATCATGTGTATGTGGGCGGCCACGGATATGGAGGATTGGGGGTTGAAGGCACTCACTCAATACCACCTAACAATTAGAAAGAAAAGAAAAGCCATAACCTGTATAGGTAAGGCTGCTGGTTGAGTTCATGTATTTGCTGTTGGTGCAGACTTTAAAGGTAGTTTTTGTAGTTACTTTCTGCACATTTTAACTAAAACATTCACCACCAGGGGGCAGCATAATTCTAGTTTTTGTTTGTTTGTTTGTTTTTTGTTACCTCAATTTCAATTTCCGATTTAAAGGTTCTTAAAGGTTTGCCTGATTAATTAAAGATTATCCTGACTTACTATAGCTTCTTGTCGTACAAGGTGTTTGCAAAACATCTAGTTCAGCTATACTTAATTGGAAAAAACCTTGACGTGTGTATGTCAGTATCAGTGGTGTAAAGCGAGGTGTGGATTCGTTGGCAAATATGAGGCATGTTTTGTAAGGGCAAAACCAAACCAAAAGATAATGCAACCTTAGAAACCAAGCGGGCTACACAGCATGGACATGGCAGAAGCACTGACACAGCCAGTAGCATGTCTACAGGAAGGCAACATTTAAATGCGCTACAAGGGGTGGGCAATTCCAGGCCCCGAGGGCCAGTGTCCTGCAGGTTTTAGATCTCACCTTGGGTCAATACACCTGAATCATATGATTAGTTCGTTACCAGGCCTCTGGAGAACTTCCAGACATGTTGAGGAGCTAATTTAGCCATTTAAATCAACTGTGTTGGTTGAAGGACACATCTAAAACGTGCAGGGACACCGGCCCTCGAGGCCTGGAGTTGCCCACCCCTGCGCTACATGGACAAAAGCGTTGGCTTGTTAGCTCTGTTGTGGACACTGACACAGAGAACTGGAGACTGGATGACCAACTCCTTCGTGTTATACTCATCATGTGTAGTTGGAATGCAATTTCTTGTCAGACAACTCCATGACATCTCAAAAAAATAGAGATGTCGTTGTACCCACCTGTCCACACGGATCTTTGTCTGATGATGAAATCTATGTCTCGATCCCAATACCAGCTGCTAAGCCATGGAAACCCACAGTGTGAAGCTCTTGGTGCATGGTTTTTATGCTGATGTTAACGCCAGAGGAGGTTTGGAGCGTTGCAGTAATGAAGTCAGCAAAGTGTTGGTGACTTTTATCCACTATAAACTTCAGCATTCATAACTTGGCATGGTCTGCCACTTCATGGCTGAGGAAATGCTTGTACTTTCCAATAATACCACTTAGAATTTATCGTGGCATATCCAGAAGGGAAGAAATAAACGGCTTAGTGCAAAGGTGGCATTTTAGTACAGTACAAAGCTAGCATAGCATGGCAAGGAAATTGATTTCCCCATTGAGACTAAAAACATATGAATTCATATGAAACATATGAAAATACGAGGAAGCCGTTTTACAGCTGTAAATTACGTTCAGTGCCACTTGGTGGGCGAATAAATAATTTCAACAGTGTTCTAATATTGGCCACAAATTTATCAGTGGAAAATCTGAAGACAACCTACAACAGAAGATTGTTTCTGCCACTGAAAAAAAAGAATAGAAGTGAATAGAAATTTCAGGCTATTTTCTCAAAAGGAATAAAGTTAGAGTTTCAAGATATTTCTCCATTTTGATTATTTTCTCACGAGTCTGAAATTTTGAGATAGTAAACTTAATGTTTAATTATAGATGGCAAATATGTACTTTTTTTCTAGTGAAAATAGTTTCTGATGTTGCTTGCAAGTACCGTATAAAAAAATCAAACGCTTGAATAATAGAAGGTACCTCAGTTTAAATTACTGAGGAACTTGACATATATGAAAGCAGTTATGAAAACAGATAACACAGTAGTAGGGATAAAATAAACACTTTATTGGTAGAAGTTTTTTTCAAATTGAAATTACAGAGTCTGTTCAAATGCATGTGTGTTTATAGTACATATTTCAAATATGTTCTAACTCTAACTCTGGTTAGGACTTTCTGAACCCATTTTGGAGGGGTTTGCGTCTTAAAGATGATCTCATTTAAATCTTCTTAAATCTTAAATCTATTTTTCAATATTCTCAGGTTAGGCATAAAATGTTGCAGGATTTGTGAATAAAGGGATCAAATAATTTAAATAAGTGTTTCTAAGGAACAATGTTCCTTAAAACTAAAAAAAAAATGTCTGGAGTAATGCAATGCATGGACAAAGGCATGCTTTTATTGCACTGGTATTACAATGATTTAAAAGAATATTTTTATTTATATTTAAAAAAGCATTTGAAAGCTTTTTTCCATAGGAAAGCACAATACTGGCACAATTATTTTCACATTGTTTACAGTCGTTGTTTTGGCCTTTCTGAAAATAATTAATAACAATAACACAGAGAGTACAAAAAATGGCATTTGTTTTTTCCCAGCAGGTGGAGTTTACTATAAGCCCAGACAGGGAATCAAATTAGATGCCAGCCTTGTTTATGTGCTTCGGAGTGGTTGGCAGTCCAGTCTACAGCTGCAGAAGGTGGTCTTCTTTGTAATCACTCTCATCGGGTTTTACCTCATCGCTTGTACGCCTGCTGGCGAACAGCCTCCTCAGGTCACTCATATCTTCAGAGGAGAAAGATAAACAAGGAGAAAGATCAAATTACATGGAGCAAACAAAAGAGAAAACACATGGATTCTACTGAATCCATGCGAATCCTGTCCTACAAAAAATACCTCCACTTTCTTTCCAGAGCATGCCAGAACCAGTCTCACCGAGGTTGCTCTTGTCCGCTATGTATGGACCTTCAGCTGCAGAGCCTTCATAACCACCAGAACCTTCCTCGCCCAGGAATATTCCAGTTGACTCGCTCAGTTTCGATTCCTCCTCCTCTGCCTCCTCCTCGTATTCCTGCTCTTCCTCATCGTTCTCCTCCATTGGTGAGTTCTCATCCTCCACAGGCTCTGCCTCCCTGAAAACACATAAGAAGTGAGATAGAGAGATTAGCTGATAAATGTCTCTTCTTTCTCTTTCTGCTGCTCCTTTTACGGGTCGCCACAACAGATCATCTGCCTCCACACGTCTAAACCATCTCAGCCTTCCTGCATTTACTTTTTTGATTTTCTTGATTTTGTGAAGCACTTTGGCCACCTCTGGTTCTAAATGTGCTATACAAATAAAGTTGTACTTTGTCTCCCAACTCCTCTCCCTGAGCTGTCCCTCTGATGTACTCCTTTCTAATCCTGCCCAATGAAAACCTTCACCTCTTCAGCTGTGCCTCCTGTTTTGTGTTAGTGCCATCATCTCTAAAACATATATAATAGTAGGTCTCTCTACCTTTTGGTAAGTCTTCTCTTTTTCCTCTTGCGGCTGTCTTTGCATCTCCAAACTTTGCTCTGATTTGAGACTTTAATATTTGTCTGCATGATAACAACTCCATGAACAGGGATTGAACTATACTAAAACATCCACATTTTTTTTCCTGGCTGAAAGTTTGGGATTTTACTCTAGTCTTTGTTTTTTTTCTTACAACCAGCACAGAACGTGGGAAGCTGTTTGGCAGCAGAGAGTGTAAAAAGCATTTGAGATCTCTAAGACAGCAAAGTGTCTGATAACAAAACTATCGACTTTACAACTTTGAGCTGCTGTTGTTAACTTGCCATCTATATCTCCACCACTTCAATCACGTTATTTCCTGTCCTCTTCTGCTTTTACACACCTACCAACAACTTGAATTTCATTCTGACTGCATCATTAAGAACGTTTCTACAGTCTTGTAGAGCTTGAGCTTGCTTGCGTATTTGCGTATATCTTTATATATCTTTAGTTTGAGAATTTAACTTGAACTGCTTCGTCAGTGGGCTTTCTTTTCTGGGTTGTTGAAATAAATAACTTCATATTAACTAATGATACAAGTAATACATATATAATCCTGTGCTTCTCAGATAGGATTATCCAAAGAGCTTGACACATACAAAAATACAAAACAATAGACCAGAAGCAACAGCCCACTTCCTCTGTACACTTCCTCGTGACTTCCCGTTCAAGGCGTGCTGTAAAAAGGACGGCTGCTGCGGAAGCTCCGGTGATTATAAGCAAGCTTCAGCGAAAAGACTCAAACAAGCCAGACGCTGTTCATATTTAGAGGGTTTTTTTTTTTTTACATTTTATCACAATGTTAACAGCTGAACCTTTTTACCTGCTACCCTCTAACTCTTGTCTTTGTGTCTGTAATGAGTTTATGGCATGTTTTCTATACACACCTGTGAAATCGCAGAACATGTGAAATTCATCCAAGTTTTTATTAAGTTATCTGAAGGTTTGTGTTGTCACAGACGTTTCAGTAACACGATAGAAGGACTCTTACTGAGAAAAATGTAATCTGGGATGTTCACTTTTGAAAGATTTCCTTTATTTTTGAATATAATTTTGTTAACTGAAAGGATTGACATTAAGAGGAACTTTAAAAGAGGAAACTGAGGGCGAAGACCAATATTGTGATACTCTTACTTTTTTTTTTAGAGGTCACACATATTAAAATATCAGTTTTTTCACAGACACGTTTTATGCTAAACAGAAATTCAAACACATGCTGCTTTTTTACCAGCTCATTAATTAATTTCTAAGTTTAGTAAAATTTCACTAAGTAGGTTTTTAATGTATGTTTTAGAATCTTTATACATAAGCATTTGTCCTCCTAGGATACACAGTATACACAATCCTGCTGAATCCTGCTGAAATGATGAAATGAGCCATTTTTCCTCCGAAACCTACCCACAGTGTCTCTGCATCTGTCTTAATACCCTGTTGCAACAAGCGATGAGTTCACTTCCTCTGTGCTGAAGTCTGCAGTAAGTAGAGCTCAAGTTTGGAGTCTCTTTTATAATCAAATATATGTGAGTTACTATGTTGATATAATGCAGAATGCATTTTTATTCAAATGTATCACTTTATACCATAAAATGCAATTTATTTGGAAGTGTCTTAATGTTTTGTGGACTTGGCAACTCTGACCTCCAGGGTATGCACATTTTCAAGATATGTATACTTTGGATAAAGTTAAAATAATCTAAATTATTTCCTGCGCAGAGAAGGAACCAACATTCCTTGCATTCATTTCAGACTATCAGACATCAGCTCATTTAAGTTCTAAATATTTCTGTGTCTTGTGAAGAAAAAGATCATCAACTATTGTGTTTTTTTTTTTTTCTTTCTTTAGTCCAGCTGTAACCTCCCTGCCCTTTCTCTGGTTACTCTCTTTCTTTATCCTCCACGTTGTCTTCTATTTTGGCTTTTCTTGGCCACCTACCTCACACTTATATACTCTCAAACGCACAAGATAAGAAAACACACAGGCAAGCATGCAGAGAGAGCCTGCACTGCTCACCAAGGTGACAAAGCCAGTGCAGCATCAGCATTTTTCATATTTAAAGTCAGCTTTTGTCTAAAAACAGCACTCTCTTGTTTTTTTCAGACCCAACTGAACATTGATGTGAACTCGCCGCCACCTCCATCCTCTGAGCAGCTCACAAATCAAAAAAAAAAAAAAAAAAAATCTTCACATACCAGATGTGAACAGACTACGACACGTGAACACTTACAGATACTCTGCAGCAGAAGCAGGCAGTTTTGATGGCAGATCTGGACTCCACTCCATCTCTGGGCTTTGTTGAGTCACACAGTTGGCCTGGTTACCATCAGGGTTACATCTCACAAACTTATACACAGCAGTCCTTGGTGCTCCTGGAGTCAGACAAGTGTAGATAACATTTTATTATTTTGACCCGTTAATAGTACATTTTACCTTTATTCACACACTCGGGGAACATTTCTGGATATATTTAGTGTTCGTGATCTCCACGTTTGGACGTTTTTAAGATTACAACATTAGAGTAAAGTAACGGTTTTCTCAAAGGGCTTCAGAGCTGTTTATTTTCTTAAGAAATTAGTTAAAAGAGGAAGTAGGAGTATTGCAACTTTTTCTCCACGCATTGCAGCACGTTGATCATGGAGGTTGTGTGATGCTAAAACCATTAAGAGTTGAGTCATTCCAACAAATATTAAATATTTGAGAAATTGTAACAAGTATTTGGTTGGTCTGACGATTTGTTTGCCCTCTCTAACTCTTTTTGTAAATTTTTATTAGAAAAGCGCCTGTGCTGCTGAAGCTGTACTGATAATTATTTATTACATCTATACTACTGGCAAAGATAATCTATCACTATCTGTTATTCAGGCAATTAAGATGTGGAAGTTAGACAGCTGGGTTCTTTGCACCACAGGCTTCCTGTCATAAGGCTGTCACAGTAAATATACATGTGAACACTCAGTGGCCACTGATGATAATCTGATGAGTATAAGTGATGGTGTCATGTGCCCATGTGCCCATAGTGCTTTTGGGTGTGTTAATATTGAACACCCAAAATAAAATAAAGTCTAGTATTTATTTTTTTATAATCATGCAGCCAAAAGAAAGACAATTCTTAGACGATCAATATCAACACATGAAAATCTGCTATGACTGTAAAATTACTTACAAACTTTTTAAGTATTTAACTCAGTGGATAAAAACATTAAAGTCTTATTATCATAAATACAATACAGCCACGTGTACACGGAACGTTATCTAATAGTGTCTGATTAATTGGGGCCTCAGGGGGGTTAAAATGTGGCTATTTAGTATCGGATATATTTTACGCAAAATGGTTTGTCCATTCCGTTTCACTAATCTCTCTCTCCGTCTCTACATTTATATTTAAAAAGTGTTCAAGAAGTATCGTCGAAACGTAACTCGGAAAATGAAACGCCTTTGTTTTTTTCCGATACCTGGAGTCCTACCATTACATCATGGCCTGTTACTGTAAAGCACGCAGCATCTATGTTATGTACATGTATTTTCTTTTATATATATATATACATATATTCGATTTTATAGGGGTTTTGAAGTCTAATGCTCAACTTGATTGGATGCTGATCGACTCTGAGAACCCTGGATTGATTAAATGAGTCATAGAGACTTACAGTAATCACAGTATGCTGACGCAGAGTTGTATACCAGTGAAGTGGAACAGTTCCTATTTTTTTGCTTGTCAATCAGAAACCCCGGAGGGCCCTGGGATTCCCAGTGACTTTCTATGTGAGGATGTTCCCGGAAAGCACTTAAGCTGTCAGGATGGTAAACATGTCCACTTGTTGTTTCCTCAACAACCTGACCCGATAAAGTATACTGCGACATCAATCCCGGTAAAAAAAAAAAAAAAAAAAAAAAAAAGAGGCACAAAGTAGATTTAATTGTCGACTTACCCTTTGTGCTATGTAAGGCGAGGCAGGAGATGAGGAGGAGAAGAATCAGTTTCATCTTGTTCAATTTGTCTCTCTTTAGTAAAACAGGAAAATGTCCTCCTGAAGGCAGTCCCTTTCTGAGCTCAAGCTTTGCGTTGTGAAGTATAACTGTAAACTGCCTCAGACAGCCAAACTCCCCCTGAAGAGGCTCAGCCCTCCGTGTGCGTCATGGTTTCCTGAGTCTTCTTGTGTAGAAAATAAGTGGCTGAAACATCTTCCTGAGTGGAAACTTTAGCATCAGATATGAGGTCTGAGTTTGCGCAACTGCAAACTTGGACGAAGGAAATGCCGAATAATAGCAGCAAACATTCAGATCTGTACGATTTTTTATAATGTGAAAGGAAGCGATAATTTGCCCTAATTGACTGCCGAGCCACTTCATGTAGAGATATGGACACGATAGCATCAAAGGGATCTTCTTCTTTCAGATTAACTCCCTTACCTTCAGTTGACTCTGTTCTTTTTACTTCTCTCAGTTCAGTTCACCTCCAAAAAAGTAATTTTACGCTACCTTGGCGCGCCTATGTGCGCGCGTGTGTTTGTGTAAGTGTGTGAGAGATTTCTTTCTCACTTTTTATTTCACCCACCTTACTTAGCTTCACCTAATTTCGCAGAAGCGGAGAAATGGAAAGGGGGACAGAGGTATCATTCAGCAGCTTTAAACCATTAACAGAACCTTTGCTGTGTTAAATTATTTACACTCCAAATGCCAAAGCAACAGCCTCATCTCCCGAGATATCAACAGTACTCCCATTATCACTGACCTGTCTGCTCTTCATATGTTTAGCTTGGCTCCTTCAGTGTGAGTTAATGTGGCCTGCCATTCTTTTGATTCTGTGCCTTTTATGTGCCTCCACATGTCTGGCAGACGCTTATGTTGGTCAGTAATGCAATTAAATGCATTCACTGTTTTGTTTTCTACAATTTGATGCACTATTTTTCAGGAGGAGGAGAATTTGCTCCATTGTATGTCAGAGGATACATGTTTTATTCAAATAAAATATATTTTTTAAATGATGTAGTCCCGATAACATGTGGATGATCATTATAACACTGAATTGAGCTACTTTTTGAACTTTAAGGATCAACTCTGTCTTTCTCTTTACTACGGAAGACTGTACAGGTTGAGACAGTTTTGGTTGCTGACATCTGGTGCGTTTCTTAGCCTCAAGCATATAAGGGGATGACTCAGAAGCTAATCAGAGATGCAGGTAAGACATATATAAAAAAAATTGTGTCACAAGCTTGTGAGGAGAACACATGTGATTTTAAGAAAGAGTTGTTTCTTTTGAACAAGCTGACATCATTGAACAAATCTTGGATCAGGACATCAGGTCATATTTCAGGACTGATGAACAGCTAAGATAAGTTAAGATAAGATAGATCTTTATTGTCACTGTTACCAGAACAATGAAACACAGATTAGTAAACACAAGATTAGTAAAAAATGCTAGAACATTAGTAAGAAATGTGCAAGTCCGGTAGCTCTAATGCAGGTATTTTGGGGGAAATCCAGGTATTGTAATTGAATTAGAGCTCTCAGACCATACACGTTTGTTGGATGAGCTTTACCTTTGTCAGAAAATAAAAGAAGTGAGAGTTGAGAAGAGTTTAGTTGTGGCTACTCTAAATGTGAAATGAACCAGGGATTGTTAACATTTAAAGTTATTTAATCATTTCATTAAATATCAGTTTTAGTTAAAAGGCAATATTCAAACACATTCCAAATTTTGACCGTAACACGAAGAAGAAATGTAAGCTTTATTTAAGTCATACTATACTCTACATGTACTGCATGTTTTGAGTACTTAACCTAAATGTAAAAGAAAATTCTGTGTTTTTTTCATGCTTTGCCTGAATTCTGGGGAAATTATTGATGGTTTCATGGAAGTTTATTGTAGCTTCAAATTATTCCTGATGAAACAAACTGATAACATGATTGTGGTATCATTAGTGTCACAACATCAGCACGTTACCCCGCCTTACTGCATCAGATGGTGTTCTAATCCCATACACGTTTTCTTGTAAAGTACAAACCGTCCTCAGTTGTATCTGAGAAAAGAAAATAATGAAGAGACTGGATTTCCGCCGTTAACAAAAAAAAAGGGGATATTTCTTCATCTTCCCTGACTATGCTGACTTAAAGATTTGATTTCCTCGTGTGGGTTATATGAAACATCACACCGGGTTGAATTTGTGACGTCTGGATGGACGTTTTGTGGAACAGCCTAACACAGTGACCCAGTGCGCATCTGTGTGGGTGCTTCCGTTCATGTTACTGTCAGCAGTCTTACTCAAATATTTGTTAAGTTCTTAGACAAAGGCAGAAGTGGCACAGTGGGACAAAGACTGCATTCCTTTCTTTGGCTTTGTTGTGTCAAAAAACAAGGGATCAATCATTTTAATTCAGTTCAGTTTAGTGTATACAGTTGTCAGCTTTACAGCAGTTTACTCTTTCCTTCTTCTCTCTCTTCTTTTTCTGCCTGTTTCAGCTGACACATCAGTAGGAAGTGGTAACATCAGTTGCTATCATTTTCTTCAGGAAATGACACACTAGCCTGCCCAGCCTTGCCTCAAACACACACATACGCACAGGCATACATGAACTTATTTATGAGGCTCATATATCCGCTTATACACAATCCTGCTCTTCTCTGCAATACTAAATATTAGAGTTATTTGAAACAAAGCACTGTCTATACATTCACTAACATTTGTTGCAGTGCATGTGTTCCCCTGCACTAGCCAGTATGAACTATATCTATAAACAGTCATATTTTACAGTCAGCTTGGTTTCTATCCCCACCACTATTGTCTCTATTGTCTGGGTGACAAGAGTTTATGGCAACACAGACTGTCTTATTTTTACACTCTCAAACAGAGACAGACAGCAAATGCAAACACAGCCATTAACATATGCGCAAATCGACCAGGATCCTTTTACCAGTCCAAGTCGGGGTTTGTGTAGTTACTGATAACCATAAGAACCGATTAACCCATTTTCTTTATAGAAATGCTTCTGCTTCTGGATTCGTGAACCATCTCTGTGTCGTAGACAGTCAAAGACAAGAATCTGCAGCGCCATATTGCCTTCCCCTCCTCCTGCTTTGTCTGATCCTAGGAGTGTACGTCAGGTCTGTGAATGCAAACTGAAACTTAACAGTTTAAAAGAAAGAAAACAAAAAAGGTCCTCATGAATTTTGCAAGTTCACACACATATTAAAACACACTCATTGG
Source organism: Neolamprologus brichardi (assembly GCF_056152115.1). Classification (NCBI taxonomy): domain Eukaryota; kingdom Metazoa; phylum Chordata; class Actinopteri; order Cichliformes; family Cichlidae; genus Neolamprologus; species Neolamprologus brichardi. The sequence continues at coordinate 15,471,077 of NC_142104.1, forward strand.
CTTTTGTTTGCTTTCTTTTTGCAGTGTCGCCAGTCTTAAGCTCAATCGCACTAATAGAACCAGAGAAAAACATCAGAATGAATCAAATGTTAAAAAAATAGAAGTTTAAGGCATTCACTGGGATGATACATTTGAATTATAAATACATTAAACTTACTTAATTTTTGTGCATCACATTTGTTTTAATTGTATAAATGTTTAACCATTAACTACAATTATTTTCACAGAAATTCTTTTCACTTCATAAAAAGTGAAAAATCTTTCAGACCTCTTTAGGTGTCTTAATTTATATTTGAATGCTTGGCAATCCTACAAATATATAGTCATGTGAAAAAAAAAATGCTTCCACAGTACTCTTTGCAGTCCTGTGGAAACTAAATACACCCCGTGATACAGTAGCTTATAAAACCACCTGCAGCAACAATAATTTCAAGTAACTGTTTTCTATGTGACTTAATCAGTCTCTCACATGGCTGTGGAGAAGTTTTAGCCTGCATTGTTGCTTCAGATCATTGAGGTTTGTGGGCATTTGTTTATGTACAGCACTCTTAAGGTCCCACCACAGGATTTCAATCAGTCTAAGGTCTGGACTTTGCAACATTTTGAGTCTTTTCTTTTCCAGCTACTCTGCTTTACATTTGCTGCTGTGATCTTCGTGCTGTTGCAGTTTCATCCAGGCTTTAACTGAATACTTTGGTACACAGAGGAGTTCATAATCGACCGGGTCCCGTGGCTGCAATACAAGCTCAAATCATCTGCCCTGCATCGTGTTTGACTTTTGCTATGTGTGCTGTTTTTGCATTAACTGAACATTATAGCCAAACAAACATCTGCACTTTGGTCTCACCTGTCTACAGTCAACATTGCACACCAAAGTCATATTCTGCTTAGAGAGAAGAGGCTTCCAAACAAGTAATACGTGCTCCCAAAAGGTTGATTCTGTTCATCTGGATGTAGCGTTTTCAGTGGGGAAAATGTTTCGTCACTCATCCAAGTGACTTCTTCAGTCTCAACTCACTGCAGGTTTCCCCAACCTTATAAACTGTACATTTACAAATAACTGAAACTAGCCCACTGAATGAACAATGGACTGTGAGGTCCATTGTTCATGAGCCCATGGTTTATTCAGTTGGCTAGTTTCAGTTATTTGTAAATGTACAGTTTATAATGTTGGGGAAACCTGCAGTCAGCTGAGACTGAAGAAGTCACTTGGATGAGTGGATGACTTAGATTATTTACTTACCCAGATGACTGAGCATGCATCAAGACGAAGTCATACCTGCTCCATTTTTTTTGTCATTTTAATGTCTAGAATTATAAAATGTCTGCTTTTTAGAGTTGGTCACTCTTGTCTACATTTGATTAGCAGCACCTGGCTACTCCTGACCCTCTTGATTCCTCTGAAAACAATCTTGTAAAAACGTTCTTTTCACATGAATGTAAACAAAAACCTGGAATTTCTATGAGCCTGAATATTTCTCCGTAAGTGTGCAGCATTTTCCGCTAAGCGCTCTTGAACAGGTTCTTGCTCACAGTCTATTAGTGGTAATCGTGTGATGCCGAGCAGGTTTGCCGGTGCATGTTTTGACAAGTATTAAATGGGGAGCATGAAAGCAGAAATTGGGCCGTGGTATGCTTTTACATAATGTGATAAAAACACAAATACTCTCTTATGGCAAAGTATTTTTTATTTGCATGCTTGTGTAAGTGGGTAAGTGGTAAGGAGCTGACGCAGAGGGTAAAGGATGTAACGATGTTCGTTATTTCCCAAAATAAATGTGATAAATAGATGTTGGTTCTTTGGAAAGATTACGACATGGATTTGTGATACATCACTCTGTGAGGGAACCTATTCCCAAATCCATCATGTTTACTGTAAATAGCTTCTAGGAATGAAGCTGTGTCGCCTAACACACTTTAGTTTAGCTGCACAGTGGTAAATATGTAGCCCTGTAACATGTATAGAATGTAAAACCTCTTGAGGTAAATTGGTAATACTGAGGTATAAATTGACTGGAGTGCAAATGACAGGCGGAAGAACAAAGAAAGAAGAAATATGAACTCGACAAAAAGAAGAGCACATGCACTTTTCTTTTTTATAGGCGATCACATAGTCACAGTGAAGTCAAGACATTTTAACAGACACAGCTTTAGACATTTCTCTGCATTAAGCAATCGAATAATCTGGCTTAATAGTATAGTCCTTAAAGTCATCGGCACCCAAAACTGAGATAATTTTAGTTTGTTACTCAGAGCCACACCTTGTGTTATATGAAGGCATACCAGAAAAAAGTCGGTTTAACACTTAGGTTCTCACTGCAAGTAAAAAAAGAAAAGAAAAAAGAAAGCAAACCAAAACGCCCCCAAAAACTCAAAAAACAAAAACATGTTGCTAATGTGGTACAAGTGTGAATTAGCTCATTGGTTTTATATCGCTAATCGCTATATGTTGTGCATAAAAACTGGATGATAAGGTAGAACAGGAAGAAAAAACAGTCTGACAAAAATGAACCTCACGTTATACAAATTATAATGTCTACTAAGCTAACACCAGTGTGATCAAGTCCACTCATTAATGGTCGTCTTGTCAGTCAGTAGCACAAAACAGATGAACTCTCTTAACGTTACCTCAGGCTGGTCGCAGTACGCCATCACACTTAATTCACCATCAGACACTTTTACTACACTGAGTGCTTTATAGAAAATAAAGCCACAATAAATTAAAACCAATATGATTAACATTAGAAAGCGTGTATTAATCAGACTAGGGTCAGAGGCCAGAGGGTGCTGGAATAGTAAGAATTTAAAACAAATTACAATTTAACAAAAAAACAAAACAAAACACTGTTTTTGCAATAGCAGCATCTGATATATTAGTTTTAAACCTACAAAGGCTGTGGCTGTTTGGTTTGTTGTACTCTCTTCCACTGCTAGAGTGAAAAATGAGATCAGATTGTCGCCCATTTGATCCAAAGAGGTTGTTTTTTTCATAACATACCCAACCAGTTTCGACTTCTTAGTAATACAAAAGAGACACTTGTGTTTTCTTATGAATGTTTAACAGGATGCATTTTCTTTGTAATGAGACTTAAAGGTAAATTAACCACAAAGGCTACTTCACAGCGGCGAGCAGGTATTTACAGCCGGGTATGTATTTAACAGTGAACGCAGCATGCCCACTGCACAAAACGAAGCTAATATAAACACAGAAGTCAGTCAGTTTCCATTCAGTTTTTAGATGGGAGTGTCCGATGAGCGCCTAAAAATTATGAGTTTAACCGGATTAGTAAGCAAGTGAAGTAAAGAGTGTATTCTTTCAGTTGTTTGAGGCCATCCTTGCTTTGAGGCGGTTGATTTTGAGAGGAAGGAGGCCGGCCATCTCCTTACTCAGCTCCAGCTCTGTCTCCACAGTGGCTCCTGCATCAGGGTTGGCCTCACAATACTGCACCACATACCTGCACAACAGGTGGAAGATGAAAAATCAAACATCATGGCAACTAGCAGGATGCAGTTGATCTAAATAAGTCTTTTTCTATTCTATGTTTTGTGCAATCTTAAAGTCCTGCCAACTATTTTTATATCTAACTGCCAAAGTGCTTGATGAATATTCGTACTTGTAGTTTTCCAGAGATTTGTTTAGGTTGTCCAGTTGAACAGTAGGTGAGGTGCTGATGAGTCGGCTGTGTAGTCGAGCCACTCTGAAGCGTGCGACCAGAGCTGGTCTGAGAACTTCCTCCTCCAGGCGCTCTGGAAATTTCCCTTCTGGAGAACACAGAGAGTCTAAGAACATCTGGAAGTACCTGAAGAGAAGAAGATACAGAAATTACTCAGACATGAGTAAAACAGACCCACAGAGAACAAATAAAAAAGTACTTACTTGGCAGAGGCAGAGCAGAGATGGTTAAATTTCTTAATGGTGTGGTTATCTAGAGACTGTGTGTCTGCTTGTCGGTTGGCCAATGCAAGTTTTAGGTCCATCATTTCATTGTAGGTCTCAGCCAATTCGAACATCAACTGTCTGCGGATCATTAGGTAGTACTGTGCGTTCAAGTCTACAGAGAAGGAAAGAAAAGTTAAGTCAGCTAATTGGTCATTTGCCTCTGTTCTTCCTCAACTAAACTTCATTAGAAAAGACATGACAGTGTCTTTAAAGAAGTACCGTTGCAGATCGGCTCCAGCATGTCCACCCTTCGTTTGTGCATCTTGCAGCGCCGCTCCAGATCCTCTTCAAAGAAGGCCAGGGATCGGAACAGAGCACTGTGATCCTGCAAAATCTCTATGTGGTCTGTCACATAGCCATCCATCTGAAAGTAGTCCTTGGCCTTTCAGAGTGAAACAATAGAGATACAGTCAAAAAAAGAAAAAAAAAATCACCTAACAAGAATAAAAATTCCCTTCCTCATGCTCCTCTTTATGAGTGAGTTTGGGTGGGGAACTATTGCTTTTTCTATAATATAAATGCAACCTTAAAGCAACCTCACACATTACCACTGGGTCACAACACCCACGTACACATTTCAAGACCACCAAAAAGTACGGCTTTAAATACACGTTGTGGGTTCAGTGGTTGGTGTTTCTTTCTCACACATGAACAGCAGAAAATATTTGAACGAGGGTAAACACGAAACTTGGATCAAATCTAACTCAGGATTTTTAGTCTTTAAGATGTGCAATTAATTTTTGCGTCAGCTAGAAATAAAATGACAGATCAACTGTAATGTGAAATAAAGTCTCATTGGATACAGTAAGGGTGTCAAAGTCATTTTAGACAGTGGGCCACATCCAGCCTACTTTTTGTTTTTCACTTGTTTTAAGTGAAACAAGTGAAACTCCCCTTTCTGTCAGTGTACAGCCCCATTGAATCCAAGAGTTTCAACAGAAAGTTTCAGGTTTTCTACATGATGAAGAAAGATCGCTGCAGCAAATCCAAGAAATCTGTCAACATGACTTTTTATGACTAAACTGTAAGTGATAGGCATGTAAAATGACAGAAAAATAGGTTGTTGATTGTCCTGTTTTTGGTTCATTTTTTAAGTAAGGACACATTATAAAAAACAAAACAACACACACATATATATCTTAAACAGTGAAAAAACAGGTACTTTTTTATCATTTCATTGTTTATTTATTACTTAGGTTTGGTATTAATGGTCTTTACCACAGAAAGCTGTAAAATTTATGAAAACACCGCTATGCCATTCTTCAGATTTTCCAAAGCTGTCCAGTGGGCTGTATTTAGAGGGTCAATTCTGACCCCTGTGCCTTATGTTTAACACCCTTGACATATACAGTAGTATCTTGCAGTGCTGTTTGGGCTTATAAATGCTTGCCAAAAACAAAAAAAATGTGTGCGTTTGTACGCTGCACTTTCTTATGTAACAGAGTTATATGATTATCTGTACATCTTGTATGGGATTATAGTGAATTATTGTGCAACCTTGTTGGGTGTGTCTGTTTGCTTATATGATCTTTTCACCACTGTGTGTGTATATATATACACATACCTGCGTGACATGATTCTGTCCTACCAGGAATACAGATCTGGCCTCAGTGAAGTCCAAGGGGAACAAACACATCACCTGCAAATAAGAAAGCTAATTAATTTGATTGCTCCTTCTGCATTAGCTCGATTATTAATTTACAAAAAGCTATGCTTTATTCTTCCTTAATAGCCAGATTTTTTAACTCTCCCCTCAGTAAAAAAAAATGAGTGAGACTCTGTAAACACACTGTCTGCAAGGCCTGCATGCAGAACCAGTAGCATTATTCTTCTTAACAATAATACCTACAATCTTTACAGTTTTAGTATCAGCAGAAGAATTATCTGGCACAAGATTCAGACCTTCTCTTCAATGCTAGCAATAGAGTCAAAGGTGTCTTCAGAGCCAAACAGCAGAGCACTCTTCCTGCCCTTTTCTTCTTCTTCCTCCTCACGTTGTCTAGCTCTCTTCAGTTCCTCCTGACGATCGGTATCCAGCTCACCGATGTTGTCCTGAGTATACACAAACACATGCAAACAGACTGCATTTTAAGATAAAAACAAAACACCAGTGCAGAGTAAAGATGCAGAAAGAGATAAACACACAGAAAAACAGATGTTCCACATGATAAAATACTCTAAGACCAAGAACGGTCAACTTGACGTGACAGTGCTTAAAAAATGTTTTAACTGAGATATGACATTCTGCTGATAAAGTTTTTGTGGTTAGTGTCACAACAAACACAATAAAGCCACACACATCTATGCAGTACCTCTAGCTGCTTCTTGGCATCCTGCAGGAGGTTCAAACAGTATTTTATCCAACATCTTGCGATCTCTGCTCTCTTCTGTCTAAGATGTTCCCTGCGTTCACTCTCTGCCTCATCTGGGTCAGACCAGAAGAGAAAAGATGAAAAAGATGTTGAGATATGCCACGAGATAGAGAACAAAGAGCAAATATGTCTGAATGACGTAAGGATGGCATGAGGGGTTCGCACGGACCGTGCCGAGGACGAATTGTAAGTTGTCCGCTTTGGGACACAGTTGCATTTTCTCCTGTTTGACTCAGTGTAGCTGATGATGGGTACAAAAGCAAATGAGCATTAATAAGTATCCATCCATCCATTCACTTCCGCTTATCCTTTTCAGGGTCGCGGGGGGTGCTGGAGCCTATCCCAGCTGTCATAGGGCGAGAGGCGGGGTACACCCTGGACAGGTCGCCAGTCTGTCGCAGGGCCAGCACACAGGGACAGACAACCATTCACACTCACATTCACTCACACACTCACACCTCGTGGCAATTTGGATTATCCAATTAACCTATCCCCACAAGCTGCATGTCTTTGGACGGTGGGAGGAAGCCGGAGTACCCGGATGGAACCCACGCAAACACGGGGAGAACATGCAAACTCCACACAGAAAGACCCCGGCCTGATGGTGGAATTGAACTCAGGACCTTCTTGCTGTGCGGCAACAGTGCTAACCACCGTGCCACCGTGCTGCCCCATTAATAAGTATTTCAAATTAAGTTGGTATAGATAATTACTCTCTTGTGCTGCAGCCTCAGAAGGAACCTCGCCTGCCAAATCAGAAATAACAGTAGCTGCTGAGAGGCAGTGTCTGCCTTCCATGTAGCGGCCCTAGAAAACACAAAAGCACAGATAACTACACACCCATTTCTCATCACTTCATCTAAAACAAACTACTGTGACAGACATGGCAATTAAACCAGACATTAAAAATATGCTTCTGTACATCTGAACCATAAGAAAATACATAAGAAAATACATAAGAGCTTAAAAAAAAAAAAAAGTAAGGTAAAGCTTTACTCTCTTTGAACAGAATAAACCTTTCAAGATTTATTCCTTTTAAAGCTTAATCTTGGATATTTCTATAGTAGCAAACAACTACAAAATATGAAGACTGACTCATCTTTATTCAAATAGAAAGTAAAGCTATTGAAATTAGGAATGTCGTTTGGTGTCCGGGGTGGAGGTAGGCAGCATTAACCTGGTGTGTTTTATGTCTGCAGGAGAAATCTGAGCTCCTTGAAAAAGCACCAGGAGATAATGGAAACACCACATGGAGACTTGCTCGCTGTGTGGAAGCAATATGAACCAGTGAGCCACTAATGCTGCTTAATTTTACCATGCTGTGTAAAGAGTGGAGAATAGATAAGATGATAGCTTATCAAGTCAATATTTTTGGCTAACAGGGCCCTGTATAACGAAGCATTTCAACATATTCAGGGTATTTTTCTGTTATCTGAATTTACTTGCCCAGGCGATAAGGTAACAGCTCAAAACGAGGCTAGTTATCAACCCACAAAATGAATGCAGAGTGTCTCCTGCATTTGGTTTTCTAACCAACGAACTAATCTAAAAGGGACATTTCACAGGTCACATGACTTTTGTTCCACAAAAGTCCCTATAACTGCTGCTTACTCTAGAGATGTTATCAAATGGTGATTAAGAAGCTATAAAGAACAAATAAAATCCTAAACTGTGCCAGTAAAATCCAACACTTTTGCAAAAACAACAAAAGATGAATGTTGCAGCAATTTGTTAACAGTTAATCGTTAGCGCACAGAGCAGTAAAATAATCATTTTGGTTCAAGTTTTTTAGTTGCCGAGTGGCTTCATAGTGCTGTTTATTTCTTAGGTGGCAGCTGCACATTATAGCTTTGAAACTTAAAGTTTACTGACCTATAGCCCAATTAAGCCGATGTGCTTAGTTTTTTCGGCAGATCAAATAGGTACTCTGCAATTCAGTCCGTGTAAAAGAGACTTAGCAGCAGATTAGAATCAAGTATAACAACATTTATACATTTTCTAAATCAGTAAATTAACATATGCATATTTCTGTGAGACTCAGTTTGACCTTTCAGTGGTTCTAGTAAGGGATTTCTTAAACTGGACATTATTCTCACAGCTGCAGACTCAATACTGTTTAAGGGTTTGAGAATAAAGATTAAATATAAAAACAGAAATGAAACATAGACTTGATATGATGTCACCACGGCAGTGTAGGGGTCCTGCTTTAGGATCAGACAGTAATGCTTACACAACAATGCAACAGTTTTAAAATTGTTCCCTGTCAAAAGAAAATAATACATACAGTAAATCTGCATGTAAGAATCTATATTCATTACTGAATCAGAAACACAATGACTTTAGATGGTGATGAAAAACTTTAGACCAAACCTACTCTGCCTGCAGAGATCCAAGGAATTTTAGGAATGGTGACGCTATGTTCTGGAGAACTGACTGATCAGTAGACGGTGATTTTAGAGCTGTTGATCTCTAATCTGGAACTTAGCCTGCTCCAGACCACATTACAGTATAAGCTACCATGACAAGTTACTCCGGTAAGAAGTGAAACACCTCTGTAGTGCAGAAAACTGAGGGTTAGCGCTGAAATTAGCTGGATAAGACACAATCTTTCTTCTTACTACAAGCTTCTGATCTGGCTGTGTGTGTACGCGTATGTGAGTTCCTGTTAGCCTTCCGCAGAACTCTTAAGAGACAAGCGTGACTTCCCACCCTGCACTTTATAAACAATATGGCGGAGTCCAAACCAGGACGCTAAAAAATTAGATTTTCATCTACACCATTTATAAATCAATAAATTAAGATGTCCTGCACGTGTCCAAAGCATCTCAATCTTGCCTCTCTAACTCAAACCTATATTATATTAATTTCTAATCATGTCCATACTGCTGGTGAAAATCTGAGCATCTTCCACTCGGCACTGCCATCAGCTCCAAACACAGCAGGTCTCACTACCATCTTGTTAAACCTCCCTTTTTACTCTTGTTACCATCATCTGTGACATTCTAAGTAACTCTTATGTGACATCTAGTGGTTGTGAATACTGCATGCAGCACTTTTAAAAGAAAAAAACATTTTATATAACATGCAGAATATCTTAGGTTGCAAATCAAATGTCTATAAATGACTTTAAACTGGCTATATGCTTACCTTAGTGATGTAATACTGGGATAGTGTAGCAGCATTTAGAGCCCACTCCATTGGAGTAAACTGATTTAACTGTAGCTGTCTCTGCAGGGTTGTGTGGCAGTAGGTAGCGGCACGCTCAGTTTCACCTGAGAGACAAAACTATAGTTACTATAGTTATTACAAGTCATTTACATAGCAAATTAAGGGTCAGATGCAATTTCTTGTTGTTTCATTAGTTTTTTTTTTTTTTTTGTGGTCTGTATTATTCTTAAATGATCTCATACTCACCCAGGTTTTTATAAACTTGAGCAAGGTAGTACATGGTATGGGTGTAGGCCAACTCAAACCTATACACAAGGAAAGCAGAGAGAGACAAAGGGACTAAACACAAGCAAGGAAATAGCAATAATCTGGAAATCTGCTGTGGAAGTTACCTCTTAATCCTTTCCTGGTGAGTGAGCAGGCTCTCCTCAGCAGCAAAGTACTCTGTCATGTCAGTGGGAGGACTACCATCCTGAAAAAAGAAGAAATTAAATGATGAAGAGGATTTACCTATTGTGATTGCAGCCATACTGTGGGGGCAGCATTACCTTCCTGAAAACGAATATTTCAATCAGTCCTCATTTTTTAAAAATAAACTTTTATTCAGGAAATCAGCCTTGCCTCCTTCATGTAACGTTGATAGATGGATTCTGCAGTTTCGAGGAAGCCCTGTGCAGTCTCTGTCTCATCCCGGCCTGCCCAGAGGATACCCAGCTGGTTCTGAAAACACAAGGAGACAAGACATGAGCATCAAATGATCATGCATCATCTGATGCTCCTACTATAGCGGTGTGACTCTTAAAAAAATGTGGCAGTGCTTTATTTATAACGCTTCACAAACAATCTGATGGAGTGTTTTCAAAAATCATCCTTAGCATTATAATCACATGTGACAGGGTTAATACATATTCTTGTCAGTGATCATACCATAACTTCTGTATGTAGTGTATTTTTTATTTATTTATGTGTTTTAAATAGCAGCTTTGCATTATTGTAAGAAAGAAACGATCAACGTTACCCTAACGTGGATAAACAGGGACACATTCGGGGACGACACTCTGCATCTCTCCAGCAGCTTCATGCAGTTCATTAGGTGCTCCTGCCCGGCAGGAAGCTCCTCCGTGTCCACATGGTTGACGCCCAGGTAGTACTCCACAGCTCCGAGTTTTGCGGCCCGCAACCCGGCTGGTGAATCACCGTTGAAGCCCTGGCCGAACAGGTCCTCTCTCTGCCCGTCCACCGGCTGCTCTGTCGGCCGTTGGTCGCCGCTCTCTCCGCCGCTCTCTCCGCCGCCCTCCTCTTCACCTTCGCCCGCTTCAAAATTCTTCAGCGAGCAGTATATTTCTCTGAGAAGCTCCCTGGCTTTGTATTTAGAGCGGAAGGGGTCATTTTCTGGGTCGTTTCGTGATTCTATTTCTGTGAGATTTTGGGCGTTCGTGAATTTGTCGCAGATAGCTCTCCATTCGTTGCTGTTGAAGGACGCCATGTTGGTCCTCTTCGGCGTTCTGGCGCAGCTGCGTGCTTCTTGTTGCGTTGCTGCCATCTACCGGAGGTTGCTCTCTCTGGCCATGTGAGTTTCCTTCCTTCCTCTGAGGTCTTAGTTAATCCTGTTTTACTCCATTAAAAGCATTGCTTGCCTACATTTCGGAGTTCTATTGCAGCTTTAGATTTTAATTACAGTTATGGTCAAATCAAAAGGTCACTTCACTTTAATCATTTTAGAAGAAACAAGGATTTTGCTGTCACATTAGCACATTCACATGAGGTGAAACACAACTTTGCACTCCTGTTTATGGCCAACAAGAATAACACACATCAAGCATAATACATACAAAAGATCAATAAACAGATTATTTATTTATTAATATACATGTGATTTTTTTTTTCTGGTCATTTTTGTGTAGTGTCAGTAGCTGTGTATAAGTTGTGTAATGAACAGCAAATATAATCATTACCATTATTACATTACCATGCCTACTTATTTACAACTTCTCTAGAGGTAATGCATATGATGTCGCTGTAGGCATAAAGATAAATTATGTTTTAGAAGGATCTTCACTGACCACACCATCTGTGACGGACTCATCTCCTCTGTGAAGTGAACACCGAGGAATCTGGTGCTCTTCACTCGCTCTACTGTGACACCAGCAGTGCTGAGCGGGAGATGGACAGCCTTCCTAAAGTCAATCAGCTCTTTTGTTTTGTCAACATTGAGACATAGATTCTTGTCCTGGCACCAAAGTGTCAGTCGTTGCACCTCCTCTCTGTATGCTGCATCACCATCATCACCTGTTTATCACTTCCACACAATAATGTTGTAATAAGCACAACGTGAAGGTACTTTTGTGCATTATGGCCAAATCTCCACTTTGGTCTCATCTGTTAAAAAGACGTTGCTCCAGAAGCCTACTTCAAGGGCAAATTTGCAAACCTCAACTGAGTTGTCCCGTTCTTTTTAGAGAGAAGAAGCTTTCTCCTGGCAGCCCTTAACAACAAGCCATACTTGTTCGTTTTTTGTTTGTTTTTTTTAATTAAACTGTAATGAACGTCAACATTCAACATGCTGTCTGAGGCCTGTAGAGGTTCAGATGCAGCTCTTGGTTATCGTGCAGTTTCTGTGAGCACTGAACAGTCTTTGGGTGGATCTGAATGCTCCAGACTAGCAAACGTGCTGATGATCAGCTATTCAAGTGCACAGAGTCCTGTGATGAGTTTCATTTTCACAACTACTCTTTACTCTTTTATAAGCTTTCTCAGCTCAGATGTCTGCAGCACCGAGTCTACGTCTTCTCCACTGCTATTCCAAACAAGGTACTGATGCAGGGGTCATTAACACAGGGTAGCCGTCGCATCATAATTGCATCCATTTCGACGACATCTCTAACACCCCTGGCTGAATGGCAGCCCCAAACCATGACAGAGCCTCCACCGTGCTTTATAGATGGCTGTAGACACTCACTGCTGTAGCGCTCTCCTGACCTCCTTTGCATATGATGATGATGATGACTAAATTTTGAGTCATCACTCCATCAAACCCTTTGCATCTGATTTTCAGTCCAGTTCCTGAGTAACTTGGCATACCTCAGCTTCTTTTCATTGTTTGCATTCTTTGACACTATCCCTGCTAACTATGACATGTTCCAGAAGTCTGTTTTCCCGCATCAAGCAATAGTGTTAAACTGAATCTCCCACGAACGCAGCCATTTACTCTTTGTCTTCGAACTGTTACCAGTGAGTCTCTGAATTCCTCTCACAATGCAATATATTCAGTTTAGTTTTAGAATTTATATTCGGTGTTAACTGTAGCTAGGCTCAAAGTGTTAATGCTGTCTTATTTTAATAAACAGCACTGTCATATGCAAAACTAGGGTGGCAAGGGATCATTTTAGGGTGGCACATGCCACCCATCTAGATCCGTTCCTGATGTAGGACTGCTTTCACCTATTTATGCAGGCGGTTTCTTAATGTTAAAAGGAAATGTTTCCTTCCCATTGTCAACAAGTGCTTGCTCATAATGGTTCATTTGATTGCTGAGGTTTTCTCTGCATTATTGTAGAGTCTTTATCATATAATATAAATTGCCTAGAGGGGTATGTTTTAATTTGGTACCAATAAAAATTGAACTAAAAGATCAGAGTGCCTCTTCAACCACTGGTTATTATAGTGCAAACAAGCTATTTGTTCAGCATTAAATATGGACAACATGTTAATGCTTAATATAGTATATATCAACTGTTTTTACTGAAAGCCTTGGGTGTACATGTGAACAAAAAGTCATAAAGAATTCACGTAGTTATTCTGATTTGTACTTTCTATCTTTGCGGGGGGAAAAGTGTCTTCTGTTTATTCAACAGTGGCAATGCTGAGTGTAAATACAGAGAGGTGACTTCTTGACTTTTCCATAGCAGAAATATCTGATGCAATTAAATGTCACTGGATCACCAAGAGTGACAGAGGACATGACTGAGACAAACAAGAAGTTCAAAGTCCAAGTAAAACAAACAAAACTCAGAAAATAAATCAGTTTTGTCATAGTCAGTTTATTTTAACAAACTTATAGAATCCAAATATTAATCAGGGAAAATAACATGAATTATTCAGTGACAATAAATTAATGGGAATGACACATAATAACACACAGTGCATGTTTGAAAAGCACCGGCAGAAGCAGCAGCTCCTCTTGTCTGGTCATGCCAGATGATAACCTAGCCAGTCTGAGTTTGTACCATGATTATACTGCTTTATAACGCGGACAGTTTCACCACATGAAAAGATGTAACTATTGATTTTGTTTTAAACATTTGTTTGAATGTATTTTGACACTTGTGGGAAACTAGTTTGACAAGTTTCCCACAGATATACTCATATATACAATTTACAGAATAACTTCCAACTCAAAAGACAAACAGCTTAACCCATGTGTGTTCTGAATTTAACAAAAAAAAAAAAAGCCAAAAAAACCCCCCCCACATATTTCAAAAGTGTGACCTCAAGTTTGCCAATATTAGACAAATAATTGTTCGTTTTGTTTAAAAGTGTGCCAAAGCAAGTAGATCTTGGGTGCAAGACATCTTACTGTCAGGCTGCTTAGCCTTGTGTACATTCTTCCACATTATATTTTGGTGCGTCATATTGAATGTTGCCAAAAAAAATAAATAAAAAAAAAATAAAAAAATAAAATAAAATAATAATAATAATAATTCACACCAATTGACCTTAATTTATAGAGCAAAGCATCAGTTTTTAATCCCTGTTTTTAGTAAAGTGGCTGAAACTTAAAGGTACAAATCATGATAACGTCAAGTTTGGTTTTTTACTAAAAAGAATGGAAGTGCAGCAGTTTACTAATTAGATAAGTTCAGAGACATGATTCCAAGGTTTAGGTGAGTGTTGAAGCAGCACAGTGCCACTCTGGAGACCATCTGCATCAGGGACTAAGAGCCCATCTTCTTCTCCATGCTGAAATACAGAAATGTAAGGCATTAATGTTTCTATTATCATATCTAATGTTGTTGGGTTTTTTTGTTTGCTAAAATCTAAAGCACTGCAGTTAAATGATGAAATACTGATCTGGGTTAAAGGTCACAGTGGGAAAATAGCCAAAGTAAACAAAAGCTGTACCCTCAGTCAGAGTCCTGATATGTGACATCATGTGCACAGACTTTGCCAAAAACACAGTCCTCATATCTTGCAGAGTTATGATCTTCTATGAACAGGTGATTGAAAATTAGAATGTACTTTAAAAGAAACCAACCCCAGAACAGAAAAGTTTCTTACTTGTATTTGATGAGACGGCTACCCTGGATCAGTTGGGCTGACTCATTGGTCAAATGGCAAGCGAACAGTAGCCAGTTGCGGGGTTGCACTTTGTAGGCAAACCTCATGAACAGCAGCGAATAACAGCACAGAGCTGAGGAGAGAAACCATACATTTAATAGAACCATATTTTCTTATATACCTACTACAGCTCTAACGTTAAGTCTTTATATAAGACTCTTCGACATCTTAACAGGAAAGCATGGAGATCAAAGAAAATCTTAAAACAAATCAATAGACCAGTGCAGACATCACGGCTTCTCTCAAAGCCTTCTTAGTAGCACTGAAATAAAAGAACCACTCACAGCCCAAAATGCATCAATGCTAACTAGAAAATTATTAGAATATTGCATGTATACTGGATGTGTCTGTGACCATCTTACCAAAGGTCATTCTGCCACTGATAATTTCAGGGCTCTTCTTCATATCTGTGATGGCAGCGATAGGAAGACCCCAGTTTGCTACAGGACCCCAGAAATGCTGCAAAAAGTCACAACAGTCATGTCAATGTAGAGAAGATACAGTTACTAATAAATTACATCAAAAGGATAAAAGTAGAAAAAGGGAAAAAAAATAAATAAGCCTAACTCTATTAAACAAGACTTTTCGAACACCACAAGCAGGAGAAACAATCAAAACTAGCATAAAAAAAAAATCTTCAACCACTTTTTCTAAAGTGGGCTTTAACTCCTTCAAGCACAAAATTCATTTTAATTTAACAAATGGACAGAAAATGCAAAAAAAAAAAAAAAAACTTCAGCTGCATAAGGTAGCACAGACTCATTGTTTTAACTATATGTGAATCAGTCAAACTTATGCACTTAAAGCCAGACATAACCGTAAGATAAGTATCTAAAAGGTCAGTGTCATATTTTTTAAGTTAACACTGTATATGACATACAAGATCAATAAATAGTAAGGTACAGATAAAACTACAGCCTGTCAAAGAAAAGGATATACTAACAGAAAAAATGGTAACTTACTGTGCTGTTTGGCGTTTGTTTTGTTTTTTTCAGTTCCACATGAAAGAGAAAACAAATAAAGATAAGTCACAAAGACACGATGTCTTTCACACATCATTACAACTTCAAGTAGGTAGCAAATGTCAATATAATTTTGCATTTCTTAGTAAGGATATAATGAATGAGGTAGCATTTTAACACCCGCATAATTAGGTGGCAGCTGCAAGTCCTTAACAAAAGTAAGCAGTAAACCTCGTTTGTGCAGATTGCCAACACACAGTAGTTTTGATTTAAAAGAACAGATATTGCACAAGTATACACCAGACGTCATAACGCTTGCCCATCGATGGTTTTAAAGTGTTAAAACAGGCAAAGCTCTTCAGATAACAGTGATAACAACTGTGTATATTTGTGACAAACGCAAACAATGCTGACCAAAGATGCCAAAATTTGGCCTTTACTCCAAATTTCAGACCTGTGGCTAATATGTGGCACGTAAACACTCTCTTACACATTTACCAATATCTTGACAAGTAGCAGGAGTAGATTTCTCCGCCAGCTTTTGACGCAGATTCAGACTTTTAAAGCAGTTCACCACCATCTTAAGAAGCTAACGTTGTTTCACCGTCAGGGTTCGACCCACTTTCTAGGTTACCTGTTTGTTTTATGGGCTTCCTTATAAGTTAACAATCAAGCTGATAATGTGGAGAAAACACAGGAGACATGGTCGCTCTTGAAAACAAACCAACTTAAAACGAAGTACAAAACTATGCACGAAGAGAGATATCAAAAGAAAAACAAACCGTTTAAAATGTTCATAAAATTTTGTTATAGCTTTAGTTAGGGCAGGTGAACGTTAGCTAACTCTGCATGACTAGCTGTAGCTAGCTTAGCTGCCGTGCTAACAGAGAAATGTTCCGGCTTCTGACACAGACCTCATCAAGTAGTCCCTGAAGTCCTTGCTCTTCAGGTGTTCAATAGCTTTCCGTGCAATCGTCCCTGCCATGGTTTCACGTTAGGCTGGTGTATGTTTTGGGCGAGAAGAGCGATCTTTATGTTTCTTTCTGTCGGCTGAAGGGCGACTGGGAGCTCCGCTCAGAGGACGGTCAAATTTCCAACCCATAACATTACGTTTTACGACGCTGACGTATTTACGTGGCTCGACCTCAGACGGCTGGGTACTGCCCAGCAAACAACCAATCACTGGAGACCGGCACTCCTGTTAAAACCAACGCCCAATATGGCAAATAAATAAATAAATAAATAAAAATTATAAGATCAGGTCAGAACTATTACTCCAGGTAAGGCGAAGTAACTAAAAAAGTGGTGAATGTGCCTTTCTTCAGTCCCACGTAAAGGTTGGTTGACGCTTTAGGAATTGCTGGAAGACTGCATCTGACCTCTAGAACTTTAGACTACCAAAATATAGTTAGCAAAGATGTTGGTGTAAACATGTGTAAGTCAGAGAGGATATCAGAGACAGATATACTTTAGATGCTTCAACTTTTTCAGTAACAAAAAATAAGTATAATCTCCATGGTGGTGGGGGGAGGGGGGCGGCGCACGTTTTTGGGGACATCAGTTAATTTATGAAAGTTTTTAAAAAATACAATTTGGCTCATGATCCTGAAGATCAAGGTTAATTTAAATAATACTCCAAAATAACTGCCCATTGCCAATGGTGTTTCAAGTTGGCTTCAAAGTTGTAAGGCTCGCGTTTAGAAGCACTTTGCAGAGGTAAACATGGAGGTAACTGAGTTTAGCGTTTACATTTTTATTTAGTACCGTTTCAATGTGATATGCAGTAGAAGCCAGCTATTTCTAATAAAAAAAGAAAAATAACGACATCTTCTTACTTAGGAGTTTCATGATAAAACAGCTTCCTCTTCTCTGTGGAGATTTGGGTGAATGTAAAGTAACCAGAAGTAGTATAATGTGAAAGGCAGAATTCACAGACAGAATTCTTCCAAAATGGCTAAGGCTCACCTTTAACTGATTTTGAAACTACATCTGTCAGTACCTCCACGGAACTCTAGAACCAACGCTCTCAGTTCAGACACACACCTCCTCAAGAGGGATTGGTTTATTTTGAATGATGTAGAACATAGGTGTCAAACTCTGGCCCGCGGGCCAAATTTGGCCCGCAGCCTAATTACATTTGGCCCGCGAAGCCATACCAAATTACTATTAGAGCTGGCCTACTGGTATTATACAGCTAATATATATATTGTTTAGTATTAAGCTTTGCTTGTTCCATATTCAGTTTTTCAGCAAAACGTGTTTGAGTCCATAAGAAAAGATTCATTCTTATATCTGGAGGAATAAATATATTTCAATAAATATTAACGTTAGCCCGCGACTTTGTTCCAGTTTTGAATTTTGGCCCACTGTGTATTTGAGTTTGACACCCCTGATGTAGAAGTTCACACTGGAGTCACATTGTAGAAGTTCTAACCTGTATCTGATTTAGATGCATATGAAAGTAACCCTAATCAGAATTTATAAAAAGAAAAAAAATGCAATATTCATGCTTGTATTTACCCCATAAACCCGAGTCATATATGTAAAAAAAAAATTGGTCACCTCCTTCATTGTGAATGCAGCCTAAGTTTGGGACAAGCCTAAATGTGTATTATATGTCAGCTGTAGACATATGGTTGTGTTATGATCTTGAGTTATATAATTTTTCTTTTATTAATTAAGTGCATTTTCTCGATATTAAACCGAATACATATGGAACAAGATGTTCCACTTGTCCACCAAACCCTGTTTTCCTCTCTAGTTTAGTTTTAGCAATTTAGTTTTGAGCACAGAAAAATGAGCAGCAGCAGCCGTAATCAGGCAATGTTTTGAAAACCTTCATAGCGCATAGTGCTGGTGTGTTAAAATTGGTCCAGGATGACAAAAATGCACAGGTGTTGTTTTTAAAATATCCTAACGGAAACACATCCGCTGATTTCCATTTGAATTTAAATAACAGTTTTTATCTTTACTTGAATTTACAATCATCAAAAAAATCACAATTCACATTAAAATATTTTTCTCTCATTAAAACCTCAAATCTGCTCTATTTGTTAAGATTTATGAGTCTGAATCCAGACATAAACTAATCTTTTGCAGTATTTTTGTTACACGTACATTAATGTAAAAAGCACACATGCAAATATTGCACATGCTGCACACATACTCTGATACTTTTCCTTTTCCTGTTTTTAATGTAATCATAATTAATTTGTTATTCATTTTCAGGGGCACCTCTGTACATAAACAAAGCAGAAATGACATTGTCAATCACACATCAAACATAAGCTCCAGTTTGGTCAATGAACTCATTATTTAATGTGCACAGTGTATAGAATTAAAACAATTTGACTCATGGTATGTTAGTGATGCCAGCATCCCACTGTGGGGGAGGTCCTGCTGTTGTACATGCTGGATCATTGTTGGCTTACTGAGAGACTGACTCGTGCTTTTCCTGCTGTGATGAGTCAGGGGACACTATCTGTTGTCTAGAATCATGATTAGGTTGGTGCACTCAAACAACACCAGGGGGCAGTATGTGAACATCATGATCTTAAAGCAAGAAAGAAAAGGTTAGAGAGTTTGCCATGAAAAATCAGATTCTGTGTGCTTGTACCATGAAGAAATCCCCCCATAAATAATAAAAAATTGATAAAATTAAAATAAAGAATTAACTCGGTAATGAATTCTGATTTCAGAATGTTTGAATTAAATTTGAAGTCACTTTTGTTAAACCATTTACCCACTGTTAAGAGGTGCCACCTGGCTTCAATTCTTGAATATTTTTGACATCATGGTCCATGGTTGAGTTACACCTCAGCATAGCTCTTGACCAACTGGAAGATCCCAATGACTTTAATGTCTGATCGAAGACCCTCTGGAGACAGCACCTTGGTTTGCTTTTTGTATAAAAGAGGAAACAAAATGCTGCGTCCACACCTACACAGGTATTTTTGAAAACGCAGCTGTTTTGTCCACACGTAAACGGCGTTTCGAATCACCGAAAACTGAGATTTTTTAAAACTCCTTTTTTCCCGTTTACATGTGGACAAGGAATACAGAGTTCATCACGCAACGTCAAAGGGATGTGCCTTTTTTCACGTCACGCTGTGCGCCACGTTATTGTTTACATGAGATGAATTGCAGAATGGCAGATAGAAACAAAATACTGTTACTGTTAATCTGACTATCTTCAGGTTTTACACGCTTACATATACACACACAGTTACTGTTCCTCCATTTACAAAGGCAGAGGTGTCACGGTGTGATTATTTTATTGTAGTTGTTTTTTTTTCATGTGTAATAATATTCAACATTGCTATCAATGCATTTTTCAAAAATGCCTCTCTGTGCAAAATGGGTTTAAAAACATAAACAACTGTGGGATACTGTTTGTCGTGATTTGAACAGCCCGCTCCTGACACAGGGAAAACCAATTCTGCAGGGGAGACCTACCTCGGCACTTGTGCAGGTGAAACCAAAGGGAAGATTTGCTTCACCATATTTTCTAGTCTTTGGCTTAGAATGAAGTTGGTTTGGAAACATATTCAGCAATGCTTCATCTCCTGCTTTGCGTTTCTGTGGGCGCCCCGTGCTAGCCCCGTCCAAGCGTTTTGTCCTCCCCCTTTTTTATACATCTCAGAGAGTGATTACACACCCGTTCATTAAACCTGCTTATGTTTATTTCCCCTTTTTTGTACAATCTGTGTACATTGTGACAAAACTGGGCAACAAAAAGTTTAAAGCATCAGGTGCTATAACTAGAAAACTAGAAAAATCATTGCCTTTCTTGCTGCGTGTGGCTAAACTGCTTGTCAGTACTGATGGTGGCACATTTCATCGTGCTAAGTACCACATTGTGCAGGCAGTTTGCACTGGGAAGATAGACAACAGAGATCTCGCCTTTACCAAGTTGAACTAAAGTGATTACAAAAAATAAAAATAAAAAAAATTCCTAAAAAAAAAAAAAGAATTATGCATCATCTAGCAACATTTACAATAATACCTTCAGTGGCTACTTTATTAGTTACAACTTGCTAGTTTGGGGTTGGATCTCCTTTTGCTTTCAGAACTGGCTTCAATGTTCATGCATAGATTCAACAAGGTGCTGGTAACATTCCTCGGGTCTTGTTGGTCCACATTAACACAATAATGACATACAGATGCCACAATCCAAGCCAAGATGTACCTATACAGTGGCTGTTGAGTGTATGCAGAACAAAATTGTAGCTAAATGACTACCCTTCACTCGGCCAAATCAAGTAGAAAATCTAAACCCACACTTTTGTATTTTTAATAATATATAAGTAGTATGTTGGCCATATCCAGTGGAGGAGTTCCAGCATATACCTCAGATGCAGGATTCCCACCGAGCGATCTCTAAACAACAGGAATAGATAAATACAAGGAAAAAACACAACTGTAACTGCATTAGGGGAAACATTTCCATTATTATCGTGTGAGGCTGCTGTGTCAAAAGAACTCTGCGCTCTGTTTCTAAAATTATCATGGCTTTAAAACTGTGCTGTCTGTTTATCACGTATGGATTGAAGTTTTTATCAGTCACTGCAGCTGTCAATTCCTGTGTAGGGATTTGGGAGTTTAAAGCCCTTCCCAGCAAAGATTAAGTTCCAGCCATGTACACATGCAGGGGTAGTGTGGTAGCAGGGCGTTTAACTGGCAACGCTGAATCCAGCGTGTGCAGATGCATGAGAGCGTAGTTACTGTGTGGAGTGCAAACCTGTAATAAGGGTAAACCAGCAGCAGAGGTGCACCAGTTTTTTTTTTGTTTTTTTGTTTTTTTGCCATATTATACATTTATGAGACATTTTACTGCCTGATTTAACAATGGTAGAGCACTTTGTGTAGATTTTCTTTATAGCAACACAATGGATGTCAAGTGTACGTCAACCAGCTTTTAACACTCTGGATTCTTATCTACTTTGCATTATGAGGTCTCCAATCTTCCATCTGCAATTGCCTGAGCGATGCTTTATATCTTTATTCTTGCTGAGCTGCTTCACATCTGGCTTGGGGTTATCATTATATGAGCTGCAAAAGCTCAAAAAGGAAACAGTATTTTTTAATATATGACAAGATGTCACTGATAAAATATATAACAGAAATTTGTTAAACAGTTTCTAGGAATTGATCAAATTCATGGGATGATTCGACAGTGACAGCAGTAATGAATACATTTCAGTGTGCAGCTTCATTTTAAAATATTACATTGCCTGCTGGGTGTTTGTTTTATTAAATTATAGCTCTGTGCTGCACAATTCTCACTTCACTTACCTGAAGAATGAGATGGTATTTCCTGGGTAGATATAAAGGGTCCTATGAAGACACACGGTGTTATTTGTGTAAGTGTGCTATAGATATGATAATATGATGATCTTTATTTTTTACATGTTTGTGTTCATTAAATTCTTCTTTAGGAGCACTTGTCTTGTGTTTAAGGAGTTGCCAAAGAGAACAATATTTTCTTGCATGTGCTGCAGTCCACTGAAGCCCTACTTTTGGCATTATTGGGCTCAAGAGACATAAATTATATGGGTTTTTGTTTGTTTATACTCATTCCCTTAATAATGAGTTGTAGTGAAGTAGAGCAGCACAGTTGGAAATACTTAACTCCCCCAAAATGAGAAGAAAACCAAACCCGATCAAACTGTTGGCTCGAGCTCTGCTAGGAAACATGTCAAGCCTGTGGTTATTTTTTAGGGTACTGTCAGATCAAACTGCACCTCTTCTCACCTTTAAAAGCACAGGTTAACATAGACTAAACTAAATTAAGTGGGATGTCAGTTTGTTGGTATTGTCATAAAGAAGCTGCATGAAATAGGACAGACAAAGCCATAGGAATAAAATGCGCAGAGAAGAAAACTACTGCAGTTTTATTCTTTTTTTCAGAGTGCATCTCTTAAAACTGATGGTCCAGAAGTCAATTTAAATATTTAACTGAGCACACTGTGAGACCAAGACAGGATATATAAAGGCCTTCTGCATCTGATTTTCTAGAACATTAAAAACTGCCTCTATAAAACTGGGTATCTCCGCCAGTGGACTCTTGACTGCACATGATTACTCCGGTTTTGTCACGTCCGGTGTGGCAGACGTGTGGAGTTGTAGAGAGGACCCAAAAGGCGGCAGCTCTGGTGCAGGTGAGTATTTATTTACATGAGTGGGTACAAACAGCAACGGTGGGTGAACATGAAACTGGAAAACCTAAACTGGGTAAAACTAACAAAACAAACCAGAAACGGAGATGCAGGGAGGTCCGGGAAAATACATACGGAGAGACGCAGGGAGACCGAGGGGAAACAACACAGACGAACCAGCAACGAGGACGAGGTAACACACACTATAAATACACACGGCAGGAATCAGGGGATGGGAAACAGGAGGGGAACACACCTGGAAGACATCACAGCTGACGAGGCAGGGGAAACGTAACCAGAACACACTGACATAAGATACAGACTTTCACAATAAAACAGGAACTTACACATGCAAGGACACAGACTAAGAAACACGGACTTAACACAGGAATACATGGGCAGAACCGAATAAACACTAAACAAGAAGAACAGAACCAAAATCACAATAATAGAAAACACAAAACGCTGGGTCAAAAGGACCCAGGATCATGACAGTTTTCTCCTTCCAGTGCAAGAACACACACTGGGTTAACCCTGCCTACCAGGACACAGGATATTCTCCCAGTAGGGATAAAAAAAAAAAAAGCTGTACAAAATATTAAAATATATCTTTTGAAAATGTAAACATTTGTTAGACAAACATGCAATCTGTGAACAGTATACTAGTATCTTAAAATCTGCTTGGAATAAGGTGATTGCTCTGTGTGAAACAGTCTGTACCATAATACTGATTAAAAAGATGGCTATATTTAAATAAACTGAAAGTTGAAGACAAAAAATGACTTATACTTGCTTCACTGTTGTAACAACCAAGTTTTTGTCTTTTTTTTATGTCAACCTCAGCAAAGAAGTTTTATTTTCCACTGAGATATCCATATTTATTTAGCTCTTCAAAACAGTGGAGCAGAATAATTATCTTGAGGATTTGATTTTTGTAGTTCCTCTTCACAAAACTGGTCTTTGAACACAGCAGGCCCATATGTGTGGGTAGTGTGCATTTTTGAGCACCACAGTTCTCTTTTCCTAAGGAGCCTAATTATTAATTCTCCTTCACATCTTTCCTTCAATTTATAAATATTTTCATTTTCATTATTTTCTTTGCCCAGGAGTAGCAATCTCTCAATGACAAAGTTGTCATGTCCTAAAACACCCTGTTTTATTGTCTGTTTTACCCTAAACAGGATCATAACTTGCACATGCTCCACTTAAGAAGACTTTAACTATAGTTAAACTGAAGTTATAGCCTAAGTTAGAAGTTATTACTTTATTACTTTATAAAAACTGTCTTGGCTTTTGCTACCAGGGCTGTCACCTCCTGCTTGCTGTTAAATAAATTCAGCATTTGCAAAAAATAAGACTTCACTTTCCAAACCCAATTTTATAATAAATATTGTTTGTAGAGGGGACAACACGAGGGACTGGCTTTACAGAACATACATGAATGTTGTAGTAAAACAAACTGAGCTGCAGTGGATCATTATGTGATAAGTCCTGTGTGGAGAGGGTACACTCCATGAGGTTTCTGGGCGTGCAGATCTCTGTTGATCTCTCCTGGACTGCAAATACCACGGCGGTGGTAAAAAAGGCCCAGCAGCGTCTCCATTTTTTGAGAGTGCTCAGGAGGAACAACCTGGAGGAGAGGCTGCTGGTGACTTTCTATAGAGCCACCATAGAGAGCATCCTAACGTACGGCATAACAACATGGTATGCAGGGTGCTCAGTTGCAGACAGGAAAGGACTGCAGAGGGTCATCAACACAGCCCAGAAGATCACTGGCTGCCCTCTGCCCAGCCTGGAGGCCATTGCGAACTCCCGATACCTCAGCAGAGCTGGCAATATCATTAAGGACTACTCTCACCCCAGTAATCAACTGTTTGAACTATTACCGTCAGGCCGACGGTACAGGTCACATAAAACCAGGACAAACAGATTCAGGGATAGCTTCTTTCCCAGAGCTATCACCATAGTAAATAAGCACAAAACAATTAAATCTGCTTAACTATATTTGCCATTGTCACTATACTTTGCTGCTATTCATACTATCATTATATTATGCTGCTATTCTGTATATATTGTACTTATTTATTGTCTGAGTACTACAGTTGTTTTATTGTACTTTTTATATTTTACATTTATATTTATTTTGCATTTTGCACCAAGGGAGTGGCACTCCAATTTCGTTGTACTTGTACAATGACAATAAAGGCTATTCTATTCTATATTCTATTCTATTCTATTCTATTCTATTCTATTCTTTAACCTGTTTACTTGTTATCAGCCATTAACCCTTTCACGCATAGTGGTCACTACAGTGGACAGCTATTCAAAGGATGTTTTCCTGTATTTGTGTCAGTGTTGATGGTATACTTGCACATAAACCACTACATTGGACACTGATGTGTAACTCCATACCCTGCCACCCACTGGTTATTTAATATTACTATAGATGTATGACGTGTTTCCTTGCAATTATTGTTATTTAACCCCATCATGCATGAATTATGACAACCTCAATCAGTATTTTTATTCATCTTTTCATGCCTAAAGACAAATAAAAATACTGATAGGCTTAATAGACAGTGTACAATGTGAAACTACTACAGACTCTATATGAAGTATGTTGATGTGGTTGTGATTAAATTCAATTAAATACTGTTAGGGCTGTTTGGCTGCTTTTTTCACCACCATTTCAGTTACTTGATTCTAAGATTTGTTTTCCCTCTTGAGATCCGTAAATATTTTTACCTAACATTTGAATTTGTTTTCATTGTTATAATTCGCTGTGATTATGCTGTAATTATTTCACGTTCGTAAGGAAGTGTTACTAATATTCTTTCTTGTCTTTTGCTTATCCAGAGACTGCATATAGTGTCTATGAGGTCTATTTCTGTACCCGGATCGCGAACACGCGTCGTCGCGCCGCCCTGCGCGTTCCTTTCCGTCCGCGTGCCCGTGGGGTTTACCTGTGTCTACGCTGAGGGTTTCCAACAGGGAAGAGAAATGCCATCAAAGATCATTTTTGAAACTGAGGATCAAGCAATGGACGAAGAAGTAGACACTGTCGCGGAAACTAAAACCCTAAAGGTGAGTAAAGCAGGTCATCTCGACCTGGAAAGAAAGAAAAATGGTTTTACTCGCGGCTCGGCTCCTCCATGTTTTGGCAGCATGTGGCTGAACATGCTAACTAGCTAACCAGACAGCTAACTCTACTTAACTGTTAGGAAAACAGAGAGAGGTAAGATAACCGTGTGTAGCAAACTTAGCAGTGACGTATTTTTGCGCTCATATCCCGTGCTGTTTTAAACTTAAATTTTGTAATGAAGCGGAAGAGCAGCAACGTGGTCCGATGGTGAGCTAAGTTAATGTTAGCACACAATGCGAGTGTTAGCCATTTAACCCTAGCTAAGAGAAGATCACGTGGCATGCCCATGTGTCTGAGAGTTGATCGTGTGGTCTGACGAGACTGTTTACATTTGAGTATACATCCGCGCTGTAAACACGAACTAAGTTTTGTTTACTTTATAGCCAGACGTTCTAAAAAAAAAAAAAACAAACCCAAACAAATACTACGTAAAACAGTAAATAACACTTTACTTATAACTATAGGTGCTACCGAATATCACTTTGGTATGCTAAATACACTAAATTCGCTAAAGTTTGTATGGCCAACTAGAGTTAAGTTTTGTCATACTTACAAGGTGGATGGCTGATTAGTGTTCGTCATTGTCAACCTCAGGTCAGGATTAATAAATCAACCGTTTAAACTGGGAAACACAGTTTGTCTGGTTCTTTGGTCGAAATGATTTATTATAAGTTTGTTTCGGCTAATGTTATCTGAGGGTGGCAGTGCAGGAGAGGATCCATCTTATTAGCAGAGGGCTCATCTCTGGTTATTAAAGTAGTATTCCATGATTTTTTTTAAAATTTCATTAAGTCATTAATTTATTCAATAAAATGTCAATATTTTGGGTCAGTCACCACGCAGATATCCATATAGAAGTGTTTTGTCTTTTGTTTAATGTGTTTTCCACGTCACTCATTTTTATAAGTGGCTTCATAGTCCAGTGGTTTACATTAAGCAAAATATTCCTGTTACGATGCAGGGAGGAGACACTAGTTATTTTGGTGTCGTCAGGAAGAGCATCCAGTGTAAAAATCAGCCAGACATGCAGAGCTGCCCACTGAGGTGGCCCCTACTGAATAAGAGAGCAGATGGAAGTAGCTTCAGACCACTTTAATGCCAAAAACCACCCAAATAACTGTAGTCTTTGAATATTTGGCCAGCAGAAAGGTTGTGTGATACAGCAGATGCACATTAACCACTGCAATTTCTAAAGGATGTTTTTGCTGATAGTAGGACAAAAAGCACAACATTAGCCAACAATGTGTGGAGGAACTGAACTTTAAGAAAGGTTTTCACTTTTAAACTTTGAGTAGCTACAGAGTCCTTGGGGTTCCTGAATTTCTTACTGTTTTGTGTCTTAAAATGAAATAAAAAAAATAGAACAAGACCAAAGAGGGCAAGAAGCTGAAGAAGCAGCAGCAGCAGCAGCAGCTGGAAGAGCAGGAGGATCCAGATTGTGAGCCTCCTGCACCCAAAAAGAAAAAGAAAAAAGACAAGCTTGCGGCAGACCAAGTGAACGAAGACCTCGATGAGGCCACTGATATGAATGGCAACAGCAATGGTGTTGAAACACCAAAGAAGAAGACTAAGAAGAGCACTGAAAAACAGACAGACACAGAGGTCAGTGTTGATTGTCCTTAGCCAAAGGTCTAATTTTGGAACTAATGGACAGTTTATACATCCTGTTTATATTAGGGGAATATAATAATTTTGCCTATAAAGTGATCACTCTGTAATATTTGATCCACTTCTTTTCATGGGGATTAGAAAATCAAGAAGAAGCAAAAGAAGGCAACTGCAGAGGCAGCAACCAATGGACATTCCACCCCAAACACCCCGGTTCAGACACCATCCCAGTCAAGCGAAGATTCGGCCAGTGACAGCGAAAAAGAAGCGGTAAGATCTGCAGAGAGAATGTTTTTTGCTTTTCCCAGCACATCTTCTGGCTTCAGTTAGAGGTTTTAAAAACAAAACTGACTCTGTTTTCTTGTTTAGGAAGAGACACCAGAGCAGAAGGAAGGTGCATTCTCCAACTTTAGGATCTCTAAAGTCACTATTGACAAACTGAAAGGTAATGTCAGAACTTTCTACCCTATTTTTATTTATTTATTTTTAATTATATTTATTTTTATACAGCGCCTCAGAATTAGAAGGTCACTGGCACATGTACAGTGCTTGACATGCTTGGTGCGTCATAGTTTTGGGTAGTCATGTTGTTAAATCTGACTTCAGCTTTTTTTATGTAATGAAGAATTACAGAATTTATTTGAATATTTATAGACTTCTGCAAGCTTTCTAGGGGTAATCTAACATGGGCATAGGAGTTGTTGAAGTCCTTCGAGGTTTGCTAAATAATTAACTAATAACTAATTACCATTGATTCTCTTTCTTTCTCTGTGTTCCACACTATTACTGTCCCTTTTTAGCCCGAGGAGTCGCTTATCTGTTTGACATTCAGGTAAAGACATTTAATCATGTCTATGATGGAGAGGATGTAATTGCCCAAGCCCGAACAGGAACAGGAAAGACTTTCTCCTTTGCTATCCCTTTGGTGGAGAAGCTCCAGAAGGATTCAGTGGACATGGCCAGAGGCCGTCCTCCCAAGGTACACGCCCATACACAGCAGAGGTAGTGAATATTTATGGACGCTGTGATTCTGTGTGACTGAGTATTTTTATTTATTTTTTTTAAACTATAGGTTCTGGTGTTGACTCCAACCAGAGAGTTGGCTATCCAGGTTGCTAAAGACTTCAAAGACATCGCTAAGCGCGTATCTATCGCCTGTTTCTATGGAGGCAGCTCCTACAACCCACAGAGTATGTCACATACAACAACACAGTTTTCTTTAAGTGAAATAGTTTTGGATGTTCCAGTTAGAAAAGACGGGGTGTTATACATGTATTACATATTTTAATTTAGCAAAAAATTGTGGTTCCATCCACCTTTTTTGCTTTATACTGAATGCCTCAAATGCACTACTTTTAACCTTTTGACTGCAGTAATTCAGGGCAGACACAAGGTGGCAGGACTGTATACTGGAACAGCCCATGGGCTTTTTTTTGTAGTGTATGATTCATGGGATTTGCAAATTAACTTAATAACTGGGATTGCTTCAATCATGCCTCCTGTTTCAGTGACTGTAAAATGTCGATGACAATCAGGGTAACTGAGACCATTCCTTCACTGCTGTTTTTCTAGAAATAGATTCTTAAGTAGATGTCAGAATATTTTAAAATGCAGTTTCTGTTTGCTGTTTTCAGTGTGCTTTATATATTGTTATGAAATAAAACTCTTTTTATTAACCTTTTCTTTCCAGTTGATGCTATCCGTAATGGTATTGATATATTAGTTGGAACCCCCGGTCGCATCAAGGACCACATCCAGAACAATAAACTCAACCTCACCAAAGTCAAACATGTTGTTCTGGATGAAGTAGACCAAATGTTGGACATGGGCTTTGCAGAACAGGTCGAAGAGATTTTGGGTTCATCGTATAAGAAAGGTAAAGTTAAATCTCTGGGTTTGTATGTTGAATTATGTATATAGGCCAAAATGGGCTGATAGTGTTTTAGTTTGTTTATCAAACTGCCAAAACTTCTGCCTTTGTAGAGGTGCTCACACTTCCTGATGATCAGTTAATCCAATGTGAATGTGATTAGCAGCACCTTGCTGCTATTTAGCCTCTTAACTGCAAGGGTGTACTTAGTTTCTCACAGGACTGCATAGAGTCCTTTCCTTTTTACACGACTGTTTACTGAAGTAGTAATTGTTTTAGTTTGGTTATATATGTCAATTTTAATTTTGTGCACATCTCTCCTGTTTAGACGCCGACACCAACCCACAGACTCTCTTGTTTTCGGCTACCTGCCCACCTTGGGTGTATGAAGTGGCAAAGAAATACATGAGACCCAACTGCAAACATATTGACCTGATTGGCAAGAAAACTCAGAAAGCTGCGACAACTGTGGAAGTAAGTGTGTTTGTGTGGGAGGGAGATGTAGAGGCTGAGACTGGTGCAATTTAACAAGCGTTACAGCAGTCTTGGGTCTTTGGTTTACATTGCTTAGAGATGCTTGCATGCAGGGCCAGTTAAAGTAACGGACTGTAAAATGAGCTCGCATACATCTCCACCAGAAAAACCCAGCAAGTTCATTTGCAGTAAAAATTGCTGTATTTATCATCATCCACTTCAGTGAAGTTGTAATAAAGTACAAGTTTTTAGCCTGCCAGTTGGATTAATGAAAATCTCTCTCCTCTCACGCCCTGCTTTCCCCTGCCCTGGTGAATCATTTGTCTCCGTTTCTTTTTCTACTGTAGCATCTAGCCATAGCATGTCACTGGTCACAGCGTGCGGCAGTGATAGGCGACGTGATTCAGGTGTACAGTGGCAGCCATGGGAGAACCATTGTCTTCTGTGAGACAAAGAAAGAGGCCAATGAGCTTTCCATGAATGCATCCATCAAACAGGTAGATGCACATACTTGCATGGTGCACGTGCACATTTAACAGGCTGATGTGTTGCACATTAAATTGGTAATATCCTCAGTAATTTTATTTTCTTTTTTCTTTCTTTCTTTTTTTCTTTTTTTAAGAGCACCCAGTCTCTTCATGGTGATATCCCCCAGAAGCAGAGAGAGATGACACTGAAGGGATTTAGGAACGGCGCCTTTGAGGTTCTGGTTGCCACTAATGTTGCAGCCCGTGGATTAGATATCCCTGAAGTTGACCTGGTGGTCCAGTGCTCTCCACCCAAGGTGAGAAGAGTTTCCAGTTATCTATAAGAATTCCTTAATTATGCCTTTACATTTATTTATTTGTTTAATTATTGTAAGAGTGTTGATTTTATACTTGTAACAGTTTTGTAGATTTTTCACATTTGGTGTGACCTTGACCAGATTTTCACTAAAATAAATTCTGCTCTAGCTGTTATTGGTGCCTAACATCACATAAAATCTGAACAGGATATCTTAAAAACAGCAGATGCTACACTGCTAACAAACAAACAGAACTGACATATTCCATGCCTTCAAGGGAGAAATGTTGTGAAATGATGAAGCCTCAAATCTTTACTTTGTCTGAAGTTTTTTTGTGTTTATTGTCAGGATGTGGAGTCATACATCCATCGTTCAGGACGTACGGGGCGTGCAGGCAGGACTGGAGTCTGCATCTGCTTCTACCAAAGAAAAGAAGAGGACCAGTTGCGCTACGTAGAAAACAAAGCAGTAGGTATCTTTTGAAATGCTCACTTGGGCAAACAGGAGTGACTGGCTTACCCTCCTGTTACTGAACTGCTTCTCCTCCAGCTCTGGCAGCTCTGTGGCCACAGTGAGCTGCCAACGGGCTTACCCTGTTTGCCCAAGTGAGCAAACAGGTTAAGCCTGGTAAAAAAAAATGAGAAAAAAGAACACAATCAGTCCTACTCAGTCTTTTCTCTTTACGTGTGAGAAGAAAATGGATAAGATCCAAAGGGAAAAGAACAGAAAGGTAGAGGAGGGTGTTTAAGAGGCACTGGGTAAATAAAGGTGCTTAGAAAACCCAAGTGAATGTTGTCTTTTTCTTAGAGTTGGAAATTGATTCTGATATTGCTTTCCAATGTTTTTACACAATCTGTGACAATGAGGCCTTCCTGTGTGACTGTTAAACTAACCATTTTTTATTTGCTCTTATTTCAGGGCATCACATTCAGGCGAGTTGGCGTTCCTACTGCCAACGATATTATTAAGTCATCAAGCAAGGATGCTGTCAGGTATGTAATTAAGGGGAGTGAGAGCCAAGGGCAAGCAATTATATTTTGTTACAGGAGTATGAAATGGTTTTAATTGTTTACTATTTGAAAGCTTGTATTCAGTCAGCCACAAGGTGTTATTAATAATCAAGGACGATGCTTTAGTACTTTGGCAGCTTGGTGGTTCCACAAAGCCTCTGCCTTAATCATGACACTGCTGAATGTGAAAAATCTTTCCTGACTGCGAGAGTTTGATTGTTGACTTTTCCTATACTGTGTCCAGGTTTCTGGATTCTGTTCCAGTCGCGGCTATCGGGTACTTCAGAGCATCAGCTGAGAAGCTGATTGAGGAGAGAGGAGCAGTTGATGCACTGGCTGCTGCCCTGGCCCACATTTCTGGAGCCACAAGTCTAGAGCAGAGGTCACTGCTCAACTCTGATGCTGTAAGTTATTTATGCATGCGTACAGAACTCTCGCTATTATGTCTTATTAGACACCGTTCACCCTCGCATACAGCTTTCCTAGACGATAGATTTGTGTCTGCCCTTTGTTTTAAAGCCCGTGGGCGTTCTCATGCAGACCTAACATGTTGCCCCTGCCCACCCACTAAGTATAGTGCTTGTCCTCCATCTAGTTAGAAATGCGCTGTGCCTTTAGGTGATGTATAACTGTAATTCTGTCTAATGTGTTGTTTCTGTTTTGTTTTTTTTGCAGGGTTTCAGCACAATGCAGTTGGTGTGTTCCCAGGAGATGCATAATCTGGGTTACGCCTGGAGAACCATCAAAGAGCAGCTAGGAGAGGAGATTGAGAACCACATTCACAGAATGACCTTCCTCAAAGGCAGAACAGTATGTATACACACTTAATATGTAGATATGTGAGCTGCGGCTGGTGTATACATAGATGCTAGACCTTTGTAAAATAATGGGTATCTGTGTGAGAGGGGGAGAGGTTGTATGTTGATGGATGTCTGCGTGTGTACAGTTGCAAAGGACTGGGCTCAGCGAGTGTTCTACTTTCTTATAAATTGTACATTCTTGCAAAATAGTGAAAAAAACCACACCCCAGCGTGCCACATGAATGATAGCAATTGAATTGGCAAATGGAAGTGTGAATTGGAAACCCACTGGTAAATGAAAATGCAAATTAAGAGAAGTAGTGAGTAAAATGTCTTTTTTTTAAATTTTTTATTATAATGTATTGTCCTGTTGTATGGGAATTGAGTCTCTCTGGTCGCACAATAAGCACAAAGCTAATTATCCACAGCATGTAAACAGAGAGACATCTGTTAGTATGAGTGAACATGTGTGACCATGTCTGTTTGACACAGACATTAAAAAACTCGCCATCTCACGCTTATTGTTTTTCTAACAGGGAGTTTGTTTTGACGTCCCAGCTGATAAAGTCAAGGAGATTCAGGTGGGAGCAACAATAACCCCAACATCTGTTCAACATATGTAGTTGACTTCTTGTAAATGTGAAAATATATATTTCAACAGACTGGCAGTCCTGTTTGAAATCCTTTGTCTCCCCACTTGTTCCTCCATCAGGAAACATGGCAGGACGGTCGCCGTTGGCAGCTCACCGTGGCCACAGAGCTGCCAGAGCTGGAGGAGAAGCAGTTCAGTAACCGTGGTGACAGAGGCTTTGGCAGTGGTAACCGTGGTGACAGAGGAGGGTTCAGAGGCGGCAGGGGAAGGAGTTTCGGTGGAAGCGGTGGCCGTGGCAACGGGTTCCGGAACGGCGGCAGCGGTGGCTACGGCAACAACAGAGGGGGACACAAACGCACATTCAACCAAGCGTTTGATTACTAAAATCTAATGTGTGGACTGATAGGACAGACTGTCACTCAGCTGGGCTGGCAGTGGTTCTTATTGGCTGGCTGGTCAACATTCTCCATCATGATACAAATTTAATTGTGTAATTTCATATAGAATTAATTGAATTACAGAGTTTGAGACATAATTTAAACAAAACGTGCTGTCGGATGAGTAATACTAAAGGTGCAGTTTACCGTAAAGCTCAATATTTATTTCCTCTGGTCTGCTGTGCATGTCATCCATCTAGATTTTTTTTTTTTGGCTCATCTGCACAGGTTTGGAGGCATGTGCAGCAGAAATGTCTGCCTTCTCTTTAATATAATGTGACTAAATTTCATTTAATCTGGGCTGCTGTTTAATTTAGGTAGTGTTTAGTTTTTTTGTTTTTTTTTTAGTTCAGATTTTTTAAAAAACCCATTTAAGACAGCACAAGTGTCTCTTAGTCCCGTTACATTCAAGAAAAGACGGACATCTTTACACCACACATCTCCAGAGTTGGGCAAAACCCACCAAAATATTCCAGATGGATACATAACTCTGCAGGACAGAGGAGATTTTTTTTTGGGGGGGAGTGAGCTGTTACTTGAATTTACAGATATCTAAAAATGGTTTAAAATGAAAATCTTTGTACCATATATACAAAACTAAGACTGGCAGCCATTTTTGCGATGCCTGATGTGTGTTTCTTTAAGGTGACACTTTAGCTGAAACTTTTGGAATGACATTGCAACTAAATAAACAAGCACCAAATGTAATTACTGGTTATATAACCTATATTGAAATGTTGGCAATATTCAATAACATGACCTAAAGTTGGAACATGTCATCTATTGGGTTTTAGGTAAAGTGTTCATTTTTATGGGTGTTTGGGGAACATTGGCAGCAGTCACACTTGAGGCTTTTGTCCAAAATGGAAGATACACAATCTTGTTCACGTCACATTTGATGTACGAGTGTGCTATCAAACCTGTTCAGTATGTTGCACTGTCACGTTTGAGATGCTTCTACTCTGCACCCGCAGAGAACAGCGATGGTGTTGACCTTTACAAATGTGCTCAGTGTCAGATTGCTGCCTTACCCTCAGATGAAACCTCTCTCCCCAAAAATATGTTGGATGATTGCTTTGCAATCGCCTCTATTTAATAACTTTTGTCTACTGCTTCCATTCATTTGAATGAAATGACTTATTCATTAAAAAGGTCAAGTCATATTGTGTTTATTCCTTCCAAGGGGGTAAAATAAGTACGTAACATGCTTTTGAAATAGTTTAAGGCATTCGTCTTCTGTCAGAATCAGACTGGCAATAAACTACACTCACTGAGCACTTCAATAGTAAATTATCTAATTAACTAGTGGTAAAATTATCTAATTAACTAGTGGTAAAAAGGCATCTCATTGCATTTAGGCACGTAGAAATTTTCAAGATAACCCGTTGAAGTTTAAACTGGGCATGAGAATGGAAATTCAAATAAGTTTGAATGTGGTGTGGTTTTTGATGCTAAACAAGCTGGTAATCTACTGGTGTGTTTTCCACACAATCATCTCTATGATTTGCAGAGAATGGTCTGAAAAAGTAAAATATCCAATGAGTTGAGTTCTACGATTGAAAATGCCTTGTTAATTCTAGGTCAGAGAGAAATGGTCCCAAACTGCCCAGAGTTGATAGGAAGGCAGCAGTGACTGTAACAACCACCCTGATAGCCACTCCTATCACAATGGCCAGAATTTGCACAGAATAACCAAAACTGGGCAACAAAAGCTTGAAAGACTGACGAGTCTTGATTTCTGATGCATCATTTAACATAAACGGTTTGAAAACATGGATCCATCTTAGTTTGTATAAACAGTTCAGGCTATGGGTGGTGGAGTAATGGTCTAGGAGATGTTTTTTTTGGCATGCGTTGGACCGCCATAGTACCAAGTGAGCAACATTTAAATGCTGCAACCTACCTCTGTTCCTTTGTGACCACAGCAGCAGGAAAATGCACCACGCAAAGCTCAAATAATCTCAAGATGGTCTCCACAGTCATCAGATCTCAATCCAATAAAGCACCTTTGAATCTATAAAATAGTGCATTCACATCATGGATGTGCAGCTCTGTGGACCGTAATCTTTGAGGAACATTTCCAGCAACTTGTTGAATCTATGTCGAGAAGTCCAGCCCAGTGCTAGCAAGGTCGGCCTAATGAAGCATGTGCTAAATAAATATAATACTAAGTGCACGGGTGGATTATTAACAGTTTTGTTTCTGCTGTATTTTATGTGCAGTCAGACTTTCACACCAGACTGAGAAGAAACAAGTACACAGAACTAAACGTTGCAGGGTTAGTCCACTGATTCGGTTCCTTTACCCAGCACACAACCAGAGCAACACTGTAACTCTGCATTACACCAAAAAACAGACAATCTGAAATCTGCATGATGTACGTTTAATTATTTAAATGAGCCAAACATTGCTATAAAATAACAAAGTTGAGTCACAGTACATACATATTCATTTTACTGTATTGCATAGTTAGATCAGAAGTTGTAAGGTTATATTGTTGACAGACAGCTTGACATTTTGTTCGATCGTTATTTAATTTTTTTCAATACAAGCATATTATTGCTCACAATATTTTTTTTAATTTACTTGTACCAATTTTGTCCACTTTGTCTAGCACATTGCTGTACTTGGCAAACATAATCACAATATACTGACACAATATTGGAAGGGCAACACAGTTTAATTACATCACAATATAAAATAAACTAAAAGAATTTCTTAACAATAGTCTATGTGCAAATATTGCATTACTGGCACTGTTTCCTGCACATTCAAGTATCTGTCAATATTTTAATATTGACCAAGGATTTAGATACACACTTTTCATAAATACCCAAACAGATGAAAATATTATACTCCCCTCTACATCTAGCCCAGTACTGTAGTTTTATTGATTTGGATGCAAGAGTTGAAGAAGAACAATTACCGGATTTACACAGATTTTTCAGTAAACTTAAAATGCATCTTATTCAAAGAGCATATTTTTTTTTTTTTAAAATCTGTTTTATATTGAGATGCAAAATCAGTAAACCTGATGGATTCAACTATAGTTCTGATAGCAAAAACAGCAATCTTACAAGCAGTTATATTAAAATGAAACAGCCAATCATTAAAATCACTCCATCCTCTGATATTATTGTGTCAGGTCCCATTCTCACATGTTAATAATTCATTGTGCAATGGCAAACAAAGTTTATTGGATCTGTTCTGACTGATTTCCCCTGTGCCATTTGGCCTCCCCTGCTGGATTATACCGGGAGGCAAAACAGCTGCTACATAATAGATAAAAAGTAAATTATTTCCTGTGATGGAAAGCTAAAGACATGGGATGTCTACAAGGACTGTGTGACAGTGTGTGCTATGATCATGACCAGAATGTACCGTGTTTTAATGCACAGTGAAACCTGAGGAAAATGAACCATAGTGGAGGAAACAGCCCTGAGGTGGGAAAAAGCTTGCTAATGATGCCACTTTAGGCTTGTTGTTGCGTCTCTGCAGCTACATCTTCTTGTTTCTGACTACAGGTCTTCAGTTGTCAGGAAAATTTCATTGTGTGCAGGGTTCTCCATAATGAAGTGGTCATCACCAGTCTCGTCCTGGATGACAGGGGAAAAGGTCAATCAGCATTTTCCAAAATACATGAGTCTCTATGTTTTAAGCTTTGAGAAGATGCCGTGTCTGGATTAGCGTTATGGACAGTTAACATTTTCATTGAGACCACACTGGTGGAATCTTGGAATGGTTTGAGGCGCTAAATTTGTCGTCTGTGGCATAACTGTTGTAATTTGGCTTGACCTGACCTTAGCCTTGAACGTGACTGTGTCAGTAGCTGATAGGACTAATGCTTTCTTGTATTGCTACTTTTACTTAAGTTAAAGGTCTGATTGCTTCTACCTCATCTGCTGATGTTATTCTCCCCAGACGTTTCAATTCCGTCTCCAGTAAATGCTTTTAATGATCCACACTGCGTGCTGCAAATGCCTATGTCATGTTTACTGGTTTAGAAAAGTTTTGCGTCCCAAATTGGCTATTAAGAGGTAATGGCTGTAAGGAAAGTGTTATGCCAAAAAGACAATTTAACAGAAATGGGCACTCTTCAGATCTCAGCATCATGTGCGATCATCAGATTTTTAAGATTTCTTTAGTATTAAAAAAAAAAAATCAGTAATAGTTGTGAATATTACACAAATTACACATTTCTTATAAGTTTATATTATTTAGTTTAGTTTATACTTCGTTCATATATGTTTGTTCTACAAGTATTGATAACATTTTTCACAATGGTGCATTATTAAAAAAGTGAATTACAGTTACATCCAGTTTCTCTCGTATAGTAATGATTATTACCCACTTTCACCTTTTTTAATAATTTATGAATCTGGTTTCCATAAATACATTTTTTGTCACTTAATTAAGAAACAAAGTCATAAGAAAACACGTTTGTGTGTCTACAAATGCCATATGCTTCTATAAATGTGAACCATTTTATTAATGATTAATAACTATTTTAAATATTTTGCAGTCTATAAAGAATTCATCATGGTTTAATAGCTTTTTTTCCCTGCAGGGACACAAAAGTAACTGAACTAACAAAAAGCAAGTAAAACCCAAAAGCTCTTAATTTTTATGTTGTTATGTTATTTTTAAATGTATCTATTTGTTGAAAATCATATGGAAACTAGTTAGTTATTTTCATTCAAGTATTAATTAATTATTGTGGCCCTGGTAAGTTTTGAACTGTTCCTAGCAAGTTGAAAACGTTTCATTTAATCCTAAATCGATTGAAATGTACAGAACGATTAAAACAAATACTTAATTGCTATATTGCGATTAAACCGTACTGTATGTGAAACCTGTTTGTGAAGTTTGGATTTGTGCAGTTATTCTTTAATTTATTTTGTTGTTTTAATCATGTTAAGTCGGCAGCAGTTTGATTTACTGCCGGTATGTGTGGGGCCCGTGTGACGTAGTGGCCGAACATAATCAAGCCTCTTGATTATTTGTATGCTTTTGAGTGTAATTACTTACTTCGTCTTTCTCTTTGTAGTTTTTCTCTGAGCTGCGATACGACACCACATGGATCAGGGTGTAGACTCTGAAAACAAAAAGGCACAAGGATGAAACACGAGGGGAAAATGTGGGAAAATGAAAATGAAATCGATGGATAACAGTGACAAGGACAAAGTCATTATAACTCTCCATAAAGACAGAACTCAAAGACTCCCTGCTCATGATTGGGGGGTGCGGGTGGGGGTTATCCAGTGCCAGATTAATAACTTTGATTAAATTTCTCTGCTTCTCAATCAAGCCTGCTGGATTGTCCGGCTTCATTTTCAAGGTCACTAAATTTGTCAAAAAGTACAACCTGTGAGAAAAAAATAAAAGTTAAATGGGAAATGATGTGTTTACCTGTGATATAACATGGCCAGAAACTGCACAATGAGAAGAATAGCAAAAG
Organism: Neolamprologus brichardi; assembly: GCF_056152115.1. Taxonomy (NCBI): domain Eukaryota; kingdom Metazoa; phylum Chordata; class Actinopteri; order Cichliformes; family Cichlidae; genus Neolamprologus; species Neolamprologus brichardi. The sequence continues at coordinate 15,510,188 of NC_142104.1, forward strand.
ACAACAGAAACATCAAAGTGAGAGGCTCCACCTGTCAGAAAAAAAGCCATAGAATGGATTACTCATTACATCAGATGTTACAGGAGTTCAAACAGTTATTTAAAAAGAATCACAATCCTTCTTTAACTGCAGCACATGCATTTAGGAGTGTCTGTTGTGGGTCCCAACCTTGAGGTATTCATCACTTTTAGTTCCATTGGGATAATACTTTGGGATCTGGATGCTGATGACATCATTTCCAATGGCCTGCAAGAAGAAGGTAGCTACCACCCAGAGCACGTTTATGATGAAATACAGGAAGACGGCCTGTGGAGAGGTAAGAGAATTTAATATTTGATTTAATCTTGCTACATTTCAAGTGGATAATTGTTTTTAAAGGTTTCACTCCCAACTTGCAACCTGACGCATCAGAGTATTTTTTCATAATGATCTGGGATCATTCATTTGTTATCATTGTCATCATCAGATTGCTGACCTTGTTTCTCAGTGACTTTAGTTCTCTGTTGACTTCCTCCTGATGTTCTTTACTGTGAGTGATTGGGGTCAGGTAGCGCTCGATTAGCTTGTTCCAGAAGTCGTTCTCATTCTAAACACACACACACAAAAATGCACACAGTTCAATAAAAGAAAAATTTATTGATTTTAACTTTTTTAACTGAATAGCCCCATTTAGCAAATATAAATTTTATTTTCCTTAGAAGATCAGAAATCTGCTAATGAATAACATTTCAGGACGGTTTCTTTGTTCACTATACCTTAATTACTAAAAACGAATGGCAAAATTTAGAAACATTTATATCTACCATGCATTGTGAAGTAGTAATACTGAGTTTAAATACTCATTTTAAATACAACTTTTTGTATCTACCTCTATCTCACAGACCCGACAGCTGAATAAACATCTTACCTCTTCTAGCTTTTGCACTTGTGGGGCAGCGAGTGTTTTCTCAATGGCTAGCTTTACTCTCTTTTCCAACTTCTCCATTCGATTGGTCTTAAGGGTTTGCCGTGCCTGAGACACAGAGAGAAGTCAGGTCAGTTATGTATTTTCTGCAGCAGCAGTTTTCAGAAGATTAGAAACTCTGGAAATCAGGTTTCCTCTCAAATTAATTTTTAATTTTGTTTTAAAAGCAACATGTCATTATTTTATTTACACCAAAGTTGTCATCACCTGTTTGTTTAGCGCAAGTTGTAACTCCTCCAGCCGATAGTCTGACAGAACGTCTTCAGGCCCCACTGAATTGAGCTCTACATTGAGTGTGTCTGTTAACATTAGCACCAAGTCTTCGCACACTTCATCGTAATCTTTGCTACGGAGTGCATATCTGAGGAGAACAAAAGCAGTTTAACTACACAATTGCAGCTTTGCCATCGGGGTAATTGTACAGCATCTTAAACGTAGTTTTAGTGCAAACGTTAATTATTCTTGTAAAAATGCCTGCAAGTGAACAACAAAAACATGCAAATACTTGGATGATGTTTATTATTTACCGTATTTGTTCTTGTAGATTTCTCTTCATGTTGAAGTATGTCAGCTTTTTCAGAAATTCTTCCTTCACTGGGTGCACCCAGTCTGCATACACATGAAAACACACACAGAGATAGCATCATTACTCTGTTTTATATGCTACATAATGTATAGTATATAATGATCCACAGCTACATGTATAGCTGAAAATTACAGTGTGGTGCACTCAGGGACCTAAATGCATTTAGAGTGCTTCTCACCAGCGGCGGGAATCTCTGCCTCACGAATCATATAGTCATCATCATGATCACTGTCTTCTTCATCAGATGAACTCATGCTCCTGTTTTCAGCACCATCGTCACTGCACACAGCACACATGCACTTATTGTGAGCTTCTTAATTCCAGCGCACATCTCATTTTGGTCTTATAAACAGCTGTGTTCAGTATGAGACTTGAATGGAACTGTGTTATTTTCAAGGCCAGTAGTATATTGGATTTTTGACCTGATGGCAGCAAAGATTTCTGGTAAAATAATTAATTAAATTCAATTTGATTTATATAGGGCCAGATCAGCCTGTGAGCGAACAACATTAGAGAGAAATGACTGACCAAATAAAGGAGAAGAAACAACCACGACAACAACAACAAAACGCTACCTGCCACTGGAACCCAGGTCACTGCTCTTTGCTGCCTTCTTCCTCAAATCATCAACTAGAGGTCTTGCAATCTCTTCCATGGCTTCTTCTTTCTTGGCATCTTGTTTGGTGTGAGGCTCCAGCATTAAGGCTGGGTGTAGAGGTGTTTCGTTTTGGGTGATTGCATTGGCTGGGATGTGCTGTGTAATCTGACCTGCGAGCTGCTGAAATATCAGACGCTCCGTTTCCTGGGTTATCTGTAAAGCAACAGAGTTCATTAATCCATTCATCCATCACCTGCTGTCAGGTATGTCGGGAACTGTCTGGTAACCATACCTGTATCTTCATGTCCCAGCAGCAGCATCTACAGGTTTTGTCACAGAGAAGATTGTGTAGTTTCTTCTGCTCTACACCTCCCCTAATGGACAGACAGATATGAGGATGCATGGTCACGAAGAGTGATTGATATGACAAGATTAGAAAAAAAATAAATTCCCTGCTGTCTTATTTGTTTTTGTTTGTTTCATGGATGAGTGTCAAATATGCAACAGGAAGTGGATGAACTAATGGATTTGGTCAGCTTAAAAGTACTGCATGACTATACTGTGTGTATATATATATATATATATATATATATATATATATATATATATATATATATATATATATATATATATATATTTCTCTAAAGGCTCAGGCTTTTTTCTACTCTTCGATCCTTATGATGTCAAAAACAGGTGATATTCTTGATATGGTCATTTTAGGTCCAGAGCTCTGGCTGTAAGCACAGCAGCTCCTCCACCGACTGTTCAGATCTTATGAACTTTACACAGTAATGTTACGTTTTGGGGAAATGCAACATTTCTGTTTGAGATTTTAATTTGTTAAAATTTTCCATTCTTATTTTGATCCCTATTATTGCTATTTCATGATAATTAATTAAACAAACAGTGGTCTAAAAATAATGCATTACTTGTTGGTTTCCCTTGTGCCCCAGGACACATTGTTCATGTTAACCAGCGAGTATATGGTCAAAAGGAGATATCCACTGGGGATGCAGATGAAATACATCAGACCATAGATAATCAAGACTGCAAGAAAGAAAAGGAAACGAAGCCAAAAAATGTCACATGACATAAAGCAACATCACACAAAAAATGTGAAATAATGTTTAGAAGAATAATAATGAACATACGAAACTCCTCAGGGTGGAGTAAAGCTGTTATCAAGTACATGATTGCCATTGAAATCAAAAACAATCCAGTGGGGGTCAAGAATGTTTGCTGAATCACCATGTCACCTAAAGGAGAAAAAAGCATTTGCACATTTAATGCACATTTATTTGAAAGATTTGTGACTGCAACAACATACAGTCAAACAACAATTCTACCCACCAATGATGGAAAAGAAGGACGCAGTCATGAGGAATGCATACAGAACACTCATAATGCCGGCAATGGTTATTTGGGTATTCGACTTGGTTAAAAAGCAAATGAGGATGTAGAACACGGGGGGAACACACGCGACGACGATGGAGAGTGTACCAGTGAGTTTGAAGACAAACTGGAAAGCACCTGGAAGGAAAAGATGGGTGGGTGGGGGGGGGGGGGGGGGGGGGGGGGGGGGAGAGAAGTGGAAATAAATGACTGATTAGTGATGAGTTATTAATGCACAAAAATTATTAATGCAGATGGGCTTGGCAAAGTGAATTTCCCTGTAGTTACCATTACAAGTTATTACAAAGTCTGCCTTCAGTTAAGCCGAGTGTTTAATGAAAACTGGTGGTTCACACTGTAGTTACCTGCATTAATGACTGCATTAACGTTCAGATTAGAAATATTTGTTCCAGGTTTTGCTTCCAGGATACATCCAGGATAAATTTTTAAACTTACTTTACACAATTAATGTTTCATCCTTTTATTTTTTTAATTATGGCAACATTTCCCAGACAAGTTTAAACAAATGATAGAATGATGATATTTCACGTACTAAACAGTGGATTGAAACAATGAAATCAGTGTGGTCTACCATACTACACAATGTGAACCCTAATAAGGACTTTGTAAACGCCAGTTCTGGTAAGTGCGGTATAAAGAATTTGCATAAAATGACATGCAACAAAGATTATACCATACAGTAAAGACGTTATTGTGTGACATGCAGTAAACTGGATCAGAAGGATTTTAACAAGTCTTGTGCGTTTCTATTTGCCCGTGATAAAACGAAGTTTATTGACACCATAAGGGACAAGTAAGGCATCTGAATTTGGTTCAGTCAAATCTTTAAACAAGTTATTATACAGCTTACTTTATGGGAGCGGTCTTAAAATGAAACCACTATACCATATCTATTGTAGTTGTGTTTGCTCAGTTATTTTAGTTCTGTTTCCTTGTTGCAGAGTAGCATAATTTAAAGACAGTCATGGGTTTCTGAGAGAATCTGTAGGATTTACTTCCCTAATGGAACTTTTTATATATTTCAAAACCTAGAAAAGTGTTTGAACTGTTTGAAAGGATAGGAGATAAACTGCAACTTAATGGCATGAATAATGGTGATAAATGTGTTAGAGTCATTAACTAGACTTAAACCTACTTGCTATCATGAGAGTCACAGAGGCAGGTCCCAGGATAGAAGATCCAACAGTGAACATCTGGTAGAAGACGTAAATCCTTGAGATGGACATGTTTCTCTTCACTGTCTCTGGACCACTAAGATTCACAAACACAAAAGAGTTAGTATGGCAGTAGAAGTGTTTATAGGATTTATAGCCTACAAACATGACCAGAAAACCATCAAACTAAGAATCCAAATAAAGATGAAAATTGTTCTTTTTTTTTAAATGTTTTAAGTAAAAAGCAGGATGGCTATAGAATGAAACCCTGCTATTATTAATAACATGTAACACTAGCCTGTGGAGAAGGTCCAGTGTATTAGCCAATGTTGAAGGTCCCCATCGTCTCCTCTGGTTGTAAAACTCTTCAAATTCCTGTGGTGAGTTGGTGTATGCATCTGAAGCAGCATTATACTCGACTCGCCAGCCTTGTTGCAGTAGCAAAGTACACAGCCATCGATCCTCCCCTAGAAGAGCACACACGAGACACCAAGAGTTTAAATGTCAAACCACTAAGAGCACAAACTAGGCTAGGTAAAAAAGTCTACTGATCCTTTTGGTTGCGTTTACCAACCTTGATCATACTGCACATATTCCTGAGCTCTTTGTGCAGTTGTTGAGTATCTTTTTAAAACATGGTCATCCATCAAGGCCGACCCTCTGAACAGACTGAAGCATCCCGGACTGCACAGCACAGAACCAAACACATGCTCTGCTGTCTTCTGGAGCCAGTGACCTACTGCATACTCAAATTTCTGGTACCACACCATGGGACCTGGGATGGCAGAGAGGCAGATGAGAGGAGATATGAAGCAAAGGAAGTTGAAGAATAATAGGCATTTGGAAAAAAGTACATGCAGTACGTTGTTTCTAAGTTAGTCCATCATATATACAGAGCTTAAAAGAACACTGCAGAAGCAAAAATCCCACTAAATGCTGATGTAGGGAATGTCAAGAACTAGAGTGGACCTATGAAATATACACAATTTCCAGTTTATCAAAAGGCTTTCTTTAAATGTTTATTTTTTAAATTAAATACATTTAGTGATACATCAGTGGCAATACATATGCATGTACAAACAGACATTTTTGATGCTTTTTCTTTTGAAATGCCCACTCACCCATGCCAGTAGGATGGATTCTACCACATGCTGCACCTACATTGTCATACATCCTCAACCTGTGAACACAAATATGTTTTATAAATTGACATGTTTGACAAGCAACAATAGCTAAAATCGACACTTTCTAACTGGATGACCAAATAGCTGATAAAATGAGTATTTGTTGTATTTGTATTTGTTGTCTACAATAGCATCGGTGATTTATGGAGGAAAACGATCTAAATACTGAGCCATGAAAGATTTTAAGAAGTTGACTGGTCTGCTGCTCACCTGTCTACAAGCAGAATTACAGCTTTAGGGTGGAAGTCAGTGTCTCCGTCAAGAGCAAGAATATACGTGTTGTCGTCTGAGATGAACTTGCGTTTGTTGTCGTTGTCATACTGAGGCAACACGAAAGTCTCACTATCCAGAGAGACCAAACTGGCTCTGGAAAAGTTATTAAATTGCTAAAAAAAAAAAAAGATAGGTCATTGAAAAATTATAAGAAATTATACACAATGCCAAAATAAATTGACTCAAACAGCTGAAAAGTCTTACTAGGATCTTTGAAGGGTTCTTCACAATGTAGCCTTTCCAGCCAAGCAGGTAATACATGTACATTATCTAAGAAAAAAAGAAAAAAGCAGCAGTATTGAATGTTAAAATCCAAGAACAGCCTTTTGGAGACTCACTGTTTAATAGTCTAGATGACTTGACAGAGGTGATTTGTCAAATTAATTAAACTTTTATCATACAGGTAGAACATACAGAATGATTATACCTGCAATACTAGTAAGTATGTTTTAAATTTTAACTAAGCATTTTCATACATTTACAATTAGAGTTGAAAACATTTAATTAACAGCACTTCCAGTATCTCAGTATATTTACTACAGTCCAAATCATTATTAATAATTGCATGCAGCACAATAGAGCAACACAGTTTCTTATTTTGAAATACTGAACAGCACTGAAATGATTTCAGCCATTTATTTTCATGCCTAAGATATATAAAAATATCTAGTTTTGGAGTTGTTGCTTTTCTATCCCATATTCAATAGTAAATAGTTTTTTGAATAAAACATCTATTTTTGACACATTTGAGTAATAATAATGAGTGTTGAAGAACCCGTCCCACTGTGTGAGGTTATAGAATAGTAGATCCAGAACATACACATGATGGGTCCATTCAAGCTCATACAATTCCAATACATGAAAAAAGAAAACAAGTCTGCATGTTTGACTGCGAGAACTTGGTTTTTAGTGTATTTCACAATCACATACACATGAATAGGGATATAGAGATAGAAACTTTCACAGCTAATCTGTACCTGGGACCATCTTTTTTTGTTCCTGATGAGTAGTTTGTCTTTTAGGTGAACATAGAGCATGTTCCCTTCTGGCAGAACAAACATCAACCTGCCGCCGTAGGGAGTCTCAATGATCGACACATCGTCAGGCTCTTTGTTGGTGAAGACCCTGAACGGAAGGATGTGTAGGTGATCGGTTTGAAAGATGGAGAAAGAGAGACATGCAGATGTATACACATATATTTAACTGTGGGGTTATCTCACCTGTAAACTTCAATGACAACTTGGATCAAGTCATTAACATAACTATTAACCAGCCTCTTGTTTGTGTCATCGTCAGTCATGAAGGCATCGTCCATTAAAATGTGACACTCAAAGTCAAAACAGTCCTTGTGATCTTCCTTTGGATCCCCTCGATAACGGTCCAGCCTGAAACATAACAGATGACTGTATAACACAGCAAAAGCCTTTTCATTTAGGTCTTATTTTTTAAGTGTGAACAGTCAGTGCACAGCAGGAAATAACAAGAATGACAGGAAAATGCATTTTTTAAATGTTAAGCAGCCCAAACACTTGGCATTTTAGACCTTTGAATATATTAGGTCATAAGCTAATGAATTTGACCTTTTATTTACATTTTTAAGAACCACTTTACATCAGACTGAGAGGCTCTAAATGCCTCTCTGGTTAAAAATTTCACCTGTGTACTGACACCTGCCTGGTGCGAAATTAAACAGGTGGAGGTAAATCAAAGCCATATTTTAATATGCTGTTATATTGCTCTTTAAAGATATGTAAAAGAGAAATTTAACCCACGCTGTGTATGTGATACTAGTACACCTGGGGCTAGATGCTTTAAACTCAAACTCGTTATTTTCATCAGAATTATAAAGCCGTGCTTAAGCATGCTTGTTGTTAAATCTCAGTCACTGTGGATTTGTATGCAGCCTGATTTACTTTATGTCTGTATGTGCAGATAAAAAATGATATAATGATAAGAAATGTGATAAGAAATTCTCATCATAGTGACTGGGGTATGCACATGCATGTTTTTGTGCCTACACTTATTTATTTGTCTGGCCCCTGATGTCTTCAGAGGTACTGGCTCTAACCTGAACATGGAGGTGAGAATCTTCAGCATCTCGTCGTAGGTCTCATGCCACATGGTGGCGCACAGATAGATGACACACTTCTGCATTTCATCATGGCTGTTAAGGAGAGGAGAAGTTGTAGCAGAATTTTTAAACATTTCATGCTGTGAACACGCACATCTTAGAAGCATCTGCTATGGAGGCTCATTAATGTTACACACCCATTGTGGAAACGGCTTCATAAAATGTGCCACATGTGCAGCTGCAGTGAATTTGGGGATGCAAATAAGCGAGTTTCCAATTTTGTTGAGGTCGTAGATGAACATCAATTGTTTTTGGGTCATGTCTGTGTGTATGTCTTTACACTGAGACGTGTTCTGCTAGCGACACACAGTTTGCATGAATTCAACTTCAAATGCATTTTTTTCTACCTATACTTTAAATAAATTATTCACTGCATAATTCTGTTGAAGATATGTCTGTGCCTCTACTGCATTTGAAAAGTTATCCTCCATTATGATTGATTTTTTTTAGGTTAATTTATGACCACACTGAAATAATGTTCAACAGGGAAGCTATTCTCAGATCACACTGACCTTTCTTGGGTTTTGGCTTTAGGAACCTTCATCTTGGTGTTGAGCAGCAGAGACAGGTCAATGAAAGCAGATTCATACAATCGACGAACAAAGAGCTGAGATGTTCTTTCTATACGCTGGACCTAATGGAAGGTGAACCACAAAGCTATTTAAGTGTATGTCATTTTTAAAAAAAATCAGATCTCAAAAACAATATGCTTTAATATGTTGTGGTGTGGCTTGTCTGGGAGTTAAAATAAAACTTCCAAATAAAGAAATGACTGAATTCATTTAAAGCATGCATCTTCTCACAGCCAACTGAGTGAAAGTGTGTGCATAATGTGCTGTGTTTTTCCTGATACCTTGATCTTCCATACGTAGTAGGTACATGTGACGAGGCCTGACCACATGCACACTCCCTCCAGTGCCAGCATGGCAAAAGGCCATTGAAAGTAGTGGCTGTCAATCAAATGGTAAATAAATATTTTGAGTGAAGTGTGCAAAGATAAGATGCTTAAATACAGAAGATATCTGTACTTAATATATTGCTATGGGACATGGCAGATGAGGTTGGACAATAAATACTTTCATTTTATTCACATTAAAAAAAATTAGAAATGACCAGGCTGCTTGAAGTGTAATAAGAATTAGTGACTTCTTACCAAACTCACATGGTACGTTTCATTCACACATTTCTCAGCATGCAAACACACCTGTTTAGTGAAGTCCGACACATGCTCCTAGTAAGCTCGAGTAAGACCGCAGACGTGTTTTTGGTGTTCAGATAGAGCAACTTGTCACAAAATTCTGCAATTAAAACAAACATTTTTTTTTTTAGCTTTATTACATGTAGTTTAAATAACTAATTTATTTATAATTATAACAATTTATACATATAAATGATACAGTGCATCAGAGGAGTCATGGTGTATTTTCATGATGAAAATATTGAGCTACTTAATGAGTAGCTTCAGCACTGGGGAGTTTCCAGGAATTTTAACGTTGTTTCTACTTAAACAATTAAAAACTGAATGCAAAACTTATTGCAAGTGAATTTTTTATAAAGGTAGTTCAATTTCTCTTGACCTAAAAAAACTTAGAAAAAAACCTCACCTATGATGCTTTCTGCTTTTGTCCCATTATCCAGTTTCAATCCCAGTGTAAAAAACAGCACTATTCCCAGCAGTAGCATTGCAGGTCCAGTGCAACATAGAGGAAGGGCAAAACTCATCCTGACAGAATGAATCTTACAGGCCACCACTCCAAACCAGTGGCAGGCTGCTGAGCAGAAGGCCTGAGACGGGAGATGAAGGCAATATTTATTAAGCCTAATTTACTGTCATAAGGACAAAATTAAGATTGTAATGTAATTAATTTACATGTTAGACCATCCTACCACCATTAAAATATGTTTCTGAACCAATTCTTTGTGGAAAAGTAAGAAAGAAGTGCAAAAAAGTGCTTTACACTTCAAAACTCAGATCGTAATTGGAACATGTGATCATTATCATGCCTCGGGCAAGTAAGTAGTGGATACAGAGACTCCTGACTGATTAAACCTGTGGCTGCTAAAGAGTCTGTGTGAATGAGATTTGATTGGTTTTAGTAAGTTTTGTCTTATTAAGTAATTAATCTAGACTAAACCTGCTGAGAGCCATAAAAAGAAAATTATCAAATGTAATAATGGGGAAAAAAGTGCTTTTTGCTAAATCACCATCAGACAGTTTTGTCTGCTACATGCAGTGATAAATCAGATTCTACATTTATGGCATCTAGTCTTCCTACAGTAATTTTAAAACATGTTGCATGTTCTCTTCCTTCTACTTACTTGTAAGAAAAACAACACTAGTCCTGTTTGCAGGAGTTCTCCGTCATGCAGGTTAAAATTGTTCCATATGATGGTATTCGCAATTAGCTTGTGGTAGATCAGGTATACGGCCCCTAGAACAGACAAAAATAATTTTACATGCTTGCCACATTTAAAAATGCACCCCTCTTTCACTCAAATCATTTAGTTCACAATGAAACTATTTTTTATGACTGTTCTTTGTTTGTGGTCAAGTAAATATTGTTATGGTATAGAAATACATTGATTAAAAAAATACTGTAAATAATAAGAGTGGTAACGTTTTAAATTCCTGCAGTGATAGAAGAAACAATTTAATCTGCAACGTGTACAGAGATACGGTACAGATAACATAAATCTGTACTGTTCTGTAGATTGGGTCATCGACCAATCGGAAGCTTGCGTTTAACTATCCGTAGGCAAGATACTGAACCCTGACCCCTGATTTGGGTGTAACTGGGTCAGTAGCTTGCGGTGCTTAGTTATTGTAGAAAAAACACTTTATAAAAATCAGCCCATGTATCAGAACATTTGCAATAATAATTTTATAAGTTAAGAAATACATTGGATTTTAAATAAATAAAAATAAAAGAGAACATATTAATGGTGGTTTGTTGTGCAGAATAGAAAACCTAGATTTATTAATACTGAAAACAACGACTGAAGAATTCATCACAGCTGGAGAACATCCTCTGCAATCCATCTGCACCCCTGACATCACAGAAATCTGTTTGTTCTCCAGTGCGAATGTGGGAAATTAGATTTTTCATCACGCGTCCACTGCAGTTATGTTAGATGATGACAACACAATGCAAGAGCGGGTGTAATTTTGCCAGCATGTTTTTTTTTTCTCCTCTCCATTCATTGCGTCAATACAGACATTGATGGCAAATAATTACCTATCACTAATATCCTCAGAATGCTGCTGATGACAAACACAAAGTCTCTGAAACCATCCAGTTGTGACAACGTATCCTGTGGGGTAAGAGAGGAAAAAAGATCCTCAGTGATCGTGTAAAAAAAAAAAGTTTCCTTATCATAAACATACAGACTTGGAAGAATGCAAGCTAGCTGAAGCTCCACTATAGAAAAACAGCGTACCTGCATGCGGTTGGTTGCTTGTAGTGAATTTTCCCACCAGCACAACGAGACAAGGAGGGAAGAGAAAATTCCAAGTGCCACGTAGATATAGCAGTCAGAACCCTGTTTGTCCACATATGACGTTACACGGACATAGTAGTCAATTCCCAGCATGCAGTAACCTGTTGGTCAAGTTAGTCAGTTAATAAATGCATATCTAAACTTTCTCTTATATCAGTAGATACAGTATATATGGAATACACTGTATCTACTGTCTATCCAAATGTCCTAAAAAGGCACCTATCACTCACATTTTCAGCTCCATAATATTATTCTTGGACTCTGCATTACAAAATAATCCCTATTCATCTCATTCTAAGGTACCTACTCTCTCTTGAAACTACTACTTGAAACTTTGGCAAAGTTTAATATAAGTTTGCCAACATTTATAAATTTTTTATACACCATATTTTTTAAATCAATCATGGAACTTGGAGCTTGCAAGCTTGGTGCTAGATTTGAATCTTAAGCATCAAAACCTGACAGAGTTGTTGTTTTGGCAGTTAAGACATTTTACATCATTTATCTGAGGCAGTTGTTGTAATGAGGGTGACAGAATTACTGTGTCAGAATTGGATAAACAAGACAACAATGGAAAGATAGTTTAAAAGAGCTGACAGACAATTAGTAGCAGATCAGTTCAGTCAAAACCTGAAAACACAAACCTTGATTGAGAAGTGTTCAAACAATTGGGAGAAAAATGAGTGACATACAGAACTAAGAAAATAACTGTCGACTCTGCTGCTTTCTGCTTCATCCACTCCCTACCCCTAATTTGTGAGCAGGTAAGGTTTGCCAACATGATGTTAAACCTCCTACTATACCTGCTGTGAGCTAATTATCATAAAATGTAATTAAGGATTATATTATATTTAATTTTTGTAGAGCAGCTCTCGGTTTTTTGTTTTTTCACCACACCGAATCTATGAATGTTCAGTGGACAAAGCTAAAAAGAAAGCCAGGGAAACAAGCTTGCACATAGAAGCTAATTTAAAAGGAGTTACCAATAGAGGTGAGTATGAGGGAGCAGATTGGGAACACAATTTTCCAGTTATCTCGCTGTAGTCTGAATATTATCTGCATAATTGCAGACACAATGCAGACTCCTCCACTGATGAAGAGATTAGTCAGGACGTCAAACTGAGGCATAACCACCAGCACGAGGATTGAAGTACCGAGAGAGACCAGGACCTCAATGAGGCAAATCTGGAAAAGACACAAAACCAGAAAGATGTCCTCATGCAGTGTTTCTATTGGTTTTGGACATGGAAATAGAAGCCATTCAAAAATACTTTATATTCACCATTAATTTGTATCACTACCATCAAATGTACATTTTACTTTTTTTTCCCTTTTCTGTCTTTTGACCTAAATAAACCTTTCTGTTATCGTTTGTATAATTCTTAAAGAAATGGCAATATATAAATACACAAACAAGAACAACATAAATAAGAATAAGATAAAATTCTCTTTATAGCATTGTGTTGAAAATACTATTAGAAGATAAACTCATGATTAATTAACTGTGCCCAATGGGACCTACTTTGTGCCAAAGGTCAACAAAAAAAACATTATTATTATTTAAGTTTATCGGTAATGATTTGAAATTTTACATTTTTCTGCTGTCTAGTTATAAGTACATGTAACGCTGGTGACAATAAACTAAAAATATGTAGAAAAACATACAAATGCCATGATCTTCATTTTGGGTGGTACAAAGCTCTTGAAGGAACATCGCCACAGCGATTTCAAAAAGACCAGGACGTTGGGGAAGACTAGGCAGAACATCATCATCAGCATGTAGAACTGTTTTTCCTTCAGGGTGCGCCGGGACATTGGACTGGACAATGTTGACAACACCAGCAGGGAGCCCTGAAAGGATATATGACCATTGTGTGCTAAGAAAATTACTTCATTAAAGAACTTTATAAAAAAAAATTAGGAAAGTGGTTAGCAAGTTAGTTGAATTGATATAATAAGGTATAATATTTCCAGGAATAGGAACTAGATGGGGAATCCCAGTAAGGAGAGTGCTGGGTACAAAGGCATTCAGTACTGTAAACTCTGTCCTCTCATAAACAGCATGAATCTTCTTCGTGTTACTTTATGATCAGGCAGGCAGAGACAGATAAGCTTGTTGTCACATGATTTGTACTTTTCACATGATGAGTTCTTTGCTGAAATGCCTGAAAGAGTTTTTTTTAGATATGTAAAACATAAATTGATTTGCAGAGTGCGCTCTGATGGATAAACTCTGCAACATGAATTGGGAAATTTCTAATATAATATATCAGTCAGACTACAGTACATGGTGGTCTTATTTTCCATATATGGAACACAGTACAGACTCAGAGTTTAAGAAAGCAATACTACTGTTCAGTGGCGATCAAATGAATCAAAATAATCCAAAGCACTTGCAAGAAAAAAACAAAAAACACTAAAACAACAACAAAGCCATAGATGCAGATTTTTAAGTGTCTGTCTATGAAAGAAAATACTAGAAGCTGAGAAGATAGAGGCTATTTTGCTGTGTCCAAAGTCAGCATTTTTTAGCCAGATCTTGGACTTCAGCCTCAGTGGTAACCAGATGAATAACTTCACAGAGAGAAAAAGATAAACTCACAAATGGTCCTACCTTTGCAACAACAGCAGTGGTCAAGACAGCTAACCCCACCAAAACAGCCACCAGATGTTGAGCCAGCTGGAAACATCTTCTCTTTTGTTCCTTCTCAGCTCCTGCGGGGTTCAGCTGGAATGGATCCCATGTATCCCTGTGAAATAGATATTGGTTGACTATAAAAACAGAAAACTGTTTAATAATGTACTAAGATAATGGTTACCTAATAATCTATTAAAGTCAGTTGAAGGATGACAGAGAATTAATAATAGAGTAGAAATATCTTTTAGTTTCATCTATGTGAAAGAGAAAACACTGAGCTGTCTCAGTTTACTGATATTAAACTACAGGTATACGCACAGTGCCCTTCCTGATTTTTTTTTGTCTTTTGTGTGTGCATATTTTCTTTATCCTCAAGGGTTTCTGATCATCATAAAAAAAAAAACATAGACAAAGGCAACCCTAGTAAATAAAAAATGCTGTTTTTAAACGATGATTTCGTTTATTTATCAGTTATCATTAGGGCTGTGTGATATGACAAAAATCTCATATCCCGATATAAGACATTTATTGTCCTGACAACGATATAAATCACAAAAATGTAATATTTTCTGTAAATTCTGTGAATCTCGGGCAATTTGACTTGCGTGAACTTTTTCCAGCTTGGCGTCCTTTACCTGGATTCGAGTGTTTTAACCGATGCATGAAACTATACATTTTTAGACATAAGTTGTAACAGCCACCATTTTCTTTCAAAGTTTAAGTCTAAGATTTATTTTTTAGCATCTGACGGCTCTTTTTTTCCTTCTCATCCGTAAACTCTCTGCATACTCTTTCACGTGATTCAGTTTATTTTGAAAAGTCTCAACAGGATCTTGAGCTTTATTGTTAAAGGTTTATGTAGAAAACAAATAAGCGGACAGCGGAGCCACGCGATGGTTTTACCGTTGTTGTTGCTATCGACAATACGTAAAAACAGGCGCTTGACCGTCAGTAGTTTGGTTATATTAAATATAAGAGAAAGAGAGAACTTATAGAAATTAATATAGCCACTACAGTGACCATCAAAACGATGAAAAAATATTGCTGTAAACAGTTTATTTTATGACACCACGAAACAAACGATAGCGTAAAATGAAACGATAGATGTTTTTATATCGTCATCCGATATATATCGTTATATCGAACAGCCCTAGTTATAATTTCATTTATTAAGGAAAAAAGTTCCCCAAACCAACTTAGCCCTATCTGAGAAAAGTAATTGTCCACTAAACCTAACAACTGGTTACGCCACAGTTGGCAACAAGTGCTGCAATCAAGCATTTGCAACAACTGGCACTGAGTCTTTCTCGTTGCTATGGAGGTATTTTGTCCTATTTGTCTTTGCCAAATTGTATTAAGCCTACATTTTTAAAACATTAATGGCCTATTTAAATTCATGCCAAAAAATTAAGTAGAATTTAGGTTCATACTTTGACTAGGGCACACCAAAACCTTCTTTGGGCTACTCAGTGATGGACTTGGTGGTGTGGTTTCTGATCTTTGCCCTATTGCATAACCCAAGTGAACTTGAGCTTCATGGCATAAACTCAGGGCCAGACACTCTACGTCAGAAAGTTCTGGTAGAGAGCAGGATTCACCCATTAGGGCTGGATCAGGTGACCCTGAATCCTCCCTTAGTTTTGCTGCAATAAGTGTAGGCTGCTGGGGGATTCCCATGATAAGTTTTTCCTTTTCAGTCACCTTTCTCACTCAACATGTGTTAATAGACCTCTCTGCATTGAATCATACTTGTTATTAATCTCTGTCTCTCATCCACAGCATGTCTTTTATCCTGTCTTCCTTCTCTCACCCTATCCGGTCGCAGCAGATGGCCCCGCCCCTCCCTGAGCCTGGTTCTGCCGGAGGTTTCTTCCTGTTAAAAGGGAGTTTTTCCTTCCCACTGTTGTCAAAGTACTTGCTTATAGGGGGTCATATGATTGTTGGGTTTTTTTCTCTGTATGTATTACTGTAGGGACTATCTTACAATATAAAGTGCCTTGAGGTGACTGTTGTTGTGATTTGGCGCTGTATAAATAAAATTGAATTGAATTCAGAATATTTCCCCCAAAGTCTTGGGGATCATCAGGATGTTTTCTTTTAGAAAATGTGAAATCAGAATTTGTGTTTTTTTTGGACGACAGTTGTTTTACCTTGTAACTCTCCCAAGTACACCATTTTTGCCATGTCTCTTTGTTATTGTTGAATCACGACCTTTGACCTGAACTGAGGCAAATGAAGCCTGCAGTTGATTTAAATGTTGTACTGGATTCATTTGTCGTCCATGTGCTCTTGAAGTAATTTTGGTGGGCCTGCCACTCTTGTTCCAAATGTTCTCCTTTTGTGAATAATAACTGTTATTGTGGTTCATGGGAATCCATGGCTTTGTAACCCTTTCCAGACCGATAGATGTCAGAGACTTTGTCACACAGGTTCTGTTTATGTGACTTCTTGATTCCACAGGTCTGTCAGTAATCAAGGCTGCCTGGCAGGGCTAATGAAACTGAACTCAGGTTTCCCAAAAATGTGGTTAATCACAGTTAATTACTTTAACTAATATTGTTGCTCACCTTTAAAATTAATTTAGCCCCTCGTTATCTAGTCGATCTTCTTAGTCTATATGTCCCTGGGCGAGCCCTCAGGTCTTCAGCCCAATTACTCCAGGCTCAGCCTAGATCTAGGCTTAAATCTAGGGGTGACCGTGCTTTTGCCCTGGTTGCACCGAATCTGTGGAACAACCTTCCTATCGCTTTCCGTGCGTCAGACTCAGTTTTATCTTTTAAATCCCATTTAAAAACTCATTTATTCAACATAGCTTTTCCATCTAGTTAGTGTCCCTATTTTATATTTGGTTCAATTTCTTATTTATGTACTTTATCTTTTAGCTATATCTGTTCTTAGTAACTTTGTTCTTATATTCCCTTCTATTGCCGTATAATTAGTGCCCTTAACCTGATGACATATGTGGTACTTTGTTAATAGTCTTTTATTTAATCTCTTAATTTTCCTGTTTTTAATTGTAAAGCACTTTGGTGTACCACTGGTCTTTTAAACGTGCTATACAAATAAAGTTGTATTGTATTGTATTTAATTATCTTCCGTTTTTAAATGAATATGTGATAAACCATGGGTGCATAGTCAATGGATGAGCCTGTAACAAGGAATTAAGAGAAGAGTTTTACATTTTATACCTCAAACTATTGCTGATTGTGATCATGGTCTGTTGGGTGTTGGTTACACATAACTGGGGCTCAGCACAAAATGAAGAATCCTCTGTTATCTACAAATCTGCCAAAGCCCTCAGTTCATCGCAAAGTTCAGAGTACAGTTTTTATTGAACAGTATTCTTTTAACAGTGCGCTGCATCTCTCTCTCTTTTTACCCATTTTTGGGGGGTCTGTGTTTATTTTTGTCAGTGATTGTCATTTGTCAGTGTGAAATATAGCGAAAGCTTTTAGCATGAAAGGCACAGTGTATGGTTTTGGTGCTTCCAGATTAGAATGTGACTGGCACGCAAACAGGCATCTAAGCTAAGACATTCTCAAGCAACCCTTTGGTCATAATTACACTCGATATCTGTGTTTCCTGGCACATTAAACGTCACCATCTCTGCCACCCCGATGATTAATACAGAGTGCAGAATAATTATCAGGGTGCGGGTTTTTTACCTTGAGATTATGCTACACTGTGATCTCTGGCTTTGCCATAGCAACTGAAATGCTGTTAAATCAAGGTGTAGTACAAAATGGCCAGATTGATGTTGGCAGAAGGTTGTTATATAAGGACTAATGATATTACACTATTGCTGTTATTATTATTATTATAATATTATTATTATTATTATTATGTGACGCTTGATAACTATTGGATTTTTAGGATAAATGACAGTGGCAGTTTTTAGGAAGTAAAAAAATCTGATATCGATATACTGGATAATCTAACTTTTTAAAAGCAGCGAGGAAACAAAAGTCTGCTGTCTTTAGCTTTCCCCCCAATGGCAAGTGACAAGCAGACAAGCTACTTATTTTTTGTGTATTTATGAAACTAGTGAGTCTTCATTAGACACGATATTGATGGAAGAAATTTAACTTTTCAGATGTTTCTATCCAAAACTCACTAGGATACGCCACCACGGCCCCCTATGGTGAAAACTATTCGAAAAAGACTTCCTGCTTTCTGGAGAAGTATTTAAAAAAATAGCTCTCAGCTCCTTTGCTCTGTGACGTCAGTAAATCATTTCCTTATGAGTTTATGGAGGAACTTGATTCAAGTTCTTTTTGTAAATTATCCCTAACCCTATAAAAAAGGAGCATAATCCAAAGCTTTGTTGCTCACAGGTTATTAGTCAAAACCAAAAAGACCCGCAAAAACACCAAGATGGTAACAGTGGAAAGACGCAGCTCGAAGCCTTGGTAATCCAGTCAGTGAGGTAGATTTATATGAAGAGCAATTTGTGCTGAAAAGACCAGCAAAACCAGGAAAGGGTTTCAGTTTCCCAGACTCAAAAAGTTTTTACAAGAATGACTCACTATGACAACAAACTTCAGATTAGAATATTTACTTATCACACTGTATGATTATCTGCAGACTGTAATCACCCAGACTCAAACAAACCAGATTCAACTTGGCTCCATCACATCATAATGTCATAACTGTCCTAAGGCGTACCCCTGTTTAAGAGTGCACTCGATTACATGGCCCATTAAAGCTCAAAAATCTTTTATTTCAGTAAGTTTTTTCCCCATAAAAAATTAAAACTGTCACACACTTTGGCTGCCATATGTTAGGTGTTAGGAAGCTGGTGCACTGGCTAACTTTGCTGTGACCTTCGAGTCAAGTTATATTACTCTCTGAAGTTACATAACATTTAATAAATTGGGAAACAATTAACTGCAATGATTTATATAAAAGTAGTTAATATTTAAAAACTTTATAGACACCACTCCTAGCTTTAGTTTAGTTTAGTGGAAGTTTAGAGGCTTTCAAATCAAAAGTTGCTGATAAAATATTGTTTTATTTTTCTTTATAACTTCATAATCACAACAAGGGTGGTGTAAAAAAGCTAAACTCAGAGACAGTGTCATAATATTTGTGTCAGATATACCTACATGGAGAATATAATTACAACTTCAGCATGTATTTAACATTTGAAATGGAGGCCCTAACAGCAGGCAGTAACAGTGGAGATGATATCAGCTACAGCAATAAAGCGAAGCACAGCAGTGCACAGAACAAATTAACTGTTTTCTTGGCTGTGAATTACATCAAATGGAAACCTGGTAACACAATACTTTAAAAATAATATATATATATATATGTAATATCCATTACCAAAACATATCTCACCAACAATTAACCTCCTGACAATGATGAAGAGGTTAATAAAACTGGATAGCGTATCCAGGGACAGGAAATTGAATAGCTGCCTGGTTCAAAGCAGCATGTGGTGTTGAATGTATTTCTGTCTCATTCTCAGTGCAGCAAATAGGAAACAACTTTAAAGCTGCCGTGATGACATGAAACACGTCCTGCTGCAGCTTGGTCAGTTAAAGAATAACATGTGCTGTCCCTGAATCAGGAAATAAATTCACTAACTGTCTGACTTCAGTAAGTTCCTGTGGTAGACAGAAATCAGAGGCAATGTTTTTACTGTGAACATAAACTAAAACCAAAAAGCTTACGTTACTCACGATTCCGAAATTTCGATAATAAGGGCAGGAGAAAATGCAAAGATACAGCGCTAAAGAAATTTATTAGACCACAGATGTCACAGATATCCTAAATTAACAGTACTGCTAATTACTAAACACATTTTGAATGTTTCTGTAAAGGTTAATTCACCACTATCTACAAGCTCTGTAATCAAAATGATATTTTTAAAGCACATTATTATTTTTTTGATTAAAAGGCCAAATTACAGTCATTTCCTTCCATTCCTGAATAGAAAATTAGTTTTAGTGGTTAAATGTTATACTCAATTAATTTCCGACTTCTCAGAGAAGTCCAGCGAGCTATTTGGTAATAAAACATGAATTTCGTTTTTTATGGCCTAATAAATAACAATACAATTGTTCATTTTAAACAAGTTTTTGAGATGTTTCTAAAATATTTGTGTTCTTGTTTATATGTCACCCTATCAATACAGATGTTACTTTTGATTTAATCAGGTGAAATTGGTTCTTTTTTTTATTCATATTTTCCTTCTTTTTTTCCTCCCACCGCAAGTTATCATGTTTCCACAGCACACAGCCAGTTTTATTAAACACCGCATGAGTCACAAAGCATAAACGACCCAGAGGAGAAGATGGATTTCTACTGCCTAGAAAGAAAGTGTCTGCAAGACCGCTTTCTTCCTCCATTCTATGTATTTGATCAAGCAGGTTAATTAAGATCAAAGCATGGTTGGTGGACTCGTGGCCTGTCACTCATATAAATGTGATTTCCATATTTAAATTCCTCTCATGTCACATATTATGCTCAGTTTCACATCTGTGCCATTAGTTAAAGTAGAAATGAAACCACATAACCTTTATGATGCAACACACACTGTTGAAGATTTTTTACCTGTGCCTTCCTTCTCTTTTCTTTCCTCTTTCTCTCAGATCCTCCATTCTTCTTGTTTACTCCACTGCATCAACCAGGAACCTAAAATAGATCGTTTAAAGATAGTTTAAAAAACTGGCTTTATAGCACACATTTTAAATTAAACCATGTTCAGGACATAGACAAAAAAAAAAAAATCTTTAAACAATATTGGCATTGACTTAATCGACACATATTTAAATGTAAAACACAGAGATACTCTACCTTGATAACTGCCCTATGATTAAATCTTTTCTTAAGTGTCCAACTATCCACCCCGCTGAAGCTCTTGAAAAAGTCTGCCTTCAGTGCCAACCCAAAATAAAAAATAAAATACAAAATCAAACACCAGCTACTGTTTTAAAATGAAGTAAAACATCAATAAAATGATGTGAAATGCCAAATCAAGACTCCACACAGGTGTAAAATTCAATCTGACCCAGCTACCTCGCTCCGTTGGTCTGTCAGGGAGTTTGTCCTTTGTACATCTGATTTATTTTGTGCCTTATCGCAGTTTATGAAAGTGACACCCATATAGACAGTAAGGCACAACCCCCACATGTATGTGTTCTGATAGTTTATGAAAAGCTATGGAAACCAGGAAGTGTGTGTGGATTTTGCAGGAGATGATATTTAACCATGACCAAAGGTTGCTGTAATCACTCATCATGAGTAAGCTAAACAAACTGGGAATATGTTCCTGCTTGTGTGGGTGATGGAAAGGGCTCAAAGCTTGTCACTGATCAGAAATTTCTGGTTATCTATCCACTTCTTTATGAGGGGCGGTAAAGTGGTACAAGGTACAAGTGGTACGCACAAATGTGGACTCTAGCCTGCTTATACTTCTCGTACAGCTGCTTTTGGATCCCTGTTTGTGTACACACCCTTTGTGCCTTAAGTAATGTTTATACTTACACTGACTAAAGTTAACCCTGGGCAATAACAATGCTTCACAGAGGGGCACTACTAATATGTTAGAGGGTCTCATCTACATGAGATGAACAAGTAATTCCTCTCAGTACAGCTAAATGTCATCACTGGGATATGACTCCAAGATGTCGGCTATAGTATTTTTGGAATGAGTTTTGTGTACTTATTAGAGGTAAACCTGAATATTTGGTCTGCTGTCAATCCTTTCACTGAAAGCAGAGATCATGTACATAATTTATGTCAGTTCATCCCATCGTTGCCAATCTATTATTTTTTAAATGACCTGACAGAAAATCTGCCAGTAAAAAAAAAAAAAGTCAGACAGCCTGTATATGAAAGATGTCTACAACTACCTTGAAACCTATTAGTTTGATGATTGATTTTAAATGTAATTACTTTGCTTTGGAGTGTGACATTTCCATACTTAGAACCTGCTAATGGGTCCTATGTAACTGCATGAAAATAAAAAGAAAATATCAGAATTTCACTCAACAAATACGGACTTTTTGGACTGGTTGTCTGTCAAAGCAGGCCGTAAAGGCACCAATAGCAGAAATAGGTGTAGGTGTCCAGTTAAGTGACTGAAAGTGAAGAAAGTGATGGCTAAAACTTCAAAATCCAAAGAGCTGAGTTATCTAAAAAAAAGTCACTACCCTACCCTATGGGAATTATGAAATAGGAATCAGTTATATAAATGTACTTATCAATTTACTTATCAGTATCCTGCGTTTAAAATGAGAGCATCTGTGAACTGAGCTGGATGTGGACCAAGCTACAAGTGGCTGTTTGAGGAACTGCAGCTGTTGGTGCCTCCGTGTTTCTGTTTATTACTATATTTTATTATTTTAAGGTTAAATCCCCGTTGACTGTTATTGCAGCGAGAACTATTCTTCCTGGGGTGCACAGATGAAAACAGTACAAGAGTCCAACTCAAACTACGGACAAAATGAATAAAAGAACACGATGAAACTCAAAAAGCGGTTTCAACTTCAACAGCAAATAGTCAGATATACCAAGCAAGGAAAAAATATTACAGATATGGGCTTCAAGAATTAGGTGCTGCTCTCACCACCGAAGGCATAGGAGAGCAGAAGGAAGGAATAGCAAGAGGCTAGTGTGGAAATGCTACAGTTGCTACTGTAGAAAGTGGCGCCATAAACAAAACAGTGGGTAATGTCATGATTGTGGTTGTATCTAGCTTTTATATACACCTAACTCACATGTTGCCAGTATTTTTGTGAGAGCTGCTCTAATACTTCATAATTAATAAACGACTTTACTTGTAATTGACTCAGTGAATGCCAAAAATACTGATAATGCTTATGTTGTTTTCACCTAAAGCTCAGTAGGCATCACACTTTCGAATGTTGAATTACACTGTTATTATTTTCTAATTTGATCTAAATCCAGATTTATGGTTTGGGGTTCAACATTAGTGGAAACGTTTTTAATCTGTGGGCTGAACATGGTTTAAAGTCCACCATTTTTAGCAACACGTAACAACACGGAGCTTCTTTCTTCTTGCTGGGCTCATGTGAAACCCTGTTTGACTGTTACCACTGGGTGTCAGTACAGGGCTTTGAGTTTACCCTGTGCTTATGCTTGAATGATTTTCAGTTTCATGTGTGTATGCAAAGAAATGGATTCTATCCATGAATGTTTGTGTGGGTCAATAGTTTCTCCATGCCACTTTCATCTTCGTGTGCTTTTTTTCCTGTATGTGTGCAGCTATGGAGCCATGTACTTGAATGTTAATGTGTCCGTCTATTTGTGTGTGTCCATGTGCATTTTGTCCATATGTACGTGCAGTGTGAGCTCAAAAGAATGTGTCTGTCAGTTTGTGGACTCTCATTAAGATGCTTTGCCAGTGCATAATAAGCCGGCCATATGGTCAACGTGGCAGTGGCATCTCCCCCCACCTTCAGGTGGTGGAGTTTGAGAGAGAGCAGTCCCACAATAATAACAACACACAGCAACCACAGTGCAAGGCAGGAGAGAGAGAGAGCAGATTTAATGGGTTTAATTTGGTGAAGCAATGAAAAACCTTTATAAAACATCTCTAATTGTTCATAAAAGGAGCAGGCGTGGCTAACAGACCACAAGAAGTTATATCAGGCATGAGTTTAGCCTTTCTCAGTAGCTGTGATCTCAGCTCAACAGTTCTGCTCCATGATCTGTAAAATGTGCTCGACATCACAGAGGTGATGTCACAGAGGGTATTGTTAGTGCTATTCACAGCTGATGCCTCTCAGATCTACAGAAAGGTCAGTGGCAAGGTATCCATACCTGACTCCAGTGTGGACTCGCTGAACTCTTTTGTGCCTATAATTAGTAGCCATATGGGCTGTGTGTTGAGAATAAGTACCTGCTGTAGACACACATGGACATGCTATGTTAACTCTGAGTGTTTATCAGTGGCTCAGAGGTTATAGAAGTGCAAGACTTGAACATGCTAATTAATCAAAATTTAGAATTTAACCCCTTTAGCATCCTCTTCCAATAGATAGTTACTTAATTGCTCATAAATTAGACAATTTAGGTTAAAGGTGTCTGATGCCACTGTCCATTCTGCAGCTGTAGCTTCTAGCTTTCAGCTTATTGATTCTGATGTTTATATTTAGATTCCCATATAAGAATGTGAACAAGCACTCCCAGCCAGCTTGCTCATTGTGCAGTATCTGTCCAGAATGAAATGGTGCAGCAGTAAATGAGGGTGTTGTGATAAAAGTCACAGCTCCTGCAAGCCCAGGGGACTTAGATAGTTTTCTCAGCACTCCCAGCAGTCAGTAGACCAAACTAGGGCTAAAACGCTTTTAAAGACTTGAAGTATATTTGAAAGTTAGACAGAAAGCGGACTCCTGTGGGATGTCCATGTTGCTCTGTTTCTGTTTGATGTAGCCAGTAAATATTATCAGGCAGTAATTTGATGCATTTTCCATGAATAAAAAAGTTCATAAAAGGAATCCCCAGCCCTCGTTGTATTTTCTTCCCTCTAGTAGTCAAAAATTATTGCTTTGAAACTACCATTTAATGTGTACTTGAGAAAAACATTTAGCTTCCAACTGTTTCAGCAGATATGTTCAAAAGCCAAAGAAGATTGTGCTGCCACTGAGCTGGATGAATGGGAAAGCAAGTATTGCTGATCAGCACACTAAGGGAAAATAAATACAAGCAGAAAGAAAGTTATGAACAGCATGGGCTTTTTGCTGGCTTGAGGGCAGTGATTTGGTCTGATTGTGCTAAAGAAAAAAAAGCAGCATTTAGGTCAGGATCAGTTAAGGTAAAGCACCCTCCAATCCATTCAACACACACAGAAAATATTTTTCTCTCCTGTGACCAACTGGAAGTCCCATAAAACTAAAATGACAAAACAGTGTTTACTACAAGCCACGATATAAATTGTGCAAGATATCAATTTGCAGCTCTATCTCCTATAAGGATTTACTTCATGTTCAGCAAAAATGTAGGTTTTCTTAGTAAAGCATGAACAAATGGACTCAAGGAGTCCATTTATTCATTGACAAACACATTTTTAATGAATTTACCTTTGCCGCTGCTCCTTTCCAGGCAACAGCTTGATGAAACAGAACTTATCACCCTCCTAACAAAGAAATACATGAGCCAGGGCTACTACAACCAATAAAACTGTTGGGGGTATATTTTAATTTGAACCATTATACTTTGAAGCCCTGTAGTTTTAAAAATAAATGGTCATAAACACAGGTAGCTCAGTGGAGCAGTGGTTAAGAGCATCAGAATAAGAAGGCTCTGGGTTTGATTGTTGAGTTTGCATTTTTCCAGCGTGTGTTCTCTCTGAATAGTCTGACTTCCTCCCACAAGACATCTACGTTAGGTTAGTGATTCTAAATTGGGCGTAGGTGTGAATATGAGCATGAATGGTTGTCTGGCTCTCTGTGTTAGTGACCTGTACCTGTTGTGACTCTTGTCTCTTGTGACAGCTGAGATAGTCTTTAGCGCCCCCTGCCTGTTACCCCAAATGGAGACGCGATTTAGAACAAGTTTTTCCTCCTTCAAATATGGAGCTAAGAATGATGCATCTCTGGGAGAAAGTCATACTCCTTCCAGATTAGAACATTTCCTTTGAAATGTAATTGAGAAAACACTTTAACGGAAATTAAAAGTTATTTTTAAGAGACACTGTTAGGAACGAGATTTGATAAGAATTTAGCAATTTTGATTCCATTGTTGATGCCACTTTTCGATTTGATTTAAATAAAGCTGAGTAACATATGTGGTTTACTCTACTGGTATTGCAGTATGACATATTTGTTTTAATATTCATTGGAACTGCTTATACTAGATTAAGGAAAAACAATGATAAAAATCAACTAACAGAAACATATAAAATAGTATGCAAAGGTATTAAGCCACCCCTCATTTCTTTATTTTGCCAAGAAAACAGAAAATGTTGTTTGTACAACTCAGTTCAGTTCAAATTGGCGACCTTTATTCTTCAACACAGCCTGAAATCTCTTAGGAAAGCTTTTTTGCAATCTCTTTAACTTGTCTTCAAGAACAAGTGCTTCCAACCAAAGCTCTTTTTTGTAAACTGGTTGCCTTTTGTTCAGCGGTCTGTCAGGATGATCCCACACTGCTTCAATATTGTTGAGGTCCAGGGTCTGGAGAGGCCATTGTATGTTTTTCTATCCAGGTATGCTTTTACTGCTTTGGCAGTGAGTTTGAGATCATATTCATGCTGAAAAATGAAGCTCCTGCCAATCAGTTGCTTTCTGGATGGTGGTTCAAAATCTGTCAGTACTTGTCTGTGTTCTTAATTCCATCAGTTTTGAGAGGATTACCATTTATACTGTACTTATTGATTATCTATCTATCTATAGTGGTACCACTTTTTTGTCCTTGTTGGTGAAAAAATTATGCCTGTCAAACTGTATTATCTTTGGTATTTCTCATAGATTCAACTGAAGAAACGGGAATATTTTTTTAGTAAAGACAAATCTGGTTCATCCTTTGAGTTAGGAGTCATTTTTATTTTTCAGTGATTCATATACTAGTGTTAGGTGTCTCAATAATAGATTACAAACCTTCTAAGAATGGATAGATACAAGAACTGGACTCAAAAATTGTGATAAAGCAGAGAAAAACCTAACTCTCCAAGCTTTAAAAGAAAGCTTGGAGAGTTATGAGTGTTATCGTTGATGACTGCAAACTACAGTGACTGAATCAGGCTATAAATGCACCTCTACACGGTCACTGCCAATACTAGTATCCAGAGAAATTCCTAGGGTTGAATTTATTCTACTGATGGTGCAGTTTTTCTGTCCAAAAGATCTCATTCTGCTCTTTAATCAAACTCCACAACCGGAGCCACAATTCTCATCTCAGATTTTGTTTTTCTCCCCTGCAGCCTTGATAAACTATGTGTAACAGCATGTGAACCAGTTCACCACCTGCTGCTGCAAGCTTTGGTTGGAGAAGCCCACCAGCTTGCTTTGGAAGTCCCGGATCTCGCTATGACTACCGCTGCCAGCTACATGGCAAGATGATGTGGTTGGGAACTGTTTGCACGACACTGGAGAGAAGCGGCCCAATGGTGACCTGGCAAGCCTAAAGGTATGTTAACCCAAGCAGTTACTAAAATTTCTAAATAAAATTCCCAACATTAAAATGCTTTCTATTAAAATAAACTGAATTCTTACCCTTTAAAAGAGATTTTATGCCAAGTTTGGAAAACTATCTGTGTGTGTGTGTGTGCTGGTAAATGTCCAGAGAGAATGCTGAATATATAAGTGAGGCCATAAGGTAGATGTTTATCATAAGGCTCATATATACTGTCTCTATTACTGTTCTACCAGTCAAACTGAATATTACTGCGGCTTCCATTCTGCTGTTTATTTGAGATGCATGGAAACTGACTCTGCTGGCTATTATATCATTCTTATACATTCATTACAAGATGAATACCATAATTGTATGAATTAATATGGTGGAAATATTGACAGTGAGATTGACTTCTCTCTGCTCACTTATTGAGAATTATTAATTGGATTTGCGAGGCTGACAATGCCATTGTGCTAATCTTTTAGTATTAAATTATACCGTCAGCAAAGTCCAGTGGTACAGTGGATCATCTGGCAATGGTGGTTCGATTCCTCCCTCCTGATTCCATGCCAAAGTGCCCTTGATCAGGACTCTGTACCCTTATGTGCGCTGGATGAGCAGGTCAATGACATTACCTTCTTGTTAGAGTGAGATGCACTCTTAAGTTGGTGACCTACATCTACACTGCTTCACATTTAATGTGCTCATCATTATAGACTCCAGACTCGCCCGGGACATTACATTACTCAGACTTGCAAGTAAATTATCAATGAGTGCAAAGATCTCCAGGTCACCTTCAGCAATAGACAGTGTAAAGTTGATGTTTTTAGACCAAGTCAAAAGAATATATAATGGTTAATTAAGCATGCTTTCTTGAGCTAGTTTGGGCACCTCTTCAGCACAATGTGTGTACCTCACTATAACAATTTTTTAAGTTAGCTTTTCTTGTGCAATGTTGTTTATTTTCAGGCTCAGTATACTTTTTGTCAGTAAAGACTGGTGTTCATTTGGAGTGGCTTTTAAAGATATATGGATAACAGTGTAGGTTTACAACAGCTACTAGATTTCTACCACAAAATGTTATCCGTACTAATAATACTGCTTTTTAAAACAACAAGTTTGCAGACTTAGTGAAACAAGTCTAATTAAGAAGGAATCTCATTCATTTCAGTTAAAATTCATATTTGAGTCTGTTCGTTCTGTATTTATTGGACTTTTTTGCCACCACTAAAATTATTGGCACTGTTTGCAGTCTTAGTGCTGGTAAATTAAAAAAAAGTAGGTCAGAAGAGTTTAGATTTCTCCTTTCTGAACAAACCAAACAGAATATCAGAATTTTTTGGACACAAATACTGGAATAAAGCTTAGGTTTGATTCATTTCACTTCTGTTTAGGACATTTAGTTTAAAAGGGATATTTTTTCACATTGAACAAAAGACCTTCTTGGAAATAAAAAAGCAAGATAAATTTCTTTTTTGGATAAGATAATTGAAATAAGCGAAAACTCTGCTTGTCCTTAAAGAACAATTTGCAGGAGACTGTAATGCTGCATAACACTGAGAATTACTTTGTACTTCTTTTTTCCTACCTCATGGCTTCTTATTGTAGATCACGTTGTTGAGTGTGTGTTATTAGGTTTTGTCTGTCGTTCTAGAAGAAAAGATTCTGAAGTAATTGAAGGCCGGCAGAAAAATGCTTCTCCTCTCTTTGAAGTTTCACAAACTTTTCTTTAAACTGGCTCGTTGTTACATATACAAAATGATACGAATGTTTAATTGTCTATGGTGCTTAAAAAGGCAGCACTGCAGTTACTACGTCATCAAGGGTCAAGCAATTTGGATAAATAATTTTGTATCATTTTATATGATGTAGCTCTAGAGGTATATTGACTGTCTGAAAGCATAGCAATTAAGTTTGTGTTTAAAGACATCAACCGCAGGGATGGAAATCGCACAATAACTCACAATGATGGTACAGCGATTACTGTTCCAGCTTACACCTTGTAGTGCAACCTGGACGCATTCTAAATGGTATGCCTGCTAGTCGTTGGGTGTTTCATGTCTTAACATCACCTGGGCAACACAGCTGGGGTGATCAGGCCCTGACTTGTCTCCTGGTACACATCACAACATATCACTCCTCTTGAGCCAAAGCTTTTCTGTAGTTTGATGGCTTTACTCCTTTGCAGATCCCCAAGAACTTTAGGTATGGGTGTAGACACTGACCTGCAAAGCCTCTACATCCCACCTCCACAGCCTCACAGAGCGCCATCCACTCCTGCCTTCCCGATTAGCTACCAGTGCCACATATTTTGCGCTTTTTTCCTTCCTGCACCTTCTCCAATTGTTTCTTTTTTTTCAAGGGATGGTCAGCTCCAGCAGTATGACTTGCTGGCCTGAGTGTGACATACAATACAATTTTATTTATAGCACGTTCAAAAACCAGAGGTATGCCAAAGTGCTTCACAGAACCAATTAAGAGCAATAACAGATACAAATATGCTGACAGGTGGGAGACATAACTAACAAATAATACACCAGGCACAGTAGGTACAAGCCAAAAGGCTGAAGGTTAAATCATTATAAACAAAATTCAGAGCGGAATAAATAAATAAATAAATAAATTTGATGATACTCAAATTGATACTAACAGCTGGAAACGTTTCATACAGCATTGTTTGACAGAAATGAAGGAGAACATATTTTGTTCATTTGTTTGTTTGTTTCTACATGAGCTTTGATCATTCTCTGTAAGATTAAGCTCAGCTATTGAACGGCGTATATTTTAAAGAAAAGGGTTTAAAACCAAGTTAGTACAAACGTCACTAATGTCACATGACTTTGCCAACATGTGGCCAACAGTAATATTTTAATGTTCTTTGTTATTAAACATTTGCACATAAATAAGTGACATGATATTCAGTACTTACTTAAAGTTTACTTTTCAGGTGCCCCTCATCCACCGTTTTTTTCGGCAAAATTATCCACACCCACCGCCGCTTTCTGGGATATGTTGGGCCACGAAGTCTACACCGCCACGTCGTTAAAATTCAGGGAAATGAAGGACACATTTGAGGGCCGCATTTTGAGCAGCCTTCGAATTGGGACAGCCTTCGTCGCGTCGCGGTGACGTAATCGGCCTTAAAATGCGACCTTTAAGGCTGCAGACCCTGAATTGGGATACAGCCTCGGTCAACCAGGAGCCGCCAGTGTCTTGCTGTTGCCAGCAGCCCACGCTGTATACTGTGTCGGGGGTGCTGCTCCTCCCCTCTGTGAACCAAACTGATGATACGGTTTGCTGATTTTTGCTGTTTGTTGTGGTTTATCCGAACAGATGATGTCTGCTAATGCGTAAAAACTTGGCCATGGTGTTAGAATTACTAGCATTACTACCATTATTCTTCCAAGCTCCTTGGCAGTAGTTGAAAATATGCTGCAGTGTCGCCTCCTGCTGGCAGAGATGGCCAGGAGGTGATCAGCCAGGCCTAAGCTGTACAGGTTAGGGCCTCTCAAGGACATCTTATACCACCATAAGTTCTTGTGTTATTATTAGTTAGGATTTAGTTGAGTTTTATTCTAGTTTTTGTTTCATCTAGGTCTCCATTGTTATGTGTCATGTTTCCAGTGTTGTGTCCACGTTGTCGAGCTTGTGTGTCATGTCTACGTCTCTCCATGTTTCCTGTTTTATTTTGAAGGGTCTAGTGTTTACATGGCTGTATCCAAATTCAGGGTCTGCAGCCTTAAAGTACGCAGCCTCAAAGTACGCAGCCTCAACGGTCCTCAAGGACCGCGTACTTAAAGACCGCTAAGGCCGGAAGTGCGAGGCTTGTGAAATGGCCTCCGTTGCGCTGCCCACGTTGCTTAGCAACCATGATACTGACAGCTGGAAACGTTTCATACAGCTTTGTTTGACAGAAATGAAGGAGAAAATGTTCATTTGTTTGTTTGTTTCTACATGAGCTTTGATCATTCTCTGTAAGATTAAGGTCAGCTATTGAACAGCGTATATTTTAAAGTAAAGGCTTTAAAACCAAGTTAGTACAAACGTCACTAATGTCATAACTTTGCCGACATGTGGCCAACAGTAATGTTTTAATGTTCTTCGTTAGTAAACATTTGCACATAAATAAGTGACATAATATTCAGTACTTACTTAAAGTGTACTTTTCGGGCGCCCCTCATCTGCCGGTTTTTTTCGGCAAAATTATCCACACCCACCGCCGCGCTATGCATTCTGGGATATGTTGGGCCACGAAGTCTACACCGCCACGTCCTTGAAATTCAGGGAAATGAAGGACGCATTTGAGGGCCGCATTTTGAGCAGCCTTCGAATTGGGACAGCCTTCGTCGCGTCGCTGTGACGTAATCGGCCTTAAAATGCGACCTTTAAGGCTGCAGACCCTGAATTGGGATACAGCCCATGTTCAGTGTGTTTTGTTCAACTTCCCCCTGTGGCCTCATGTGCATTTGTGTCAGCTGTGTCTCCCAGGTGTTTCCACTTCCCCCATTATCTTCTTGTGTATTTAAGTCCTCTGTCTCCTGCTCTTCTTTGTTGGGTCGTCTGTGTGTGTTCATGTTAAGTCACCGAGTTTACGCGGCCCAATGTTTTGGTTCATGTTTGGATTATTTCATAGTTACCTTGTCTCATATTCCTGTTCAGTTTCATGTTCTCGTCTCTCGTCGTTGTTTTCATAGTTAGTTTTTCCCAGTTTAGGTTTCAGTTTAGTTTCGCCCTTGTTTCACCTCACCTTGTTTTTCAGGGTTTTTTTTGTATCAGCCGCAATAAAGGCTCGCTTTTTGTTTAAACACCAGTTAATTTCTCGCGTGTCTGCACATTGGGTCAGTTTCATAAACACACCGGCCTACCCCACCGTGACAGAGCCTTCCAGAACCTCCTTACTTGACCATACCCACAAACCTAATATAACAAGCTTCCTCCTCTTTGGTACATCCTGTTCAATGAGTTGGTGGCACTGTTTTCCCTGAGTGCTGCTGGACAGAGAGCTTTAGTAACTTTCAAGCCTTGGTTAATTGGTTGCCCGTGTGCCCACCAACCGTATGTTAGTTAACATCAGTTTACTTTTCTTTTAATGAGCTTCACCTATGAGGAATCATGATTTTGTGACTCTGGCAGGTTAGTGTGGCATTTAACCCTCTTCAGAGTGCTTAAATGTTCTTATAAATATTTCAATATGTTTCACCATTCCTTAGCAAAGTCCCATTCTGTACCCTCTAGCTGAGTGTCTTTGTCACTATCTTAAATTTTGAAACCGTCATGAGAAACGTGTGGTTTTGACTGAGAAACTGACACGGTGCTCTAGGCTGGTAACTTATCAGTGAGATGGTAATGCACCCACTGCTTTATCCTCCTTTTTATTGGAACAAAGACCATCATTTACAAATGGAACATTATGTATTTAACAAGGATTGAAACCTTAAACTCATCAGAAAATGTTTACTGAGGGCATAAAGCAGTGGAGCACTGGTTCAGCGCATAAAAACTGCTTCAGTTATCTTGTCATCCACCACTTTGGAACAACTGAAAGACTTTCAGTGTTGAAGTTTCATACTTATTCCAATGTAAGGCCTTTAAATAGGTGTAATGTATTCACTCCTTCTGGTCCATGTTAGCACCTGGGAGTAGAATTCAGAATTAATTGTAGCTGATTGGGGCCAGACTGTTACAGTAGTCCAGCCTGCTCAGTGAGAAGCATTAGTTTCATAGGTGCTCATAGAGAGAGAAATGCTGAAGCAGGCTTTATTTACAAGATAAAAGTGATATAGCCCATGCACTTTTTTCTCTGACAAACATGGCGCTGTAGTTCCTTCACCAAGGTACCGTAAAACAGCGTCTTCAGCTAATATGAACACAGAACATGACATTTTCTAACAAAGGTCCTGCAAATGTCATATGACGCTGCGCGTACTGTCGGTGAACTCTACTGATCAAGCCATGAACAAACTCTGAGTGTGACCCCCGCTCTGTTTCTGTCTGCTCTCACTGCCATTTGCAATTCTATCTAGTCCCAAAGTGGCATATTCTACTTTCTGTTCATCTCGGGACAGAATTACATTAAAATACTGCTGGTGTCCTGCAGCGAGAGATGCTGGAGGTGGTGATGTACTCAGAGGATGTGTTTGTGTGTGGGCGTGTGTACATATGTGCAACAGCTGTAATGAAGAACAACAAGACAGATGGCATCAGCTTCTTTGCTCTGCTTTGTTCTCTTGCTCACTCACCTCTGTTTTCTGCGTGCCTTTCCCGTTCTCGTTCTGTCTTTGAGTTCGGAATGAGGTTTTTGTTCCTGTCATACATGGAAATTGGGTTGTATATTCCTTTTGAAGCATTTGGATGAATGATATCATAGTAGATGTGATCTGCTCAAATAGGATATTCGCGTCACATCCTGAGTTTGTCGTTCTTTCGTTTTTACCCGAGCCGCCTTTTCTCTTAATTTTTTTAATCCTCTGGGTTTTTTTTACGCAAACGGATAACAACAGAGAAAGGTATTAAGAAACAAAGTGTACCTTATTGATCCCCGTGGGGGGAAATTCCTCTCTGCATTTAACCCATTCACTCAGTGAAGCAGTGGGCAGCCATTGGGCACCCGGGGAGCAGTGTGTGGGGATGGTACCTTGCTCAGAGGTACCTCAGGGTAGCTGTTCAGGGGAATCGAACCCCCGACCTTCCGATCGTGGGGCCACCACTCTACCTACTGAGCTATCCCTGCCCCCTACTGAGCTATCCCTGTAAACACAATCGAATAAAACATTTTCTCTGCATTATCTGTGTGTCAGATCAATAGAAAAATAAGGGCAGAGGTGGGAAGAGAAGCTTAGCTTGGTTATAATGTCACTTAACGCCAGTGTTCATAAAGAATAATACCACGCCGCTACAAATGAATTATGGGACTGCAGAGAGCCAGCACCACCACTTTTGGAGGTCAATATATCTTGATTTTCAGTGTAAAGAAATGTCACTTTTATTAAACTGTAGGGCAGTTGGTTCTGCCTTCATATATTATATCTATCACTCGCAGTCTAAACGTTGCCCACTGGCACACACTCCGTCTTTCTTTGTCTTGCCACAAACTTTCCTTACTTTATTTAAAGTGGTAGGAAGCCCATTATTTTAGCTGTTATTTCCCATTACCTCCCACATCCTTAATTCAGTGCAGGCTTTTAATTTTTATGAGCAAACAGTCAAATTCATGAAAACCTAGTGAGAAATTATTCTTGGTTGTCATCTACTTGCTACCTTTCAATGCCTTTTTTTTTGCCCAGCTATTTTCACTGTTACTCATGAATTTATTTGAGCTAAATGACACTGTGGTATAAGGTAGAGATCACATCGACAGATCAAAGCAGTAAGTATAGCCTATAAAACCTGGTAGCATTCTTTGAGCTACTGTAAGTGCAGTCTGCAGCACTCTCAACATCTCAAAATTGCTGTGCCGCTCCCACCACAAGACATTATTTGTGCCTGTCTGATGTTGACATGAAGATGAACGGATCACAAGATTATTCCACTTGGGAGAAATCCACAGCTTGATCAAATAACTGCAATATTCAAATGGCCAAGAAGTCACAGTGGGGCAGATGTATGATGCATTCTCGCTCAGACTCTTGTATGCGTATATAAAAGAGCAGGTATAAAAAAACGGATAGGTGGTAGGTGCCGTGTCCATCCATACAGCAGCATTTAGAGATGCTAGACATCCTGTAGTGTCTCTGTTTTCAATGAAAACAAGCTCAACTGAGCTCTATGTGAAGTCAGTTCTGCACCATCACTTTTGTGCTCTTTTAGTGAGTTTATCACTTGTTTGTGCTGCTGGGCAGTGAAAATGAGAAAATTCATAATCATTAAAGGTTTTATTTCACTTGATATCCATAATAGATCATTTAAAATGACCTTATTTCAATAAAAAAAATTTACCCACTGTATTTATCAGAGCACACAAGTAATAATTTGGATGTTGAAACAGCAATTCAGTGGTCATGCTCTTAAACTGCAAACCTCAACTGTGACCAGATGCCCTCGTGAGATGGCTTTTCTGGGAAAAAAACATCCTCTAGTCTAAGCCTCGCTCTTGAACTGAGTGATGCATTTCTTGGTTGCTTGCTTCGAGATCAGACAGACATGACGCTGAGGTGGACGAGGGGATTGGGTGATACCTGGTCCTGTTGTGCTACTCAGAGCTCAGTCCAGTGTAGCAACTTCATCCTAGCTGCTCTTTGTGTGGCTTCAATGCTGAATGAACTTTTACTCAGTTCTTTTCAATACTTTATAGGGGGTTATAAAATTCTACAGTCTCTAGAGTACAATTTTCATTTTTTAAGTAGTCAAATGCAAAAGGTCAATTTTTGTCACCTCAAAAGTCATATCTACATGCTGTTGCTCATTTTGATTGGTTAAAGATAGGCTGAAGGCCTGTGTGTGACAGTGTTTAGGTAAGGGACTTTAATGTCCACGTGGTATTGTTGTCTACTGCCACTGTCAAAAATATGTGCAACAACTGACATCATGGGTGACTTTTGTTCATGTTTCGGTTCTTGGCATAATAGAAAAATCATTTCCTTGTAGCTGGGTGGCATTTCCTGTTCAGGCTAGCTCATCAACCAATAGTCATTCAGTTTGCACATCCTGCTGTGGAGTCTTGTGCTATCGGGTTTTTGGAGGACTGGCTGCAATTGAGTCTGTGTAGCCTCTAAGTTGGTTGTATTCCTATAATTCTTCTCTCTTTGTAACCAGACAGCTATGCATAGAGTCACAAACGTGAGATGTGGAATCTTGTTATGATGATGGTGGACTGGTGGAGGTGTGAAGGACTCTAGAATCAAATAAGCACTAAAATATGCGTGGACTTTAATTACATCTCAGAGAAGTTGAAGTAACTATTTAGTGTTAAAATTCATCTTTGAGAGTTGAAATCTTAAATGTTTCACCCTAAAACATCAACGTTCCAATATGTGTTTATCCATTTCTGGCTTTGGAGGAAACGTGCCAGGTTAAGTGTCTCTGCTGTCATGTGCAGCTAAATGAAAAATTAGTTAAATAACTGGCCTTTGCACATCACTTGTAGTTGCTTTGTTTTCTCTGGTGATATAATAGGCTTTCACCTCCACCTTCCACTATAAACTACAAGAGTACTATCAGATACTGGTGCGGCTTCCCTTTCTTCGTAAAACCCAATTCATCCATGTTATTATTTGTTATAAGGCTGTTGTGTTTTGGTGCACTAATGTTGTCCTACTTTATATTGAAGCTTTTTAATATGCTTGTAATAATGACTGTCCACCTGAATTTACATACTCAAGCAAAGCAGAATATTTTAAATGTCTCTCATCACTCTTGTATAATAAAATCTATGCAAATAAGAGAAAAATCTACATTTTTACTGGCTCTCTTACCTACTCGTACTGTGAAGGATCATTGAGGACAGAACTCATTCCAAACATGTTTGGAAGTTGACAGTGGACAAGCTAGTTTGTTTTCACATTGTAAAGAGGACTGCGCACCTGCAGTAATGTGCATATTTTCAGTCTTTCAAATATCTAAAGACTCTTTGTGACATGTGGAAAACCAAAGAGAGAGGTTCCTGAATCCTTTTTTCATGAGGTGACATTAATGGCGGTTGATCCTCTGTGCTGACTGGAAACAATATTCGATTTTTTGAAATAAAAAGAAAAAAGTTTCTGTTTTTTTCTTTTTCCCCAATTCCTCGTGGGGTTTAAACACCTAAATTACTCAGGAGAGAGTTGACAAAAGAAAGAATGAAGAAATGGATGGTTGGATGACAGTGCAATGATGTGCAAATAGTAAATCGAGACAGGTGGGTGGGCAGGCACAGAAAGGAATGAAAAACAGAACAAGGAAGGGAGGGAGATAGACTGACAGATGAGGAGAAGAGAAAGATAATGAGGCAAAGGGATGGAGATGAGAGAGAGGAGTTGTGCCAGCAAACACGGAAAATCAAATGGGGAAAATTAAAAAGGAACCTAGGATTGAAAGGATGAAGGCAGAGGAGGAGGAATTAAGGCCAGGTGATAAGAAACGGACAAGAGGACTAATTGAAAGCAAGTGAGGGAGAAAAGTATGGAGTTGTGTTAGTAGAAAAAGTGTTTGGGAGACAAAGAGAGAATGTGTGAGAGGGAGATAGGGTAGCAAAACAAATTAAGAGAGGAGGGCAAAAAGGAAGGGAAGGCAGAAAGAGTGACAGAATGAAAGAGTGAAATCAGATGGAAAGGCCTCTTTTGTTCATGCAGGCTGAAAGTTGAATCACAGTTTACAAGCGTCTGCCTTCAGAAAACCACGTTTGTGTGTGTTTTCATTAGGCGCTGATACAGGAACAGAAGCATCGTACCATATGCTCGTTATTCTATCTTGTACTTCAGTGGAGTGCACCCAAATCAACGTCTTTTCTTGGCCTAAGTTTGAAGCGATTGTGTATATATTGTTGAACAAACCTGGCTAGTCTGTGGAGGAGAAACGTAAGTGATTATTGTAACAAAACAAACAAGTGTGTGTTCTGATGTGATACTTGCAGCACAAAATATCCTGTTAGTGTACTGTAGTAGTCACAATTCAAACTGCTTAAGGAACATACAGTAAGATGATGAAATGTTTGTGAAAGGACTGAATGCAGGAAAGGCTTGTGCTCTGTTGCAACTTTAATTATTCCAGGACCTCTTTGTACCACATAATTCATTTCTGACCACTTGCAGTCACCTGATATGGCGCTTGCATTTGCAAACGATCTCATCTGTCATAATGATTCCCACAGAAAATTGCAATGAGCTGTCAAGGAATGATATATAGGATAGGGCACAGGTCCACTATTCAAAGGCTGGCATTCCTGCCAGGCACAGCAACCACACAATGGGGGATTTTAGTGGATGCAGAGACAGGGAACCGTGCACCCTGCACAGGCCCAGATGTCCACTGTAGCTACTGTTCTTGAGCACAGTACACTATATGTAAGGGAGGATAAATAATGACAGATTTCATACCTGTGGTCATTTTTTTTCAGGCAATAATAGCTGATAAAAAAAAGATGAAGAGCTGGAAAGCAAATTTAGATTGTTTGAGGTATAATGTTGTTCAGTTTGACCTTCTCAGGTGAACTCTAAGCTTGTGGGGAGCAGCCTTTGGAGATCTGCTGGACTTTGCAGTCAAAGACCTGCAAATTGTTTGAAGAAAACCAGATTTATTATCAGCCTTGATAACCTTTCTCTTTTCCACAGGCTGTTCTTGTTTTTCTTCTGCCATATGAGAGAGCAACTAAGCACAAGGCCTGAAATCCAGACAAAATACAAAAAATACAAGGTATCTACAAATCTAGAGAGCTCAGAAAAGTTACCTTTTCTTGCTGTCTCTCCTCTTACACTCAGTAGTTGCAGTAAGTGGAATTCTACATGACTGTAGATGACCGGGTACTGTCGAGCGCTGGGCCAAACAATTTTTCTGGAAGAAACCCTGGACTTTATCCTTGTCTGTCTGTCTTTCATTCTTGCTATCTCCAAGATAAACGGTCAGTATAGAGATAAATGATGTGACGAGGACATGACGAACGATGAAAAAACCCCCGATGATGATAAAGATGACAGAAGGATGAAACATGGCTTGAGGGAAAGTTCGTTCAAGGTCTTGTGTGCAGTTTTATTTTTGGGAAGCAAGGGCACAGGTGCAAAATGCAGTCAGCTGTAGAGATCACACAGGGCATGGTGTCTATGTCTGGTATTTCTGAGGCCAGAGACATGTGGTTCACCTGCCTTGCAGTGAGAAACTATGTGGGATTTTGAGGAATAACTCGGTGAGTGGGTGTGCTACTGTGGGAACTGGCATGGATCCATCTCCTCTCACCTCTTTAAAAGCAATCCACTCTCCATGAAACAGTGAAGTAATGACTGTTTGGTAAAGTGGAAGAGTGTCTTTTTCGTGGGATCCACATTTCCTAAAGTATTTATGAATAAACATAAATCATACATAAAAGGGGGTTATTTTTTGGGGGGTGAGGCAGGTGATAGTAGCTGCTTTTGCCACAAAATAGTAAAAATAGCACAGTCTGGAGCTCTGCTTTTTGGGTTGTGAGACAGCACCTTCCTTTCAGGCACATGCTCTAGTGTACCTGTCCTCTTTCTTTGACAGTCTACATTCTAGCAAGAAATGAGCTGAGATGCAAATCCCCCAATGTCTGAATGTCCTGAAGCGAGTGCCTGAAAATGTGGCCCATTATCCCAACAATTAAAAAATATCAGGTCTCAACTCTCTCTACGATGGCCAGCTTTACATTCGACCTTTGAGTGTGGCAATTAGGAAAAGCTATAAAGTTTTGAATTCCAGTCAGACAGTACACATATGAGTTGGTTCTTTCAAAGCATACCTCGGCTCCAAGGAGTCTAAAATCTGCACCAAGGACAAAAACGCTTCCAGCTGTAGCTTTTCCTCTGTTGGCTTCTCGCTCACATTGCTTTTCACCTTGTAGCTTTCAAAAAGAAAGGTACCCCCCCTCACAAAAAGTACTTTGTTAGTATTTTGTCAATTTTCTTTCAAATTGCTACCCAATTTTTTATTTGTCAAAATATGTTTTGCCATATTTGCTATAGACACACACATACACACACACACACTGAACCCTGTAATTGACAACCCGACATCTTCATCCTGGATATTTCTGTGACTCATCAGGCTGGCCTTCATTTTACAGCGTGCACCATTACCTGTGTCAGCGTGCCATACACATACACATGTCTGATATGCTGGAAAAAAAAATTACCAGACACATGGGAAACTGCAAAAGAGGGTTTTGTGAATTTGTTTTTTATTCTGTACATTTGTATATTTGTGAGAAGAAAAAACTAAACCACATTTATTTGTATTAGTCTCCTAATTTATATAAACCTGTTAAATGTTTTCCATCAGTCTTACATGGATTCATATGATTGCTGCAGATGTTTAAGATTCTGGAAATTTTTTAATATTTTATTTACTTTACTCTGTTTAACCAGCAATAATGCATCATAATGGATGAAATCCTATTTTTGTAGTGTCACACAATGCACTCAAAAAACAAGCCTACACCTTGATTTAACAAAGAATGATAGAATATATGTATATAATAAAAATAATCATAGCTGACCATTGTTAACTGGTGACCACTGACATGGTTAACTGTGAATATCTAAAAACTAAGGTAGTGTGTTAGCGGAACAGCTGGCTAAACTTCGCACATTCAGTCAACCAAGGAATTTCTCACATGCTGGTGCAGCCTGCACATGTGCAACTTCCTTGTTTTTATCAAATACATTTAAATAATCCATAATGTTAGAAGTTACTATCCCATCTTTATCATCTGTAAAATAGTTAATTGCTAATGTACTCAAGCGGTTTTTACAAGTTTTTTCAAACTGCACTTTTCTACCTCACACATGGTGACCAAGCTGAATAGCAAGAGAGAACAGAATAAAAGTGAAGGCTAAGCTAAGGATACTATGACTAACATGCTGGGCTCCCATTAAAAGCCAGAAGCTTTATCCACAATGTTTGTGTGTAAACGCAAAGGCCACTCACCTCTGTTTACTTCCAGGCTGTGTTAAGGGGACATCAAATCAATGCCATGTAATCAGAGTAGCTTCTGGAGATGATAGCTAATTGCAACAGCACGATGGAAGTAATTTACATTTAATCCTCTTAATAGTCTCGAGACACCCTTCATTTCCTCATATTTTGCCAGGAAATGATACAAGGAAAATTCTAATGCTCTTAAAAGTCAATATTTGGTATGACCACCTTTATTCTGAACTTTTTTGGGGAAGCTTTTCTGTAATTTCTTTAAGTAGTCTTTAGGAACGGCACTTCTTGAAGGACATTCAAAGCTCTTCTTTGAATATTGGCTGCCATTTGCTCCGATCTCTCTCAAGACCAATAGCACACTGCTTCAATAATTTCGAACTTTCCAAGTATGCTGTTACTGCATTGGCAGTGTGTTTGCAATCATAGTCATGCAGGAACATGAAGTTGTTGCTAATCAAACGATACTGCACGATGGTTCAGTCTCGGATACAAGCAGCTGAAAACTAATAATGACTGATGAAATCATTGAGCTGTAGTTGGCTAACTGTATTTCCTAATTAAATTCAAGCTTAGTGCCGTCCAATTACAGTAATATCTAATCTGAATTGATAACACAAGATCTGATCACATTTTGGGAGTAATAAAGCTGTTATTACTGTAATGCAACTCCTGTGTTTGTTTCTTTCACGAAGAGAGAGAGGACAGGAGAGAGTGAGTGAGAGAGCTTACAAAAGCAGAGTACACAAAAAAAGTCAGAGAGACTTTATAAGAGCAAGAGAGAGGTATACACAGAGAGGTATGCAGGAGAGTCTTGTTCTTTTGAGAGAACTTGATTAATTTCATTGGGCCTGACCCCCTAAACAAATCCAATATAACTGTCTGCTAGCTGCTTATGCTGTGTGTGGGTTGTTTGTGTGTGAGTACAGGCGCTTCTGTATTCTTCTTAGGGTGTCTATGTTTGTGCGTGAGCATGTCTGTATGTTTTATCATTGTGTTTTTCTTTGTATGCCTGTCTGTGAGTGTCTATTCATTTAGTGGCGGATAGGTCACGGCTTGGGTCAAGGTGACTTGGTGAATCAAAACAAGCTAATTAGCTGCTAACCTAATTAGCTTGTCTAACAACACAGGTAAAAAAAACAAAAAAAAAAACAAAAACGAAAAGGCAACATTCACCCCTCCCTAAGCCTCTCGCCACCCATTCCCTAATGAAATATGTGTCTCCTCTCTCTCCTTTCTTCTCCTTATCATAATCAGTCTCTTCTGGGCATAGACTCAGAGTTTAACCTCCTCAAAGTCAATTTACCTTCCTACCTCTCTCTCTTCTTTGCCTCTCCATTTTCCCTCCCTGTTCCTGTCCTCATTGTACCCCCATTTTTCTCTGTCTGACTTTTTCTTTCCTGTCTCTTCTCTCCCCTGCAACTTCAGCTGCCCTCTGTCTCTCTCAGTGGGCGAGCTACACTCCTCCTGGGGGCCCAGGAGGAGGTAATACAGAACTAAATCTATTCCACTTTACCCCCGCGGGCTGGTTCTTGTGGAATTTTATTAATGACAAAAATACTGAGTGAACACCAAACAACACTCTGCACATTAAAACATTCCCACGGTGCTGAACAAGCTCTTTTTCAGACTCCATTGGCTTAGGAAGATCATGTGATATGATTATAACTTCCAAAACAGCAACTAAATGAGTCTGGAGACAAGGTTATTTTGTCAGCTGCTGCTTTCAATGCTGAGAAAAAAAATCTTTCAAACTGAACTTCTAAATCTTGTTTTGCTCTTACTGATCTGCCTTTCCTCAATGTTAAATTACTTACTGCTTGGTTAGCACCGAAATTAGTTTGTCTGTGTCCTTTTTCCAGTACCAAAGTGGAAAGAAACTCACTATGAAGATAATAGTTAATGTAACGGGATGCTGATATGAAATGGAGAAAGCATATTCAAAATTAAAGGAGAAGAATTACTGATTTTACACATCAAAGCGTGTTTGCAGTTGTTAGCTTTATTCATTCATTAATATGTCAAATTCTGTAAATCTTTTCTTTATGTTGACTTTTTTTTTTCTTCAGTACTCTAATCAGATATGGGTGTGGTGGTAAAGCATAAATGCCTTTACTGTGTTTCAAGCTTCTGTGATAGAAAAGATGCTTTGATTCTTTGATTTTTTTTTTTTCTGTTGAACAATAAATAAATAAATATAAAAAGCAGTTTAATGTGTCAGCTTTAGTGTTTTTCTATGGATGATTTTCCAATTTGAATTTACAATTTAGATGTCGGTTAATCAGTGCCGGATAGCTGTAGTCAAGTAGTTTAAAACTGATGAAGTATTTATTATAGCACCGACTGAGATACATAAATTTAATTAAAAATAATAGGAGTAAAAATAAAGAGGAGCTATTATGCTTTATTATGTTTATTTCTTTTTTATTTTTTGATCATACCTCTTGTGATCAAAAAGTTTAGCAATAAGGACCTTGAACATGAGATCAGCCAAAATTAAATTCAGATTTTCTGCTTTTGGCTCTGTTTGATGTCAACAGAGCCTTAATATGGCCTCCTCAGACACACAGCTCTGGCTGTGAGTGCAGAAGCCAGAATAAAAAGAAATTTGGCTTAAAGAAAGGTAGGAGGGAGCTAAAATGGGCATCGAGGCCCAGTTTAAGATAAACAACAAGTTTAAAAGTTATTCTATGAAAGTCCAAGAACAAAGTTTTACTTGATTAAAATTTGATCTCACATTCAAGATCACCTTCCTGGCCTGTCCATTACGCCTGCTATTTTTACGTTGTTCTGCGATTTCGCCACATCACATCAAACTTGCAAAAGGAGCAAACATCAGCTTCTGTTTCGTGTTGCCTCAGAGCACACGGAGTTTCTTGGCCACATAATCTTTGCCCAACACCTGGACCCCTCCCTGTAACCTTATCTTCTGAAAAATGACAGTCAAGATGAAGTTTTGACACACTGGAGGAGATCCAGCACCCAGAGGCACAAGTGCACGTACAACCGAGAGGTGTAAAAATCGCAATCATGCTGTAAATGTAAGTGGTATATGAGATAAGAGCCTTGAATGTGAGATCAGAGATTCAGGTTTTCTGCTCTCAGCTGTGTTAGGTGTCAACAGAGCCTTATTATGGCCATCTCAGGCACAGCTCTGGCTGAGGGTCCAGAAGCCAGAAAAAAAGATTTGGCTTAAAGGAAAGGAGGAGGGAGCTAAAATGAGTTGTTTCAGGAGGTGGGACCTCTGAATTGAGCAGCTGCATCAAGATAAACAAGATAAATATTTTCAGCTGTGATTCATGTAAAGTTATTGTAGTTCAGTCCAAAAAATGAAATTCTAAAATAAAAAAAATGAGCACATTTCAAAGACCCACAAGAACCAGACGTGTAGTGTTGTGCTTGGTTTATCTCTTTCATTTAAGATACTCTTCATTAAAAAAATTACAACAATGAGTTTGACTGTAACAAGCTGGAGTTCTTGTTTGTTATTTGGGTGCACCCATGCAGCAGTTACTCGCTGCCCCATCCTGGCTCCATATTTGACCTTGGCTTCATCCTCTTCTATAAAATTCAAGTTGAAAGGTTGCCATTTTTCATACAGATTCAGCACGTCGCAGATATGTCTTGACGTATGAACAGGAATTCTACGGTGCGTCCAAGTGGAGAAGGAGAGCTGCGAGTGACGTGTCGCTGCACAAGGTGAATGCTTTGCTTT
The DNA here is from genome assembly GCF_056152115.1 of Neolamprologus brichardi. Lineage (NCBI taxonomy): Eukaryota > Metazoa > Chordata > Actinopteri > Cichliformes > Cichlidae > Neolamprologus > Neolamprologus brichardi. The sequence goes on from NC_142104.1 coordinate 15,555,000, forward strand.
TTGCTTTACATAGGCTCAGATACTAAACTTCTTATTACTCCAAATCCAAATTAATATACAGAGAAAGTCTTCCCCATGTGCAACAAAGCATCTTACACCATCTCTAATCAGGAATACCAATCGTTACGACGTTAAATCCAGGTCAACTACCTTGGGCCCTTTTTTTTTCTTTGGGTGTTTCATTGTGATATTGTGTGTGACAAAAATTACCCAGAAAAAGCCTCTAAACTCCACAGATGCTATTCAGATTGAGCATCCACAGAGTGTCCTAGAACAATCTACTGAGGCCCCACTGTGCAACCAACAGGACCCAAAGGACTTTCTGTCAACTTCCTGGTGCCAAACACCACAGGAGGTCCCATATGTTCAAGCCCTGAAAGTTCAGGCTTATTTTGGCAGCATTAGGGGAACCTACACTATATCACACAGCCGGTTTTAGTGTTGTGAATGCTTGATGTGTGCAAGGGAGAGTTAGAAGGCAGGGATAAAGAGCGGGAGCGAGGGAAGGTGTCAGCGAATTTTAATTTACGCCATTTGATTTTGTTGTTTGAACTTCATCCAAGTTACTTGCAGCTTCAGCATGCAATCAAGCCTCAGTCAACATTCAAATGGAGGCTTCTTATTATCTTAGATTATATGTATTATTTTACGTATTTGTTTTGAAATATTATGTGCACATGTGAGATTAGGGGATGTAGAGAAAGAACGGAAGATGAAAGGCGAGCGTGCAGAGACGTGAGGCAGTCTGGCTTGTACGGTTAAATGAGCTCCAATCAGACATTTGAGATAACGGTTCATCATGGATTTGGCTGAGGATTAAATGGTATTGGAGATCCTATAAAGATATGCTACATTACTTTTTATTAATACTGCCAACTAAACTTTGTTAGACATGTAAAACTGTGGGTATTGACCACAAACTCTGAGGCACAAATTTTAATTTAAGATTCATTTATTTAAAATTGACGAGTCAGATAAAATCAGCATTAAAACAACATTTTTACACTGAAAACCCTGATATGAGTCAAACATAGCAGCAGTGAACACCATAGGCAAAAACATAACTCACAAAAAAGGATTCATGTTCTATTCATGAAATGACTGCTAGTGTTTGTTCAGAGCAACTATGATTTGGTCAAAATTATGTCCATTACTTCTCCGCAATCGTACACAAATGTGGCACCTTTAACATTAAACAGTAATGAGTCTGGAGTCCATTTACCAGCACCAACGCCTCACAACTAAAAGGCTTGAAATCCAGTATAGAGCTGCATGTTCTCCCTGTGCCTGAATTAGATAAATGGAAGAAAATGGATGAATGAATGGATGGATGTCCCTACTCCACCCTCTCCTTTTTAAAGAGTGTGCACATTCCCTTATATTGGTCGACACTCTTTTGCTGGAAATTCAAGTTTCTGATCAGCATGCCAGCATGCATTTTAATCATTGAATTCGTAATGGACCAAACTCCACATTTTTCAAAATTCAGACGGAAGAGTTCATTTTGCATCGTATTTTGAGTCATGATTTTATACTATAGATTTGTACGAAAGTACACCCTCTTTCAAGCCGAAGGTTTTATATTTCAGGACATTAAAAAGAAATCCTTACCAGGGTTGATATATGTTATGTTTTATTTATCATTGTAGGACCTTTACCATACCAAATAAAGCTCCTTGAGGCAACTGTTGTGTTTTTGCGCAATATAGAAAATAGTCAATTTAAATTCGAACACTAGGTAAAGGCAACCTCAGCTGAATAACAAAACATAAAATATTGCAATGTGTCATTACAATAAATAAAAATGAAGGCAAAATGCAGAAGCATTGTGTGAAAAAAAGTACACATCAAAAGTTGATTCTGTTCATCTGGATGTAGCGATTTCATCCAAGTGACTTCTTCTGTCTCAGCGCACTGCAGGTTTCTTCAACCTTATAAACAGTACATTTGCACAATGACTGAAACTAGCACCACAATAGGCTGTGAGGTCAGTTTCTTGATTATGAATATGCAAATTGTCATGACCATTGATCAACAACCTCTGCGAGTACCATTCACACTACATCCAGATGAACAGAATCAACTTTTTGGGATTTCCTGACCTGGATGATTGAGCAGGCATCAAAACATAAGTTCACATTTAGTGCTTCCACAGGAATTAAGAGGGTAAGTAGCAGCCATATCAAATCTACATGAATTGACAATCACAAAGTGTGAGCACCTCTGTAAAAGCAAAAGTTTTGATAGGTGTGTATTAACACAATGCTAAGCAGGAGAGACCTCGATGATGATCTCAAGCTCCCGATCAGTCTTGTAAGAGCTATGTAGCTGTGTGGAAGTCCAGTGTTCTACAGTAAGGAAGATTATTCACTAAAACATTCAAAAAAGTTAACAGTTTTTGCAGGAGCGGATTTCCCAGCAAATTCAACCCCATGTAGAAAGAAACTGCATAAACAAAAAATAAAAGCAAGAGTCACATCTTAGACTCTGTAGGCTCAAGGTAGGACCCTAACTTGGGCCTAACTTCATTTTTGGACCAAAATGGAGATGCTGGGCCATAATGCACTGCACCACGTTTGCTAAAATTCAAACACAGCACATTAGCATTTGGCTGTTTCACAGTCACAGGACCTGTACACCTCAAAGTCTTTGACTCAACCATAAACTTTTCTGTATACTAAAATGCTCTAGAGTGAAATTTGAGATGGTCTATCCAGCAGCTACGTTTTGGCCCAAATTGGGCCATACAACAGGACAATGACCCCGAACACAGCAACAAATCAGAATGGAAAGGAAAAGAAATGAAGGTGTTGCAGTGGTCCAGTTCAAAGTCCAGACCTTAACCCGGTTGAAATGTTGCGAGATGACTTTAAAATATCTGCATAAATGACTGCCTGCATGGCTGCCCTCAATGTTGTAAATAAGAGTGGCCCAAAATTCCTCCACAGTGATGTGAGACAATGATAAAGTCAAACAGAAAATAATCCAGTTAAGTTACTGCCGTTGAAGGTTTGTTAACAAATTGCTTTTGCACTTTAAAAATTTATAATAATAACAGAGAATGTCTTTATTCAAAGTATGTCACAGCTTAAGCAAAAAAGTCCAAATGCTCTCCTGTAAAAAGAATAAATAAAGAAAATCATAAAAGTATTGATTCATTTCTTTCACTTTTCATGCACAAACATCTGTTAGATCTGTCTTATTGAGTTCTTAATCTTCTCCTTTTCCTCATGATGTTTATAGTATATTTAGACTTTAGCGTGAGGGAAGTAAAAAAAAAAAACTAATGAAGCAAAGCTCTGTGTTTTCAATCACTCGAAACAAACATATTAGTTATTGTGAGTTTATTGTGTTTAATGGTCTTATTCGTGGATATGACACTTTTTAGGCCATGAAAGTGGAGACTCACAAGGCACTTTTTGGCACATAGCTACCTCTGAGGCTGACCTGCTTTGAACAAATGTTTTAATTTAGAAGGCTGTCATATTTCATGCACGCGGGCCATTAGCCCAACCCAGCAGGGAACCTTACAGGCCCTTTCTAAGAGTTTGATAATAAGCCAAAAATCCACACACAAGTAATGTTTTGAAATACTGTCAGGGATTTAGTGATTGTTATTGATTGCAATATAAATAAATCCATGCATACATTTATGAACAGCTGGAAAAATGCAGAATGATATTGTTGTGGAGGCTTTATCATCCCTGCGAGGGAATGTCAAATGTTAAACCTGCTCGCTTCAGTTGCTTCCATCTTGCTGCATGCCTGTACTGAAAACACACCAGCGTCACACACTCCCTGACCTTCCTTCAACATATTTCCACATTCAGGTCAATGCTAACTTACAAAGAGGTCAAAATGCCATTACATCGCTTTCTGAAATGCTTTAGAGCCCTGCTCCTTTCTATTTTATGAAGGCGTACCCGTTATCTTCCCTCCGAAAGCCACTCTGTATCACCTTGTGCATCATTACGCCAGTGGCTTCCTCCCCATTTCATATCCATTTAATATGAGACTGCATATTGCTTTCTAATAAACAGAAAACGATCGGATAGGAACAGGATTGTGGAGGGCTCCAAAGGAGGTTAGTTATCTCAGTCTCCTATTGATCTAAATGATGGCGTATAGACCCATGCTAGATTATACTTTTTAATGTGCTAGAAGACTTTTCAGATCCATTCTAACTCAGGTCTTCTCATCTTTGTGACAATAACAACAAAACAACAAGGTAATCATCAGTCTGTAAAACAATTAGGCTTAATATTTTGTCATGAAGTGTCAGCGTGACACTGCTTAAACAATAAAAACACGCAAAGCAATCTTAATCATTTGCCTTGATTGGATTTGGAGATATTATTTCCTCATTAGGTTATTCTAATTTTGTCAGCTTCACATAAACATCAGATTTTTCTTCTGACACTTCTCTTTTACTTACCCCAGTATCTCCCTGCTATTTCTTTTTTACTTATTGGATATAGATGTACAGTATGGTGTCATTAAATATCATACGAACAACACGGCAATTGTCCTTAAGGAATTTCATTCGGTATTATAGAGCATTTTATTCCATGATTTTGTTTTTGATTGTGAAATGATACCTTAGTCATTTTACCATTAAACGCCACTGAACACAGGTCTTGATAATAATTTAGCTTTCCTACTTCCAGCATTGTAAATTGTGTGCGGCTATCAATGAGTACTTATTACATGGGTGAAATTATGTTAAGGACAAAGAAAAGCCTTTAACCTTTTTTATTTTAAAATGGATTTAGGCAAGCAATAAACATGGTGCCAGACGTGCCACTTACATTGATTTCTGAACCCATTTTCACTGATCATTGGCTAACCTGTTTAATGTGTAGGTCTTTATTTTTAGAAAGATTTTCTTTTATTTGGAACCAAAGTGTTTGTGTGTGTCGCTGGAGAAGGGATAATGCTGGAGAGAAGACCTAAATGCGGGGTGCAGAGGCAAGCTGAAATCAACAAAGATCAATGGTTGTTGCAGAGAACACTAAATTCAAAGGTTGACGCAAAAACAGCTGAACACACTGAGCATAAACAGATGAACCGGTAAGGACAGAGAGAGAAACGTGACTATATATACACACACAGATGATGAAACGAGACACAGGTAGAAACGAGCAACAAGGTGGAAACAGTCAAAGGAAAAACTACCAAACAATGACAAAGGAACAAAAACAGAAAGTAAAGCCAGAACAAGGTGCATGAGAAAAACCTTCAAAGCAAAGACCTTTCTACATCGTTGAAAATTTTTCCTCCAAAAACACACTACAAAAAAAAAGGTGGTTGACATCAAGCGATGATGAGCTGCTAATGTTTCTAAGCAAGAAAAGGAAGAAACTGAGATTCTGGTTTCTTCCGATTCTCAAGAGAAGGCAGCATCAGGGAGAATTTCATGGTTTGATCCAGCAGTTTAAGCTGCATCAATTTCATACATATTTCAGGATGTCAGTGGGGCAGTTTGGGCTGTTGTTGGCCGAGATGGGACCACATCTGAGGAGGCAGAGAAATAGTTAAAGAGAGCGGCCTGAACCGCAGCAGCTTGTGTTTTCAATAAAATAGTATTACTTTACTATTTCCATATCATTGTGTATTTAGTACAGGTGCGTGTTTTGAGCTACAAGCGCGATTGTTGCCAAATGCTGTGATCTGATTGGTCAGATCTGTTTATTTGGATGCAAAAAGTTGGAAAAATCATGCTTGATCTCAAAAAAATAAATGTCCCAAAATCAGCCTTCAAAATTATGCTTTCAATGTGAACTGATGCATTAAGAATAGGTTCATCTGAAAAATATTTTTGTATGTACGGACATAAATTTTTGCACATCTAGTGTATAAAGGCCATAAAACAGGAACAAACCTCCCCCCCCCCCTCTCGACCCAAAAAACCCAAATAATTAACACTAACACATTTAACGGATGTTAGGCTCATTTGGATTGCAGCATTAACAGAAAGTGGGCATTAAGGTCTCAGTCAGGCCTTTTGAACACCTGGCAACATAATCGCTAAGGAAAACTGAATATTCCCCAATGAGCTGACCAATAGTTGCTGACTAGAAAAAATCAGTTATAAACAGTTTTAAACAGTTCTGCACCAAAATCCATCTGGTAAATGCTTTAATTGGAAGCATGGAAGATGCCATCTTGACTTACTGACTGACTGACAGGTAGGTTGGGATGTGGTTGGTCCCCTGGCCTCTGTGTCATGTTGACAAAGACAGGGAAAAAGAGAAAAAGGCAAAAGAAAACAAACCAACCAATATAAGATGAACGGAGACTGTATGTAACACCATGCTCTGTACAGCATGTAGAAGTTTGAAAACATGAATGCCACCAAATGTGAAGACCATTTAATGATGCAAATGCAGTCACATTTTGTAAAGCCTTCCTTTTGAATTGTTTAAAGGCATTTAACTGATGTTCGGCTCATTCGGATTGCAGCATTAGCAGACAGTAGGCACATTCAAACTCTTAATTACTTGAGCAGCCCTCTGTATTGATGTTATCTACATTGAACGTGTCATCATAAACAAACCACAATTTTGTTTTTGTATTTTAGTGTCTTAAAAACAAGTCTTTCAAAGGTTCAGCAGAAGATTTCCATAATTACTATTTCTCTCTCGCTGTGTGTCTCACTCTGTCACTCATTCACACACGCACGCACTTGTGCGCACACTCACACAAAAACACACAAACACACATATTTTGGCTGTATTTGCTTATCTTCCAAAAACAAAGCGTGGGCACGCAGAGTTGTTATTAATTTTTTAGAATAACTTCAAACAATCGATGTGTCTTTACTGCTAACATTTCATTTCACATTCGCATGTTATATCTGTTTTTCTTTTTAAATCCGACGTTCTTTTGTGAAGTCTGTGTTCATTAAAGGAGGCCTAGCCCTGTTGCTCAGAGGCACTGACAGCCTCTTTCCTCCTAAACATTAGAGTCTCGTTTGAAGATTTTTATTTATGACATCCACAGAAGCAGAAGAAGGTTAGCACTTCAGTGAGCCACCATGGAAATTTAAACATGATCGCCATAAATGCATGTAAAAAGACATCACTGTAAACCACCATTGCTGACTAACAGGTGATCTAAAGCGTAAAAATCCCAGCAGTGACAGCTTATCTCCTAAAAAATATGCCAAAAGAGAAAAGAAGTCAGGGTTTACTACACTTAGGTAAATAAACTCCACCTCTGTCATCACTCATAACCTCACATGTAACGCATATTGAAGGCAAGCCGACATGCTGCAGGACAGCTAGGCAGATCAAAGAGACAGTCAGACAGGCATGCAGATGTGCCCCGTTCAATACAATCTGACAATGTGTGCAACCTCTGCAGAGGGCCAATAGCTTTTCATGGATCGGAAATTAACTTCATTTAATGAGATGTGTGCATGTTCTGGGGTTGTGTGTGGGTGGGTAATAGAAAGAGTGAAAACACAGACGTGTGAGAGGGGACAAAAAGTGAAATGGAAAGAGTCCTTAAGTAAATATTTATAAGTAGGTGATGAAGAGGAAAAAATGAGTCATGGTCAGAAAAAAAGAGGAAAATGGGAATATATAGAACGGGAGACGGAAGCCAAGACAACAGGAGAGTGACAGAGATCAATAGTGAGAAGTGGGCAGTGTAGGAAAAGAGTGAGCGAGGTTAAAGAGATGAAAGGCTGTCTGCACATTTGTTGCCTAAGCGCAGAATTGAAATTGATCCCAGAGACATGTGTGTCTGTGTGTTGTGATTGGCATGTCAGGAAGTGGGTTTACAAACATAGAGGTGCACTATTGGCTACACCCGTATGAACTTTGTATGGCCTCTGTATCGGTGATCTTGCAGGCATATTAGCGAGAGGAAGAGACAGGATCAGACTGATTGATTAAAATGGGAAGAGAAAGAAGAGGATCTGGACTTTGGTCAGGTACTTCTTAATAGGGGTCAAATATTTTCCACTGGCTGTTAATGCTGGGTCACCTTGCAATAGTTTTCCCCTTAACTTACCTTTAAAGGGAAGGAGAAGAAGAAGGACCTGATGTTTGTTGCTTTCAACATGTTAAAGCCCTTTGTGCTGTTAGAAAAAATGGTATTTTGTACATCAATTCAGGATGTGTGTATCTGCATTGCATAAAGATCATATCATAGTCAACATTATATGCAGGGTGTTAGAGTTTTCTAATTCAATAGCGGTACATAAGGGTGGAATATAAAGAAATCAGTAGGTAAGGCAGTGAAAACATACTGGGGTTATTATGAATTGTGTAAATTGCTTTCTGCAATGGAGAACACCTGGTGTTTATAAATGATGAATACTTTTGGAGGCAGATGTTTCACAAAGCCAGTGATTGTTTGGGTAATTATAGTATAGATTTACTGTGAAACACCTGTGTTCACTTATATATATCTCCCTATAAAACATGTAGTCAGATGCATTACATGTCATTTGTCACCAACCAATAAAACAGGTGCAGCAATATTTCCTCTGCTAATAAAAGGGGAACAAAATTATGTTTTTGTTGCGAGATTTGTTGTCTGTCTCATCTCATCCCACCTTTCGCAATCTACGTTCGATGAAGTACTTTATTTTATTTTTATTTCGTGTGATATGTTGAATACTGATCTATTTTATTCAGTTTGTGTTGATCTGATGTGACAGTATGGGTTTGAGCAGATTTAGTGCAGAACTCCTCCTGAGAGCATATCTCTCCGGCTGTGGAGTGATTTAGTTTTCATAAAGCCCACGTGCCCATAGCTGTCACAACATTAAAACCACTGACAGGTGGTTACACCGTCTCATGAGAAGAATACAGCTGCAGCGACATAAAAAAACAGGTGAAGTGAAAAACCATTGATCATTCTTTAATATTGCAATGGGAAACCTTGACTCCCAGCATTAATATGGAGGTTAATTTGACACACACCACCCAGGGGTTCCCTAGACGTTCTAGTTGTTCATCATTATGACGAGCAGGGTCATAAAAATGAGATCATAATGCTATTTTGTCCCTCATTTTAAATGCCATGTTTTAAAAGCAATAATGGCATGTATTTAATAGTAACTCAATCTAAACAAGTAGGTCTGCATTTATGAGGGCAACGTAAGAAAAATGAAGAAAAGCACAGAACGTACAGTCGCTTCTCATGGCCACAGCACAAGAAGCAGATGAATGATTTTTTTCCGCACTTAGAGCAGCGGCAGTAAAACACCATTGTCACTGTGCCTAAACAGGCAAATATGAAGTAAATGGACTGAAGCTGAGTGTTTGCTTGACTGTAATTAAATTTATCATGGGAGGTTAATTTAGAGAAGATACTTTCTCATAATGGCATAATTTCAGCCAGAATTTAATAGCCAAGTCATCAAAAGTCTAAATGTGGGTCTTTCTGAACCTGCAGGTGAAAAATATCATAGTTTGAACTCCCTCTGCACTGGAAGACTGTTGCACCCACACTTACCGGCTGCTTTGCTATTCGCACCTGTTCAACTGTTCATCAATGCAAATATCTAATCAGCCAACCACATAGTAGCAACTCCATGCATTTAGGCATGTAGACATGGTCAAGATGACCTGCTGAAGTGTAGAATGAAGTGAGAATGGGGAAGAAAGGTGATTTAAGTTACTTTGAACGGGGCTGTTGGAATCAGATAGGCTTGTTGATCTGCTGGGATTTTCCTGCACAGAGTTTGCAGAAAATGATCTGAAAAAGAGGCAATATCCAGTGAGAGGCAGCGCTTAGGGTTAAAATGCTTTGCAGATGCCAGAGGTCAGAAGAGCATATCTATACTGCTTGAAGCTGATAGGAAGTCAACAGTAACACTTGAAACACTTTTGTGTTTCACTGGATAGAAGAAACCGTATAGCCCTCAGTCAGTGTTAGACTATACAGTTTGTTACGATCAAGCTGAAAACACTGCAAAGTAGATCCACCCTCAGCGTTCTAATCCACCACAATGACAGATAGCCTGTACTTTTTTTTCTAAACCCACAAAGGTCATTCAAGAATGGATCAAAAAACATAACAGAGAGTCAAAGGCCTTGCCCTAGCATGCAGACTTTGATGCCTAGTAAACATCTAAAGACTCTAAAGGTTTTGGTTCCAATTAATGAAGGTTAATCAAGCTTTTTTGGCAGCGTGAAGAGGACCTGCACAATAAATAACTGGCTGATCAAGGTATGAATTCTTCTTTTTTTGTGTACTTCATCTAGGAGTTGCCACAGCAGTTCATCTGGCCCCGTCTCAGCCTATCTCTAGCATCCTCTTATGCATGTTCTTCTTCACTGCATCTCAAGCTTCGGAATCCTTTGTCCTATATATGTACTATCCTTCTTCTAGACTACATCTAGACTACGACTGAATCTGAGTGGTCCTGCTGATGTACTCATGTACACATGTGGGGGCCACAGTCCAGTGTACACCTAGTGCCGGTCCTAAGCCTGGATAAATGGTGAGGTTTGTATCAGGTTGTGTCAGGTTTGTGGGATCCAGCCAAATCAAACATGTGGAAGATCAAAGTGTGACTTCTATATTCTTGGTATATGTAGGTGTCTAAACCATGTATGTGATACATAGGTAAAAACAAATTTCATAACTACTTGGTGTTATTCCAAGTAACACAATTCATACAACTCATCTTTTCAAAACCATAATATAGATTTCTCCATTTCATATAATCCAGCACAGTGTGAGTGCCTTGTATCCAGAAAACATCTGCAGATTTCCTTTCTCTGTGGGTTTCAGAAATGAATTTTTAATGTTTTGCAAAGGTTTAAGACCGCCAGGCATCTTTGTTGCCTGTGTAAACAATTAGTCTCTTTGCACATGCTGTTTTGCTGGTGTTTTCTTTTATATGTAATAACTAGGTAAATGAGAGATAAGAATGTAGATTCAGGACTGGCTCTTAAGGTTCATTTGCTATTTAAAAAAAATTATTTTTGTATATTAGAACTCCACTTTACTCCCCATTAAATTATTGTAATAACTGTTGGCTGGATTCCTGTGAAATTTTTGCACAGGCGTTTCCGATGTCCCCTTGAGCATCCGAGGGATCTTTAAAATGAGTTTTTTTCCTGTGAAATAAACATGTTCTGCATGGATGACATTTGGTGCCGATATTCCACAGTGCCCAGATGATATATATCACGATGATAGACAGTCCCCCCCTGACTTTTCCTCTAGTGCCACCACATTTGCAGTCTTGAGTAAAGAGTTGCAGCAGCTAGTAGATTGATTGCCATTAAAATTGCTGCAGACGTTTTTGCTCCCATATTCTGTCTCCTTGTCTTTTCCCTCATGTCTCACTCATGCCTGTTGCTCTCTCTCTCTCTCTTTCTCTGTCTGAAAAAAAGAGCGAGAGAAAGTTATTCTCATTCAGCACCATATTTCACAGTGCAATCACAGGGAATGTGCAATTAACAAGGAAAGCCTTCAGTCAATAGCACATTGTGTGTATTCATACACCTTGTCTATCCTCCTCTCATCCCTCCACACCCTCGAACTCCTTCCCTCCATTTCTCCAGCGTCCTCTTCTCTTCAGCTGACTACTTTCTCCACTCTCCACCCCCTTGTTTAAGCCAATCTCATCATCACATAAGCTCCTTGCTTCCTCTCCTTCCCTCCTAATCTTGCGAATCATTTCTTATTTAACCACATCTCATCGTCCCTTGCCATCATCATTACCACCCCCCCCCCCCCCCCCCGCATCTCTTTCCTGTTTTCCTACCACTCCCCCTCCCACCAGCCCGCACGCTCACCACACAGCTTTCATCATTATCATCACCACCTCCTCCCGATCTGTTTACTCTCCCCACCCACACTCCCTCTCCACCTAACAACCCCCCGCTCCTCAGTAACTCAGTTGAATCCTAATTCACAAGTTCCTCTCTACTGCTTTGCTACACCTATTTTCCATTTTCTCCCCAGTGTTGGTGCAAATAGCTCAGAAACTGAAAATGTGGCGATTTCCCCTCAACAGCTTCATGCCGCTGTGTCGATGAAGCCATTCTCCTGTTCATTATCAGTGGAGCCAGTTCAAAGATGCTCTCTTAGTGACAGCATCAAGAAAGCACTGGCTGTTTGGTTCATAGTTACAAATTAACACAAATTCCTCCACTTCCTTTTAATATGCCTTGTGCTGCACCTTGGTGGACTTTTCCCTCTGACCTATTTTGGGATAGCGGCCACATCCGAATCAAGATAATTCCCTATTCCCTGCCAGCGTTCCTCTGTCCTGTCTGTCCTGCAATGTTACTCAATAATCCATCATTATGTTTCTTTTGGACTCACAGGATGATTAATATTATCCTTCGCTCATGTCTTCCTTCCGACCTTTGATGACAAAATGTTTCATATTCACATTATTAAATCAGAGTGTAATGTTCCAACATGTTCTGAAAGCTATAATAACCAACTCAGCAAGATGTCCACATTTACGCACAATTACGAGTAGGTATGCGTTATGGTTGTCTCTGCAAGTAATGCTTGAATGCTTGTATGCTGCAATAATACAAAGTTTTATGTTCTTTCCATTTGCCGACGCTGCATGAATGTACCCTTTAATAATGCAAGTTTTACTTCAGGGATTGTGCATATTGATTGGTGTTATAAATTTGATCTATTTATCAGCCCTAGATACATTTAGATTTCATGCCTAGCCATCATTTTCAGTCACTTAAAGCTACGACTTTAATTATTGCCGCCTTCAAGCCAACAATTAATAATAACCTGGATAAAGACGAAACCTGTAGGGCAAAAATAATTTGACATGGAGTGCCAGAGCAGGACTTCGATCTTGGTGCAGTAACTTTTTTTTCCTTTAGCTAATTAAGGATTTTATATCTTATTTAAAATCAGCAGGTGTCTTCAAGGTTGATAAGTCACTAAGGACTCATTTTATCGCTGGAAGAAAAAGGAAATGCAGTAGTAGAGACACGGAGCTGAAGTTTTAGTCAGGAAGGCATTTGTTGAGAATATGCTGGAATCACCAGCAACTTCTCTTCAGCTATCTCTTTCCGCAGAGCTCCTGTCCTCTAACCCTTTCCTTTTTAATTCGACCCCTTTTCCATTTTCACCTGATCTTCTTCTTAAATCCCTCATCACAGTTGTCTGTGTTTCCTGACCTCTGAGTTCCTTCATTTCTTCTAGTGTAACATCCTACTTAATCTTTGTCTAAAATTCATTTGATTTTCTTCTCTGTCCATGTTTCTGTCTTGGCACCTCCCTGTGCTCTGTATTCTCTCCCCTCTTCTGTCATTCCCTCTAAAAGACTTCGTGTTTGACTTTTAGTTCTCTTAGGAGAACAGGTGTGTTCTCTATTAGCTCACAGTTAGACACACACACACACACACACACACACACACACACACACACACACACACACACACACACACACACACACACACACACACACACACACACACACACAGGCATATACAGACAGATCTGAATAAGCAGCACAGAGCACACAATCCTCTGAACATGGGGCCTTGTATTTGATAGGGAAGACACTTGAAGACAACTCGGGTATGGCAGAGCACTGCAAAGTAGTTCCATATTTCTCATACGAATGAGTTGCGTTAAAACTTTTCCCGTCAAGTTAAATAAATATAGTGGCTCACCTTGGACCTGCGCTCATTAAAATGTGCTGGTTTTCATAACCTGTGGGGACTCAAGTTGAGTCAATTAAGGTTCTCCTCTGTTGACCCTGCCTCGGTAAGACACACTGTGTGTACCTACTGCTTCTCTGGGTGATTTAAATATAATAGGAGAAGGCTTTTAAAAATGGTACATAGGCATGCTGCAGTAGTGCTTTTGACATTTGGGTAACCATTGCAAATAGGTCCCACAGCCCCGCTTGTACAGCAAAATCAGGTGAAAATAACGCAATTTAAAATACAGTGATTTGTGATTTGGAAACACAATAACTCCTCAGTCATACTTAAAGGTCCCTGGTCTACAGGCTAAAAGAAAATGCCATGACAACTGCCATTATGTGCTAAGACAGGTAGCATCCCATAATTAAGGTCAACAGTTATTTGTTTAAAAGGTTATCTTTCTACTCATTCTTTATGCCAAAATGTCAGCATTTACTGTTTCCAGTTTCTTTTTTTGCTGCAGTTTTTCCTTTTCTCATTTTTATATTGTTGCAAATCAAACCAATTTGAATTCGGGACTTTTTAAAACAGCACTTGATCAAAAAGCCAAACTCTTCAGTTTTAGAGTCCCACTAAGATGGGTAGCGTTGACCTAGCATGGTTTTAGGTAGAAGAAATAACCCTATCTTGTGACCGTGTAGCAATAAGATGTTGCCTTGGATACCGGTAGGCTTGTCTCTTAAATACTAAATTATTAGACGAGAAGATAAATGATTAGACACAACATCATAATTTGATAGTGCTCAGCGTGTGGCTATGCTTGGCTATGTATGTCAGTGAGGCCAAATGTCCCTCTACAGCTTACATCCTCATCCACCTGTTGCTCAAACCTCATATTTGCAAAGCCCAGGAATTGTTCCCCTGGGTGTTCTTGAAGGAAATTCAGAGCAGATGATCCCACTCTGCGTCAGTAATGTTTAGTTCCATCCATCCATCCATCCATCCATCCATCCATCCATCCATCCATCCCTTATAGTGCAGAGACATGAATTATAACTAGTACCTGCTACCTGACGGAGGTACTGTTGTTAGGATACAAATGTAAACTAGAATAGAATAGAATAATCCTTTAATTGTCCCACAAGGGGAAATTTGGTTGTAACAGCAGCCAAAAAGACAAATATACAAACAAACAGTACACAGGACACGGAACAGAAACATACACAATTTTTCTTACATATTTACATTAAGGACAATGGTTACTATAAACAGAGAGTACTGTACAGTTATTAAATGAAATAAAAATAATTACAGGTAAGAGGCAAACCAGGTTGTAGTGCGAATTGGTTAATTAACTAACTTATTGCAGTTACAGCATTGATGTAAACATCTATGTTTGTTGGGAGCAGTTCTGATTGTACAGTCTGACAGCTGCAGGGAGGAAGGACCTGCGGAAACGCTCCTTCATGCATCTAGGATGCAGCAGTCTGTCACTGAAGGAGCTCTGCAGTTCAGCAACATCTACATGCATGGGGTGGGAGACTCTGTCCATCAGAGATGTTATTTTGGCCAGAGTCCTTCTGTCTCCCACCATCTGTACTGGGTCCAGGGTACATCCCAGAACAGAGCTGGCCTTCCTGATGAGTTTATCCAACCTCTTCCTCTCAGCTGCCGATAAACTGCTGCTCCAACATACCACATTGTAAAAAATGACGGATTGCACCACAGAGTCATAGAAGGTCTTTAAAAGCGCTCCCTGGACTCCAAATGACCTCAGCCGCCTCAGCAGGTAGAGTCTGCTCTGACCCTTCCTGTAAAGAGCATCAGTGTTGTGGCTCCAGTCCAGTTTATTATTCAGGTGAACACCCAGGTGTGGCGTGGGTGTGGTCTCTGGCCAGCTGCAGAGGAGGGGTGACACAGTGAGCTCCCGGGGCGGCGCAGGGGCGGGGTCGACAGGTGTGCTGGGTTCCGACATTGATTGTGTGTCTTTTTATGTTGACAGTGACAGTCGGAGGGAGAGCGGACGTGACAGTTGTAGAGAGCGGGAGTGGCTGTGAATAAACCCACATCACTAAATAAAAAGTTTTTGCTGTCAAAAGAATCGCCCCAGCGTATGTCTATCGGGTCAAACGCTACACCAGGTATCTATAAGAGTCCACTATCTCAATGTCCACTCCCTGGATGTTCACCGGTGTCAGTGTGGTGGGTCTGCGTCTCCGGAAGTCCACCACCAACTCCTTCATTTTCCCGGCGTTGATCAGCAGGTGGTTCTGCTGACACCAGTCAACAAAGTCCAGAGTCCACTGTCTGTACTCTGAGTCGTCCTCACCTGTGATGAGGCCGACTATGGCAGAGTCGTCAGAGAACTTCTGTAGGTGGCAGCGTGGGGAGTTGATGGAGAAGTCTGCAGTGTAGAGGGTGAAGAGGAACGGTGCCAGCACAGTTCCCTGTGGGGCCCCCATACTGCAGACCAGCGTGTCAGAGACACAGGACTGTGACCTCACATACTGTGGACGTTCTGTGAGGTAGTCCAGTATCCACTGGGACATGTGGTGGTCCACTCCTGATAGCTCCAGCTTGTCTCTCAGAAGTCATGGCTGGATGGTGTTAAAAGCACTGGAGAAATCAAAGAACATGATCCTCACAGTGCTTCCAGGCTTCTCCAGGTGAGTCAGAGCTCGGTGCAGGAGGTAGATGATGGCGTCCTCCACCCCAATGCCAGGCTGGTAAGCAAACTGCAGCGGATCCAATGAAGACCTCACCAGGGGGCGCAGATGGTTTAGAACCAACCTCTCGAGGGTCTTCATCAGATGCGATGTCAGGGCTACCGGCCTGTAGCTGCTGAGGTCCTTGGGATGGGAAGTCTTTGGTACTGGTACCACACAGGAGGTCTTCCACAGCTGTGGTACTTTCCCCAGTGACAGGCTCAGGTTGAACAGATAACCTAGGATGCCACACAGTTCATCTGCGCAGCATCTCAGGAGCCTGGAGCTGACGCCATCTGGACCTGCAGCCTTCCGCACCTTGATCTTGCGAAGCTCATTCCTCACTTGAAGTGCTGAGATAGAAACTACAGTATGTACCTAGTGTTAAAATTGGAACACAAGATTATAAATAGTAGATACTTCTTTTCTGTTGTTGAGCTGCTCGATGGTGATTACAGAAGGATCTGAACGCCCCCCCAAACCTCTCCCTCGCTGTCTTCTAATGTTTGATCAAGGGTACTTCAGAGTGCTTTTTTTGTTCCCTTGATTATTTTGCTTGATGAAATTGAATGTTTGGTGTACTTCTACTAATATAGTCAAAAATGTTCAAAGCATTCTTAAAAGATAGATTTAGTTGGATAAAAATATTTTTTTTTTTAAGTCTGAAGTAAATAGTTTATTCCTTTATTGTTTTGGAAGAGGATGATCTGATGCGATGACGTGAATGTAAAGTAAAAACTAGTCCAGTTGCAGCACTTGATTTTGAATATAATTTCCCACGCTATTTATTAACTGGGGAAAAAAAGATTTCATTGTTAAACCTTTATGGTTTTATGAGTCTGTCTGTTAATACTGATCTAATGCGTGGGACATTTTTAACACAAAAGGGAAGAAAACACTGTGTGATGAAATTTGACTGACTCATGCTCAGTTATCCTGTGACTCTTCCAGCAGCTCTAAACAGATTTTGGGGCAAGTGCTGATTGTGGCTCCTGCTGTTGCTCAGAGACTTTCGAAGACCCATTTGAAGTGGAGTGCTGTTTTACCAAAAGTTGAAATATTTCAACTTCTGGCCCTCTGTGGTCTGAGCTCAAAAACCCTGCTAAACTCTAAAGCTGCTGGAGACACAACAGTGCTTCTTTGCCACTGAAGAAGAGAAGAGCAGAAAACAAAGGTCTCCAGTGGAAATACAGGCTTTGTGCCTCTGGGAACTTTGAAGGAAGTGATTGTAAAAACAATGCTTGTGCCTTTGATTAGTGCCTACTCTTTATGTTCCATGCTGTAATTATCCATGTATATTATTATTACTACAGTGAGCAGCCTCCCTGCCTTTGTAAAGTAAGTGCATATTTACCCCTGTCTGAGCTTGAGTAGATGCACCTCCTTTTTTAATGTAAGAGGAAAAACAATAATGTGTGCTATTTTAAAATAGATGAATACGGTGGAAAAACTGGCAGACCTCATACGAAAAGTTGCAAACACAATTATCAAAGCAACCAATCCGTTTTTTTAAAGAGTCATTAAAGAAGAATGCAGTTTAGATCTAGATGTTCTTTGGGTTTTTGCATAATGAGGTCAAAAATAAAGGAGCAATGAATACATCTGCAGTGAGAGGTGATATTTTCTTCTTTTGTGTGTGTGTTTGCAGATAACATCAGCGAGACATTAGTTTGAAATGCAGTTCATTTCTCCTCTGACTCACAGGTTAGCAGCTCCTCATAGGACAAATGAGGGGACCCGTTTTTCTCCTCTTTTGTTAGTTCACAGTAAAATAAATAAACGCGAGACCTTCAGTGGTTTAATTAGCTGTTAGTGCAAATGTGTTTGTAGAGAAAGTGTTTATGCTTTTTGTTCTAAATCTACAGCCAATAAAGCTCTCGAGTCAAATCTCCAACTTGATCCTGTTTATTCTTGGCTGCACCACATGCCCAACTGCATTACTGCTGTAACCATAATTACAGCCTTGGCCCCATTAAAGCTTTTAAAATGAGACATATCCTTCAGAGCAGTAAAATGTGGGATTCTATGATCCTTGATTTCTTTCATGGATGGAAAAAAACATGTTCCAACAGTAACTGTGTCTCTGAGATTAGAAATATCTCAGATTTGAACCCAGTTGGAGTGAAAGTGATGGCCATCGTAGACCTCACTGTGATTCATTCTGCACAGGTTCATATTCAGCTGCGTATCTGCACTTAAACTTCAGTGGCTTACACTTTCCCTCTGCTCTCTAGTCATTTTCTCCTGCAGTTTAATTTTCAGCAGCAGATGGCAGCCTGACTACACTGAGCTATAAACAGGAGCTCTCCATAGTGCTGAATGGCGCATGGTGCTGATGGTATCCTTAGTGCCCATCTATTCATCTGTGTGTTTGTCTTTCTATGTATCTCTCTGTCTTTCTGTCTGTCTGTCTGTATTTCAGATCTGCCTTTTTGCCTCCCTGTGTCTGCCTGTTGGTTGAAGTGCAGCAGAAGATGTGTGTTTGTGTCAAACGACCCTCTTGTCAGGGTTGAAAATGACAGTCTTTTTAGGAGCGTATGCTGTTATGAAGCCTCCCACTAGTGGATGTAAAAAATGTTTTTATAAATATATATAAAATGACTAAACTAGCCCAATGCACAGAGAGCTACCAGCTTGATGGATGACTCACAGTAATGCTGTGAAATAGCTCAACCCACACACACACATCCACTCACTGAAACACACTCACTAAAGCATGTAGCACAACAGCCGAGCACGCACGTACTGTATAAACCCGTGTGAAAGCACATGATTCTGGCATGCAGATATGCACACACAGGATGTGATGTCAGTGTTTAGGTGGTTCACTGTCTGTACAGGAAGGAATGCAGCGTTTGTGTCAGACAGGACAAAATGCATTATGAAAAATATCTGAAGAAGCAGACAACAAGCTGCCGTAGCCGACAAATCCCTGTAGCATGTGGTCAAAGGACCCACGGGAGTTGCTCTGGGGGCCTACAGCAAAATGAGGATTAGTTTGAATTCAGTTGTTTTTTTAAATTATTTAGCAGCTAGATGCACAAGTTGCTTACTGATTAATCGCTAATACACATTTATTAGCAATAAAATTTTCCTTACTAGATTTGTTTATGGATCTCTGTTCCTGACTTGGGTGAATTATCCCTTACTGACTGTTTCAAGATAACCGACAGCATAAAATCAAAGCTTATTTGGCTGCTCCCTTATTTACAAGGGTTCACCATAGTGGGTGGGTCCACATATTTTATTTGGCACAACTTTTTTTCCCCGGCAAATGTGAACAACAGCAATAATCACATGAAATAATCCACAAAAACAAACATAATACAATATATTTAGAAAAAAAAGAACCCTTCTTATAGAGGATGCCATTAAGAACATCTTAAGGCCTTAGTGGGTGATTGGCTTCATAGCTGCCACAATTCATCTGAATCCCAGAAAATCTCTAAGAAAACTGAGTGATGTCACTAAAGCTATGTCAGTTTTCAGTGCATTTACTTTGGGGAACCCACTCACAAGCTTCTCTTTTCATAGTGTGAAAGTATTGGGTGACACCTGCTGTGAAATACTGTAATGGGACAAATTTGGAGTGACGTGCATTTGCCTTCAAATGTTCCCGTGTGTTGGTCGTGTCTGTGGCTCAGCGGGCTCAGTCTCCACGTCGTGTTTGGAGCGTTGTAATCTTGTTAGTCTGATCCTCTGTACATGCCACCGGGGACCGGGGATCAATAACTGGCTCGTGGCTCCATTTGGGGTACACACGCCACACACACATTCACTCTTAAAGATGAGAGGATCAGAGTGGCGTTTAATGTGACACTGAGACTGATTAACAAGAAGTAGAGTGAAATTATTTTTTGTGTGTTTAACATCGGGTGACCTTCTCATAGTCTGGAAGCACATAGTCTGGAAATGTGATTGAAAATTTGCAGCAGGTATTTTCATGTGTGTGTGTATGTGTGTGTGACTTTGGTAGGCCGGCCAAGAGCATTACCTCTCTTTAGCGCCACCACTCTCCCCCTTTATTCCTCCCTAACAGTCGTTTTTAGTTTTTCAGTTTTCGTTAACAGCTCTACATCAGCGTCTCATTTTTGAAACTTCTTTTTCCCCCCATTCCTGTCAGCTTTCCTTCAGCAACCGTCACTTCAACTCTGTCTTTATATTGCTTGTGTCTTTCCTCAGCCTCCCCACATTTCCAATCCCCTTCCTTCACTTAAGTCTTATAGGCTATTTAACCCCACTTGGCTCTTTAACTTACCTTTCCTGCTTTGTTTCCTCTTCCCCAACCTGTCCTTTTTTTACAATCTGTGTCACCTTCCTTTCCCTTTCCTCTTCACTTGTCTTTTCTTTTCTCTGTCTTTCTGTCTGATCTTTCTTCTCCCTCCATTTGCTAAAATCCATCTTTACTTGTCTTGTCTTTCCCCCCCCACTCTTTCTCACTTCCTGCATCTATTATGCCTCCATCCTCTCTAAATTCCCCTACCCAGCCACCCCCCAACACCATCTTTTCTTTGGCCCCCTTCTTCTCTTTCACCCCCTGTCACTCTTATCCTCCAATTCTTCTCTGTTTTCCCCCTCTCTCCTGACTTCTGCTTGCCAGACCTCTACAGTTCTCCAATCATTTTATTCACACTCCTCTTTCTGTCCTTCCTTTAATTCCATTTCCTTCTCGCCTTCTCTTATGACTTCTTTTATTTCTTGCTTCAGCTCTGTTCCGTCATTGTGCTTTTATCCTCCGTTTTTCCCTTTTCACGCTTTCTTCCACACTTCAATTTTCCTGAAATTTCTGTCCGCCACCCGTTTTCTGCCAGTCTATCCTCTCTCCTTCAAACCTTTCCCCTTCTTTTTCCATTACTTTCCATCTTTCTTTACTTGCTTCCCCCCTTCCTCTCATCCCCTCATCCCTCTCTTCACCTGCTTACCTCCTTTCTTCCGTTTCCAGTGGCTCGTTCTTTCTTCATCTTTCCTTCCTCCCCTCCTCCACAATCACCCACTTTTACCGTCTCTCTTTTACTTCCCCAACTAACTCGTCTGTCATACTCTTACTCTGCCTCTCTCTCCCATGCTCTCTCTCGCTCTCCCCCTCTCTCTCCCCCCTTTCTCAGTCGTCGCTCGCTCGCTGTGCTGTGCGGACCTACCGACCATCTCTCTCCTCTCTTTCCCTAAATCTCTTCATCTCTCTGTCTCTCTCCTCCGGTCCTCCGGTCTCTGCTATGACAGCTCACACCAGCGGCGTGTTGCCCGATCTCAGACCATCAACCCGTCACCGGTTGTCCTGTCCAAACGTTAACATGGACATGTGTGTGGGGGATATTCGTGATTGATCTTCGGGTATTTTTTTTTAATATATAAAAACGAAAGAATAAGGAGGAGGGGGGGCGGCCGTCCTCTTTTACCCCCCTCCGCTTCCTTCAGTCAAGCAAAGCGGCAAGGTGGGGAGAGGGCTTTAAAATTAAGCCAGCTTGGATTTATTTAATAGCAAAATGACGGATTTAGGAACGCCAGAGATGCTGCTGATGTGGAGGAGGCTGAACGTGAAGAAAACGGGAAGGCTGAGACGCGACCTCCCGCTTCTCCTCTTGCTGGGGCTTCTCTTGGGGGATATCTCCTCGTCCAAGGGTGAGTTTTGGAGGTTTTCAAATCGCCTGCGTGTTTGCGTGCGCAGACATGCATTTGCGCGCGCGTGTGCCGGAGGATCACAGTGTTCGCAGGTTGGACTTTGCGTGTGCGCGCGCAGGCGAGAGTGAGGGACAGAAAGGTAATGCATGCAGTTTCGCTGCTGCAGACAGCGTTGGTGTGAGTGTGTGCAGGAGAGTTTCGCGTGTGCGTGCGTGCGCGCACGCTCTCAGCTCCGGGCATTGCGTGCATGCGTCCTTTTTGTGCGTGCGTGTTTGAGATACTAAGATGGACAGAGAGAGTGTAAAAGAGGGAGTGAGAGCTATATCCTATGTGCAAGCACGGGGAGTTAAGAGAGTGCGTGTGCGCGTGAGAGAAGAGAGCGTGCAGCGGCCAAGTTGGACACAATATTTCATCTGGGGAGTGTAGGCATGCTCGTTTTCAGGCCTCTGTGCTGTCCAGATAACCTCCTCTAAGTAAAAGAAGTGACTAAAATTTTGCATTTGAAGCAGTTAAAAGTCCTGTTTGGTGTGAGACACAGCTCAGCAACTAACTCAGTTTACAGTCTACAAATAGCCAGAGAGAGATTTTCATGTGGAGGGCATAAAGAGGGGAAATCCCATGCTCATAGTTGAACGTGATTTTTTGGAGTCGAACTCACATAGAGGAGCAGTTTTCTCACAGGCCGTGGAGTCTGATGGTATAACAGGGGATTAATGCTTCATGTCAGCAGCCAAGCAGGTCTCTTTTTATTTGGGGGGAGGGGGGCTGTGACCAAGAGTTTCCTGGTGCCACAGATAGATGAAGACAGAAAAAAGTGTTAACATTCGTTTCTCTGTTACTCAGGTCATCAATAGCTTCTCTGTGTATGCTTCTCCTCCCTCTCTTCCTCAGTGCTGGTCCTCTCTGTATTTTGTTCCCAAACTCCCCTTCTCACGCATGGACCCATCAGATCTTCCCCCCTCTGATGTAGATCTCCAGCTGTGCTAAAATTCTTGATAAATATATATGTGTGCAAGTAAGCTTGTTTTGTTCTTGTGTAAGCTGTGTTTTCCCTTAACTCTGATCTGCTCTGGATGTTTAATACTGTGCATTATATTGAGGGTGTGTGCGTGTGTGTGTGTGTTTTGGTGGTTGTATGTTTATCCATCTGTATTCTGCCATAAACACAGGCCATCAACCCAGAAAAAAAAGGGATTTGAGTAAATGTAAGACAGCGTGCGATTTGTGTATGTTGATAAATGTGATAGATGTGTTTTTAAGCTGTTTATGATTATCACCTGTGATTTATCTTTTGTCCCGATCTGTGCGTGTCTGTGCGTTTGATGCCGTGTTTATCAGCCTTGAAGTCTCTACATCTCTGCATCTCTCTTTGATTATGCTACTCAATTTAAACAAAGCGTTACATGATAGACTCAATGAAGCCTTTTGGTTACTGAAGAGTTAATCACACAGAAGTACAATGAGAAAATTAAAGGGCATACAGGCATCTGGAAAGACAGACGGAGGGGTGGCAATAATTTATTTCGTCAAACCTCAAACCCCAGATGGTTGCCACCCTTTTAAATGTGATGTCGCACTTTAAATTCCAACACAACTAATAATTGATTGTCTGGAAATGTCACGTAAAAATATCATAAAAAGTCAGATATGACTGAAGCTAAAAGAAAAAAAAAAAAGCCCAGGTGAAGAACATGTTTCTTTAAATAGTCCTCAAGCTTTTTATGATGCTTGTAATTTGTTTCATTATTATATTTTCAAAGTAATTTAGGAAAATGTTACCTAGAATCTCAGTCCCTGTCATTCAGTGATATTTGGTGTTCTACTCATAATTGCCCCATAATTTATTCTTGTATTCACGACTCCTATTTATTATGATTATTATCACAATTATTATTGTTGTAGTTGTTTTTGCTAGCAGGCTCAATTTTTTTTAACAAATATAGTCGAGATCAGAGCAACCATTAACTGGCCGAAATATTCTATAAATACATTATCATTATTAGGTTTAGTCTGTCAGTGAGATTAAATTTGAACATCGAAATTTGCATTTGAAGAACATCAGTTAATGATTAAATAAAATAAATATTATTCTAACTGTGTATCAACACTGTGTTTATTGGAAGCCACATCTTTTTTTGCGAAATGTCCAGTTCAATTATTCACTGTCATTATATTACATTCACTCGCCAAGTTACGTTTCCTTCATCAGAAGCTCAAGCAGGAATAAAGATAAATAAAAAATAAACTCAGCCTTTTCATCAACAGGTTGTTATAGCCAAGAAACGTCCAAATGTCCAACTGTGATGATAATTCCCATAAAACCCAGCTACTGCTTATATAATTGATATATTGTTAACGACACTCTACAGGGGACTGTACAAAAGACATTTTTGGCACACTCTCACAAACACGCACGAACACGCACATACACACACACACACACACACACACACACACACACACACACGCACGCTACTGAGAATAACATGTCTGAGAACTTCATTTTAGACTCCCACTGGGACTATGAAGCACTTGTTTAATCACTCGCGCACACACTTATACTCTTAAAAGAGCACACACACACCGACACACACGCCGACACACACACGCAGACTCCGACACATAGGACATTCCAGTGACTTATTTCTGCCCCCCTTTCAAACTGAGAACTGATTAAATGTCTGTGTTTTTTGAAGCTTTTTAATGTTTATCAGGACATTTAGCCCCAAATGCACGTACTGACACATCCACACTCAGACACACAAATGAAAGTATATGCGCACCGTGACAATTAGCTGACATTGAATCAATGCCCAACAACAAGATATTGGAACTAGCTGTCTGTCCCCCTGCTTGGCATACTAATATCCCACACGGGAAATGCACAAATGGAGACACACACACACAGACACACATATACTGTGAGAAGGTAGCTAATTAAAATAGAGCTATCTGCACAATCCACATTCACTTTAGAAACAGCAAAGCGAGGGAATTAGATGTATAGAAAAAGTGTGAAACCTCTTGCAGTGAAACTCCAGAAAGCATGAGAAAATGTGAAAGAAGAAGTGGGTGTATATGTCAGACGCCATTTAATATTATGTTAACAGTATTTTAGAAGACCTGAGCATGGAGTTCTTTATTTTTTAACCTTGGGGACACGGACGTGCATGCGGTAAATGTTTCTAAAGCAAAGTCCACTTACTTAGCTGTTCCTAAATCTTTCATTCATGGCCTACATCATCTTCAGTGAATAAATTTTGCTCAGGTGTCAGCCCTGGCTAATGATTTCTCTCCATATGCAACCACCTGTTATCTCATTACTGAGGCATAAGGGTATGACATAGAGATGTGGGGAATAGTTAAATAAGTGAAACTAATGTTTGTAATGTTTATCACATACATTTATGATGCATGTAAATGGAAGGAGCGTGTTAATATATGAAATGTTGGCATAATGGAATACGACTGTGTAGGAGAAAGTTACATTTTTCAATTGTTTATATAAAGCTATCTTAAAGTGTTTAAATATAAGCATTTGTCTTCTGCCTATGATTGATAAATACAGTGAGTTAAAATAAATTGTTACTTATTTTGCCTGGAAAGTAGGTTTCCCTTCTAGGACGAATGCAAAATCAAAGGTTATATATTAAAAACCAGAGTTGAAATGTCCTGATTAGTACTGACACTGTCACTCACCAGATGCTCTGCATTTGTCCAGACTGTCGTAGCTGCATCTCAGTGACTGTGCATATGCAAAAGCATGTGCAAGTTTGTGTCTCTGTGCTTGTGCTGTTCATTATAAAAAAAAAAACTAAGCACCACCCTACCAAATTTTGGCTTTTTGATATACTTGGATAAGAAATGATTTGAAACAGTCTGAATAAAAGTAATAAAACAACCCATCAAGAAAAAAAAAATTGCTTTTTCAATTATTTATTTAGCAAAAATATGAATCGATGTAATTTAGTCTGTTTGGAAAAGTGGGTACACTCATGGCTTCAGAAGCTATTGTCCTCTGTAATCGAAATAACTTCTTTTTGCTGCTTTGTCCACCAGTTCCTGACATTGGTTCTCTGGATTTGTGTCCACTCTTAAGCTGAAAGATATTTGAGGGTTTTCTTGTATGTACTGTAATCTGACAAATATTTCCATTACAGTTTTCCATCACTTCTTCTCCTGAAAAGCTTTGCTCTGTTACTGTGGCTAAACAAACACCTTTGATTCATCTGTTCAGAACACATTATTTCAAGGTCCAGTGACTTAATTTCTAAAATCCTGTGTGGTAGCCATATCAGATGAATACAAACACACAAAAACTGAAAATGGTCTGCGTCACACATTAATCAGATTTATAAAACCATGTGTACATACACCTGTAGGCTTTTTTTAATCACAGTTCACAACCATAAATGTTCAGTGCATTTCATTTCGATGGATATTCTTCCATTTATTTACTGCATCCATTATCCGTTAATATGGATGACTTGTTGCTGTACTTATATATTTGCATCTATCAAACTGGTCACTTAACAACTTGCCAAAACAACCGTATAGTTTCCCCACTCTGAGATATTTATTGAAAATTAAACTGTTACAGTGACAGTGGCTCATATTATTGCCACGAGTGATAATGAGCATATAGAACGTAATGATTTTGTGAGAATAATTGGTCATAAATTCCAACCGTTTGTGGCAGAGAGCTGCCCCTCCTTGAGGTCTCTTCCTGTCAAAAGGGAGTTTTTCCTTCCCACTATCACCATGTGCTTGCTGAGACGGATTCATTTGATTGTTGGGAATTTTCCTGTATTCTTGTATGGGCTTTATTTTCAATATAAAGCAATGTGAGGTCTGCTGTGGTTTGGTGCTCTATGAATAAGATTGAATTGAACATGTATAGTATACTATATAAAATCTGTGCCTTTCATACTATTTTTTGATTCCCCCCCCCTTACTTCTCCTGGTACTTGGTGAACTCCTTCCTACTCCCTTTCCTGTTCTGGTCCACTTTCCAACTGATCAGCATTCAAACTGTACAAACTGTCATCCCCACCAGGTTACGCACTGTTGGTTTTTTGAAGGACTAACCACCACACCACCGTGCTGCCCACAAATAATAACTCTGCTGGTTTTAATGCTAGTGATAAAGTGAATCCAAGTGAGATATGCTTGGATTCACTTTATCACTTGGATTAAGTGATCTGCAGTAAAATTAAATGTATGAGTTGACAGATCATTATAGGTAAAGTGATTCAATATTTTTTTACAGTCACTCTTGAATTTATGACCTCACTATATGCATTATCAAATTTCCCTTTCTCCTAAATGTTTGTGATAATGAGTCACACAAGTGAGCACATTGTTCTTTTAAGTTTATCTTTATGGATGGGATGGTGCATATATCTCTATCAGGCCGAAATTCTGTGCACGTGAAACTTTATTATAAGCGGGGGCACTAGTCTTTGCCTGTGCCAGGAATCTATTGCTTTGCTTTAATGACGCGTGTGGGCTTTTTCCTGACACACCCACCTTTCAGGTAAATTTGTGCATCCCCTTCCAAAAGACTTCAAATTTTATTTTCCACTCACTGGGGTTTCCTGTGATTTCTTGCACAATGAAAGGATTTATTTTTTATTTCTTCCCTTGGATGTTGAACCATCTTTTTTGAAGGCCTTAAAGTAGCACATCAAGAGAACACCAGACCCTGGATGTCAGAGGTTTGAATAGGTCAGCTTCCACCTGCTACCACCTAAGGCATTTTTAAAGCTCCACCCACATGTGAAGCAATTTGTTTGTTGCTCATTGCTTTGTAGTTGCAGTTGGTCCTGCTGAAGATTCCAGTCACTGAATTATGAAAATAAATGAAATTTGTAATAACATAAAAATAAAATGGCAGTTTTACATGCTGCTGCTTTGCACATACTGAATTTATTCATAGACACTATCCAAAAATGATCAGAGGTTTGTTTATGTAAAAATGTAACAATTTCCATGAGATGCACTGTTTTCGCTCGTGACATTGGAGTTTGTATTGTACATTTGCATGCATATCTTTATAATTTACTGCTTCATTTGCAAGAGGAGTACTGGAACAATTATTACATCCCACTATGCTTGCGTAATAAATAATAAAAAGCTATACACACACACACACACACACACACACACACACACACACACGACGTTCAGGTGTTCTCTGGTGTTTGTTTTGTAATTGATTCCCCTCAGTCACACCAACACACATTTCAAATAATCTGAGCTTGAGACACTGCAGAAGAGACCCTTTACGTGTCGGTGCACCTGCAACAGACAGAGTGAGACAACTCATTGAGTGCTGATGATTTTCAGGTACTTAAGAGTCCTTCTAGATGTCCGGAGAGACCAGAGAACGCACACACACACACACACACACACACACACACACACACACACACGTTTCAATACAGTTAACTACTGAGTACACACTTCAGTGGAGAGGAACGAGGTGGCGTGTGTGTGAGAGAGAGTGAGGCATACATAGAAATGTAACAAATACTGTAATCTGAAATTTAAATATGCATATTTATGTGCATGTAGAACATATAAAGGGAAAAACAACAGAAGGCGCTACTGGGTCATAGCAGTTAATTATTGGCTAACATACACAATAGATGTTAAATATATATGGGCCATTATGCTTGTTATGTTGGAAAGAAAAAGTCTTTCCTTTTTAGCCATCCATCCTGGTTTGAGCAAAACGAGCAAGTAATCTGTCTTTATAGTGTTCAAATGACAGAACTTTTAACAGAGCCATGGCCTACATACAGTACACTAATACAGGGGGGAGAGGGCAGTGAAAGAAAGACTAAGAGTGGAAATGAGAATGCATATGAAGACACAGAGAGAGAGAGATAAGTTAAGGAAAAAGCAGAGAGCAGAACAAGTGTGTGAGAGATTGGAACAGAGAGGAACAGGAGGCTCTGCTATGCTATGCAGGGGGAGACAAAGTGAAAGAGAAAATGTATTCCCCAGCAGACGCAATTAATCAGGAATGACTTTTCCATCTTGTGCTGCTCGGCTAGTAATGTCTAGCATTAAGTAATGACATCATAACCATGTCTGCCGTGAATTTATAACTTGGATGCGAAGGGAAATCCGCCAAACTGACCTAAAGGCACGGTCACACAGGGCTCTGAAATCTGTTGATATTAATGACTGGACTCAAATATTTCATGCTAGCAGTAAATAGTGCATCACACACAGCAGAATCTCACATCTATCTGTCATTTAAAATCTGAGAGGACAGCATGAAAAAAGGGAAATAAAAGCCCATGTGTATATCATATGGAATGGCTTGACAGACCTCAAAATTATGAGTACTATAAAAGTGGTGTTGCATCGCTCGCCCAGTTGTGTTTTACCACCCATTTGTATGCAAGGATAAATGTCATGTCTAGTGTAGTTTTTAAGCTCTTCTTCAGAACCACCATGTTAATGGTAATGCTGAGTAACAGAGACCACTCAATTCATCTTTTTAATAGTGTTTTGCCTGAATAAATGAAATAAATCCAAATAAAGTTCTGCTGCATGCCATTAAAACCCCAGATACATCATATAGCTATCAGCTGCAACAAACTATGACACCCTCAATTTGCATCATGTCTTAAACTTTGCATTCGGCTGCTGCGGAGTTTTTAATGCAGCCACGTTCGGCACAGCAGTTTGTTGCTGTTTTCCTGCACCTTGTGGTGCAGACGCCTCGCTGTGGTGGGAGCTGAGGGTTATTTCATAACACAGGATTACTCAGCCAGCCAGCTCTAAAAATAAGCATGAAATGAACCTCTCAAATGGAGTTCATAATGAAAGATCTGTCGGCGTGACTACAAGACACCCATGAAAACTAATATCCAAATTTAATTTGACAGATTATTCAGTACATCAACAGCTATGGTACATTTTTTAACCAATTCCAGTAAAGTTCATAATTTCCACTGCTTCCCGTTCATTTGTCCCATTAGTGGCCGTGCAATGCATGCTGGTAGCGGCGGCTCAAATAGCAGTCCGCCACATTGGCTGCGTCATGCTTCACGCTTCTTCTAGAAATGAACAAACTTCTTTTCACAAATGCAAGGGCAATTTAGGAAATGTTTTTAGTTGAGTGACGCATTCCCACAAAAGACGTGCTCTAAGTGTTAAAGTGCGTGTTACCAAATGAGGTTGAGAAGTTCTTTTTTTGTGCCTTCTGCAGCCCTGATCCTCCGGCACAGCATCAGCACTCCTTGAACTGGGATGCTGAGGGTTTTTTCATCTAGTTCCTTAGCTGGTCTGTGTAAACTATTCCTCCCTGCACGATTCCCCATAGCTATGAAACTTAAATAACCCAGATAAAAGTAATATGGTAATTACTAAACCAGGTAGGGAGAATCATTTTTTGATGACAGTGCAGGGTGAGCTGGTAAGAACTGGTCTGAATTCAGTGATTTACTCAAAGGCACGAGTTTGAATAACTATCTCATATCGAATGAGTGTCAATCGTGTATACCCTGCAGCTTCGAATCTGCTGGTCTGGTGAAGCCACGATGAATTTAAAGGCTAATGGGTCTGTCAGTGCGGCACGTTTGCTGTTTTATTATTTCCGCTTTGCCTCTCTGTTAGCATGACATTTTCTATAAGCTGTAGGCTAATAGCTGGCTAGCAGGCTAACATTAAACAGGCTAATGTGTCTGTTAATGTTACATTAGTGTTATTTCAGTTTTTTTCTCTCGCTTAGTTCCATGGTTTAAGGGCAAAGTGTGCGTGTGTGTGTGTTTGCTTGACACTGGGAGAGCGTACCTACACTCCGTGTGTGTGTGCGTGTGTGTGGGGTGGTTGCGCGTGTGTCGGGTATTTATGAGTGTGTGTGGATGTGCGTTCTACATATGGAGCCAATGAGTTACATTTCCATTTCAAAGCGACGAGTCAGCAGCAGCAGAAGCCACTTTCATCCATTAATGTGATTTTAGGGAGAGAGCGAGACAGTGAGACACACACGCACACGTACACACACACACACACGACCCACACGGGGAACGACATAAAGCCACAGTGATAATTACTCTCCAGGTTGGCAAAGGGTCCAGATTGTTTATTAGTGTCTCTGTCTCTGTGTTCCTCTCTTCCTGACAACCACCTCCCATCTCCCTGTCGTCCCTTGTTTTTTCCTCAAATTATCTGTACCCCACTCATCTACTGAACAGTCCAGTGTTTTAATGCCGCTGTCAGTCACATTAACAGGGTCGCTGAGTGTTGCAGTATCATTCTCTGTGAAAATTTAAAAAGTCTGCAGAGGATGAAATGTTTTGAAGAATAAAGCATCCGTGTGCGAAAGTGTTTGTCTTTGCCTTGAAGAGAAAAATGCTTAGAGTTAGGGTTAGAGCCGCGTGTGTTAGGGGGATCAGTGAGGGGATTACTTTCTGCTTGAGTGCCCTTTTGTGTGTAAATGTCCGTGCGTAAGCTAAAAGAATGCATGTGCCACCGTGTTTAGACATCATTTGGTGTATACAGCTTTTCTGAGTGCAACCATGCGAGAGCAGTACAAGCTGTGTGTCATATTAGTTTTTGTTGTGAGTTGAAGTGAATGTGTTAGTTTTGAATTTGTTTATGCATGTACGTTAGCTCGCACGAGTGTTTATATTTGCTTCTATGAGGGCGCCCATGTGAAAGAATTTGTGTTTATGTACTTACGTCTGGAAGTTTGCGTGCGCAGATGAGCGCAGGAATAGTACAGCGTGCAAATGTAAACTATGGAGCTGTAGATAAGAAGGTGTTTTGAATAATTCTGTGTGTGCTTGCATCGATAACCTGCGTCTTTGTGTGTGAACTTGTGTTTAGACATTTTCCACTCAGCGTGTGTGTGTGTGTGTGCGTGCATTTGAGAATAAATGCACTAGCCACAGGCTATCGTTGCTCCAGTAGCATCGTTCTTATTCTATCCATTTTTAATGATTGGTAATGGTCGCTAGCAGTGTTGAACCTACATCATGAGGACGCAGCAAAAAAATGGTCCCGTGGTACACGAAGAGAACAAGACGGAGGAGGTAGAAGAAGGGAGGTTGGAAACTAGTTCTGAAAGGAGAGGAGAGAAGCTTGGAGGGGGTGTTAATAGATGTTAGCTTCTGGAAACGAACATCACAGGGGGTACTGTTGAAAAGGTCCCACGATACAGTGGGATGCCGCAGTACGGCTCTGCAGGAGGGACGGTGGGTGAGGAAGAGTGAGGGAGGAGGTGAGAAACAGGCCAGAAGGCTTACTGACTGACTGTTTGATTTACTGACTAAATGATGAACTGCTTGTAAACTGACTGACTGACTTGCTGGTTGATTGGTTGTGTTACAGGCAGGCTATGTGACTGACTGGCGCAATTGCTGAATTGTTGAAGACTTTTTACAAGGTATCTTTGTAACAGCAGAGCAGGAGAGAAGAGAAAGCCGATGGAGAGATAGAGCAAAGGCAAGACCTCTTAACTGTGCTTAAATACCAGAAAACAAGGGTTGAAATAAGTTTCCAGAGTCCAAAGGCCAAACCAAGTTCTTAGCACATAATGGCTGTTTAATTGTTGCTTGTTAAATTTAGATTTTATTTGTTTCAATTAACCACCACAAAGTGCTTTATTACCAAGGCTTTCTTGCGCCATCCTTGAAGGAAAATGCAGGATTGCAGCCACCAAAATGTCGTTGAATCAAATAGAACAAAATTGAATCAAATTAAACTGGTAGCACTGTGGAAACATTGGAAACAATTTCTCAGTTCAGGTTAAGAAAAAGATTAAAAAGGCTTACGACTGATGTTCTGAGGTCTTCATGCTATGCTGACATCCGAAAGTGTAAACTGAGTATTATTGCCCTGTCAGCTGGAGAGGAAAGGCAAAGAGAGGAGTGGGGAAGTGCAGAAAAATGGAAAAGAGTGGGAAATTGTGAGTGAGTGAGGAAAGCAGGGAGGGAGTTAAGGAGAAAATGGTTGAATGAGGAGAGGGGAAATAGGAGGAGGAGGGAAGGCCTTAAGCAGTGTGATAAGGAAATAATAAAGGGAAGGTTGTAAAATGCTCCAAGACTCCAGCTGTAGCAATATCAGCTACACACATACAGACACATGCACACACACACACCGTGTACTCCTGTATTTGTGGGGACCCCGGGCCCTCAACTTAACCATTAGCTTATCCTTAACCATTACAACTGAATCCCTGAATGTACAGTTCATGATAAATATAGACGGATACTGTAAATGTTGATGCCTTTAAGGGAAAAGCAGGCTACTGCATATAAGGATGTAATACCATACTTTCTTTGAGCTGCGTCACACTTGAATGTTGAGTCATCAAGTAGGTGAAAGTATTGTAGCAGGAGACACTTGCTGATGGTATGAACAGTTTCAAGACTCGCTTGACCAATAATGTGTGAGTTCATAGCCTAAATTTAGTTTTGTAATAAAGTGCTGTGATGCCTGTTTCACTTGTGTGTTACTTTTTCTTTTAGTTGTTCTTTTAATTATTTGACTTTCTTAAATTGTGTTTTTTATTTATATCTTTTGTATTTTTATCATATAGTTCCAATGCATAAACGTTGTGTCAGCTTTTAAGGTGCTTTATACACAGTGTTGGGGAGTAACGGAATACATGTACCGCCGTTACGTATTTAAAATACAAAATATGAGTAACTGTATTCCGTTACAGTTACCGTTTAAAAAGGTGGTATTTAGAATACAGTTACTTTGTTGAAATAAATGGATTACACGGCGGTACTTCCCTGTTTCATATTGTGGCGGGTCAGGACTGTTTGGGTTTTGTTTGACAGCTACGTTCTGTTGTTCCAGGCGGCAGCGTTACGGTTGCCATGGTTACAGGGTGACGCCCTCTCTCTGTGTGTTTCCTGGGTGAGAGAGCGCCTGTTGTTGTTGTGCTAAGCTAATAGGCAGAATGCTACAGGTATAGCTCTAAAGAATGTAGCATCATAGGCAGTGTAGTCCGTGCTGCAGGGAGAATGGACTGCCATACACGTTATGTGTCTGTGAGCGAGGGAGGGAGAAAAAGGAAAAGTACGAGCTGTCATCGAGCAAAAACGGGAGCTGGAAGCATGTAAATATAATAATAACCACTGCAGCCAAGAAGAGTGCCTGACGAGCCCAGTTGTAAGTAAGCTATTAAGACTCGACTGTACACCGTGTTCGTGTTTTCCTCCAAAAACAATAAGTTCCTTTGGAGCAGCCTTTCAACGCCTCTCTCTGTCTCACAAGCAAAGTTGACCCAGACAACAAAGTAAAGCTAGTTTTCGGCTATGAGCCCGACACAGAACCCACCGTATTAGCCAGAGGTCCCTTTACTACGGTTTGGAGCCGCGGACCTTCAGTAACAGTAATAAATCACAGCAATAGTACATTCATGTAGTTGTAAACAGCATGATAATATATTAAGTAATCAAAGTATTCAGAATACGTTACTCTCATTGAGTAACGTAACGGAATACGTTACAGAATACATTTTGGGGCATGTATTCTGTATTCTGTAATGGAATACATTTTAAAAGTAACCTTCCCAACACTTTCCTGTCTTTACACAGCTGAGGAAGAGTATTTAGTTTAAGTTAGCAATGGAACACCCGAGCTAAGTAACCAGTGTTATGCTTAAGCGTGGTTGTCCAAATGTTTATTAAGTAAGATTAATTAAGGGTTTCCTATCAGACAAAAGTAATTTTAATGAAGTGCAC
The DNA here is from genome assembly GCF_056152115.1 of Neolamprologus brichardi. NCBI lineage: Eukaryota > Metazoa > Chordata > Actinopteri > Cichliformes > Cichlidae > Neolamprologus > Neolamprologus brichardi. The sequence goes on from NC_142104.1 coordinate 15,589,650, forward strand.
ACACTGATTCAGATGGATAATTGCCATAAGGACTTGTTATCACTGGAAGAGGGTGCTGCAGCTCTACAAGGAAAAGAGGAGCTAGATAGTTAGTGGATCATGGAATTTTAGTGCTTTGTTACATCTCACATTAAGAACATTATTTGGAAAGTGTTTGGGTCATAACTGAACTTATTTTTTAAATTGGTTCATGAAATTAAAATAAATTCAGTCGTAGACATTTCAAGTTTACTTTTTACATGAATGGTTTTTAAGCTCCACAGTTCCAGCTTGCTTTAACCAGCCATTAATAACATTAAGCAACATGAGTTCAGTAATGACACAGGAGCTACTGTACTGTGGACTGCAAATACTACTACTACTACTACTACTACTAATAATAATACATTTTATTTAAAAGTGCCTTTCAAAACACCCAAGAACACTGTGCAGAGCAAAAAAGACAAGCATAAAAGCAGGAAATAAACACAATAATAAAAGAAAGTTTAAGAGCATGGAGAAGTTATCTAGAGGCTATCTTGAAGAGGTGGGCTTTGAGGGTGGACTTAAAAAGGGGGAATGAAGTGATGTTTCTGAGGTCAGGGGGAAGGGAATTCCAAGGTTGAAGGGCAGAGTGACTAAAAGCCCTGCCCCCCATGGTAATAAGATGAAAGGAAGGAACAGAAAGAAGGAGAGAAGAGGAGGATCTGAGGCACCGGGATGGGATGGAGATCTGTACCAAATCAGAGATGTATGATGTGGAGAGAGAATGAATAGCCTTAAATGTATAGAGGAGTATTTTAAAATTAATGCGAAAATTAATGCTTGTCGTCTTCTGGCTGCTTCCTTTAGGGCTCACAATAGCAGATAATATGCCTCCATCTAACTCAGTACGGAAACCCCATTCTTGATGATCTGGAAGTTTGACTCGGTGAAAAGTTTTTACCAGATGCCCTTCCTGGTGTAACACTCTCCATGTATCTGGGCTTGGGACCAGCACTAGGAGTGTACTGGCTTGTGGCCCAGTGGCTGGGTTAAATGAAACTCATCTGCCGTGACACTGTTTCACAATGCTGTGACCCGGATTCGGACCAGGGTTAGCTGTGGCCACACTGCAGAATACTAAGCACTTTACAATTACAGCCAGCTATGATGAGCTGACTCTGAATGTTTGTGTCATGATATATATCTAATGATGTGTTATTAGATGTAAGTTCTTTAAGATATCGTCAAATCCTTGGTAATGATTATAGTGAGGAGACTAAAATAAAGTGCAGTGGCTTGTTATGATATTAAATTGTAAGGCTCAACTTCTATACAGCCCAGTATTGTAATAGTTTTAGAGTAATTACTGTAGAACAGTTTCATGCCAGACCGTCTTCATCCCTGGGGTGTCAATTAGGGCCGTTTCGTCAAAACTGCTGGTGCTCATTTACACACAACTGGGTTATAGCATAAGAGTTCTTGGCTCCAACTTTCTTCACTTGTCAACATGGAGTGTTACTCCTGTGAAGGGGCTTGTTTGAACCCAAATCATGTTTTATTCCTAAACATAACCAACAAAGTAGCTTTTACATCCTAAACCTGCCTAAAATGAAATTCAAAGAATGTAGAGAAAAAAACACCCACTAGGTCCCGATGGGACATGAACCACAGTCCTGACTGATAACCCTGCAAACTGTGCTTCCACCACCTCTCCAGCCTCCTGTTGTAGGTCTCTGAAAAGGACCCATTATCTTTCAGTTGCTGATATAGCTGCAGCACCAAAGGACACAGGTGGCGTCTGAGAAACTGCACTGGGATGAGAATGCATGGTTTATGTGATGTAGCTACTATTAATGTGTTGTAACATACCAGAGAAATATTACGGGCACTTCTATCACGGTCCCTGGGTTTAGGGTTTAGTGAGTTCATGGTTCCTCTTTCTTTTGAGTATGATTCATGTTTGAGTTTCACTCTTTTTGAAATGTAGGGTTGTTTACACTTTCTGGTGCTTTGTTTATTATCCCTCCCCTGTATCCTCTGAATGTGTTTAGTCTGTTCTTTGAGTTTTGCATTAAATTTTTTGCTCCTTGGGTTCTTTATGTGCTCAGTTGTTCACTTTTATAGTTGTGGCCTTGAAGCTTTTAGTGCTTTTAGTTTTTGAGTCTGCATCTTGTTTAGTTTCCCATAATATTTTGATGCCTAGTTTCTCTGCATTTAGGTTTATATGTGTTTAGTTCCCCTCCTGTTTAACTTCCCTTGTTACGTTTTGTGTATATATTGGCTCAGCCTTCCTTTGTGCTTTGTTGTATTGTCCACTTAACTGTGAATCCCCCCGTGGTTCCCGAGCTTGTGTTTCAAGTGATTTCCGGATATTTGGATTTCCTGGCTTTTCTTTTCGTGTATTCTTGGACTTGGACTTTGTAATCCTTCGGACTTACGGTATCAGCATTAAATACTCACTTTCAGTTTGGCTTATATTTTCTGTCTCCTGCTCTTGACTCCTTAAAATTCATTTGCTGATTATAACAGTCTCTACTTAACTCTTTACCTCTTAAAAGGCTACTAGGAGTAACCTTTGAAGCTATTTTCTGTTATATTTCTGGCCTGCTTATCAAACAAAATAAAGAAGGGTGGTCTCCAGGTCTTGGAAAATCCTGTTCTAATGGTAGTCAAACCACATCTTTATTGATATATACTGTGGTGTCAAAACATGTCATTAAGAGTACCCGGGAGGTCATCAAATGCTGTCTTTATAGAATAAAGAGTTAAACACCCCTTTAAGGCGAAGTTCTGTATTTTGGTTGCTCTAAAAGTTGTCAAACATTGCGTGTATAGTACACACACAGAGATCTGTATGAAAATTGATGTTGCACTGTCCTTTACAGGCCATTAAATCTGAACAATGGCATTTGCTTACTTCATGTCTGACAAACCATAGCTGAATTACCGGGCTTTTCTGCCTGTCATCCTGCCTGTTTGTTTGCCTTTAAATCAAGCAAACAAACCATCCTACGTTTTAAGGAGTCCAGAGCCAGAAATCTTTTCCCAATGTTGGAATCCACAGAGAAAGCAAAGCAGAGGAGAAAGAGGATGAAAAATAATGCAGGGTGATGGATAATAAGCAAATCCCAGTTGCCTTGATTTTATTGATGTATAAGTCTAACTTTTTTTTTGGTGTTTTTGAAGTCAAATTTGTTCTAATTCTGCCAAAACTTACCAGCAAAGACATTATTAAGCCCCTTTAGCATGTTAGACAATAAGCTGCCTCTATAACGAGTTTCAAGTACTGCTTCCTGAATGTCAAGAAGCAAGCAATTCTCTCGACTCTCTTTCTCTCACCCCATTTTCTTCCCTTTGCTTTCCACTCATCCCTTATCTCATCTCTTGTTTCATCCCTCTGCCCTTTTCTCCCTCCTAATGTCTTTCCCCCTTCTTTCATCCATGACGCTGATTCTTATCTCTACATTTCATCCTTTGCTTTGTGTATCGTTTGTCTGCTTTTTCTTCTCCCTGTCACTCAGTCTTCTGAATTTTCTTCTTCCCTTTGTCTCCACTCTCTCCTCACTTTCATTGCTCTCCTCCTCCACCTTCTCCAGCTATTCCCTCAATGTCTGTCCTCCATTTCTTCTTCCATCTCTCTCTCTCCTCCTCTCTGTCCCTCTCGGCCCTCACTTTCTCACCAACTTCCTCTACCTCGTTCCTTCTCACTCTGCTTTCCATTTCCTTGTGATGTCTCTTACCCCTGCTCTCTCTCTGCCCTTTTGAGTTCTTTGATTAGGTTGTTGGCATTTTCATTGAGATGTCTGTATGACCACTGAAATAACTCATAGTCTCATCTGCTCTCTATCTATTTCTCCACCTGCTGTCTCTTCATTTTCTTTAACATCTGCTCATTTCCTCCCTCTCTCGTCACTGATTTTTTGTTTTCTCTTTTTATCCTCTTCCTGTGCTACTTTCTGCTTCTCCCAGTTTCTACTTTTGCTCTCTCTCTCTTTGCCTCAGTACCTCTTTCTTATATTTGCCTGCTCTTTCATTTTCTGCGCTTTTTTGCTCTCATTTCCCCCTCTCAATTTCCTCTGCCGCTTCCGTAGATCATTTGTCTAAATGTCAGATGGCCACATCACCCACTGTTGGTATTATAAACAGCTTTTTGGTCAGTAACACAGAAACAGAGACACGGGGAGCTAAAGAGTGAGGTGGGGTGAGTGTGCGGTGCTGGTGGTGGGATTACGCTGACGCTGCAGTTTTCTTATGTTTCTGGCCATAAAGAAAAAGAAGAAGATGTTTGTAAATAGAGTGAACAGGTTTAAAAATTAGGTGGGGTGCCAGGTGGGCGTAAGAGGAGGCAGAGTGAGAGCTTATAGAGAAGAAAAATTAGATAAGAGGAGTGAAAGGAGAGGACTGGGGAGAGGCGAGAAGAAAAAAGCAGGAGGAGAACGAGCAAAAGAGAAAACGAGAGGGAGAGCCTGCGTGTCTACATGCCTCTAATCTGTTGATGGTTGAGGAGAAGCAGACAATAAGCCATTATCTCTCCAAGACTTAGCTACTGCCGTATGGCACTGCATACTGCCAGCGCCAAAGCAGCTTACGGCACAGTTACTTTCCCACATAAAGTAACAGGATAGCATATCAAGACATCATATAAATAAGGAACATGATAATATATCAATACCCACAGCTCAACAATGATAATGATAGAGTAAATCCAACAGGTAAGAGAGTGAGCTAACGCTCAAGAGTCTAATGAGGAAAGAAGCGTATGTCCCATGATGATAAATGTGCATATGGTAAAGGAAAGCGAATAATTAATGTCAGTATTAGATTCACTGAACAAGTCAAGAAGAATGATCAAATTAAAGCTACACATTGTTGACAACTACCACATATAAACATGTAGAGAGATTAACTCCAATTAAACTGTTGCTATAAAGAGATTGGTCCCCTGGCAACATCTGGTTGCTAGGGAAAATGTGTATTCCCTGACCGGTTGGCAAGCGGTTGCTGGCAGTCACTATTTGAAATTGGCTGTTGGGGGTATATGGCACTTCACCAAAAATCTGTGCTTTAGTTGCTAGCAGTGTGCTGACGTCACCTGTAGTTTGCATAGAAAATGTTGGGTAACATAGATAAAGACAGTACACTTTCAAATTAAATATTTATCATTACTACTGCAAATGACATATTTCAAAAGGTACAACTTTCACTTCTAGTTTGCGTCAGTTTTTGCAGTTTCGCTACTGCTTCGAGAGTACTTGGGGACAGTTTGCAGAAAAATTGGTGTCCCTACAAAGCAGTTACCAGATGCAGCATCCTTTTTGTAATGTTTTTCACTTAGTGACAGCCAGCAACCTCCAGCAACTACTTGCAAAAAAAAAAAAAAAAAAAAATCATACATAATTTATTATTTAATATTTATATCCCGGCATTCCAATCAGCTGGACATATCATTTTAATGAACTGGAAACAACACAAAGCAGACTGTTTCTTTATGAGACCCGGCATACAGATGAACAGACAGAAGTGATGGGCTTGAAGTACCCTCCATTTGGTTTTTGTTTTCCAGTGTTGCACATCAGACTTTAATGTGCTTAATGTTGTGCATCAAGAGCCATAAACCTTAGTTTCCCCTGTATTACCATTAATATTTAATTGTGAACTTGATGCACCTCCATATGCAGTTAAACCTGAGTGATTAAAAAGTTAATGTACTTCCTACGGTTATAATGTTTGTGTTTGGTGCTGTGTGGAGACACATGATATCTGCAGTGGCCTTTTAGGTATTTTATTTGTGGTATCCCTGGAGGTTTTGGGGGACATTAGTTAAAGTCGTTGCAACATTTAGTCCTGATGATATGGGCTGTGTAACACTGAATATTGTATGTAAGATAACTTACCTTTGTATCCATACTGCTCGTCGTGCAGATGAGTGAGAAACGCTGACGAAATGGTGTGTTGTACAAATGCAATTGCCAAAATTACTGTAAGCTGCTCTTTAAAAAGCAAAGCCATCCTTCCAGTTTGTTGCTCTGCCATTTTCCACAGTAAGTGGGAGTGCAGAGAGAGGTGAGGCTACAGTACAAAATGAAACATTTAAAGCTTCACAAAGGTGACATTAAATTGCACAGGTGTTCTTTGATATTGTGTCCATCCTCTTTAAGAATGCATGCATTTCGCGATGATCAAAAAGGATAAATGTCTCATAAATATACATGAAAAATCCACATTTACTGTCTTATAATCTCTTTCAGGCTGTCTTCCTGGCTCTAGAAACAGGAGGAAGGCCAGATTTGACACCAGTGCTGTTAAAAAGCTGACGTCACTGCACTGACTAAGACAGAGAACAGAGAGAGGTGTCACATAGCCAACCTGCTCCTCTCCTCTCCTCTCCTCTCCTCTCCTCTCCTCTCCTCTCCTCTATCCCCTCCCTGTCTTTTCTTCCATCCTTTCCCTCTCTTTTCTTCTCTCCCTCCTTCCTCCTTTCCTAATTGCACCAGGCACTTTGTGGCATCCAGTAGCCTGCTGGTGTGGAGTTGTTTAGGGGACATGAAGAGCTTTCTAAATGATGGCTAAATTTAACTAAATGACTTCCTCCACTCAGATCTAATATAATGTCCTCCCTTGCTCCTCTCCTCTCTCACTGCCTCATCCTTTTTAGCCGTTGTCCTTTTCTCCTCCTCCCTCTCGCTCGCTCTGTCCTAAAGTGTGATTCTATTTCTCAATTTCCCTCCCAGCTACCGGCTGCCTCTCCTATTTACCTTTTTACATCTCATTCTTTCTCCTGATCCCATCAGTCTTTTCTGCCTTCACTTCCGTTCCACTAATCGTTTTGTTTCTTCTACGTTCTCCTAGCTTAAAAGGGTTAGATTGCTCTCTGTTTGAAGTCTTAATAAGGGGGCTCTGGTTGAATTTTCTTTTATTATTTCAGGTAAGACGGCTGCCAGTTGTCAGTCTGCCTGTCTATCTGTCTGATCGATCCACTTTGTCCCCATTTCTGCAATAATGTGCCTTTGACTGGAAGCAGACTAATTAGATGATAGATCCTTTACCTGTGAATTATGGTCAGTAAATTGGAAAGGGATAATTGCTTGTAGATCAGCAGTCAATTGTGACTCAGACAGCCAACCAAAGAGCCTTTTTGTGGTACTCTATTCATCCACTAACCTCACTGCAATATCCCCTAATTACCTAATTTATTTGTATAAGGGATATTAATCATTAGATTACCAAGTATATTACGTAACCATATAATTTTGTCATAATATAAAGTAATATAATGTTATGTTGAGGCACTAAATCATATTTTCTAATGTAATGTAACCCAATTACCATATTTAAAGTTTTTTGATTTAGTTTTTGATAGTTTCATATATTATAATGGCTCAAGATAATATAATGATACTCTTCTTTCATAATATAATATAAAACAGTGTGTTGCCAATGGGAAATAGCACATTATTTGTGTGAAGAGGTGATCCATTCTAATCAGACCCATTTACATTGTAGCATAAATTACCAATCCAGAAAGCACTTTAATTATATTGAATCACCTCCACTCAACAGACACCCTGGAAAATCCAGGTGCATTTGCCGTCCTTGTAAAAAAGGATCTCCGGTTCTGATGTTGAAAGTTTACAGATTTCACTGCCAGCTCTGCTCTGCTTTCGTATATCTGGAAAAAAAAGGAGGCACAGAAGTAATAATTCTGTGAAATAAATGGAAATTGTGAAGCTCCCATATATCTTACAGGTTGATTCGTGCATCTGTTACATACAGTAAGCCACAATGCTTCACAAGGGAATCAATCTGCGCACCCCGGCCCAGCAAGCTATTTTCTGTTCTCACAGTCTGCTCTGTCAACATGACTGATATGTTAATCACAGTATTATTTGTGGCTGGACGTGGAAATCATTTATCAATACATCACATCTACAACGTCATTTAAAATGTGTGACATGTTTCCTTGTTTTAATAAAACACAGCATAACAACTTAGATTGCTTCCTACTGGATCCTATTAGTAATTTGTGTTTAAGACGACTGAGATCAGCCATTTGAATAGTCTATATTTATTAACTGGCCGTACGCTACACTGTCGTGTAAAGCCGTGTAACACTCATTAACAAAGCTGAGGACGTTTAGCCTTTGAAGTCATCATGTCACATGTATCAGGAAAACAGAAAGAAACATCACAAAATATATCATGAAGGCGCCAGCTCACAATGTTTGCTCAAAGCATCTTTTAACTATAGCCTCCACCTTACATACTCATGCACCGTGTCGCCGTCTCCTCCTTAGAATATGAATGGATATAAAACATATTGATTGCTGGCTGTCACTAAACATAAAAGTATTACTTGAGACTATGTGGCCTTTTCCCAGCATGATTATTACACTGAATTTGGCATTTTATAGATGTGGTGATAAATTTTACCATAAAACAGAAGATGAATACAGTCATTAACACAGCTCTTATTCTTAAATGTCACATCTGAGGAGACCATAGCTGCACTTCCACTTCATATTTGCATGCTAATGTACTTATATTGTGATACACTACACTATAGAGGTTTCACAAATACACCCCACTTCAGTAGTAATGGTTGAACATGACACAGGAAGCGCACATGTGACAGCATCGCTAAAAACACAAGTTAAAGATATGGCTTAAATCATGGTAACTCGGTGACAAAGTTTTTTACTTTTTCTCTCAGTGTGCTGTTCCCATTGGGCAACAAATCACAAGAATAGCACGGGGCATGTAAGCTTATTCCCAGGTGCTGCTGCTTCTCAATGATTAGACCTAGAAGGAGGTGTATTTACAGCAGAAATAAATTAAAAAAAAAAAAAAAAGAATAAAGCCACATAAAGGTTATAAAGCACTACTAAATATAGTGGCAAACTGGCAAAGTTGGCAAGGTCAACTGCAGTGTGATCATCACTGCTGTCAGTGAAAGGGATGTCAGGCATCCAAGTTGAAATGGTATATATTTAATTCATACTTGCATTTCAAGAGTCTGATCTTTTGCCTGTCTTTGTGTGTGTGTGTGTCTTTAGTTCAAGCTTACATAATTTGTAAGGCCACATGATTTGAAAATTGTCACATATCGGTCAAGATAAAAAACCATCACTGCAAACATACCGTACCTGTGCATACCTCATAATGCATGCAAAGTAAGTCTGCGAGTCTGTCCATTGCAAGAGTAGCAGACCATGACAGTTTACTTTGTTCTTGTCATCTAACCCTCATTGCCTGCTCTTTCTTCCACTTTAGAAAGATATTACATAATGAAATAGTTAAAGACGTCTGGCCAGCTGCACAGCTACTCCAAATAAAACTGTCAGTGGCCATATGCAGTATTTTCGATTCCCACCATTCCTTTCTTTTTAATTTCATTGGTGTCGCGATATTGCCGAGGATAACCTCCCTTACTTTCAAAATACTCTGGATGTTTTGTATATCATTAGAGCCGCACTCAGCCCGAGATATGATGCTTCTCAGAGCATAGATGCGAACTGTAAAGTCACTGCATACAAAACAGCAATGACATAATCACAAAATAACCACTGATGCATGAGTCAAAACAACTGTGCACCCACTGCTTTTTTTGGCACTTAAACCACCACTGATTTTATCTAATAAACATTTTTTGCTAGTTTGTCTTTCAACACATCACAGCTCCTTTGTAATCTGTAATCAACATTTTCTCATTGATGACTATGAGATATGTGACAGGGACCCATTATACTCATTGCCCTATTTGAATGACAATAGGCCAAATTATCTACGTCCTTACTCGGCCTTAGTGTGGCCCTTCAGTCTGATACTAGCTTTTTTTTAGCACCTCTGCTTTAATCAAACTTTCTTGTGATTGGCTGTTGCTTACAAACATAAAGTTTGAACAGCAAGTGGGAAGGGCTTACGTGTTTACAGCTAGAGCTGTGTGGCTGAGGTGACCAGCTACAGTGGCGGTCCTAGCCTGTTTGGCGCCCTGGGCGAACACTCCCTCTGGCGCCCCCGCCCCCCCAACCACACACACACACACAAAACATATTAAGGATTGTACAATAACATAAAACTGTTGTACACACACAAACATATGAAGAGAGAGAGTATGCATAGTATGCAAACGGCTACCAAACAGCCATCATAATACGTCATACAATGAGAACAGGACAAATCAACAATTGACAATGACTCATTAATATTCAAATCTGTAACATAATGTATTGTTTGGAGTTTAGTCTGTTACTGTTGCTATTTTTACCATTTCTTCTTGGAGCAACTGTAATGCACATCATTTCCTTAGGGATTAATAAAGCATTCTGATTCTGATTGTTTCAGGATGACCTGCCATTATCCAATCACACATCTGCTTACCTGCATCTTTTGCTCGTTTCTCCTCCTCTTCTTTTCTCTTTTTTCTAAACTGAGCACCTGATGGCTTTGAACTTTTCTTGTCCATCTTCCATTGGTTTTAATTTTGCACTCCAGTATGAACACAAATCCCCCAACCCGAGGATCACCACAACATAACCTAATAGACCTACACCTTAGTTCACAGATTCACTTTGTTTATTTCTGGTTTATTTCTGAGATTTCACACAACCCAGGATTCAAATCATGAATACATAATGGGCTTGGATTTACAACATTATAAATGAAATGTGCTCTATTTGGAAGCAGCCGGCCCCTCCCCTTTCGACGGGTTGTGTGTGAGACTTTAAATCATCAAACTGTAAATTTTAAATTTTAAATTGTTATTAATCCCTTTACCCCGAATCCTAAAGTTTATATTTATTTTCTTACTCTTCTTATATTTATTGTTTGTTTACTTGCATTGCTGTAACTGGAGCCTCGTCGTCTCGTCTCTCTATATACTGGACTGTATGTAGCGGAGATGACAATAAAGTTTACTTTGACTTCAGCAGCGAGCAGGCGCGCCGAGGGCTCTCGCTCACTTTTCGTGTATAGAATTTCGAAAAAACATCGGTGCAAATTATAAGTCTGTATTATAATGTCTGGTGTTTTCATGTTTGTTGGTTTGTTTTAATTTTGTTATATTTTGCGAGTTGGTTATTAGATGCTGCTCTAGCCGGTCAGAGAATCCCCCGCCGCCCCGCCCTCTCCTCCCTGTGTCGCAAGCAGCAGGCGCACCTCGCAAACGAAGGGCGCCCTTACTCCCAGCAAATGGGCGATAGAAAACCGATTGGTGCCTGTGCCATTCCCAATATGCGCTGGCTGACGTCGGGGAAGCATGAGTACGAGCATTTTTTTTTTTGCCGATGCCCGTGATGCCGCCCCCCACCACGATGCCGCCCCGGGCAACTGCCCGTGTCGCCCGTATCTAAAACCGCTACTGACCAGCTAAGTTTAAAGCCTTAAATCTTAAACCTTTAATTCACCTGTCCACAAATTCCTGCCATCTAACCTGTTAATTAGAGACCTTACTAATGTGTTGACTGCATATAGAAAAATTATATGCCCATTGGACTGTAGAGATGGATATTGACAGGATGTTATTGATACTTATTCATTATAGATTTTGCTTATTGGTTCCTGGTCATTGAAGAATGTCAGCCTTCAGTGAATTTCAACCAGTAAATGATGTCTGAACGTGATCACGATGTAGAAAAAAGGTTTGACTCAGGTGTTCAAGAGCTCTGCCACCAAGAGTTTCCACTGAGTTGTTTTGGAATACACACCTGCCATAAAAAGATGGGGGTGTTGATAAAAAAAAAAAAAAAAAAGGAACTGAAAAGCGTGGAGGCATAAGATTCAGAAGGATTGGACAATTTAAAACTGGTCTTCAACTGGAACCGTTTTTGAATCCTTTGTAATTTACTGTGTCGTATGAGGTGCTGTCCAACCCGTTCCAAGTGGCCACACCTTACAGGCAGGGCAGAAAGCATGGAGTTATAGTTTCCCCCTGGCTGAATCACACTGCACGTATGATCGGTGCCTTTCCATTTCTGTCTCCTGTGCACATCGTTGTATTATCAACACGATGAATCATATCAGGATCCTTCTTAACAGGCTCTCCTCTAAGGAATTTATGGTGTTGTGCAAAATTGACAGAACTACTTGTGTGAAGAAATGAAAAAAAAAGAGACTTTCACACCTCTGGACCCTTACCAAATGCTGTTTTACAGGGCTGAATGGGATTTCAAGAGTGGGAGGATTGTTGAATTCAGGCCTCCATTTTTTTTTAGTCATAAATTGGATATTGCTGTCAGAAAGGAAAGCATTGTTTTAAAATGCTTTAACAATTTTCTGCAACTCTAAACTGAACTGAAACTGAAGGAGTAGTCACAGTGGAGTTAAACTTCTTGTTCTGTTAACCCTCTCAAGGCAGGCGTTGCATATTTGCAACAGTTAAAAACTAACAACCCGGTTACCCCACATATATATTTTATGAGTTTTTTTTACTCAGAAGTACCACTGCAGGACTTGGTTGTGTTTAATTTGAGCCTTAGAGGGTCAAATGTTTTGTAAGATTTTGTGCAACATTTTTGAAGCAGATGCATTTCTCCCCCCAAAAACGAAGAGGCTGTAACTCTCCTAAAACCTTTCATACGTACAGTGGGGCAAAAAAGTATTTAGTCAGCCACCGATTGTGCAAGTTCCCCCACTTAAAATGATGACAGAGGTCAGTAATTTGCACCAGAGGTACACTTCAACTGTGAGAGACAGAATGTGAAAAAAAAATCCATGAATTCACATGGTAGGATTTGTAAAGAATTTATTCGTAAATCAGGGTGGAAAATAAGTATTTGGTCAATAACAAAAATACAACTCAATACTTTGTAACATAACCTTTGTTGGCAATAACAGAGGTCAAACGTTTACTATAGGTCTTTACCAGGTTTGCACACACAGTAGCTGGTATTTTGGCCCATTCCTCCATGCAGATCTTCTCAAGAGCAGTGATGTTTTGGGGCTGTCGCCGAGCAACACGGACTTTCAACTCCCGCCACAGATTTTCTATGGGGTTGAGGTCTGGAGACTGGCTAGGCCACTCCAGGACTTTCAAATGCTTCTTACGGAGCCACTCCTTTGTTGCCCGGGTGGTGTGTTTTGGATCATTGTCATGTTGGAAGACCCAGCCTCGTTTCATCTTCAAAGTTCTCACTGATGGAAGGAGGTTTTGGCTCAAAATCTCACGATACTCGGCCCCATTCATTCTCTCCTTAACACGGATCAGTCGTCCTGTCCCCTTGGCAGAAAAACAGCCCCATAGCATGATGTTTCCACCCCCATGCTTCACAGTAGGTATGGTGTTCTTGGGATGCAACTCAGTATTCTTCTTCCTCCAAACACGACGAGTTGAGTTTATACCAAAAAGTTCTACTTTGGTTTCATCTGACCACATGACATTCTCCCAATCCTCTGCTGTATCATCCATGTGCTCTCTGGCAAACTTCAGACGGGCCTGGACATGCACTGGCTTCAGCAGCGGAACACGTCTGGCACTGCGGGATTTGATTCCCTGCCGTTGTAGTGTGTTACTGATGGTGACCTTTGTTACTTTGGTCCCAGCTCTCTGCAGGTCATTCACCAGGTCCCCCCGTGTGGTTCTGGGATCTTTGCTCACCGTTCTCATGATCATTTTGACCCCACGGGATGAGATCTTGCGTGGAGCCCCAGATCGAGGGAGATTATCAGTGGTCTTGTATGTCTTCCATTTCCTGATGATTGCTCCCACAGTTGATTTTTTCACACCAAGCTGCTTGCCTATTGTAGATTCACTCTTCCCAGTCTGGTGCAGGTCTACAATTCTTTTCCTGGTGTCCTTCGAAAGCTCTTTGGTCTTGGCCATGGCGGAGTTTGGAGTCTGACTGGTTGAGGCTGTGGACAGGTGTCTTTTATACAGATGATGAGGTCAAACAGGTGCCATTCATACAGGTAACGAGTGGGGGACAGAAAAGCTTCTTACAGAAGACGTTACAGGTCTGTGAGAGCCAGGGATTTTCCTTGTTTGAGGTGACCAAATACTTATTTTCCACCCTGATTTACGAATAAATTCTTTACAAATCCTACCATGTGAATTCATGGATTTTTTTTTCACATTCTGTCTCTCACAGTTGAAGTGTACCTCTGGTGCAAATTACTGACCTCTGTCATCATTTTAAGTGGGGGAACTTGCACAATCGGTGGCTGACTAAATACTTTTTTGCCCCACTGTATGTCAGAATGAAGCTTTGGTATCACAGAATAATCATCTCATATGAAAGGTTATTTGGCACTCTGTAAACCACAGTGGTTAAAGTATTCATATACTTTTTTCAGAATGACTGTGGGCTGTAAAAGTTTGATTTGTTTTCTTCTTAAAATCTTTTCCTCTATGGTTTCTCTAACACTAAAAGCTTGTTGTAGCAGACTGTAATTTTTCATGGGGATGGATGGATGGAGCAGAGGAGAGCAGAAGGTTTTCCCTTTTATTCTGTGCAGCAAAAGAGCTCCTATAATTGCATGTAATGTGTGTGTGTGTGTGTGTGTGTGTATGTGTGTGTTGGAAGGGGGGTCACACAACACAGTAAATTACAGTAAAAAAACACTGAACATAATTAAGACATTTAGAATGTCACTGATAAAAAACCAACAATGAAAAAAAAACAGAGGACTGCGATGTGTGATAGTACTTTAAACACTAAAATGGTGGGAATTACAAAACATCCTGGACATCCTGTCACCTTTGTCCATTTGTCCATTTTGTTTTGTTTTTCATTACCCATGATGCTTGCTGGCAGTTTAACAGAGGAAGAAGTATACCAACCATCCTCTGCACTCTCTCCCCCTCTGTACTTTGCTGTCTTCCCCTTCCTGAATTGCCACACATCTCCATTCTCTCCCGTAATTTCACTGAGAAGGTTTTGTTTTTCCCGTCTTTGCAAATTATTGCAATCAAGCTCTACAAATATATTTGTACAATACTAACACTCACGACTTACTCCTCCGGACTTGCCAGATTTTGAATTTGATGGACTAGTTTGCATGTGATGACTAACACAATGAAATAATTCCAGCATTATTTTTACTGTTTATTTTACTATTCAGCTGAGAAACTTGATCACAAAGGCATACACAACCTGATCCGTCTTCAAATTGAAGGCAGTTACGCTGAGTCATTTGACTAGATGTGCTAATAATCATTGTATTATGTGAAAGTAACAAAATGTTGTGAAAGATTTCACATATTGTTTTGACAGGTTCAACTGACATTTGAGTAGTGAGCCAAAGCAACCGAGAAAAACTATAATTTTCTTCTCTTTTTTGAAAAGTTGAAATACGAGGCTTAAGTTCAGAGGGAATCTGTCGTATATTCACTACTGACGACGTCTGTCTTTCTCAGCGCTACGTGACCGAAGACTCGCCTGAACTCAGATGGCTATTCCAACCTTGTTGTTTCAGAAAGCAGCTTCATAGTCATTTCTATCCAGGATGCTAAATATGGATGTGGTGTGATAGTTATGCATGTGACATGTTCTGTCACGGTTATCTTACCAGCCTACACCTCCTGGGCCCACGCATGACAGCATCAGTAATGGCTTCTCAATTGTTCTGCTCCATATCTTAAGGATTAAGGGTACATCTTCTGGTTTCTAATTGATAGCATTACCATAGTAACACCAGATGCCTTAGATGCTAAACATTGGAAATTCAATAGAGAGAGATCATCCATCTTGTGTTGTCATGAATACCTCTTCTCTTCTCTCCTCTTCTCTTCTCTTCTCTTCTCTTCTCTTCTCTCCTCTCCTCTCCTCTCCTCTCCTCTCCTCTTCTCTTCTCTTCTCTTCTCTTCTCTTCTCTTCTCTTCTCTTCTCTTCTCTCCTCTCCTCTCCTCTCCTCTTCTCTTCTCTTCTCTTCTCTTAGCTAACTTGTCATCCTTATCAGTTATTTACTAACTCAGCGGCATTAATTCTGAAAACTGACATAAAACAAATTAAACTACTTCTCAGGTCTATTTAAGAACATCTCAGTGAATGTTAGTAGACTTGATTAATTAACATGTGATGGCCGCGTCATGAGCACTGCCTCTTTTCTCTGTTCGTAAATGAAACTGTAGCAGCATGCGGGAGGATATTTCACGGCACTCTGAACCATGATGATAAGGCAATTTTAAGTTGGTCCAATTTTTTTCTTGTAATTCACTAGAGTAAGTTTGTTATGGATGTAATTCAATGTAAGAGATTGGATTACTGTCTGTATTTGAGTGGATTGCTTTACTGATTATACAGTTAAACAGGAAAATCGATTACATTTCAGCATTCCCTGAGTTTTACAGATGGACAGTCATTATATTCTGGAATATGAGCGTAACAGTACCTGGGATGTTTTTATACAACGTAGCCACTGCAGCACTATGATAAAAAGCTCACTTGGATGTAAAATGCTGCTTATACAGTTGGCAAGAGCATCATGTTGCTAGCCTACTTTTGGTGAATCCTCACATCATAAGATTAGTGATCTGATTTTATGCTTCTCTCCTCCTCTCCCCTCCTCTCTTGTGAAAACTAAATTATGTATTGTGATACTGCTTGTTAAGGCACAGCTAATGGGTCGGCTGGACAATGGGACTAATGCAGTAACTCTATAGATTAAAATTCACTGCTCTACAAGGGGACATTTGAAGGAATATGTCCACTTTGTTGTGTGTTTCTGCCTGATTCTGTTCCAGTTATCAAGACTGTGAGCCAGTCATTTAAAAGAGGATGCACACTCATGCTGTGGATTTTGACCTGGAAGAGTGTAGCATTTGACAAGTACAGTTTATGGAGAATGTCTCAACTCCTGACTGGTGATTCGTGTCGCCACAGTTTTAATGCCTCTCTCAATAATTCAGCTTGTCACTTAGGTTTCTACAAATACAGATTGTTACACAATTTCGACTTAGAATATACACTGAAATCCTTTTTGCAGCTGTCACAATACACTGCAGCTCAGAATAGATAGCCGCTTTTGGTAAACATTATGATTAAACAAACACTTTGCATCTTCATTTTACATGAAGCGCCACATTTAACTGTCATTTTTCGCTTTGCACCCGGAGCTTTGTTAAGCGTTTTTGGAATTAAGATCAGTGCGGTGCATCTTGGACCACTTTTTGTGGTCTGATGCACTGCTGAGCAATAAGAAACAGAGATGTGTATTGTTGAGTTCTAAGACTCAAAGTGGCAAAGTGTTTGAAAATATGGCGACTACATGGCGTACCTCCCTTTTATATTATGAATTAATGGCAAACTCACATTTTCATGGATCAATTAAAGCCACCTGCAAAAATCTTATTGCTACTTAGCCCCTGTCTAATTTAGATATTATAATGAGGCGTTAGCACATGCAGATCATGATTTCTGTGACTACAGTCCAACCAGTTTATTGAAGTGCTGATATTTTTGACCGATCTAACAGTGTTGGCTTTTATAATGGCCCATAAATAAAAATGTAAAAAGTAATGAAGAGACAAAACACCCTTCAACCATATTGTGAGTGTTGTTTTTGCAGAGTTTGTCTATCAGACTGGACAAAACCTCCCTGCTGGCAACATGTGTTTGAAAACACAACAACCAGCTAAAGCAGAGTGCAAAAAAATAATGGTATGAAATGAAAGTTGGGGAAATGCATTTTTCTTTTGTTTGTCTGAAAGAAAAAAAACACAATATCAGTTCCCATATCAGAATATCGGATTTTTAAGTTACCAAATATTGGTGTTGGTATCGGCCTTAAAAATCCCATAAGGGCCCTGCTCTATCTGTTACATAAGGGGATAAAAGTCATAGTGCAGTACTCTGTTATTTACATTAGCTGTCCATCCAAGCATCTTTTATCAACACCAAGGAAGGAAAGACTAATCATATCTTTTTAAACACTTGGAATGCTTTGCCAAAGTTTTTTATTGCACACTTGCACGCCTGAGGCTGGCAATTATTTTCATTATTGATCTAAAAATTATTGTCTTGAAAAATCTATTCATAGTTTGGTCTCTAAAATGTCAAAACAGAGGACAATTCTAGTTTTTTTCCCTTGAAGGCAGGCTAATTATATTAAATTGCTTGTTTTGTTTCCATTAATAAGTAGAACTTCACACTTGAGCTACAAATTGGACATTTAAGTTATTTCTGCTCATAGACTTTTTTTTTTAAAAAAAAAAGAGTTATTGATTTACTAAAATTGTTGTGTTCATTGATTTATCCTTTCAGCTTTGCATATTTTTCTTTTACTTTATTGGACAGTAAGCAGTAAAGAGGCACGAGAAAAAGGAAAGTGAGTTGCAAAACAGGAATCAGGTTGGTGTTCCGCTATTGATGTTGCAGTTTGCAAGGCTCCAGTTCCACTCTTTATACATGTTATGTACCCGATGCTACATTTTAAGTCGTGGGAATAAATTAAAGCTTTTGTTGGCTGCATTTGGAATAGAAAAACATGCTTAGAAATCCTAAAAAAACAACCTTGTTTATGTGAAGAAATTCACATGTAGCCATCTTTCATCCAGAACCCACTGAATGAGAGAAGCATTGTTCAAATGCAGAGCCAGTCCTTTGTGAACTTGGAACTTCAACTGCAAAGTGTTTTGCCAACAGCTAAGGGGGTCATGAGTGTAAAGTTAAGCTCATCCTTCCAAGGCTTTTATGAGTTGGACATTAGGCAGGCCAGAAAATAGCCTGTGAGAGAACACGTTCAGTCTCCCTTCTGACTACCAGGTCTTTCCTTCCAGTGGAAGATTGAGGCATCCAAGAGGAATGAACAGATATAAAACCTAATTTGGTTCTGTACCCAGTAGGATTTTTAATGCAAGGAACTAATATTCATGGGTGCAGGCTCTTTACTCTTGAAATGCAAAAGCCTCTATAGACATACAGGTTTTGTGCACTCAGTTGAAAGGCTCCTGCAGCAGCAGATAGGTTGTTTTGGACGATTTTAGCTGTTTTTTTCTTCTTCTTTTGCTTCACTGTAAACAGTGACAGAGTCTTGGCAAGTTTTATCTTTAAAAATCTGAAAGGCATTTCAGTATATTGAGGTTTGCTTCTATTTTCTACTGCCATGAACAGGTATAAAATTATTAGCTGCTAAACAACAGAGCAGGACTGTGGAACGGAAAGACTGTTAAAGAGAACTGGAGGCCTGTTTTCAGATTGTGTGTTTGTGTGTTGGGTGGTCTAAAAAGATTGACGAAGAAAGATACATTTGGCTGTCTTTCAGACTTGTAGTGACTTGGTCAGAATCATAACAACTCTGAAATCAATGACCAAAAGACAAACATGGGCATCCAGCAGAGAAACAGAAAAGAGAGAGGCAGAGAGTATATTATGGTGACTTTGTCAGAAACTCGGCTGACTGGATAAGTAAGAAAGATAAAAAAAACAACATTAAAAAAAAATAAGAACTAGAATGAAAATATAAACAGCTCCACTTCTGCTTTCACTCACTGAGGATAGTCCCGGCCCAGCAATACATCAGGCTGGAGATGAACTGGAAATACAAATATATGAGAACATTTCTTTTAAACAAAACAGTCAAAATACAATTTGTAGTGGCCCTGCAGTTTTTGAGAGATATCCATGGGGGTGGCTCTTTACTCTTAAAATGCAAAGTCGCTGTTGCAGTTGAGTGGTGTTCTTTTTAAACAATCATGGACTGGTGTGAAATTAAATGAATATTTCACAGAAAGCGTCACAGTAAGGTGTGTCAGTCATACATGCTGCCAGAATAGCTTTAACATAACTTGGCACTAAGTGTCTTTTACTCTGCTGGTGGAGTGGGACACGATTATTCACCATTTCTTCTTTGGGCGTTTTGATGACGTGCTATCTAACACTTCAGCTCACAATGATGGGGATACCATATGATTTAACCCTTTTTCAGACTCATCAACCCATTCAGTTGGTCCTTTGTGGCCTGTGCATGGTGTCATCTTGGAATGCAAAACTCCCGTCAACTGAGAAATGTTTCATCATAGAATAAAAACGTTAATGACTTTGTATTGAATTCTCGTGACTTTTCCTTCTACCGGGACAAGTGAACCCAGCAATGTGACCACACTGCATAACAGATCCACTACACCATTTTAGGGTGTTATTTTGTAGTGTAGTGGTTGAGTGTAGTCAAGTTTTAGCTCAAAAGATCTGCAAAGCATTTCAGTATATTGAGGTTTAATTGTATCGGCGATAAATACACTAAAAATTGTTTGCTAACAAACAACAAACAGAGCAAGATTTAGCAGCAGCAAGAGCATTAAAGAGGGAGTGGATGGCTGCTTTGAGATTCTGTGTGTGTGTGTGTGTGTGCACGCATGCAGGGCAGGGTAAAGAAAGGAGAAGGAGAGACAAATTTGGCTCTGTTTCAGTGTTGTGGTGATTCTGTGGTCAGAATCATAACAACTCCCAAATCAATGATGAAAATAAATAAACTAATACAATAAAATGGAGAAGCAAGGCAAATGCAGACTGTTAGGCAAAAAGGGAAGAGGATATTATAATGACTTTGTCAGAAATGTGAGTAACTAGAAAAATGGAACGCAGCCAAAAAAAGAAGAAATAACTCAACCTTTTCTCTCACGAAAGATGTTCTAACCCTGTAATACATCAAAAATATGTAAGTACTAATACTTAAAAATAGAAGCAATGTTTAAACCAATCAATCACTAAATTTCATTGCCCTGATAGTTTGTAAGGGATCACTTAAAATAGCTTCCTCAGCAGCAAAAAAGAAAAAAAATAAATGACGTGTGTTAACAGAAAACCTATGCAATCCCTTCTTGTTTTCTGTTAGCCCAAATATATCTGGGCTGTAGAGACATTAATGGGTCACTTCGGAAACCAGACTTGTGACTGTTTGTCCATTTCGCAGGTAGATGCTGTGCTGCATCTTCTTTTAACAAAATTGCAATCACTTTGCCTATTAAAGGCACTCACTAGCACTTTATTATGTGTCTCAACCCATTAACTAGCAGCATAGATTTAAAACCCAGCACATTTCAATTACCAGGTGCTTCACGCTGCAACATAACGTATTGGACAGCTTAGCTCACTTACATTTCCCTGAATTTATTAACCAGTCTCAATCTATAGACAGTTGTTTGGTTTCTGCTCGTCTTGTTGAGTATTTGCTTGGAGCCGTGACATTCAATGATTTGAAGTTTTACACATGATCAAAAACATTTATATACATTTATATACACAAACATATTAATTTAGCTTGCTGTTTAATTGCACACTGATGGTCATTAATATTGGACAATATTTCAAATTTTATTTAAAAATATATTATAATGTTATATATTATAAAATACAGCAAGTTATAGAAAAATACCCATAATCAATACATAATTGATTCATGCCATGGTGTGTGGTGACTTTCATCTTTCTCCTATCTGCACTCCTTCCTGGCTGAAGAATTATTATAAAATGTTATTACCTCTATAGTTAAAGAAATACCTACTATTATATGTACTGGAAGTATTTACTTTAAAAATGATTTTATTAGCTAAAAATGACAAGTGATGGAGGAGATTTTCAAACCATTTCTTCAGGAAAAGAACTGATGACACAATAAGAAAATGCCTCACTACATATAAAACTGTTTTACGGGAAAATTTAACATAAAGTATCAACAGTATCAACAGTAAAATGATTATTCTGCAGAAAAATGTGAAAAGACAACATTAAATTGATTAATATTACTGATGCATATGTTTAAGATTCAGGTCATTTTAGTACATATATTCTGTTTAATGTCTGGCATTATATGCTATTAATCAAGTGTATAATGTTGTAGTGGCTTTCCTGTGAATATGATACATCTCTGAAAAAAGCAGTGGAATATTAGCAAAACAGCTGGCTAACCATATTAATTTTCAGTCAACCAAATAATTTCTCTTAGATGCTAATCTGAAAGTGCTGGCTGAGCCTTCATTTGGTCAATTTACCTGCTTTATTAGACTGGACATAGTAGGAACCATTCCATTATGATTAACTCCATTATCTCTACTCCATTATCCCTACCTTGTCCACATATTGGCCAAGGTAGTTAGCAAGCTGTTTTAGTTGCTAATGCTTGCTGTTTCCACACAAAATGCAGTTTATAACTGATCTCAGAGCAGTAACAACTTGCCTTGCATGGTTCTCTCCGTCAGTTTACCATCAAAGATCAGAGGTTTATCCACAAAAAGCTGCTGCCCTCTTTGCTTCCTTAGTCCAAGTCACTGTTAAGAGGAAAGGACATGTCCATAGAACGGATAAAGCTATAGTTTCCCATGAGCACGAAACAAGGGTAGTTTTCAGCGACAATAGCCAATTGCGGCCACAAGATGGCAATAATGTAAAGGATGAATGCAAACAATTGAATAGCATTAAATTAAATGAGAGCGACTACTTTACTTTGGTACATTTGATGTCGTAGTTTTTGTTTTGTTTTTTTAGAGTTCACAAGGCAAGCACTGCTTGCCTTGCTTGCCCTAATGGAATGCTACTGTATCCATATATATAGTAATCTGCTTAGTGTATACTGTATGGTGCAATTTTCTTTTATATAATATTATGAGGGCTCGCACAACAGTATTGTCTCTGAGGCTTTGGTGGTAAAGTGGTTTGCCAGGTAATCACAGGAAACGGAGATGACAAACCCTTTCTCATGCTGAAGGGTCCTTGGAAGATACTGGAAGCCAAATTGCTCCCGGTGAGCACCTTGTGTGTCTGTAGTAAATGAGAAACACATTCTAAAGCACTTTGTAGAACCTAACTAAGCCTAAATGTTACCATATAAGTGCAGATGATTCATCAGACTTATAATCAGATCAAGTGCAATCGGTAAAGTTTAGTTATTTGAGTCAGTGGTCAAACCAGCAGCAACAGAATAATGAGTCTTCACAAATACAAGATTAAAAATGTAACAGTAAAATAGAAATATGATTTAGTGATTAATTAGTACTGACAGCAACACATGTTCAGTGACATGAGAGGAAATGGCCGCATTTACTGCTTGGCTATCCAGTTTGGCTGCAGTAATGCCTTAAGCAAATGGAGAAAAAGGAAAAATCAGGGAGGTGGAAGTCAAAGGCAATGAGGAAGGTTAGGCAAAGAGAAGAGGCTCAGAGAGAGACGGAAAGGAAGAGTGAGTGTGAAGAGCAAACTGAGAGGGTTGAATAAAGCTTCCGGGCCCCAGAAGGCCGAACTCTCAGACATTTTAATCAATAACCGCAGCTCTATCAAAGGACGGCTGATAGGCCAGAGAAAGAGGGATTGTTCTGCACTCGCTGCCTCACCCCTAAGGAGTGACTCAACACTCTGGGACAGGGTGAGGAGGAAGGGGGCAGCAGAAACAGATGGACGAGGAGAATGACAAGGAAAGAGGGAAGGACAGATATCCAGGCAAAGGGAGGGAGCAGAACAGACAATAGAGATGCAATTACAGAGACGGAGGGAGGCAGAAGAGAGTGAAGCTAAGTTTTTTTGATAGATTTTCTGCTAGTGCTGGTTATTTTCTACCATTATGTCACAGACAGAAGATTGTGAGTGCGCCTGCAAAATCCAAATCTTTTATGTGACTTGACAGACTGCTGCAGCTTAAATGTAAAAAGTGTATTCTTTATTTTTGTGTGTACATGAGAGAGGGGGAGAGCGAGAGAGGAAGCTGTGACCTGAAAGTATTTCAGTACAGGGGTTGATACAAAGGGAAAAAGAATTGTTTTCATGCACTTAGTCATGTTGTATTGATATAAAAGGATGTAATCAAATGATGTAATATTTAGTAGTTTGGATGATTGGATGTGTTCTGAAATTGCAATCAGTGTTCCTCTCTGACTTGACTGGAATTTTACCATAGTCTCTAAATAAAAGATGAAGTCATCATGTTGTCAAAACTGGTTAGAAAAGACAAGTTTTGAATCCTCAAACTGAACTTTTTTGCATTTGTCATCTTAGTGTTATAAAGGTAGAGGTGGTGAGGGAAGGGTGGAGCATTTTCTGTAGATATACAGTGCCATACTTTACCCTGATTTTTGGCTTTAGATGGGGGCTGAAATTTACAAAAGGAATATCTTATGAATTAATAAAACTTGAAAAAAAGCATGTGAGACAGTAAACACAGTAAGTGTTTCCTGGGGTCATAGAAAACTGTGTTGATGGGTCATTCTTCCATTGAGTTAAAAGGAAAAAAAAGACTTTTTTAAAAAGCCAAAACAGTTTACCCCAAACTAAAAAGAATACAGCTTAAAGTAACTATTTTTTGCTGCCTTCACTTTTCAGACACTGTCAGCGCTTGAGAATATCTGAAAAACAACAACAGGACCCATTCTGAGCAAAAATGCATTGAAATTTAATAAATGCCATTATGAAGCTTTAGTGCCCTCAGTAGGGCAATGAAGGTGAGCATCATATGAATAAATATCAATTTTATTTGATTAGCCCTTTGTTTGAGCTCAGGATGGAAATTATTTTTCTTTATTCATTTGTTTGTTTATTATTATTATTTAAATATTTTTTATTTTTATTTTTTGTTGTTGTTTATCTATAAAAAAAGGAAGTATTTCTCAATATTTAAATTGATAAAATATAATAGAAGATAGAAATAAACTGACACAGAAGTAAAAGAAATATAAAACTGCACACTGCAGGACACGGATTCATTTTAAATTTTGTTTTATAAAATGTAATATTTCAAATACTAAAAGTTTTTTTTTTCTCTTTTGGAAGTTTTGGAAGCAGAATTAAAACTGAATGCTGCATGTTTAGTTTTGTCACTGGGGACAGTAAGTAACTCTTTCCCAGACAACCTGGGAAGTCTGAAACAGCAGATTAGCGATCTATTTTTGTTCAGCGCCTCATAAGGCAACAGTAGAAATTATTTGACAAACATAAGGGAAGTATAAAATTGCTCTGAATTACCTATGGTTGTCTGGTTTATGGAAGGAACAGGATGAACATCAGTGATGTTGTAGACAAGGACTCAATTCTTCTACCTTTTCCCTCTCTTGATTGTTACCTGTCACTCTTTTTTTTATAAGTGCTAACAGAAAAAGAAATGATGTAACCTTAAAGGGGAAAAAAAAAATCAGTTTATGGTTAAGACAAAGGCACACTTTGGTTTCCAGGGTGTGATATACAGGCTCCGTAACTCGAGAGGGTGGCCAGTTGTTAAAGGAGCATGCGCTAAAAAATTGAATCCTCTAAGCATTTATAATGCTCTCAGTTTAAACTCTGTTGCTCTCTATGTGTTGTGTGTTTCGCAAGATCTGGGACCATCTAAGTAAGCCTCAGAGGAATGTGCGTGCCTGGAAGTGTAACAATCGAATTGTTAAAAATGCTCATCTGGAGATGTGTGACAGTGTGTGTGTATGCATGCACGTCTATGACAAGAGATTAATTGTGCAGTACTGCATCCTGCTGTTCCAGTATCACATGAGTGCACACATGTGTATTTAGCAGGTGTCCACATTTTGGCTGTCTTTATGTTTAAAATTGTAGCTTACATTGTCCCGTAGTCGCTCTCTATCAATATACATCAGAAAAATCAAAGTTCAGCTCATTTAGCCAATAATTCTAAAAATACGAATTTTATTAATCACCTTTTTTTCTTTTAAAGCTGTAATTACCACATACCAGACCCTGCTTGCCAGCTGTATATCCAGAAGGAAGTTTAAAGAAATCTCGGCAGAGCCGCATTTGAATATGAAATGATTGTGATTGCCTTTGAATGCCCCGCATTTGAATTTTGCAACCCTACTGAGATGAAGCTAATCAGTCAATGAAAACCTGAAGAATCAATTTTATCACACTTTTTTGGCTGAAATTATGCAAGTAACACCCCACCCCCCCACCCCCAAAACACACACACACACACACAAACACAAAAAAATGAGAAAAAGACAAAATACAGGTCATCATCATTCCTGTCATATCCCATCACAATTATATGCCTCTCTATCCACTACCACCATGCAATTGTCAAGGTGTTTGTTCCACATGCCAGATTCTCACTAAGAGCTAATTATTTGTTCCATGCTCCATCGCCAGCCGGTGTCACGTCAGGAGACGCACAGATTCACCAGTGATTAATCCAGTAACATGAGCTCTGTATTTATACAGTGGCTATTAACCAACCTTCAAACTCTGTCAGAAGCAGTTACAAAGACGTTTGCAGCTGGCTTGTAACATATATGTGTGTTTGATTTTCATGCCAACCATTTTGTTGTGTTGTTGTGTGCTGTTCTGTGTATTTGTCAGTTTTAAGAATTTTTAATCTGCTAGGATGGCCAGAACAGAAGATTTCAACTTCATGTTCTGAGTTGTGTTATACTGTGACATGGATTCTGGAGAAAGTGAATGTATAGTAGTTCATACTTTTTCCTTGCACTGGCTTGCACTAGCTGGGCTACACTTTGAGAACCCTGGGTTTAGACACATAGGCATACTCAAAATTAATGCTGACGTTAGATTGATGCTAGTGCAATTTCCTGTAACACTGTAGTTTCATTAGAAAACATATGAAATCCTTATGACCTGATGTGGAGCGATCTATTTTGCAGCTACAAAGTTAAAGGTGCAGAAAGAACATTCCACAGGTGAAATGCCAAAGCCTCAAAAGTTTCATCATGTGCTTTTGTAGACAGATTTGCTTTTTTCATACATTTAATACATGTTTATGTGTGGGAATCCGAGCACGCAGCTGAATATTATGTGTTTTGTTCGGAACTGTCTTTGCAGCCAAAAGCAATAGGTTTAATTTGTGGACTTTTTTAAGAAGAAAGTTACATTTGTTGCTGAAATGTCATGAACGCCGAATACAAAAATGATCACAAATCCATGTAAATAAAACTGAAATGGAACAAATCTTGACCACACTGTCAACACTTTTCAGGAAAGGGACCTTTTCACTATAAGACAGACCAGAAGAAAACTGTTGACAGCGAGGTGTGTGGGTTGTTTTGTGCTACCAAGACAGTGTTTCTGATCAGTTAAACTGTTGCTGAGTTTGTCATTTTTCTGTGCTTTGTGCAACACGGACAAAATCTTCTTTTTCTCTTTTGTATTGGGGTAGTGGAATAAACATCAGATAGTCAGTAAATAAAATTTATTTTTATTTAATTTTAATTTAATTTATGTTAAGATCTAAAACTGGTATGACTGTTATTGTGTTAGTCTTATGCCCCTGTTCAATTTTTAAATATTATGAAAATGTAATCGGTTTTAAAGCTTATAATTATAAATTTGGAATTAAATTAGTGATAAAATATGCCTATTTAGTCCAATCATTCATATGCAACACTAACAGTTATGATAAAAACACTGACAGTAATTATCCAGTATATTATCTGCTTGTTGAGTCTGAAATGGTTAGCCACTTCTAGGTAAGGCAAGTGAATGCAACACAATGCGACAGAGTGTTGAAAACCTTTAACTCCAGTGATCATTGTTCTCCCACTGTAAATAAAACATGGATGCACCTTTAGGTTTTGGACTCAGCATTTTGAAGCCTCAGTGTCTTTGGAACCAAATGTTAGACAAGAATATGGAGTGCTAATTTACCAGCTCAGTGTTGCAAGATGCATTCATAATATGTACAGATGCAATGCACATAGAGACATGTATATTAATTACTAAAAATTAATACAACACTAAGATTTAACTCACCAAACCAGGAGCACAAAGCTCTTGGGCATAGCAGGCTATGTTATTTCTTAGTTAATCCTATTAATGTTGCCCCATAAGCAACTCGAGCTACAAAAAGTAGAATTCACTTACCAGAAATTGTAAAGTAGAGGCCTTGTAGATCCACTACAGTTCCTTGTGTTAGCCATGCCCTAAACTTTAACCATTCTTAGTCTTCATTAGTCATTCATGGTTGC
The DNA here is from genome assembly GCF_056152115.1 of Neolamprologus brichardi. Taxonomy (NCBI): domain Eukaryota; kingdom Metazoa; phylum Chordata; class Actinopteri; order Cichliformes; family Cichlidae; genus Neolamprologus; species Neolamprologus brichardi. The sequence goes on from NC_142104.1 coordinate 15,617,449, forward strand.
CTTTTAGTGGGCCATTTCATACTGACACACTTTTGAAGTCTACATAAAGTGCTCGCTATAGAAACTTTTTTTTTCCGCATCTCTATGTAGGGTTCACTTGTTACCCTGGGGGTTGCTGCTTGGTTAATACCTGATATGACCTGATGTCTGAAAGTATTTGAAAACAAACAAAGAAAGCAAATACGTGAATAAACCAAACCAAACAAAAAAATGCTATAATTTTTATTGCATACACCACAAATTTAAATACTGTTGAGGTTTTGGAGGATTAGTTAAGTTAAAAAAGTTATGTAGTACTGGTTTGTTATAATTTCAGTAATAGTAAACATATTAATATAATATAATATATTAATATAATATAAACATAATGGTAAGTTTGTACTTAAATAAATACAATACTTGTATGTTTAGGATCACTCATTGAAGTTCAGCACCAATGATTGTGTGGTCAATGATACTGTAGCTGATTGCCATCATATAGCAGGTGGGAGACACTGAAAACTGACAAAACCTCAGCCAACTGCATTGGAAGTGGATGGTAGACTTTTTCGGAGCTGCCACTATCCACAATGCTTGGTTAGTAATTAATATGTTGAATTATTGCTTCCAGCCCAGAGGCTGTAGTGTACACTCTGAGTTTTGTGAAAGCTTAGCTTAAAGGCCTGTTACACATAAATAGTACTAATAAAAAGCTGTCTAGCCTTTACACGCCTATTCAGAAGACAAGCAACATAGTGCTGCAGAACTGAAAAGGCGAGAGCCTCAGCCAATACAGAAGCAGCTTAGACACGGAAACAGTACTGAAAGGGTCGATTCTTTATCACTATACAAGCAGATGCTATTACTAATACTGCACACAATACTCGAGACTTTTACAAAATCTCCAATTCATTATCCCAACAGGTAGGATTTTACCTTCCAACTGGGTTCTATTAGATGCGTAAGCGTGTGGTAGGAGTGTTGATAAGAGGGGGGAAAAAGTCAGAGAAGGGGATTGGAAAGACAGGATGGCATAAAGTAAGAGGCAGAAAAAGAGGAGGAATGGTGAAAAGCAGAAAAAAGCATATAAAAACAGACTTATAGATGCAGAAACTGACAGCCTCTCAACATGAAAGAAAAGCAAATAAAAGAGAATATTAAAAGAACTATAAGCATGCACTTATATCGGCACACACAGAGACTGTGCAGTTGGTTTACGCACATGTGGTTCTTGCTCTGTGTGTTTGTGCAAGCTGGAGTTTATTAGATAAGTTTTCCGAGATGGAATTAAACAAAAATGCATGTGAAAAAATGTGAAAGAGCCTCCAAGATCAAGGAGAAAAGTCTGGCAATGTGTCATATGTGTTTTAAATGAAAAGAGAGAAAGACAGAGGAAGGAAGCGAGAAATAGAAATAGAAAGGCAAGAGCCATAGAGAGACAAGGAAGGGAAAGAATCTCCTTGTTGAGTCTGATGTAATTAGCAACTTACCAGGTCCAAATACCCTTTCGGTTCCCAAATTCAAATACGCTGAGACACCGCTGAGAGTTAAAAATGTATCCAAATTCTTTGAACTCTAGTAAAGTTATCAGAGTTGTTGTTTTCAAAGACATTTACTGCAGACATTTTTGGTTTGACGTTTACAAGTAGGCCCAGGTTAGTTAGCTAGTTGACATCGATGCTAAGTTCTAACCAAAATGTTGCTAAAAGACCAAAAACATACATTAATCCCATAACTTAAAAAAATGAGGTGAACAAACTGAATACCAGCAAGGTTTTGACAGGTGATAACACTTACTAGAAATATAATGGTCTGTTTATGCTAAGGGTGGCTGTGGCCCTGGAGGTAGAGCAGGTCACTAATCTGCTCCAGTCTGCATGTCAGATATCCCTGGGCAAGATACTAAGCCCTAGAGTACTAAGCGTTACTCACCTATCCACCGAGTATGAATATGTGTTAGATAGAAAAAAGTGTCTGTGTAATGAGATATCCATAAAACTGTATAAAAGTGCTTTGATTGCTCAGAGTAGAAAAGCACTATATAAGAACCAGTCCATTTGCCACCCCATGGCTAACTATAGATGTATCATTACTATATAAGGCTACTATATTAAGGATAACAGTTGAGTTATTCTTAATAGAAGTCTGTGTGTGTATATATCCATACAGGTATGTACAGCCTGTTAACACAAATAGCTAATCACACGTGAGTTAACACAAATGACAGCAACTCTATGCAATTAGGGATGTAGACATGGTGAAGATGGCCTGTTAAAGTTCAAAATGAGTATGAGGAAGAAAGATGGGTTAGTATGAGTATTTTAGAAGCTGCAGGTCTATTGTGATTTCCTTCCTATTAGTGAAAGGGAACACCTCTGAGTACTCAGTAGGCAAAGAAAACTAATGTTATGAGAATGATTCTTTCCTGTGGCATTATTTTTGGTGTCTGGGACACCATGAACCCAAAGTTAACACCTCATCTGACTTTAAAAATGTAGCATTAAGGTTTTGCCAATGAAATGCCCTAGAGAGGTTCGATAACCAAGGAATAGTTTCAGGGTACTAGTCTTAACTCAAAAAACAATGGCCAAGAGAAACTGCAGCAAGCTGAAAAGTTGAGAGCCTCAGCCATCGCATTAGAAGACCCCCACTCCCCTAGCCCCCACTAAAAAGGACTGCGATGTCAACACTTAGAGGAGAAGGTAATTAGAGAGCTTAAAAAAAAGCTGGTGAAAGGGATTGTTTTTCTTGTTGTGCTTTAGATTTCTATACATTAATTTAGTGTCACATTGAACCATCTAGGTACACACACATATGTATAGATGAAAAGCCCTATGTATTGCTTCAGCATAATGCTTTACAGAAATCACAACTCACAGCAATTCACAAAGCACAAGGTTATAGTTACTTCAGAAGCATTTAAATGTACAGTTTCCAACCTGACGGTTTGAAGGTTACGTATACGGTACTGCTTACACATTGGATTTCAAAGGAATAAAGCTTCTTTATGAATCTGTTGAGGCTCAATGTGAAAACGGGTCGAGGTTTAAAAAGAAATGTCGGGCTGTACAGCAGAGTGGCGATAGAAGGAGGGAAGAGCAGACGAGTCTAAACTATTCTTAGCCTGCTGCTGTTAACTGCTTTGGCATCCTCACACATTCACACCCGCACCCAAACACACACACACACACTCATAAGTTTGCACATACTGAGGGAAGAGAGCACACTGCACATGCCGTGCTTATACTGTAGACCTGGAAAAGATAGTGTGTATGTTATGGGGGGTTGGAGCGGAGGGTGGTTTTATAAAGCCCCCACCCCCAATAATGGCTAGAGAAGGACAGAACAGCTGAGAGAATTGGAAAAAAAACGACACAAGAGAATGAGAGGAGCTGAGAGAAAAGAAGAGATAACTGATGTTCTCGTCCTTGTATTAGCTCTTATTCCTCCTAATGTACCTCTTATTAAAGGGGGAGTTCACCCATTTTCCCTGACCTTGACTGTAGCACACTGAGAAGCCATAGAGATACCGAGAGATTGTCTGGCCCTATGCCAACAGTTCATCTCCATGTCATTCTAAGGGGCAAAAAAAAAGACACACTCCAGGTTTTATTTCTGCAAATTTCACTTTTTCTGTCATTCATACACCTCTTCTTTTCTTTTCCTGTTATCTCCCTTCCAACACGCATGATTCATATTACTTTAGTGGTTTAAAAAAATGTGTGATGCATGATATTGTGTGCTTAATTGCGCTACAAAGGGTGAAACTTTAATGAAACCTCGGAGATTAGTTTGGCTGAGGCACTAGCAAAAGTGGAATACAGCAAATAACAACAGAACAAAACCCTAAAAATAGAGTTAAAATCCAACTGGGGCTCTCCAAACATTCGCTTATGCAGCTGACAGTTCCAACACATGCTGAGTGGAATCTGTGAATGCACACAAAAGCAAAGAGTCTTACTTACATGTAGAGATTATAGCAAATGTTAACCAGTTTTGCTAAATTTAGAGTGCAGGAAACATTTTTCCAAAATGTAGACTGATTTCAGTGCGTTGATGTTTTTTGTGTGTGTCATATTTCTGAATATACAATTGATTAAATGTTAGGTAAATTGCTCCACAGGTTTGGGGTCACGCCACTGTTTATTGTACTCACAGTAGAATATGCTAAGTACTTGTTCTTACCACATCTCATCTCAAACACATTTTTAAAAATTCATTTAATTTTCTAAGCTGGAAAGCATTACTACTGTAATGACTTTGCTTTGCTTTGCTCTTAGTAAACAGGCTTGTTCTTTTCTCATCTAGTGCATGCAAAAAAAACAAATAAACATTGTACCTAAAATGTGGAACAATCCCTTTGAAACTAATATTATTAATATATTTTTAAATTACTGAATATAAAGTGCAGTTTCAAGGCAAATGAAACATGAATGAAAAAACATACTGTATCAGTAACTTTAATTCATTTGCCACCAGATTTCAATTAACCTACCAACTGCAACATCTTCACAGCTCTGTGGTTGTCAGCTAACAGAAAAGCGAGATGGGGTGATAGACCAATAGTTTGGCAGGAAGGATTTCATGTAAGATAAAGGCAGTCGGAGCGGATATGAGGGGTCGAAAATCACGGACGGGCAAAAAAAAACATGAGGAGAGGCACACATATACTGCACGCACACGTATGCACTTTTAAGATTATCGACATGAGCTGGCTGAGTGAACACACCAAATACAGCAATACTGAGTCTGCAAACTTTCTCACTGTTCTCTCAGTTCTTCCCATCTTCCGCCTTCACACCTTCTCTCATTCTCTGCCTATTTTCACTCCTCGCTTTCTAAGCCTTCGCTTCAGTTATTTGAATAATGACTGCAAGTTGTCATTCATAAGTAGAACATGGAAGTTATGTGCTTGTGTGTGTACAGGAAATCAGTGTGTGGCTGTGAACCGAGAACAAATGTAAAACTATTTTACTTCTTTTAAACATGAAACTGTCGCCTCTTTCTCACTCTCTCCCATCTCTCTCTGCGTCTCTCTTGCTGTGGTTTGTTGGACACCGTATCAGTGCAGTTCATTTGTCTAACCATTGCCCTGTGAATGCAATATTACGTTCTCCTTTTGCATTTGTTTCATGCATCACTTTCTACACATGTAACCCCTATGTACCTCAATGCAATTTTGCTACAGTGTGTATTACAGCTGATTACATCTTAAGTTGTTAATCAAACAAATCAATACATAAACTATGTCCCCTAAAGGTTAAAGGCATTCGTTTTTGTTGATTATCATCGACCGTACCACCTTTACGGTGTTCCACATAAACAGCAACCACAGGTTAGCTTTTGTTTGTCTTCTGTGTAGTTTATCTCTCTCTATATATCATTCTGTTTTTTGTCATTTGACTATAATGAAAATATACAAGATTAAGCTCTTACAATATTACAAAGACACACCTGACAATCACATTTGAACAACAATTGGTGACAATAATGAGGACCTCCAACCTTCAGCAGAATTAGACACAAGGAAGCCAGTCGTCTACCCTGAATGGTGTGTGTTTTGGCTCGAGTAGTGAGGGAAAACATACACTGGGCAGGTTTGTAATGCCTCCAATCCTGAAGTAGAGCATAAGATGGCTGCAGAAAGGCACATTTGTTATAAATGTATTTGTTTAAAGCAAAACACGTGTTGTGTCATCAAAATTAATAGATGGAGCTGTTGATTACATTAAAAAAAAACACAAAAAAACCCCCCTTCAATTTAAGCTAAAAATCTTAACTGCATAAAGTTATGAAAGGTTATTTATGAAACGTTCCCTGTGGAGTTGTCTTGTAAACAAACAAATCTTTAGTATTACACATAAAAACACATTTTGTTTATCCTTTAGGCTTAGCTAAACAGTTAAATGAATTTCCTCCCTCATAAAATATTTGCAGAGGTAATGTTTCAGTATTTTACATTCAGTAGTGTTAATTCCATATTTAATGGCTTCATTTTAATTTGTGGTTTATTGCTATATATCTTTATGTGCTACCTCAAGTATGAGAGGGAGAAAGAAAAACACGCAGGGTATATGTACAACTCAGCAGGAAAGCTGTTAAAAATGATATTTATGTGCTCATTTCAGTGCATGACTCTCAAGACATTTTTCAGTTCTTTGCAGAAAAATATGTGGGAATTCATGAAACGTTCAAACATACATGGAAATGCATTATATAAGGTAATACACAGTTTGTACATTTCTAACAAGCTTGATAGTAAACATCTGATATGCCCACATTTAATTAGCTTTAATCAGAACTCTCTTAGGCAAGCTTTCTTGTAATTTCTCAAAAAAGTCTCCAATAGTTCTCCAGGCGTAATTCCAAAGCTCTTTTTTGGATATTGGTTGTCTTTTGGTCCATTGTCTGTCAGCATGCAGTTACAAAGTATGACCTCCTAAGTGTTTCACAGATTACCTAAATTTAAAGTTTGCATTTCAGTCCAGTTCTTGCGTAATTTTGGAATACATCAGCCTTTTCTCCCTGTTTCCTTTCCTTGAGAATGGCCTTGTGACAGCCAAGCGTCTACTGAGACCATTTCTGATGAGGCTTCAACGGACAGCAGGTGAATGAGCCAAAGTGCTGGACGTGTCTCTCTCTGTCTGTAGGACATGACTTTCAAACACTATTCATCTGCTGTAGTTAGTCATGCCGTCTCTACGTTTGTCCTCCACTTGTCGAATTTCCCCAAAAAACATTTTAAGGACACACTGCAGACTATGCCAAGTTTTCAGCTAATAACACTTTGGGAATCATCTTGTTAGTGCAAAAATATTATTTTATGTTTGTCAGACTGTGCTATTTTTGCCATTTTTACAGATTAAATGAAAGAAATAGGAACAAATGTTTTCGGAATAGAGTGCTAGAAACAAATTGTCTAGGGTTATTTAACCCTATATTATTTTTAAAACATATTAAAACATTTATTAAAACATACTGAAGGACTCTGTGAGATTGTTGTCTGCACCCAGGGTCTCATAATGTCAAAGCTTTATTTTTTATGGGTCTCTGCTTTTTTTGTGTGTGTGTCGCAGATGGCTTTTTATTGAGGACGATGCTGAAGAACAATTCTTACAGTCATGGGAAATAGTTTAAACAACATCTGTTATTTATGGCATATTTTTTCATAACAACATGGATTCCAAATGGATTTGTAATTCACTAACTATGTAATATGTGCTCGTTGCAACCTAGTTTTGTCTGTTACAATGCAACTTAATGTGTATGCGCACTAGTGTTGATCACAGGCAGCTGCCAGCTGCCGTCTGCTATCTGTAATCAGTTTGATGGAACACACATTGTGTACCGAAGAAGTCACACACACACGTCACTTAATCAGTCACATCACCTTGCCTGAGTACTTACGTCTGTCTGACCAGAAGTCACTTAACACTTAAAGTTAGCGTGTAGTCTGTCTCGAGAACTGGTGGGAAAAGGACAGGAAAAAGGAAATGATAAATGAACAGGTGAGGTAGCTGTGAAGGATTGTGAAAGGGGAAGATAAAAGTAGGAGAAATTCAAGAAAAGGATACAAGGACTTCTGCTTTTCAGTGTGGTCAAGGCCTTCTACATTCAAGATCCAATAAATAAATATCCGGTGAGCATTCAAATAGAAAGCAAATGAAATCCTATATCCACAAGGCCCCTGCAGGCTTGTGAAGGACACAGCCGACTACTCAGTGTTACCTGAATCCTTCTTTGTCTCTCGGTGTGAAGCTCGGTTTTACCATTTTACAGTCTCTCCAGAGAGCTGCGATTGAAACAGGTAACAGATTCATTCATCAACTTTTGATACTGTATGATTGCTATTCAGGTAAAAGGTAGTATCCATCCCAACAAGGACTAAAATTAGTTTTAGGAAATCAACAATGAAGACCCAAATAACTAAAAAACAACGTGACTGTATTATTTACCATATCTTAAAAAGAATTGGCTGTAATTACTTTACTTGTGGAACGAAATAGGGAGCATATATAAAATGACAATGGTCTATCCACACATGCGCGCGCACACACACACACACACACACACACATAGAGTAACACTACCAACACTACCAGTGTGTGGTCTTTTTATTTATAGTACAGAGAGCATAATGTGATGGTTGCTTTTGCTTATGTTAAAGGATATGGTAATTCCTAATAGTGTGGACCACCTAGTGCGCGTGACCGTGCATAACAAATAAAAGAAACAGGTACATTCTGTATTACAAGTGTGTCCAATTTAATTACAAGCTGGGTGGATAAAAAGAAGTTGCTGTCCTACTTATCATTCCCATGCTCTCATTTAGTACAATATCCTATCATTCACTTTTAAAAGCGATGAAATGTATAAATTTAGTTTGTGTGATATAGCTTTGTCAGTAAACAAGAAGCACTGTTTTCTCACCTCACAGAGGATACAATGATGTGCTCTAAAACTGTCACCTGTAATGAATCTAAGTGTGTCGTGATGAACAGCGTCGAGGGGCTTGAGCGTATGGGGCTGCTGGATCCATGTAAATCACATCAGAGAAGTCGAATACTAATAAACAATGTTGTCTGTACAGTCGGCAGTTCACTGTTCAAAGCAAGATGCTATTTATTTCTGGAAAAGCACCCTAATTTAAGTATCATCTTCCTGCTGATTTGCAGTTTCATCAATTAATAATTTCCAATATGCTGCGTGCTGCATGGATCATTTGCTTGTTTTAAGGAGCACATTTAACCACAAAGTAGCTGCTTTTATGCATCCATAGGTGGCTGTGTGTAAATGTGGTGTATGTTTACATACACAAACTTCAGTTCAATTCAGTTTTATTTAGATAGCACCAAATAAGAACAACAGTTACCTCAAGGCACTTCGACTTGTTGTTCAGTATATTTATATTTTTTTCCCTGTAGAAAACAGAGTTAAGTAAGGGATTTAGATTCATGTCTTTATGTCTCGAGATCTTAAATAAAATAACCTAAATCATCTACCTTGACTGGTTTGGGTTAGACTTGATTGCAAAACAGGTGAAAACTGTGCATCTTTAAATCTTAAATAAAGTTCAGAGTTCACTAAATTCAAGCTTTGCTTTTGTGTTTGTTATTTTTTAATCAGTGTAATCACGTTGCCAAGCCAACTTTATTTATAAAGCACTTTAAAAACAGCCAGCACTGACCAAAGCACTGAACATAAAATAAGAAATAATATAACTACTAAAAATAAAAATACAACAACAGTAAACAATATAGAACACCAACATCAAGACAAAATCAAAATAAGATATTAATAAAAACTGATTGTGAAATCACAGATTTCACTCCTAGAGAGTCAAAGTGAAAAGGAAAAAGTAACCAGCTAAGTTTAAAATCCAATTTTCCTTTGAAATTAAACAAATACAAATCAAGGTTTCCAGGACTGACTTCAATCAAAACACAAGACTGTTTGTATTTTCTTCTTACTGTGGATCTGTAATTGTTAACCACATTGTCTTTTTAAGTTGAGGAAAATGGCAGCATTGGTTATTTTTCTAAAAAATACATAGACACTACAGGTATGTACACTATAGTGTATAGTACCCATACAAATGATTAAATAAAGATTTGAGAACCTAATCCTAAAATTGTTAAGTTTTTTTTTATTTATTTAATTTTTTATTGCTGGTTTAATGAATTCACATTTTCTTCGTCAAATTACTTTTGTTTTATTTTTGGGGGGCATGAGGATTTTTTTGCTCTCTACCTGCCTGAGCATGATGACAATTTGAGGATGTAAAAAATATCCAAATATGTCCTTACCACACGAATAATGAAACTATAACTTTTTATTAAAACTAAAACATAATCTACTAAAGGTATAGCTTCACCTTTTTATGATCTTTGATACTTGAGACATATAATAGATATAGGTATAGGCTATATTTTGTGTTTATTTTGTGACTTACATTCTTATATTTAATACTTACTATAGAATATATGATCATTCTTCCAGAGTTATGTAACCTACTTAAGGTGAAATAAAAGAGGGACATTAAACACTGAAGGCTTAAATGTTCCTGTTCAGTGTGTTAATGAAACGTGTGGCTCGATGTCTTGAGAATGAGTGCAGATCCGAACCTGGATATGAACAAAATCCAGTTTTCTCCTGCAGCAAAACTGTTAACAGTAACCCGAGGAGGGAGATTGGAGAAAAAGAATGAAAGCGGTAGTGTGGAGAATGAGGGGGAGCAAGAGATAAGGACGAGAGCGGCAGAGCAAGCAGAGAAGTGGCTTGTCAACCTCAGAGGAGACCTGGAGGAGAAAAAAAGAGAGAGAGAAGAGAGAAAAGAATACAAAAGAAGAGGATTGGAGAACAGGCAGAGACTGGATGTGGTAAGAGACACAGACTTCAAGGATGAGGGCAGAGTGAATGCTGGGAGAATGATGCAGATGAATGTAGGACAGGGGTGAGGATGAAAGCTTTTAGAGGAATAAAAAAAAAAAACAGTCAAAATATCAATGTACAGGAAGAATAAAGGGGTGGAAAGGGTGTTCACACCAGGGTCAAAAGAGGAGGAAGGTGTTGGGAGGACAGGAAGGGAAAAGTGAGAGTGAAGAATCGATACAGAAAATGCAGTTACAGCACGAGAAATGAAGTGAATGGTAGTGATTATTTACTGATTTAAAGACATTGTGTTCGCCAAAAAATACATTTTAAACCATCCACCCATCGATTTTCTTCAGTTTTAAACCAGCTGGTCCAACTACATCATGTATCTTCATGTTTGAGCCTTGGCCGGCACGTCGGGTGTTTGTGACCTCACGCTGCCCCATTTTCCTGAACATGTACTTGAACTTCTTGAATTGTAGCTGCTGTTTTCATTTAACCTCGTGAAAATTTTCAAATCAATCTGCAAACACTTGAAGGATCTTTAAACGAAATAAGCAATCACACTGAAAAGTTTCTTTGTCAATCAATTCCATTTTGGTGTACTTTTTATATTATAGCAGCACGGTTGCACACAGAATCAGTTTTAAAAGCTTTTACGCAAGACGTCTTACGGCATTGCTCTGTCCAGAAGACAGAAACAAGCGTTCATGTTATCAAGCAGCAGCTGACTAAAGCCAGTCCACACTGCATGTCAGATGGTCTGCTAGTTTGAAATCCACTCACCCTACATATTTATAATCCTGGATGGGAGCGCCAAGTCACTCAGGCAAAGTCAGTTTTATATATATTTTATGTCATTTTATAAACATCCTTTACCACAATCTGTGCAGCATATTCCTTACCTGAGTGGAGGTTCCACAAAAAGGAGAAAAACTTGCTGTTTATGATTATTACTCATCTATTTGTAGTATTTTCAGATTAATTGGGTTGTCAGAAAATGCGTGCTATTATCCCTCTTTTTAAGTTACATTGTATCTCGTCTTTCTCCTCCTCCTCCACATGACAGCTGGCTTTTCAGTCTGCCTTTCAGTGTTCTGCCGTGCAGAATGGCCTTCACACATTTGATTTGTGATGTGCTCAGACACCATGTATTAAGAACTAGTTTTGAGAGACTGTAAACCAGCTTTGATTTTTCAGAGGCCACAGTATCCTTAACTGCACCAACAGGGAGGGTATAAAAAGAACTGACCCCAGCTGCTTCGCTATAGAACCATAACATTACTCTGACAGATAAAACAAATCGTTGCTTTGTATTCTGTGATGGATTATCCATCTCAAGCAAGTCTGAAGTTTCTGCAAGTTCTTTTTTTTTTAATATGTGCAAATGCAGAAATGAGTGTACTCCTGAGCCATAAGAATTAAGTGTGAAGTAATTATATATTTTTTTTATCAGCTTACACTAATTTCTTCTTCTTCTTATGATTTATTTTCTGAACATTGTTGGCAAGTTTTAAATGATAAACCTAACGCAACAAAAGTGGATTTACCTGTGATCACTGGCACCCCCGAAAGACTGATTATTTAAACAAAACCTGTTGTTTCAATTGGACAATGCAGAAGGATGCTGAAAGTTCAGTAACTAACGATAAATCATTCTAAATGTGACTGCAGCAGTAATCAAGAGGTAGACCAGGACACAGTCAATAATCAGAGCCACAGTCTCTCAAAAATGCTTTAGACTTGACAGTTTTAAGGATGTTGCATAACATCAACTTCAATGCACTGTATCTAAGAAAAAAAAAATCTTTGCTTGCTCTTTGGCATAAAACTGCAAGATTAAACTTGCCATCTGCCTGGTGAATAGTGGGAGCTCATTCTTTGGTCAGATGAGACCAATATATTTGTGTGAACCTGGCCAGGACCACTACAGTGAGTAGTAGGAGTGTGATGATGTAGGACTGCATGAGTGATGATGAGATGACTCTCAATCACAGAGCCTTGATAGAATTGGCATGTTCCAGCATGATAAAAATCCAAAGCACACTGCCAAAAATTCTGAGTTTCTAAAGAAGAAATGACTGAAATCTAAGCCCTGACTCAAACACCTTTGGGATATTTTAAAGAGAGCGGTAGATCAATAAAACTCCTCCAACAAAGTGAAGCTAAAAAAATCCGTCTGACAAATGGCAGATTCATGCAACACTGTACTTCACTATTTCGAGAAGGACAAAGTATTAAACCACAGTGGGATTTCACATGGGTCTGCTCACTTTTGTTGTCTGATCCATGGATGTCACAGTAAAATCTATGGAAAACTATGGAAAATAGGCATGTGTCATAAAGCAAAGACATAAACAGCACGGCAACAGACTTCATCATATGTACGTACACACACACTGGCCACTTCGTTTAGATACACGTGTTCAACTGCTCATTAATGCAAATATCTTATCAGTCAATCAAATCACATGGCAGCAATGCAGTGCATTTAAGCATGTAGACATGGTCAGCACGGCCTACTGAAGATCAAACTGAGCACCAGAATGGGGAATTTAATTGACTTTAAATTAATTGACTTTCAATGTGGTTTGGTTGTTGTTGCCAGATGGGTTGCTCTGGTTTGCAGAAAATGGTCAGAAAAAGAGAGAATATCCAGTGAGCAGCAGCTCTCTTGGTGAACGGGCCTTGACCTTGCCAGAGGTCATAGGAGAATGGTCAGAATGGACATTATAACCATGATATGCAGAACAGCATCTCTGAACACACAAAATATAGAACCTTGTAGCAGAAGACCACAACCAGGTGCCTCTACCATGACCTTTTCAATTTTTCTAATTGTATTCTGCTCTGAAATCTTTCTTACATTAATTTATAACTATCATAATTAGTAATATATGTATCTATCTTTCTATACAAAGAAAATTCCCTTCAACCTGAAGTTTTTAACCAGTTTTTTCCTGAAACTTAAGAGATTGCCACCCTTTTAAAGAGTGCTACACCCCTGTTGCATTGCTGGCTGTTAAGATAGTCTGCCCAGATAGAAGATACGTCGGTGGTGTGAATGTGTGTCTCATCTTGCTGAGTGAGTGCATGTACAAGTGTGAGAGAAAGGATGGTTGGAGGGAGTGGTGCAGATAATAAGCAGCTCTATCTGGAGGTGAGAGACGTGGAGGTGCAGAGGGAAGTGAAAGAGGATAGATGGATGGACTGGAGCTGCAGGATGAGTGTAGATAATGGCTAGACATAATTTCCGGCTGAAAAAGGAGGGAACGGGAACAGAGAGGAGTTAAAACGAAGGGAGAGACAAAGGTAAAGCCGAGGGAAGCATGCATGGAAAGATGGATGAAAATAAAGGATGGCAGGACATGGGTAAAGGTATGTGCGCAGATAATGGCCTCAGATCTCATGTCTGGAAGGAGGAGAGACAGATGGGAAGGTATGAATCGCATGCATGGAGGAGTGAAGCAATGAGTATGGATAATAAGCTTCATCTATGTCTGAAAGGGAGGTGAGGTTACAGAGATAAGCAAGAGGGACGGCACCATACCTGTGTGTCAGGAAGCTTGTACACACACTGATAGTGATGGTGTGTTTGTTTAGTGCCAGTGGATGGGCTTCTGTCAGTTGTGGATCTTGTAGTGCCCTTTTGAATTTTGCACTCTTTATACCGTACGGACTCCAGAGTGTACTGTGCTGCTGTGAGCTGAATATATCTCCATCAGTGTCACTGAGGCAGATTCCTGCACATGTCTTGTCCATGACAGATAAACTGATTCTGGTAAGTGTACTGTATGTAGTGTAGGTAATGGGCTTGATCTAATGTCTGCAGGAGAGGGGAGGAGAACAGAAGAGAGGAAAGAGAATGGAGACAGGAAGAAATGAATGTGCTGATAGGAAAGACTGAAGGGACGAGTTTAAAATATGGTTAGATGTGATGTCTGGAGACGGAAGGGAGGAGAGTGCTGCAAAGAGACAGGAGTGGATAGAGAAATGGAAGAGCTGAGCATAAATGATGAGATAGGTCTAATGTGTGGAGGAGTGGTGAGAGGACATGGTGGAGGCAAAGGAGCAGAATGGATGGATGGTGGGACGGGGTACAAGGATGAATGTGGTGGCGAAGAGAGAGTGAGAAGAAGAGATGGATAGATGGACAGTGGAGGGATGAGTGTAGATAATGGCTAAACCTAATGTCTAGAGGGCAGGCATCCATCTGACTGACCGAATTATAGTCCAGCTCACTTTCTACAGACTAATTACTGGAACAGAGGATTCTCTCCTATTCTTTCTCCCTCCGAGTCTTTTTCTCTTCTCTCGGTTTCAGTACCCGGGGTGATTTTTGAGGGCTTATGAGAGGGGAGGATACCAGTGCTGATAACACACCTCTCTGTGCCTTATTTTACCCTTGTTAGCCACCTGTTTCAAGTGATATCGGCCCATTAAATGGACGAGATCACTTGGTATAACTCCCATGGATATTGCAAGGCATATTCCTCCACCAGCTCACCTCATTTAATGGTGTTTGTGCTCCACTGGTGAACAGAAACCATGTGCAAAGTGTTTCCACCCTAAAACAGCAGCAAAGTTCTGCATAATTAGACAAGAAGGTTGGTGGAGGCTTAAAACAGTGACCTTTCTTTAGGGACATATTCATATCCTTGGTAGCTTTTATATGCACAGATGCTAGATGTCTCCTATACAATCTAGATTACTTTCGTTTTCTAAATTAAAGATCAGAATTCATGATAATTCCGGTCTATGAGTAGGCACAGGGGGCACCTACTAGCTATAACTCTGAGAGTGATTACAGCTGATTATGGCAATTCAGTAGGCTGATAATATTCAAAGTATGCATTAGCACAGATCCTAACATGCCCTGTCTCGTCTACCAGATGGCTTTCTAGCTTTCTAAAGAATATTCAGTTTGTTACCTGCCAACAACCTCTCTTATTTGGCCTATTTCACTCCTGCCTGCTCCCTTGACAACAATCTGTTTTCAAGCTCAATCTAAAGCAGAGGAAAAGCAATCTCCCTGACTTCTACTCTGATTGTTGGTGCCCTGGTTAACTCTTACACCTTGTATAAAAGTATATTTTTCAGGGACTGAATAAGTAAGGTGACAACAAGCTACTTACACTTTTCATGATCCTGTTGTACGCACTTAAAGTAAACTTTGATCAATTTTGGAAGCTTGCAGGTAAGCAGTGCCTGTAGACAACAATAAAACTGCCACCCATTTCTTTTGTTAGCTCTTGTGTTTAATAAACATAAGTACTAAAAAAAAGGAAATGCTAGCATAAAGTCTTTTTATAGCCTGTAGTGCCACCAGAGCACCTTGAGTGAGCCTTGGCATAAATCCTACAAGTGTCTGAAGTTTATGGGGGACACAGATACAGTACAACTCTTTACAAGAAGTTCTATCATTCAGTGTTTTCACTGTGGAGAAATGGTGTCTTTGGCGAAACTGAATGTCCCATGCTGTTTTGTTGGATTGAGATTTAAGCCCTGGGATAGCTTTGGGATTTGCTTTGCATCATTTTAAGGCTTATCAGACTTATTTCGTTTTGTTCCCTTTAGATTGAGCTATCATCTACCTGGAAGACTGAACATATTCACTCATTCAATGACATTTAGTGTGCCATCAAAGATATCCACTGTAGTTTAACCGTGTCATGGAAACACATCACACATGGGAGACTCGCTGCAGCACTCTGCTCTGCTTGTTGAGCACAATGTGAGTGATGACACATCTGACCGTATAATTTCCTTTGCACAGCAGACCACTACTGCAGTGTTGTTCCGCATCACTTATATTTAAGAACCTTGTAACAACAATTAGGTGATTATGCTCTTCATGTAGATTACTATATGGAACTACCTGCATATGCTACAGTCATTTGCATTTCACTCATCTAGATATGATTGGTGACCGCTTTCACTCAAAAATACAAAAACGATACAGTGCATCTTTGATGTGCTTTAGCAGCATCTGCATCTTTCCATCATTTCCCAAATTGCCAATAATTTTCAGAAATTAACTGCTTTTGTCAGTCTTGAAAGCTGATGAATTTTTTATTTTGCAGCATTTCAGGAGCATTAATGCTTGGAAAAGATTACAACAACTAGTTTCCAGCCATTAAACTGGTGACAGAATGGTAAATGATGACTGGTGCATGGATTTCCAACTTCTTGTTGTTCTATCTTTGTATCAACAAATTCACAGCTGTCTGGTAACCTGCATCAGATGAGTTTGTTTTTTTATTTTCAGACTCAGGGCTTCTCTTGTTCTGTTTCAAAGTCACACTGAAGACTTTGTAATGAGCTGGAGCAAGTTCATAGACTAAAATAATAATCAAAGACAAAGCCACTTTATCAATTCACAGATCAATTTCATCTAATCATTTTGCCACTCAATCATGCTCCCTTGAGTTTTTCAACACAACCACTCGGTCTTTTTTTGCCCCTTCATGGTTTAAAGTTACTAAACAACAAGACAAATGATTTAATTTGAAGGACTAGAGGACACTGTGCAGTGAGGCCTGTACCTGTTTGTGTGTGTACCTTTACAGGATACTTTAGAGAGGTCATTGAGGGAAAAGGGATCTGTGTATCCATTGTGTGGTTTAAGTTTCTTTGGATATATCTATATTCAGGCAGTACACAGATTAAAAAGTAATATTACTTTTGTTTGCACTAAATATTAATATCTCCCTCAGAAATCAATAAATTACAACCAAAAAATGGTGCAAGGGGTTAAAATGGCATATGAGCATACCTGTATATACAATATGTTTTTATATATAAGAAATAAAGCAGAAACAAGAGGATTACCTCTGAGACACAGTAAAGCACTATGGTCTTAGGACTTTCAAAGAATTTAAATTAACATCTAATTTACCTGCATTATCTTTTTATGTCATCACAATTGCACTGTGTTCAAAAAGTGAATCTGCCCTTGGATTTCAATAACATGTTCACATGTTCATTGTGTCTTTGCATTGCTAGAAGTGCTCTGAACTCTCGTAGGATGACAGAACTCCACTTTTCAAAAAACAATCTCCCGACTGGGTGTTTGAATGCCAATGGTAAAAAGAGCTGAAAAATTCAGTCCAAAAACAGAAAATAGTAATAAGAAACTACAATAGATATTCACTGAGGTTTAGATTTGGTGACTGTGAAGGTCATGGCATATGAGTCACATCATTTTCATCTTCATCTTACCATTCTGTTACAACTCCATAGCAGTCCTCCAGAAAGAGACCACTCCCAAAACGCTTTATTGTAGGATAAGGGTGATTCATTTGCAGTGACCCTCATCTCTGAGTGGGCATGTGGACCCAAACCATGTCACCAAAGTGCTGCCTACACCATACCAGACATAATAGATCCACTAATTGTAGAAGTCAAGTATTTGTGTTTTGATTTTAACTTGTAATTTATGTGTTCACATATTTTTTTGTGTGTTTTTTTGGGTGAGTGACAGCGTCTGAGGAAGCTGAAAAATGATTTGCCCTTGAAACTGTTATAAAGTGCAACCTGAAGAGACCCAAAGAACAGAAAGGCTTCAAGACTTATTAAATAGTTTCTTATATAGGGAAAATTGAACAAATTTGTTGTGTAGACCCCATCGTGACATGGTTATTGTTACAGAGGTAGTTACAAAATGGGCTGTCCAGAAATGTCTCACAATGAAATAAACACAGAAATACTGATAGAGCAAGAGCGAAGAATAAGTCTGAAGATCTCGATCGATGTCATGTGAAGTAGGACTTGCTGATGAGCTCAGTAGAAAGACCCATGGATATTGGTCCTGATGAAAACTGGAGGTGAATAGCGTGGAGGAGGGTTGCATCGATCTGACACAGCAGTGACAACTGACAGCAGCAGAGCGCAGGGTAGTTTTTGAAGACGGCAGCAGAACAATGATTTTCTCACAGAGGCTTTGGCTAAATCTGATTGTTTTAACCGAGAAAAGAAGTCAGCTGAGGTGACGAGTTGGGAGCAGGAAGAAAGCAAGAGAGGCAGAAAGAGGATGTAAATTGGTAGTATATGTTTTAGTGATTGAAGTTTTTCTAAGCTTTATAGCAAACACTGGTGTTCATAATCTTTAAAAATGGAGATTGCATTTACCTAAGGATAAAGAGAGCGCTGCTATTTAGACAGCAGCTGTTTTAATTAAATCCTATATTGAAATTAATTTATGTAAATATGTAAAGGTAGATATGTACCGCACATGCACAGAAATCGCAGTGTGCCGAAAGGGATATGATGGACTTTTTGGCTTGATAAATTGCGTTTTTAAAATCTTGTTTTTACCTAATGTTCTTCCTAACTATCAGTTCAGTATCCTCATAGATAGATAGATATAGATGTGTACATCTGGATGAACTGCTAAGCGTTGCTTACGGTGATAGTGGTGGGAGGACAGATTCGCTGAAGCCAGAAATGACAGTGACACAATATTGTTTTATTCTGTTAATCTGGCTGTAAAAAAAAGTACATTTAATAGTACTGAAAATGCTGCTGTTCATTCCCTGGTGCTTAAAATGCGGATAACATTCGATCTAAGAGAACATGCATTCAGTTCACTTCAGCTAAACTTACTGAGGTCATGTTCATATTATATGATAGGTGGATAATGCAATTATCGTGACAGGCCTGCCTGTGTCCTCGAGAGTGTGTGTGTCACACTGCGCATTATGTACATCTGAGATCTGCCACTTAAGGTTGTTTTATGTTCAGTTCAGCATCATTTTACTGAAATCAAGGTGTACCGCTTCTTTGCTCTGTCTGTGTGTGTGTGTCTGTGGGCGTGTGTGTATACGTGCGTGTGTGAGATAATTAAATTTTGCTCTATGTTTCTACCTGTGGCTGTGTGCATGTGTGGTAATTAAATCTCGTTCTCAGTATATCTGAAGGAAAGGTGATATGAGGCTTAATGACAGAGTGATTTACTGTGACATAATGACACTCATATTAATGCATACAAGTAAGTCTAATGTGTGTGTATGTGTGTGCATTGAAGGTGAGAAAAGATTGGGTTCTAACTTAATACTCAGTATGTGCCGCCTACTGTAGTGTGCCCTGATTATTTATGATTCTTGGAGCTCTATTTTTTGTTTTTTAAGTTTATTTTTTTAATTGTAAGAATAGTCATGTGTATTCCAAACATGTGTCTTCTTCAGTCTGAAGAAGTTATCTGTTATTAAAACCCGCCCTCATATTTGTTTATGTGTTTACTCACTCACAGTTTCTTATTTTTATTTTTCTTTGCTGTGAGTTAGTTAAATTTAACCATATTCATTTGGTAGGCACCACCAATGGTTTTTTTTTCTGCATGGCTTGTCAGTAATATTTTGTGTTTTACACCATTATATCATTATTTTGTATCACAAGACAAATACAGTATATTGTAACATATAATATTTGATCCTACCCCTATAATATGAAAGGGAGAATCTGATTCTTCTTCACAGTGTGAGATAAAATGTATCAATTAATTAGTCTGACACGGGTTTTGGATTAGTACTTGGCACTGGTACGCAAAGACACGTTACTTGTATCTATACTGGGACTCAAAATGGTCCAGTACATTTTTGTCGTGCTGTATAAAAACAGACATTTGCTCACTCCTTTGAAGTCTGCTGTCAGTAAATGGTCTGCCATGATGAGCATACAGCCGACATGACAAGTCAGAGGGGACGCGGGCCAGCCTGCTCACTTTAAGCAGTTTTCATGGACGATCACCCTTCATTCAGGGATGAAGTGGAAAATAGTCTGAAGAGTACTCATAAATCTTTGTGACATAAATCCATGGCCTGTTCTGGTTTTGACCCATGGGTTTTTGAAGCCTGAGCTTCAAGATCTTTTATCTTTGAACTTGACCATATTTTCTTTAGAAAACAAAAGATTCAATGTTTCCCCAAATATAATTGTATCTGTAAAATCAGGGAGGTGTCTAACGCAATTTTGAAATCTACCTTCTACGAAGTATTACATCAAATCAGGAGGATCAAAAACCAATCAAAGGGTCACAGCATGAAATGTTTTGTGAGAACCATTATTGTGCTTTTGCACAATAAGTTTTGTGTTTTCTCTGATCCATGAATAAAGTCCAAGCTGTACTACAATGCAGGTAGTAATTGCCACTCATTGTAACAACAGTGAGAGTTGACGCACCATCATCTATTGCTTCTCGGATAAAATCTGTTATTGCAGATAGCATGATAACTACAGGAGCTGGTGCGCCACGCTGTTTTACCAACCACTTCAGAGGCTTATTAAAGCAGATGATTTTTGTTGCTATGGGATGATATAGCTGTCGCTGTCGCTTTGGTTGTGGCAGTAGCCAGCTCATAGATTTAGCCACAAATGCAACTGATGTGTGAACAATAACTATATTCACATCCACAACTTCAACCCAGCACAGCCAGGAAGATCAGCTGCAGCTGTGCACAAAGCCAGTGGCTATGTACTGTCAGAACTTGGCCTTTTGAAAGAAGGAATGAGCAATAAATGCATCATGTACAGTGTCACATCATCTCTTCTTTCTGTAGTAACTGTAGAATGTTTTGCTAAACTGGCAGTATATTATAACACACTAACTGCTCAATAAGGATCAAGGATGAGCAAACTATATTGTGAGGGAACTCAAAAGCAGTCAAGACACAAAAAGTTTCCCATTGTTCTAATTAGTGTCTATCCAGTGAGAGAAGTCCATAAAACTCTAAATTTGCAAGCCACCACATATTACCAGTGAATAGATTGTATTACATTTTTCATGAGCACATGTAATTTGGTATTAGTTTTTGTTTTAGTTTTTTTCCCATTATCTTTTATAATTAAAGTTTTTATGATTTAATAATAATAATAATAATAATAATAATAATAATAATAATAATAATAATAATAATAATAATAAAATTGCACATTACATTTGCTTGCTGTGTGGTCATATGTTTATAGGAGGTATTTTCCCTCTTTGTTTTGATCAGTATTGCGGTCATTACACATATTACACAAAACACAACTTAATTACTCCCAGGAGAAAATAATCTGTTACTCCTTACATTACTTTTGTGTTTCTTCGTAAAATGACCTGATTGTCTCATAATTCCCATTTAACAATATGAATCGATAGACTACAGTCCCACACACCAAAAAAAATCCTCATCCTAACAAGGGTGTGCATATGATCTTTTTCTTGGTATTTAGATATGAACACAAAGCTGACAACTTAAAGCAAAGATGAAAACCAGCACAAAGAGACTTCGAAGCGATCGCCACAGTGATTCCATAATAGAACAGCTAGAAATGGTTTGCAGTCATGCTAATGCTCATCCGTTTGTTAACTGTTGAAGTTTAGGGTCTGGCTGCTGGACTGTGGTCAGCAATCACTAAGCTTTAACATCCCTCTGGGTTCTTGGCTAGTTTAGTGTTAGCATGCTATCTGTGCAGGTGCTTGCAAAGAGCCGAAGCTGTGTTAGAAGCATGATGCAGTTATTTCAGTCATGGATGCAGTTTCCAGTTCCCCATCGCGTTCTTGTCCAATACAAATAAAAGTAATCTCCAAATCCGCGCTGTAGACTCTACAACTATTTTCCTCTGGTTCAAAAACTCTGCTATTTGTAACGTGTGTGCGAGAGCGAGCTCCTTCTACTTACTGACATCAGCTGTTAACTTGCTTAAATCTATGTACAGAGTTTAGTTAAGAACTAAATATTACATTTTGTTTTCTCTGTTCTGAAAATAGAAATCAGAATATAAAGGCAGAGGAAAGAGTCTCCTTATAAAAGCTTCATGTACATGCTGTGCTGGCTGCTGCTTTAAACAAAATTCTGGCACTAACTGGAAGAACAGTATAAGCTATCCTCACCACCAGTTTATGTTTGTTGCTGGAAATGGCATTAACAATGTTGACTTGGAGAAGAAATCACGACAGCTTTTGGATGAATGGAGACAAAATCTGTGAAAATCTGTTTGAATGGATATACTCCTTTTAAAAATTGCAGGGCTGTTTTTTTCCCAGAGAAAATCTTTGAAACTAGAAGAGATTAGCATGGATCATACTCTTACCAAAACAGCGTTTACATAGCAGATTAGTCCAACAGTGTGTCTGAACAAGCCAATATGTCTTATGATCTACTTTGTCATCATTTTGGAAAAAACAGTATTTATACGTTTCAGATTGGTTTTGACAGCCTAGAAAAATCCACATAAGACGCTTCCTTATATTCAGTGACACAACACAAGCGTTGGAGTTATAATGATTTATCACCTTTTGTAGTTGGAATAATTTGATTTAAACTGCTGTATTCCTTAATTCTTAAAACCCAACCTAGCTCTACAGTAACTTTTTTCCTTTCATTGACTGCACCATGGAAAAACTTTATTTTAATTTCTAATAAGGTTTCAATTCTCATCACTTCAAAGTTTGTCAGATTAAAACAAAGCACGAATACACCCTTTCTTATGTGAGTGCATGCATGTCTGTCAAGCAGAACTCAAGAAGAAGAAAAGAATATGGACTAAAAGGAAACTTTTAGTCACACACTGTCATATTTTTAGCTGTGTGCTGGCTGTGTTAGCACAGCCTGGTAGCCTTAGCATTGCAGTAAAGGCATAGTCTTTCAGGATGCCTATCTCCTTTATTATTGTAGCCCTGAGCAATGGCACACACACGCACACACACACACACACAAGTAAATCCTGCAACCTTGTACCTACCTAACTAAAGCTACCCACCCGCCCACCTACTCACACACAGACACACACATACAGGTGAGTTATCATTGCTTTGCCCTCAAGAGCACTATCAGTCAAAATGTAATTCAGTCACAAGTTGATATACTATTGTGTGTGTTTGTGCATGTGTTTGTGTGTATACTGTACACTTGTGAGTTGATCACAACCGTATGTGTGTGTGTGTGTGTGTGTGTGTATAGGTGTGTGTGTGTGTGTGTGATAATGGCAGGCCAAAGGGGGCAAAGAGAAATAGAGAGAATCCAAACTCAAAGGTATTCTTTAGCTTTTATTATCACGATATTGCCCAGGGCATAGGAAGAGAGAGAAACAGAGAGAGATGGAGAAATATTGCTGGTGAACGGCAGAGGAAGAAGGGAAAGACAGGAACAGTAACCTCATTTTTTCCCCCCTTTGGGCTTAAAAAGTACTGCTCTTTGACCATCACTTCTGCATATTTGTCTGTGCGCGCACCCACAGCTTAATATACAGTACTTGTAATATGAACTAAATCCTTATCTCATCATTAATTATTTTTAACTTTTTTGACCACAAGTGGAAAATGTCTGGAAATCTACTGGGTTGCTTCATCCACTGAATCTAAGTGATCTTAAACAAATGCAGGGAGAGGGCACCATTGTTCCAGCAGACATGGAGCTTGAGATTTCAGCAGTTCTTGCAGTGACAGATGGTGGAGCAATGGAAATGCTGATGGTTTCCTGCATCAAAGCCCTGCTCCAATGCCCAAACACAGGCTGAGTGATGGAGGACAACAGTCAATACTGTATGCAGCAAGATGATGACCACGTCATCCACCAAAATGTCAAGGCCTGCTGCAGATTTTCAAGGCGCGGATGATTACTTTCTATCAGGCGCTTGTCTCTCCTTCACTTGTCAGTGTTTGTTGTTTACCAAATCACAACAGGCCTGATAGAACTGAAGTAAAGCCTTGGCTCTCATAGCTCTAGTGGCCAAGAATTTTTGACAGTTGTCTGAAATTTGGGCACGTATTCCAAAGATCCTTTGCTCAAGGTCATGTTGTGATGGAGTTCTAGCGTCTTTATTAGACTATGTCGAGAATATCTGCCAATAAAAAAGAAAAAAAAAAGAAGAAAAAATCGTTATACATGGACCAAAATGTACTATGCACTGCCAACTTTTGAATCCATGATTGGGCGACTTCTGCGGGGTCTCTGTGTTTTAGGTGAAAAGAAAAGTTGGCACATGATGTGTGTTTTAACTTCATGAGACTTATGGAAAAAACACTGAAGCCATTAGGGTCAGATGATGACTTTGAGATAAACTACACTAAACACTTTTAGTCATGGATATTGTTTTTGCACAACATGTACGACAAAACCTGCAAAATGACACCAGTGCCTACGCTATGTAGTTTTAATTACTTGTCCCCTTCCCATCTTTTCTTTATGGTTGAGTCAGAAGCTTAGCAAGTGATGTGCACCTCTTCACAGGACACTTAATCTTGAAGAACTGCAATCAAGAAGAATCAAGAATCAGTTTGTCTGATTCTTATAGTTTGAATTGCTTTGTTGTGTTTCTTGTTGCTGAAGTGGCAGATTTGCCCCGGGTTCATTCATAAGTATTGATTAATAAACATCCAGGGTTTGTTTGAGTTGTTTTTTGGAGCTTTGTCTTTTTCAGTTGCATATTTGCTTGCGTCATGCTATGGCACTCATACAACTTGTATTTGCATTTTTTTAGTCTCAACTTGGTTAGAGGTTAATTTAATAGAGACCTCATACCAACCACAACATTTTTGATAGGTCAGTGCAGTGGCATGTGCATTGTGGGGCATCTGTGGATCAAAAGGTAGGTCACATTGTCTCTGTGACTGGTGCTGCTCTCGACATCTGCTCTGTAACCGAGCCGGAGGAGACCATCTGTCTGTCCGTAGCTGAAAATGCAGAACAGCACAGAAGAATTAATGGAGCTTTAAAGTTTCACTTGATGCTTGAGAAGTGCCATCAAAGATACAAAAAGGAATTGACAAATTAAATCTTACAGTCAGATTTGGTGGAAAAGGAGCAGTGCTTAAACTTTTCAGGGACCCTAATGAATCTGCATCCATCTACTTTTATAGCCATATATATATATATATATCTCATAAATAAATAGAATATTGAATTGTAATAACAAGATGCAAGGAAGTGGCAGCAATTTTATCTGGCACACATAAATCATCAGAGTAACAGTGAGTTTAGAAAAACAATATTTCAAAACTGCATGAATCTCATTTAAAGCTACTTGTCAAGTATTAATAAAGCAGTAATGGTATAGTATGAATGAAGCAGTAACTGACAATCAGTTAATGAAAGTCTGCCTGAATGAGTGCTGGCATGTGTGCTCTCAACTTTCTGACAATGAATTTGCAGCATGGTCTTGTCTGTGCTTCCGGACATTAATTAAAAGTGGCCATATTGTGCTCATCAGCAGTTTCATTTATTTTTAGAGACCACTTAAATAGGTGTATAATGCTTTGATGTCTAGAAAGAGAAAAACTTTTCACAGGACTGCAAACAACAGGAATCAAGAGGGTAAGTAGTTGCCATGTGCTGCTAACCAAATGCATTTTGACCACCTAAATAAAAGTTTTGACATTCTGATATCTGAATGCCAATGCCACAATCTTTTAGCAAATTCACTCCAAGATGAGGCAATGCAATGCTCACAGTAACTCCACTAAACCCAAGAGTCAAAGCTCAGTCTCTACAGGCCTCAGTTAACATGTTAAATATTAAAGCTCATGACAGTACAATTAGAAAAAGACTGAACAAGTATGGCTTGTTTGGAAGGGTTGCCAGGAGAAAGCGCTTCTCTCTAAAAAGAACAAGACAGCACGACTTAGGTTTACAAAGTTTCATCCGAACAAAACACAAGATGTCTGGAACAATGCCTTTTGGGTGACAAGACCAAAGTGAAGATCTTTGGCTGTAATGCCCAGTCCCATGTTTGGCAAAAGAAAAAAAAAACACTGCATTTTGGCACAAACACCTTGTCACACAAAGTCAGACATGGTGATGGAAGGGTGGTGACTTGGATTCTGTTTTGCAGTCACAGGACCTGGGCAGTAAGTCAGTCACAAACCCCTCTGTATACCAAAGAACTCAATGTGAGGCCATCTGTCTGAAAGCTAGAGCATGGCCAAAATTGGGTCAGTCAAAAGTACAATGATTCCAAGCACAGCAGCAAATCTACAACAGAATGGCTGAAAAGGAATGAATCAAGATGTTGCAGTTGCCCCGTCAAAGTCTAGACCTCAACTTGTTGGAAATGTTGTGCTGGGACCTTAAGAGAGCTGTGCATGAATCAATCCCGCAAACCTCAAAGAATTGAATCAATATTGAAGTGAAGAGAGGGCTGAAATTCCTCCACAACAATGAGAGAGACTGATAAAGTCATACAGAAAATGATTACTTCAAGTTATTGCTCTTAAAGGTGGTTCTATCAGCTGCTGAATCATCGGTGTATTTAGTTTTTCAACAGTCCTGCAGTCCTGTAAAAACTTTCTTTATCGCATGACTGTATATAATAATCTAAAGTAAAGGGAAATCCCCAAAAGGCAGATTTTTTAGTACTTCGTATTGGACTCACATGCACTATTACTGTTTTGCTTTCTGTATCAATTCATTTGCCGAACTACTGTTAGGTGACGTGGCAGGATCAACTCCTGACATCATTCCTTTGAGAATGCAACAGCTGGCCTATGCATATCTGTAAATGCCTGCTCTTATTTAGTAATTTGAACGTGTTTTGTTCTTTTTTTCCACAATTAACGGTAGTTTGAATTTGTTTCAGTACTGTTTTACTTCGAGTATTTTGCCTTCTAGTGGTATACGCTAGCGGTAACAATGGATGGCAGCCAAACACATCCGTCATGTAATGAATAACCAGGGTTAGGAAAATTGAAGACAGCTTATCATCCTGTTGACAGGGTTGGGAGCCAAGAATCTACAGATTGCAACAGAGCAATAAAAACAAAAACTAGATTTCATTATCTCATAGTCGATTTCGAAACACATAGAGGGGGCATAGACAGAGACTGCGTGTTCCCCCGCTGGTATGATTTTCCCAATTAGTCTCATCTGTCATGCTGGATCTTTGGTTAATAACTAAGTTATCTACACTGCTCATTAAGACTTTTCAGTGCCATCAACATCAAACAAAGGCTGTCTCACAGTTTCCCCCCCCAAATCTACTGTATATGAAAGAGGGCGTGTCTCCTGTCTTTCTGTTTAACAGACTAGTAATTAACTAGTGGTCTCTTATCTCCTCGTGTTGACAGAGTTGTCAAAAGAGCAATGACTCACATAGACAGCAAGTGAACATTAGGAAGAGATGCAGCCAGATATGGTTACATTTAGGGGCATGAGAAGAAACTGTGTGTTTTTATTAATCCTTTAAAGGAACCTCGGTGAGTCTCTAGCCACTTTATGCTGACAGAGACATGAAAATTTGTCTGAACACGAGTCATATAGCTGAATAATGAAGACAGAGGTAGATAAGTGGTTGCTAAGAAATTGGATTTATACTTTATTTATTGTTGTGCGTGTCATTGTTATGTGTCCTGGCTTTTTTTTAGCATAGCTCTTGCCTCAGTATGACTCTACCTTTCAATGTTATTTCATTTTTAGCCTTGAGCAACAATGATTTAAACCTCATAAAACCAAAAGTAAAGCGTAAAAAAAAAAGCAATATACACAGAGAACACAGGAAAAGGCAAAACATGAACACCAGGGAGAACTGAGTGACAGCAGGAAGAGTGGAGACGCTGCGATGAGTGAGATTTCAGATGAGAGAGAGAGTGAGTCTGCAGAAGGAGAGAGGAGTGAGAACGAGAGAGAGGGGATAAACTGAATGGGATATCAGATGAGTCGGCCACTAGTCACTGGCTTTTTGCTTCCTGCTGTGACTGTGTTGCTATGGTGATAATTAGCATATCAGTTATTAACCCTGCATCTACAGACCTCGGTGCCTTGTTAACCAATTAACTCGGAAGTGGGTGAGAACTAAACCACGGAGAAGAGAAACTGGACATGGAACGATAATGCAATTTCAGCAACTACCTTTACTTCATACAAGTTCTCAATGACGGTCCTTTTCTAAATAGTAGTGCATTGACAAACTCTAATTTGTTATGTTTTAATGTTGTCCACCACATAGGCCACTTTGTAGTTGTTCTGGGATTTTTGATAATATCAACGTCCTTGCAGAAGAAGGTCTTGCCACTTAGCAACCATCTTTAGCCTCTTAGTGTTTATTTGGAAAGTTGCATTTTTATATTGTAGCATTGTGTATTCTGTATTATTATTATTATGCATTATTTTAGCCTGACTGAAGGTTAGATATTAGCTTTGGTTATTAACCACTGTGCAGCACATAACAGAGTCTGTTCTCGTCCCCGGGGATTCAGTTAGAGGTGTTTTGTCAAATCAGCTGTGTGGTTCATTTTTTTTACAATGCAGTTCTTAGGCATCTGTGCCTCTGGTCAGTGACAGCAATCTGCCATTCCCCAGTTTT
This sequence comes from Neolamprologus brichardi, assembly GCF_056152115.1. Classification (NCBI taxonomy): domain Eukaryota; kingdom Metazoa; phylum Chordata; class Actinopteri; order Cichliformes; family Cichlidae; genus Neolamprologus; species Neolamprologus brichardi. The sequence continues at coordinate 15,646,081 of NC_142104.1, forward strand.
AAATTTTTAAGCAGTTTTAAGTGTCCAAACCTAACCTACCCAAATGAACTAGTGGTGGAAAAAAATGTGGAACAAAATGCAAAACACATTTCAAGTTATGTCAGTACCATCGTTACAGCCTTCAAATGCAGACTTTTGTAGGTCTTTAAGTGGCAGATATTGATGTTGTGAGTGCATCAGAACACCGACGCCAAAGGATACCTTGCATGTAATGAGATGCCGGATACATCTGAAAAAAGGACATTATACTTTATGCTTCAATCACCATCTTTGCCGCTTTATCGTTCTCCGGTAGATTTTGATTCAGGATTCTTTAAGCACTTATATTAATGTGTGGTTGACATTTCAATGTCCATTGTCTTCTGAATGCTAAAGCTAAAGCTCACTCTGAAAACAGCAATATCACTAGTGCACTTTCGCCACATATTATGTGCTCTGTGACCTGAGAAACTGCATTACTGTGACCTTGTGCTTTAATATAGGATTGCATACTTGAAAGACACAAAGAGAAACCCTCAAGATACACTGCTTAAGCAAGAACTGGGGTGCTAGTTCAATCTCCAGCCCTAACAAGTCTCTTGCCTCAGGTGTGAGATAGGGCCAGTTGGAGGTTTCAGGTTAAAGTGCCCTTGAACATTGCACAGAATCACAAAAGAGTCCGGTGACACCGCGCTGACTGCAGTCCTCCTCTCTATCCCTTCTAAAGAAAAGTTTTTGAAAGGATGATGTAGTCTGCAGTGAAAGGTGGGAGCACATCGAACAGTTTTAAAGTGCCCTTGAACAAGGCATTGAATTCCAAATTCCTCCAGGGGTGTTGCATTCCTGCCAGTCCTGTGCTCTGTGAAGATACCCCTCTGTGCATATATAAAGGTCCGATATGCAGAATAAGGCATTCGAGGTACCTAACCACGAAGAGGAGAGCTCTGATTCTGAGTTTTATCTCAAACACTGCAGAAAGGAAATATGTAAAAGACACATTTATGATGTGTGTTTGTGTGCAAGCGGACACCTGTATTTGTTGTCAGAGTACTTTAAGTGTTCATTAAAGTTGCACATTTTTATAGAAACACCAGGTTAAATGAGTGCAACAAAGGAAGGATCACTTGTAGTGACAAACTAACATTTGAATTGTTATCTCACTCAGCAGTTCTCCTAAGGTCTGGAAGGCACTTGCTGTCTTTCAGCTCATTATTTTGGTTGTACAGCACAAAACATTACTGTTCTAAGTCTCTCGGCTCTCTGAGAAGCCAGTTGTTTTCAGCTTTGATACACCAACTGTGGTCCTGCTCACCACCAAACAGCAGGCTACACTCTTCCAAAAAATAGTAATGTCAAAGTATCTTACTGTATATTTTACAGTTTTGTACTGTCTTTCTAGAATATTATTAAATTTACATAAGTAGACTGTGATTTTACATGTCAAAGGTAAAATAACATAACATCACTGTAAATATAGTAAAACACAATTTACTTGTTTTTTAAATATATTTTTTTGTACATATGCATATTTAGATTGTAAAAATACATTCAGCAATGTATCATAATTTCACAAATATTTGTCTGTTATGTGAAAGAATGATCTGTTAAATTCAAATGTATACTATGGAAAAATATATAAAATGATCAAAAATTAATGAGAATAATCAATAATTAAAGGAGTATTTGAATTATAATTTTGCTGGGAATTTCATGTCATCTAGGTCTGATTCAATAATTCAGAGGTAAAAAGTGAAAATATAATTAATAGGAATAAAAACTAAAAAAAACATATAAAACATTGCACGGCCACGCTGTGCTAATTATATATTTTAAAAAATAAATGTAGAGGTAGGAATTGCAATTAATATAAATCTCAAAGTATTCACAACATTCCTGAACAGAAATAGGCCTCTGCGCCTGGGGTGAGGGTGTGGCCATGAAAACAATGTGACATGCCATTGGATGTTGGGACACATAATAACATGACGCTAAGCATCGGCCAATGAATGTGAACTAACAACCACAAGGTCGCGGGTATGGCTGCACTGTAGGAAAAAATCCTAATATAAAAGTATTTTACTGTGCATTTTACAGTTTTGTTCTGTTTTTCTAGAATATCATTAAAGTTACGTAAATAGACTGTGATTTCACTCTCGGTATTTTGTCCGTGGTCAAGACTCTTCACCTACTGGTGATTCATATTGCCACATTCATTGACCTTGTTTATAGGTAATTTCATTGTTTAATTATGTTAACATGTTCCTAATTTAATGTCTAAAAGCACTTGGAAAAGGCAGAATCCCATGTAAAATTAGCGCAACAAACTGTATTGTCATTACTGGAAATAACCGTATTTTTATGAGGAAGTTATTTTCTGTTATTTTACGGTAGTATTTTGGCGCCCCAGCTGCCGGAATATTACCGTGTTTTTTTTGGGGTTTTTTTTAGCAGTGTAAGTTAGTGACAAGCTGGTGAACATTAGGCAGCTAAAGAGCCAGACATTTCCCTTAGGAACTGATGCTGAGCTAAACAGAAACAGAATGTTTCACCAGGTTGCCAGGCACAATTCTTAATTAATGTTGGCTAAATGTGTAAATATAGGTACCTGATTGCTAACATTTTTGCCACATCAAAGTTACAAGGCAGTAAAATGCTGTATGTAAGTGGTGTGCCAGCGTCATAACTTTTATATATTTGTAATATCATGGCACATGACATAGAAATGACATTACAAGAGAGACGGGATTAGGTGAATCCTCAGTTGAAATCTATGGGATAACACGACAATAGAGACTATGGTGCTAAAAGTTTAAAACTTTAGTTTTCCACAAACAAAGTATTCTTGCAGTTTTTGTGTCCTGGTGATCTTTGAAGATAAAATTAGTCTAGATGATGCTTTATAATAACTGAGTATGAAGAAGTTGCGAGACTTACTTCTTGAAGGACTTTGACTATAGTAACCTTAGAGCTGATTTTGAGTCTCATGTTCAAATCTGTCCCTCTGTCCTTTTGTCCACCCTTCTTCTCCATCTATCAGTTTCAACCCCACGCGTGAACTACTCCATTTATGAACAATACGCTTCACTGTATGTTTCACGACTGTTACTGCTACAAAATGTAATAAACATAAACACACCCATATGTACGTTAATGATGGGGCACCAAGATCAGAGAGCAGGATTCCAACTGTAGGTCAGTTACCATAGCAACAGAACAGAACGCACCAGAGGCCTGTCACCATAGGAACCAATAGCCAAAGAGGGAAAGAGAAAAAGACAGAAAGATGGAGACATACGGAGAAAGAGAGATGTAAACAGAAGACAGAGAAAAAGTGGGCAAGAGAGAAAAAGCGAGACATTATCAAAGTCACGAAGACAGAGAAGGAGTGGGGAGATGAGCTCAGAGAGCTATGACTGTATCCTGTGCACTCATATACAACATGTGCCGTCAGTGATTATGAGACAGAGACACAGCTATAAAGAATGCTGATCTATGGAAGACTTCTTTCTGTAGTGCCAAAGATGGCCACAGTTGATCTATCTTTGCGACACCTTTAGGGAACTGTTTGGCCATTATCTAAATGAATTTAAAGAGAGATGAAACTTTAGTCTTAATAGTCACTCTGAACAACTACATGCATAGAAATACCTTCTTAATCTGATATTAAGGGGAAAAAGTTTAGTAACTTTGCCTTAAATAAAAAAGATTTTAAAAGCTTTTCCCTCTAGATCATACTTTTCTTATGCATGCACAAAAATAAACGGCTTCATTAGTGAAAGCATTGGAGTGCAAACTTGATCAAAGCCTCTAGCTCATATCACCAGAGTATGTGAAAAAGCTTGTTGCTTGTTGATGTGCAACATGGACATGAACATGAACCAACAATTAAGTATGTTCCCCTGCATCTTCAATAGCAAGTGCCCGTCGACACAAAACTGTCAACCTGATGCAAGTGAAAACTGAGATACGTGTATCAGTGCAGCAACATGATGAGCTCTGACTCTTTGCTGGCCCTTTGGCACCTTTGTTGTTACGTAATTCTCCAGTAACTTTCTTTTTAGGATTCCTGGAGTGACACATCTAACTCACAACTGAGGTTCATGACAGGCAGAGTGACATGTATATTCACTTACCCACTCAGGGAAAATGCTTTATTGAAGGGTTTTTTTTGTGTACTTTTATCAGACAGGACTATTAATTCTATACATGCAGCTTTAAGAAGCTTTGAGATCCTGTTGACTATTAAAATTAAAGTTATTGTGCTTCCTCCCCATTTTTTCTTGTGAAAAGAACTGTCTCTTGGCATTACCAAGTATGGACTCATATGTGAGGAAAACTCCAGGTTGAAATTGATACCGTTATTCCCCTGTGCAAGAGCTGCACAATTTTGAAGTTGTGCTCTCCTGTGAGATTATGCAAAATCTGTTTTCCTCTCTCAAGGGCACCACAATGGTAGCATTACTCACAGAACATTCCTGCTTGGTCAGTGTTTTCAAATCGGTGACCTTTGAATCACAACACTGAGGCTAGCTGCCTGACTAAAGCTGTAATAAAAATTATTTGGGGACTCCAGCTGTTCCTGTTAGCAGAGAGATCAACAGTGAGATTTCTTTTCAGTGTTAAAAGGACCTGGTGCACAATGCATCTGGCTTTGCTGGTAAATTAGATTGCAATATTTATGGCTATCACTCCATTAACTGTGAAACTTCTTAAATAACCACTGTGCACGTCTGAAAGTAACTTTTTAATGGTTGAAAGAACAGAAAGGAGCTGTCCTTCTGTACAGCTCGCAGTATGATGTTTACTGGCAGCTGTTCGTAGTCATTTGCAGCCTTTTTAAAAATTCATAGTGTATATTAGCCTGTTTCCTGATGTTCATAATGTATGGTTGGATACTTATGCCTACTTAGCATTAAGCCATGCCTCCAAATTATGCCAGCTGCATCCACTTGTAGGAACAGAATCCTAATTAGTGGGAGCATTTTAGTGTGAGCTATGGGAGAAAATTATAGTAGCTTCAGAAGTTTTCTCTAACAATGATCATTAAGTGTAATCTATACCTTGTTCTCTGCTTCTGCTGTGCGGAGTTGCGGATAAAATAGTGCACTACATGTCAGTTAATATCTTAATATAGCCTATTGTTCACTTTTATGACCTTTATTATAGATATTTTATTAGTTGTGCTGGTGATTTCTTAACGGCAGTGTAGTAGAAGAATGAAAATTGCAAGGCCTAAATACCAAGAAAGAAAGGAAGAATTAGACACATGCAGGAAGCATGGAGTGGAAACAAAGAAAACATGCAATATGGAAGAGAGAAAGAAGTCAACAAGAAAGAGCAGAAAGACTGAGAAAGGGCAAACGGAGCCAAAAAAACAGACAAAGAAAGGACTGGTGTGTTTGTCCATCTCTCTGTGTGTGTCATAGCCTAGAGATTACTGCTAGCTTAGTTCTTATTCCAATCACACACTCTGCCTAATGAGCTAATGGGCCTGACAAGCAGACAGACACACACAGAGTAAGGGTAAAGGGAGAGAGGCTGGTGGATGGATAGAAAGTCGCTGTGCTTGTCAGCCAGTCAGTCAGCGAGTCGGCCATCCATCCTTTCAGGCAGTCATTCAGCTAGTCAACCTATTAGGCCCTCGTTCCATAGCAAAGTTTGTGTGACTGCTGCAGATAAGAAATGCACAATATTTTGTGTCATTTTGGGGGGAAAAAAACCCTCTACCCTTGACCCTGTCATCTCTTCCAGTTTTTCAGTCTTTCCGTTCTTAGTCTCTCTGCCTTTATGTGCAAGAATTCGAGCAAGCAGGTGCACACATGAACTGAAAATGTCTCTGAATATTATGAATCACAAAGAAATTGTGACTCTGATTAAATTCCTTCTTGGTTTTAAAGTGCTGCATGCTGTAGCACCCCCTGTGGTGTCAAGATCACAATTACAGAAGTATTTGATAAAAAAATAAAAAGTTATTTTACATATTTGGCAAGTAAATGACTAGTTGAGAGTGTCCTGTGAGTAAGATGTACAAAAATCAGCGACGGCTTCATGATTAGCACCTCCTGTGGTTCCAATATCTAGCTTTCCTTGCAATTATCTGTATATATTACAGATAGCTCAATCACTAAAATACATTTTTTTCAATTTGTCCTCAGATAGAATATATTGAAATTAAACTGTGCTAGGGTTATCGCTGAAATGCAAAAGGAAAAGAAAAGATGAAGTTGGCTTTTCTCTCTTAATGCAGAAAGTTGCTGATAGCTTTGGCCTCAAACAAAATGGTATAGTTATTATTATCATTATCATTATTCTCTAATTATAATTCCAATTATAATCAAAGCTTTTCCCACATGGCCGTTCTCGTTTACTCTCTTTCGCTCTCACTTCACCACTGAGTGTTTCTGCCTATTTTTCCCCTTCCTCCCTATGTAGTTGGTCCTTGTATGGACATGTCGTGATATTTCAGCCTGCTTTCTTTCCTTCATTTAATCATTGCTCCAAATACACATATGGTGGTCACTTTTTGCTTGTGGATGTCTGCCCGACAGCATGCCAACAAGGCACGCACCTACTGTCGTATTTATTTCCCTCGCCCTGCAAGAAACGAATGAAACTACAGGAAAATATTTATGTCATTTACCTACTAAATGTGTCATGTGTTATTTCATTTCAGCTCAGTGTGGGAGTTCACTAGTTCACTTTGTTTTCCCGGCATAGAGCGTTGGGTTTGTTTCTTTCTTCTGCTCTCTGCTCACCTAGAGTTCCTTGAGCTTTCAACTGTCCAGGAAGGAATATGTGTGCTCTTTTAACCACGGAAGTCGGATGTAGGAGCCGGGAATGATGTCACTCCCGAGTTGACTGCATTCCAGTAGAAGCTGTGAGAAGTGCAATGTTTTGTTCCCTAGCACAGTAGAGCCATTCATGCATCACTAGCAATACAGCTCAGAACCTGTTTTTTGTTTGTTTGTTGGACTTAAAACTACCACTGCTTGCAGATAGAGCCTGATCAGTGCTCTTTGTGTTGCTTTAACAAGTCACAAGTGCACAAAATTGATCGGAGATATTACATGTTTTCGAGTGTTTCTACTGTTTACTTCTGAGGGCGTTCCAGATGAAAATCCTGATGCAGAACTCGGGATCTTCACCTTGCCACTTCAAATGGAGTCTAGCATAACAACCATGTGATGATGCACTGTGACATCCTTACAGTAGGTCCTGAGAGATATGTATATTTTTTGGAGTCTACTTAGATTAGTATATATATATATATATCTGTGTTAAATTTTCCATCAGGCCAACAGTTTGATTGTTTGGGCCTCCATTAGAATCGCCGTGAACACTAAAAAGGCTTTTCTTTATAAAGATCTACTACATGTACAATTCTAATTGGATTAAGTAAAATGATCTGCAGATCACAGAGAATGCAGCAGATGTTGCAAGTCATACAGGAGAAACCTAAGAAGTTATTAATACTGATATTTAATGTCAGTGCTGCAGAGGTCATTAGCAACTTTTCAACCTGCCATGGTATAGAGTCTGTCCACGGAGGGCCTTAAAATACATGCGGCTTTTCATGCACTGCCTGTTTATCCAGTTTGGAAGTTTCTTATGCTTTTCAGTGAGGCTTTGAAAAAGATAACAATTGCCAGACCTCTTTAAACAGATACTACTAATACTATTAATTAGCATTCCAATGAGTAAAGGCTTTTGTAATCATAATTTGAGAGTTCAAGTTGATTTTGGCCGCTTTATTTGCAGAAACATGTTTTTGTACTTGCACAGTGGATTTATGTTTATTTTGATTATAATTGTGCAATTAAAAAAAACCCCACAGTAATACAAAAATCTCAGCTCAGGATGGTAATAACATTTAACATTTCATAAAATGCTTCTTCTCTTAATTTTCTGTGAGCACAAACATCTACTGTGCTTGATTACCAAAGCTAAATGATGCGTAAGAATATAACATTTCTGTGACTTTGCGCAAGTCTCTAAAAGCCTTTAAAAAGCTGTCCAATTACCTTCTTCCTGAACATCTGTTTTTTGCAGACGAACAGCTCAATAAGAACAATTCACAAGCGATTTAGTTCTTCTCTGTGTTATGTTTGCATTCTTATCCTATTCGTGTGTGCTACGTCTTTGCGTACTCGTGTGTGTGCTTGCGCTCGCGGTTTGACAGGCCAACTGTTGTAAAATTTACTGGACATCTGGACCGGTGTTCATTATTGCTGATGGTTCTGTTTAGAAAGCTGCAATGTTGTGGTGGAGAGAGACTGAGAACGAGACAGAAAGAAAGCGAGAGAAAGAGTAAGAAGATGACAACAGCGGCATCAATCACCTTGTCAACGAGCATCCTTCACCACTTCTGTGCTGGACGACAGATGTTTTTTTACCTGAGTGTGTACGTGTGTGTGCGTGTGTTGAACATCTGTGTGATCAGCTACCACTCTGCCTCACACAGCGAGCAGAAGTTTATTAGAGTCTTTCTGATTGACTGTACCTACTATACATTAAGCTACCTCAAGTTATTAAAGTATTGAGGGATAACAGATGATGGACTCCACCTTCAGTGGGTGGTATGCATTTTCATTTTCTTAAATGCAGGTAGATGTGCTTTCTGATTGAGATCTGGCATTAACTGGAGGCTTTTTACTTATTCATCTTTTGACAAACACCACACTGTTGCAGATACTGTGTCTGGCTAAACATTATGATGACTTTCAGTCGTGGCATCATCCATCTGCCTAATCCCATTATAGCTGAAACAAAATCAACCAAAATTCTATCAAAATGTCTCTTTGTGGTATAGGATTAGATATTTCATTATTGGTACTATAAGATTGTTTTAATGGGATCAAAAATATGCTTTTTGGTCATTTAAAATTAGAACATTTTGTTCCCAGAAAACCTGTTTCTGATCAGCAAAAGTAAAAGTAAATGTTTTCTTAATAAGACAAGATGAAATCATGTGACACATTTTGTTGAGTCCTGATAATTACTGAGGTTGTTTGGTGTTATCCATCCATCCATCCTCTTATTGCTTATCACTCACCCACTGCGCTAGAGGTGGGGTACACCCTCTACAGCTGTTGTTGAATCAGTAATCCAATAAATCATTTAACTGTGAAACAGTTACCTCACTGCAAACTATAAGTATTAAAAAATTCCTTTGTCTCGAGTTAAAATAAATAAACTTATATTGTGAGTGTTTTAAAAAAGGATTTGGTATGTATGGATGATGTTTTAAGGTTGATATTGGCCTAGTTTTAGAGTGAGGGCTTTTTTTTTTTTCTTCTTTTGTTCTGTCATCTTAAAGCCCACTCAAACGTTCATGTATGAAAAAGCTTCCTCGAATGTGCAAACACACACAAATACCCCCCTGATGACATCAACCCTTTTTACCATTTCTCATTTTACCCGTCTTTCGGTTGATATTGGTTAATTGAAAGTCTGATGTTTTGGAAAGCAAAGTGTGGCTTATGTAACATCTCTACATAAAAATGAGCACAATTTAAATGTAAACAACCAAAGCGCATTTCCGTTGCAAATCCGCTGTACATGGAGTGTTTTGCAAACCTCGAGAAAAGCCTCCATGGCATTTTATACAATTTGACCTGGTATTTACCAGCGAGGAACACAAACACAATTGTTGGAAAAAGCAGTGCAAATAGGAGCCAGGTTTCATTCCCTTTCTCTCTGTTACTTCCCCTGTCTCTCTCCTCCCCCTCTTCTCCCTCTCGTTTTTTTCCTCTTGTGTTTTTCTCCTCCTGTAAGTTAGACTATAGCAAGTGATTCATTCATTTGGGAAGCTTATACAGTGTTTTACGCTGAGTATTGGCTCAGTAATTTAGTCCGTCTAGTCAATGCGGCAAGCTTATGGAAAATATTGATAAATAGCATACCATTCTCAAACCCCTCCCACACCCTACATTTTGCTATGCTTTGTGAAACAATCAGTGTAAAGTGTGCGTACACGTGTGCCGACCTAAAAACACACTCCCTGGCTGGCACGTCTTCAGACATTCACGTTGTATTTTTTTGGGCTTTCTTATCTACAGCGGTTCCATAAAATTCTAAAAATCCATACAAAAATTTAAAAAGCATGAACGCAAACACACACACCAGTACACACTCACAAATACAGGCACTCACAAATACAGGCACTCGCAGGCGTTACACTCAATCTTCCTCTATCTAAATGCAAACTGTACTTTTCTAGACAAGACCTTGAATCTCTCACACAGACATGCAAAAGCGCGTTCTTACTTGCTTTCTCTCTCTCACACACACACAAACACACACAGACACACTCGCAGGCTTGCTCTCTCCCTGCCTCTCTACAGTGTATTGACAAAGCCCACTAGCTAATCCAGTGAGTGGGGAGTGTTGCTGGAGACAGAATTAGGTGGATAACACTGGATTGCTCCCTCCCCCCCCCACGCACTCCTCATACCCTCCACATCTCCCACCAGTTTGCATGTCTGTGTTTCTGTGTGTTGTTTAGGTGTGCTGGTGAGCGTGTGAGAGATTAGACGCCCCACTGTACTTCTGCAGTAGATAAGCTGCTCTTAATGTGGCTCCTCACAGAACTTAAACGTTTCTTTTTTTCCTTTTTTTCCCCCACACCACATGAGAGTCCTCTGTGACTTCCATTCTGTGGACTTATCCAAATTAAATGTACATAGAAGAATTTCTCTTCAGTTTGACAGCATCCACACCACCATCCACACCACCATCATCACCACCTTCTGTCAACAAGATGAATTCCTGTGTGCCGTAAAGTGGAAGAAAGTATTTTTAATTTGTATTTGTGATGGTAGGGGTTCAAGGGCAATCAACTTCCAATATTACTGAAGCCGCCCCAGGGATCGACTGTCTCAACTTCAGCTTTCTTCCTACTGCTCAATATCAATAATTACAAGCAGATAAAATAACTAGAAGAAGAAAAAAATCCCTAAGGTAAGCAGTGTAATATAACCCAGATCAATGACTCCTTTGTGTCAGAGTGTTTTAAGAGCAATTATTAAACAACAGCTGAAAATTAGACACTTACAGTTTGACAAGTCCCAGTGCAGATTTTGGAGCCTGGCCGCTTCTGCACACCTATGAAACCATGCGCACTGGCAAATTAAAACATCTATTTGAACCATCCATCATCTGTGTTGTAGTATATCACTTAAATTCAATCACGGAAACTCACTTTGCAGTACTTGATACCACGGTGATTGCTTGGCTTTACTATAAGTGACTGGGAGTGAGAGCGAGTAGCTGCATGCGTTTATTGTTAGGCTATAAATAAATGTTATAATTTCTGCAGCCATCACCAGTCAAAATACATTTTTTTTCATTTAAGTGTTTAAAGGCTTTATTATAGCCACGGGGCAGCTTACATGTGCACCTCACATAAGAGAGACGGAGAAGTGAATTTATCCTGTCAGCAACTACAAGGCAAGCACGATGGAGAAAACACACTCAGAAAAGACGATAGGATAAGAGAAAGGCGAGCTACCCTTTAACAAAAGATCTACATAGTTTCACTCAGTTATGATGGTGTTTTCTTTGTTCATTTCAATTAATTGAATGATGGGTGACTCCTTCTTTTACAAGTTTTGTCTTACTCTGCCACATAAGTAAATATATATGAGTGACTTTAAGGTAAATATCATGTTGTCAGAAGAGTAACATCCATATTTATGGGTCACAAGCAGGACTTGTGGTCTTGATGTTGATTACAGAAACACATATGCCTCTAGAATAAGGCCGGACCATCTGGACAACACAGTATTAGGCTTCTGTACTGAACTGCCCTTTGGACTAATGCCGCGTTCTCTCTCTTACTTTCCTCCACTCTCTGCTTCTCATATGTCTTGCCAGTTTGTTGTCTGAGCATGTTTTGCCCTAAAATCAGTCACTTCTGTGGGGATTAGAAAATTGGATTGAACTAAATGTAGTCGGCAGCTTGTTTGACTGTTTACTTTCATGCCATTATTCGGAACATGCTGCAGAAATCATGGACATTTTTCTTTCAGTGTCATTGTGGTTTAACTTTTCGCAGAGTCTTATAAATCACTTGGTTGTTTGTCAGGGAGGAAACAGGGTCTTGTCATGTGGCTAGACACTGATGATAAAGATCTTGTGTGTCATTTATACTTGTCTCTGAGAAATATAATCAGAAAATGCACAGAAAAACGTGTGGTCCAACAGTTTTGTAAATATATAAAAATGTCTACTAACCTACCTACCTGCCCGTAGACACAGACAAAAGAAAGTACACTTTCTGTCATTGCTAGGGTTTTATGTGTCATGACAAACTAAAAATAATTTTAAAATGAGGTAATATCATGTAGTTATTTATTTAACAAAAATGAAACCTAAATGCAGAAGCAGTGCACCCTTACAGTGTTTGAAGGACAGCAAAGTGCTGCTGATCCAATCCAGTCGATTACCTGATCATCAGCAAGTGTGACCCCACACTATAAAAGCAGATGTTTTGGTAGTTTGTTAGTATGGAGCATTCAGGTGTGTTCTAGCACAATGCTAAGAAGGAAAGACATCAACATCAAAGACACAATTGTTTCTCTCCAGACCGTACAATACTCAGAGGAACTGCAAAAAACAAGTTACATCTCATAATCTACAGTTATCATATCAAGTTCATGACAACACAATTACAGAAAAAGAAAGCCTCTTTACTCTAAACAGAGCATGACAGCACAGCTTAAGTTTGCACCTTGCGTCCAAACCAACCAGAAGTCTTCTGGAACAATGTGCTTTGGACAGACAAGACAAAAATGCAAATGTTTGTCTATAGAGTGCAATATTTGGCAAAAACGAAACACAGTAAGTATATCAGCAGAAACACCTCATACCAACTGTTAAGCACGGTGGTGGAGATAATTTGGGCTTGTTTACAGTGACAGGACTTGAGCACATTGCAGTCAAATGTAATGCCAACTGTCCAACAGCTGAAGTTTAGGAACAGGACAGTGAGCCCAAGCATACTATAAAATGTTAAGACCGTAAGAGAGCTGTGCATAAATGAATACCTGCAAACCTCAATGAGTTGAAGCAATGGTGTAAATAAGAGTGGACCAAAGCTCCTCCTCAGTGATGTGAGAGACTGATATAGAAAATGATTACTTCAAGTTATTGCAGCTAAAGTTGGTTCCACAAGCCACTGAATCATTGGATGTATCTAGTGTTATACACAGTGATTCTGCATTTTGGTTTATTTTTTTGCTTGGTACATAATGACACTGGGTGTCATTATGTACCAAGCTCACTGTGCTCACTTTGTTTGCATTAAAATGTACTTTACTTTCACCACATCAAAAACCATTTGTGTCATACCAACAGCAAAAGTCCTCTTGAGAACCTAATGGCTTTTTTGGTTTATTCTTCTTTCTGCCTTCCAAATTTTTTAAAAGAAATAAATTATTTTAAAAAAACAACAACTTTCCACTTCTTTGATTTTCTCTGTGTCAAATGATGTAAAAGTTCTAAAAGTTGATTTTAATTCTTTACATCACAACTCTCATGGTAAATCCACTGTTCGGGGCCAGTGAGAACGGGCCATCTATGATTTAACTAGTCCCCCCAGCATCCCTTGTCGCAGGCAAATGCAGTGCACAGCCTGATGCCTTCCCATATCTGTGCTCTTAAACTGAAATAAACTTCTGTGTCTCATACCCGTATAGCTTCCGCAGTCTGTGTGGTGCTGAAAAATTTCTGTCCAATGTGTATAATTTAATAGGCCTTGTGGTCCAAACTACATTCAGCTCTAAATGAATAATCGTCTGACAGCATCAAAAACAAGCCAGTGCTGTCAACAAGCTGTCAAAGTGAATAAAACAAACACTGATCCAGGCACTCCTTTCCCCATCCTATCCCCCTTTCTTTCCCGTATAGTGTTATTGGTAGAGACTCCTGCTCTGCACTGCTGCCTATTTATAAATGGGAAAACACACTTGTAAAAAAAGCCTATTATCTTAGGCATGTAAAATTCTGTTTTCCTTTACGTTTCACTGCTGAAGGACCATCTCAGCAACAACAATCAATATTGGGTGAAAAAAGACAAACAAGCAGGATGACTGGCTAATGCTTTATTTATCATCATAAAAGCGGGATGAGTTTTGCCCCCTCAGATACCATACTATATGTTCAACATTTATCATGCTCATGAAAAAACCTGTCTCATCTGACCAGCTGGAGATTTTTTCTAATTGGCTGCTCTCCTGTCAAACTGACTGACTGGTTCACTGAATGATCGGCTCCCAGGTCGGTTGACTAACTGACCGGATAACTGGCTGACAGGCTTAGTGCTGGTTGACTGATTGGCTGGCTAGTTGATGAAATAGCTTGCTGGATGACTGGCTGACTGGCTAGCTGAGTGACTGAGCATAATGCAGACTCACAACTCGAAGCCAATAGAGCAGCTACAGCTGCATCCTTGGGTGAGAAGATCAATACACACAGACACGCATATGTGTTTTTAAAGTTAGGCTAGTGTCCACGAGTTGAGAAATGGAGATAAAAAGACTTTGGATCTCTTTCAGGAGAGCAAGTTGCTTTTTATTTTAATTTGTACTGACAAATGTGTTGATGTTTGGCTGTACTGTTTTATGCCCTCCAGTAAAGTGGATTAAAAAAGTCTAGTTTGTCATCAAAATATGGGATCAAGCTGGATTAATATGTTTCTCAAATGACATCAAAGTCCTTCGGCATGACTGCAGTTTATCTTTAATGAATTAAATATGACTTGGATGATTTATATAATTTTCTGAACTCTACATTATATTTTTGTAGCAGTACAAGAAGAATTGTCTGTTAATTATTTATTTTTTGGGATCGATACTACAAGAAGAACAGTGGTTCTTTTTACCAAAATAAAAATAAACTTTTTATCCTTTCAAGTAACAAAAATATTTTTGATGACCTTCTTTAGACTTTAGGTTAACAGAACAACAACAAAAAAACAGTGTGTGAAACTAAGTATAAAGCAGACACAACAATATGTACACCCTCATAAATCACCTGAGCTAGTAAACAGTTACAGGCTATTCTGAAACCTCTACAAAACAAACAAAACAGAGCTTGAGGCTACTCTTCACTTCCTATTTTCTCTGTCCAAATAATTCTTAAGATGTACTTAGCTGAACCTACAAAGACAATCCAGCAGACACTCTGTGTTTTTTGTTCTGTGAAACGGATTCTTTGAAGAAATTTCTATCCAAAATATTGTTTAGGACACAAGCGATTTTTCACAATCTGTGATTAAAATACAGTATCTACATTGCTGCTCAAGCATTGCAGATTATTTATTGGAATCACATTATTTAATGCAGATGCCCTCAAAAAATATGAACCTAACCACATTTGAAAATACAGCTAGTTGTTAGTGTTTTCTGAAAAACAAACATATTTTTAGAGTTTTGTAGCAAAAAGAAGTAGGTACAACTCTGTCAGCTTACCTAAGTATTGCTACTGACCATGCCCATCCCTTTATGACCACAGTGTACCCGTCCTCTGGTGGCAGCTTCAAGCAGAATAATATGCCATGTCACAGAGCTCAGATCATCTCAAACTGGTTTCCTGAACATGATAGTAATTCACTCTGCTCAAATAGCCTCCACAGTCACTAGATCTCAATTCAAAAGCTCACCTCTGGGATGTGGTGGAATGGGAGATTCACATCATAGATGTGCAGGCAGCAAATCTGCAGCAATAGCAAGATGCTATCATGTCACTATGTACCAAACTTTCTGAGACATGTTTCCAGCATAGTCTTTGAATCTGTGCCATGCAGAATTAATGCAGTTCTGAATGGCATGTTAGTGCAGGTTGGATTTTTTAAATAGTTTCCTATAGGGATTGTACCTACCTATTTATCCCTTATTTATATTTTTATTTAATTATCCCAAGACATGTCCAAATTGTTGCGTACACAACCGTTGAACTATAGACTGACCTCTTTTAGTCAGTCAGAAAGAAGCTTCTGGTGTTCTCTTCAGAGTTTGAAAGAAGTCAGTTGGACTTCTTTAGGTTTTTAAAGACATCTTGCCTCTCAGGTTTCTTCACTTGTATTGAGCATGCGAGCCATCAAATTAGCCAAGGTGTGAAATAAGACACGGGTCATCCCTGTCATCTTGGTCAACAGGTGAAAGCTCTGTGAGACATTGTCCCACCCCACCATTGTGCGAGCTACTGAACTCACCTGAGGCATGACCTCAGTGGGTATGAATGAGGACTGAATCATCTGTGAAGGGCTCTCAGGACTGCATTGACTGATAGGTGGTGTCATAAGCCACCATCTCTGTTCAACAATGGTCATTCACAGTGGCCTCCTTTACTCCTCTCTCAAACCATTTGTCAGCCTTCTCTGTCCAAAATCTGAACACTGGCACCCTTAAGAGTCCTTTCTCCTTTGAATGCAGCTGTACAGCTGAGTCTTCCCCTGTTGTGGTGACCTTCGCAGGTTGTGGCATGTGTTTGTGGAGAGGCTGTTTGGTTTCTCCTATGCAGAGGAAGTAACAACTAGCAATCAATTAAGCAGTTAACAATAAAGAAAAGTATAACAACAACAACTTTTATGGATCATTTTGGAGTGAGAATCACCACAGCCACATTAATTACAGTTGAACACATGGTTCAGCGTAAGGCAGTAATACGGTTATTATTACACTGCAGTCGTTCTTCCAATTGACCATAGTTAAGAAAAAAATCCATTTCCCAGAGGAAAATTAAATATTGGAATTAATTATACATACAAGTAAAATCCCCTGAATCACTTACGAGATAAAATTCAAGGCTTCTAAAAGTTTAAAAGAACCATTTCTTTCCATTTTCATGGAGGCGGGAGTGCCAAAAGAATTTAAATGTCAAGATGTAGGATTTTTCATTAAGCCAGATCAAGTGCTGTACCGTGAAATAACTTCTGAAATGTAGCTTATAATTAGCAACCATTAAGGTATGACTTACTGACATTATTTGACCAAGTTTTCAACTTCTCAGTCACAGTCACAGACTTGTGTGATATTTTCTGAAGGTCGATTACCCTTAATTTCAGATATAGTTTTTGCTGGTGTCTCTCTAAATGAGTACATAAATATCTTTTTCAAAAAGTATACTTATGATATTATTGGACAGCTGAAAATGTTTTTTTCTTGCTCTCTATCTTTTTTGTATTTTTGTTTAACTCTTTTAATACATTTTAGCTTTAGCTTGCATTCCAATTCTTTTGGACAATAACGTCCTGGAAATACTTGCGGATGAAGTGGCTCTCTCACAGCTCTCTATTCACTGTCTCTCTAAGTAGCCATCCTTCTTGCTCCTTTCTCTCATTAATGAGTATTCAATCAGTTCATTACTCATCTGTATTCAGTTTTTCATTTCTTTAAGTACCAATTCCTCTTCCACTGATTTATTTCACCTCTCTCTTTCTACCCCCCGTCTTTACTCATGTGTCACCCTTTCTTTTATCATGAATAATCGCTGAATCAAACAAGCTCTTTTTATCCCTATATAATCAGTTATATGTATATTACATGTAGTCACCTGTATAATTCCTTTAATCTCTTTCTGTTTCTTGGGCTGTACTTCTTCCACCTTAACCACATCCAGATCTTGGCTGAAAGCACAAACATGGTTTTCATGTATATCACTTTTTATATGTGGCTGATGAGGCCTTGGCGACATGTTATTCTGCTGCTTTATATGTAATTCTAATGAAACACCAACCTGATTTCCCACATGGTAACAGACAAAGGAGAATCAAAAACAACAGACAAGAAGGACGCTTGTTTCTTGTCAAAATCAAGCGTCAAATGAGAAAATATCAATAATCAATTTCATCACAGACATACAGCTTGGTCAGGGACATGTTTAGCCTTGCATAGCTCAGTGTTAAACAGAGGTACCCTGATCGATCTGGCAGTGACTGGAATTGGTCTCTTTTTAGCTGAATCTCAGCAATCACTGAAAATTCGCCTCTGTGCAGCCAGATGTGCACCCCTGTCAGAAATGCACCTAGGCATTGCCACAATTCAGGCATTCATAGTAGTTTATTGATTCGCGTCTGTGAAACACAGTGTAATGTTGTGGCGCAGTAGTTGTTGCTGTTCACCAATTTTTAGCTACAACCGTGACATGATCGGTTCAACTGTTTATGCATTGTTTGAAACACAGATTCTCAACACTGCGGCATCTATATAGACATAAAGCTCATTAGAAAAGTGAAATGTACTGTAGTTCATTTTCACATGGATTAGATTTTTTTGATTTTTTTTATATGTGTGTATATATATATATATATATA
This sequence comes from Neolamprologus brichardi, assembly GCF_056152115.1. Taxonomy (NCBI): domain Eukaryota; kingdom Metazoa; phylum Chordata; class Actinopteri; order Cichliformes; family Cichlidae; genus Neolamprologus; species Neolamprologus brichardi. Next base: position 15,664,373 of record NC_142104.1, read on the forward strand.
TATATATATATATATATATATATATATATATATATATTGAGCTTTACTTTGAACACAATATAGGATTGTGTGATCTGGTGCAATTTATGAGAAAATCTAAGTTACTAAGAAGTCTGTTTTGAAAATCATAAACATAAACAGAATTTTTAATTAAAAAAGAAGTAGTTGTGGTTTTAGATGGAAAATTAGAATAGTCATATCAGACTAGAAAGAAAAATCAGAGATTAGAAGTGTCTAAGAATCTTTGCATCTGTTGTAATGAACATTTTCTTGTGCTCAACAGCTGAATATTCTTTCAGAAAATCCAAAAACCTAAAAGTAATTCCATCTTTGCTAGCACACACACAACAGGTTTTTCGGATAGTTTGTTTTTGGTGTAATAATTACTGCTTGGAGAATTTGATAAAATGTTTGTTAAAGTGACCTAATATGTGATTTTAGAATATATTTAAGTATCTAAGTATTTAAGTTTAAAATGTAATACATATTTGTACTTTATCACGCTACAGTCAGGTTGCCAGTTGAATATTTTTGTGTCATCATTGTGTGTCTTCAGGTGCTAGCAAATGAAGCAATGAAGTCAGCCAAGCTAAAGGGTCATCTTATCCCAGAGTATTATCAGCATGAGGATTATAAGGAGGTCCTTGAAAAAAATTTACCCCTTGTAAGGGGTCCCTGGCAACGTTTAAGAACCCCTGGTGTAATCTTCACATCCTTTATCCAAAGCACACTCTGTGTTGATTCACCCGCTAATCATATTCACAATATTCACTCACTTGTCTTTAGGGATTTGTTAGCTTAGCTTAGCTCGTAGCCGGCATGGCCTCTTCTGTCTGTCCCTCCTGCACTCAGTGTTGCCAACTCCTCAGTAAGGAAAATCGCTATTGGCTGTCCTAAAAGTCGCTAGAAGTCGCCAAATGACGTCATCGCCTAATTTGCATAATTGGACATGCTAATGTAATTGTAACCTATGCTGTTGGAGAGAGAAATAACATCGTGGAAGACACATAAAGCGAGTAAAAAAAACGTCCTAAATGCAGTTAGAATTTATTTAGAACTACAAATTAAATGTATTTTAGCAATTATTGTTTTTTAATGTCACTATTCCAACCCTGCTCCTTTATCCAGGCCTGGACCGGCAAAAGTGACCCGAAATTGGCACTCTGGTGGAGTTACTGTGTGTGAGAGTGTTTGTTTATAAGTAGTTTTAAACCTTGTGATCCACAAAACAGTGTAACAGTAAAAAAAGAATTGACTACGTTACAGTCAGTGTGGGATCAGCGGCTTCGCTCATGCGCGATTCATTTGCCGTTTGGACGCACAGGTGTGAACGTCTCCTGCCCTGATAGCAGTTGGGGGAGGACTATCCTCCGCCTGTGAGCACTTTGGCACGGGTGAGGTGCCCAAGGCAGCACCGCTGCTTGTTGAGAGTAAGAGCGATACGCGTTTTCATGTCAAAAAGTCGTCATAAATAAGTCTCCAATAATACCAGAAAAAGTCGCTAAGGGGGTCTGAAAACTCGCTAAATTTAGCGACAAAGTCGCTAAGTTGGCAACACTGCCTGCACTTTCCTGCTCATTGTGTAGATGTTTATAACTTAGGCTTCTTTAGTCATAATGACACTTGTAATATATGTAGCTTGTTTGCAGCTCTGGAGGCCAGAATCACTGAATTGGAGACACAAAGGTTGCATAGGCTAAGTTAGCTCCCTACCGGCAGATTGTCCCGAGCAGCCAGGAAAACAAGATGGCTACATGGCGGTGTAGAGGAAGCGTAGTCCTAAACAGAAGCCCCCGGTGCACTACCAACCCGTTCATATGTAATTATTTTTCACCACTCGGTGACACACCTGCCTGGGAGCAAACGCTGGAAATTTAAAACTTCTGGCTCAGGGTAAACATAAATTCAGCAAAAGTATAATTCACGTTGGCAGTAATGACACCTGGTTGCATCAATTGGAGATCCCTAAAATTAATATTGAATCGGAGTGTAACTTTGCCAAAACAATGTCGGACTCTGTCGTTTTCTCTGGTCCCCGCCCTATTCGAACCACGAGTTACATGTTCAGCCACATGTTCCCCTTAAATTACTGCTGTCTGAGCAGTATCCAAAAAATGAATTGGGCTTTATAGATAATTGGGTAACCTTCTAGAGGAAACCTGGTCTTGTTAGGGGAGACGGCATCAATCCCAATCGGGTCTTTAAGTCTGATGTCATTAAATGTGTCTGGGCTCAAACTCCGCTGCAGGTCCCTAAGTCAGTTCTTTCTTTCATCTGTAATAAAATGATCCGTGTGGCTGCTCTACCAGGTGTAACAATTAAGTTTAACATCCAGGCATCCATGAACACAGAATTTATTAAATTTAACGGAGTTAGACGTTAGCAGGGAGTTAGCTCGCTAGTTTCCATCTAAATATAATATACCATGTTCTGACTGAGGGATTTCTGAAACAAATTAAAATGTACAACTATGCTATTACCTCCGACATAAATGAAGACAGGAAAGTAAACAGCAGTGACGTTTGTAGAGTTACTGAAGTTTGGCTAGCTGGTATATAATGATGCGCTACGTGATTGCTACACACACAGCTATGTTAGCATAACATTAGCACAGTGAAGCTGGAGGATGAATGCTAACTTTTTTCCACTCGATAAAAGTTAACGTGAGGGTTCCCGATGGTTAGGGACAAATGCAATCGCATGGCAGGATGCTGTAAATGGACCAAACTTCAGACACGGGAACAACTGAGACCATCCATCCACAATACGAAGTTAGTCATTAATATACTGCTGCATGGGCTGGGCTGCAGTTACATCGTAAGGTTTTAAAAACTGAGCTTTATATGAGCTTTGTATATGCCCACAGATTACACATTTTCCTGCATCCAACTGGTTTGCCACTGCGTGGCGCAACCAGTTTCACAATGACAGTGTTTTTAATCGCAATTCGAGTTATATTTTTCTGTACTTTTGTCATATTGGAAAATTATAAATAAAGTTGTCAAAAAAAAAAACCAAAAAACTGAGCTTTAAAATGAATAGCGGTAATAAAAACCGAGAGAGGCCGACAGTGATCACTGACTGCTTTTAGGGGCTTGTTGAGATTAAATAGAACAAGATACAAAGCATTAAAACATGTTAAAAACACAACAGCCTTATTAAACGCATAGTTTGGGCCAGGAAGCAGCATTCATCACGTCATCACTTAAAGAAATCTGTCCAAATTATTAAACCTCCCCAAAACATGACTATCCAGACTATTGATCTCCTCTGAAAAAGAAAACCTCAAATCAGAAGTACTCGAGTCCCTAGTATAACTCCTAAATGTACACCTTGGAGAGAAAATGGTGTCTCACTAATTTAGAAGATTTACCCTGGAAAGCCAATTTGCTGCTCTATAAAAAAGCCCTCTGTAAAGTTAGCATCTTACTATTCATCACCAATTGAAAGAAATAAGACCAACCCTAGGTTTCTCTTCTGTACTGTAGCCAATGTGTCTTTTAGGCCCCATATCCAACCTTCCTTTTATCTCAAAAATTCTTGAAATAGTAGTTGTAAAACAGCTAACTGATCATCTGCATAGGAATGGTTTATTTTAAGAGTTTTGGTTTCAAAGCTCATCAAAGTACAGAAACAGCTTTAGTGAAGGTTACAAAGGATCTTTTTATGGCCTCTGACAGTGGACTCATTTCTGTGTTTGACCTGCTAGATCTCAGTGCAGTATTTGATACTGTTGATCATAACACTTTATAACAGCAATTAATAGACTCCAATTTGTTCATGTAAATGGAGAGTCCTCTTCACACACTAAGAGTTATTATGGAGTTCCACAGGTTTCAGAATTAGTACCAATTATGTTTACATTATGCATGCTTCCCTTATCATTAGAAGGCATAGCATATATTTTCACTGCTATGCAGATGACACCCAACTTTATCAATAAAGCCACACACACCAACTAGCTAAACTGCAGGGATGTGTTAAAGACATAAAGACCTGAATGACCTCAGATTTTCAGCTTCTAAGTTCAGATAAAAGTAAAGTTATTGTACTTGGCCCTAAAAGTCTTAGAAATGTGGTAACTAGCCAGATGCTTACTCTGAGCCGCATTACCCTGGCATCAAGCAATACTGCGAGGAATTTGGAGTAGGTTTTGACCAGGATATGTCCTTCAATGTACATATTAAACAGACATGTAGAACTGCTTTCTTCCATTTGCACAAAATCTCCAAAATTAGAAAAAAAACTTTCTCAGACTGATGCTGAAAAACTAAATCATGCATTTGTTACTTCTAGCCTGGACTACTATAATTCATTACTATCAGGATGTCCTAAAAACTCTCTGAAAAGCCTTCAGTTGATCCAAAATGCTGCAGCAAGAGTACTGACAGAGACTAGAAAGACAGAGCATATTTCTCCTATATCTGCTTCTTTTGATTGGCTCCCTTTTAAATCCAGAATCAAATATAAAATCCTGTACCTCACGTACAAAGTCTTGAATAAACAGGCCATATCTTATCTTAATGACCTTATAGTAACATATCAACCCATTAGAGCTCTTTGCTATCATACTACAGGCTTACTTCTGGTTCCTAGAGTATGTGAAAGTAGAATGGGAGGTAGAGCCTTGAGCTTTCAGGCCCCTCTTCAGTGGAACCAGCTTCCACTTTAGACGAGACAGACACCCTCTCTACTTTTAAGATTAGGCTTAAAATTTTCCTTTTTGTTTAAGCATATTGTTAGAGTTGTTTCAGATGACCCTGAATCCTCCCTTAGTTGCACTATTTTCCTTCCAACAATCAGCAAAGTGCTTGCTCATAGGGGGTCATATGATTGTTGGGGTATTCTCTGTTTTCTTTGTATTATTATAGGGTAGGGTGACCAACCATCCTCTTTTCCCCGGACATGTCCACTTTTCACATTCTGTCCGGGGGGATTTTCGAGATTGATGAAAATGTCCAGGTTTTCCTACAGAGGACCCATATGTGTGACGTCATCCCTGAGCTGCTGCTTTGTGAGTTGTTGTTCTGCGCTCACAGACGGGACAGACAGCACACAGCAGCATGCCTGGTGATGTTTAAAAGATGCCAAAGCGCAACTGCAGCTTTTCAGACAAACTGCAAAAGAAATTTCCCTCGTACTGTCCTGGTACTGGTAATTTTTCTTATAAAGATGAGGCTTATTTCTTCACCATTATTTAATTCCAGAGGTTTTTAAGGTGATTTTTTTTTTGCCCTTGTTTACTTGTAACCTATATGACATTTTTGTTTCACCATTTATTAACCGCACAGAGAAGGCATCGTTTAAATATGTTAAAAATGTCTTTAAGCAAACAGTATTATTAAAGTTCTTCATGACTGGGCCAAGTGTCCTCTTTTTTGGAAATCAAAATATGGTCACCCTATTATAGGGTTTTTAACGTACAATGCAAAGCACCTTGAGGCAACTGGTGTTATGATTTAGTGCTATATAAATAAATACAATGAATTGAATTGAAAAAATTGTTTGACCACAGGCTTTCCTGTGTGGCATTTGCATGTCCTCCCTGTGCCTACATGGGTTCTCCCCAGGTGCTCTGGTTTCTGCCTACCATTCAAAGAAATGTCGGTTAGGTTATTTGGTGATTCTAAATTGAACATGAACATGTGTGAATGCGAGGGTGAGTGGCTGCCTCTCTGTTAACGCTTTGAAAGATTTAGGGTCCAGGCTATACTCCATCTCTCACAGCTGGGACAGGCTCAGTCCCCTGACACCATGAGTTAGATCACTGGTTAAGAAAGTGGATGGATCTATGGATAACTTGTTGAGCTTCCTGTTTATAAACACAATAGCAACAACAAAATGATATGTTGTTGCTGCTTTGTTATGTATGATATTTATTCCCCTTATATTGAACTGAGGACAGCATTATGACTCACTATCTCCTCTGGTATTATGAGACTGGATGGGCCAGGGCCGTGCTCATTGTTGTAGCTATATCTGCAACAAAATGTACAGTCCTTTTTAACATGTTATGAAACTTGTTATTTCTTCAACATGTGTTCCCGATTGCCATTTTGTAAAATGCTTTAAACTTAAATACACATTTAAAGCTGCCTGAAAGTTTGATGTAGCATGAGCTATGCTCAAAGACAAAAGTTCAGACATGATTCATAGCTTTGACATTTGATTTGGCTTTCTTCTTGTGGTGTGCTTCTGAGTTGAGGTTCCCATTTTGGGAGTACTAAAAACATTAAGAAACATTTTCTGTCATTTTCAGGAAAAGAAATCCCGTTGAAGGAGAATGTAAATGAAAGAGGGAACGAGAAAGATTCATACATAGTTCTGAGGGTGGGAATGGTGACTGGATGTCAGGCTCCTTGGGAGTCAGACAGCTTGGGGACCAAAATCACGAGGAAGCCTGAAGCAAGCTGCTTTTACTTAATTCTTTCTCTTTTGATGCAATGATTGTTTGAGCCCAGATGTTGGTTTTGCAAGTTTGCAGCATTTTTTTTGTTTTTTGTTTTTTTTACGGTAGTTCAAATATAATGTCAAAGCAGTAGTGTGTGTCTCCTGAAATGTATTCTGTTTAATCTCAATAGGAACCCATTCATAGTAATATGATTACCATCACCATAATAGGCAAATTATAATAGCCTGTCATGTAGAACGACTCGTGCTGAGTAGGCACGATGCATTTGACCTGTGAATAAGTGTATGTGTCCTCGTTTTTTCTCCTTCCCTCCTCTCATACACTTTATATATACCACATATATTTATATTTACTTCTCCTCCCTTTATCACTCTTTCACCACATCATTCTCACTCAGTCTCCCTGCGCGGCCTTTTTTATGTCTTTCTAACACACTCTTAATCGGTGATTACTGCAGCAAGAAAAGGTTAGGTGAGAATATTGATGGGATTTTGTTGTCATGGGAAGTGCTGAAGGCAAAAAGCAGCATCCGCTGAGTTTAATGATCCTGTTTGTTTGTGTGTAAATATGACGTAGTTTGTTAAAGAACTGTGGGCTTTTAGAGACGCACACACACATGCACACGCACTAACTTGCACACTATAGAAGATGGATGTCCCAGGTTCTCGGAAATGCCTCTCTGTCTCAATCTGTTTTCCTGAAAATGACAATGCGATGTGATCATACAGGATATATAGCTACACACAAACAAATACATGCAAAGCTACACAGATCAGGACATGTAAAAGACAAAGCGGCGTGGATTGGAAGACAGAGTAATAGAGACTGGAGGACACTAACATATGCACAGAAAAATACTGAAGTGCATCAGTATTTTTGAACCTTCATTTATTTGTTTTGGCCTACCTGTTTAATTCCCTTTAATCTTCATGTTTCTGAGGAAGCCCTCATGAAGTGAAGATGTCACCTTATCTTAAAGTTGTAGCATGCACCAGTGTGTGTGTGCGTGGATGTTTTGTGTTGTATGCAAGCAATATGATCAGTTAAAAATGTACAATTGTCTCTGCATGATGCTAATAATTACATTGTTTCTGGTATTCTGGCAGTTTTATCTCCCCCCCCCCCCCCCCCCCCCCCCCTCACACACACACACACACACACCACACACACACGCACACACATTGCATAAGAATAACTGTTCAGGTCGGTAAAATGGGCACATAGAAACTGTTGCTATAGAAACACCAGAATAAAAGCACCCTCCCTGGTAACGACACAAGTTTTCATTTCTTACTGAGAGATGGGAAAGGGGGTTTCACTCTTTGTGTTCTCTCCCTTTCTCCCTTTTTCCCTTCCCCCTTTGAAACTAAACAACAGCCTCTCCCACTTCTCTTTCCATGTTCCACTTTCATTCCATTTCTCGCTCACTCGTTTTCTTTCAACCTCCCCTTCTACTTCCTCAGAAGGGCCTGTTTCTGCTAGTCGGATTCATTGCAGTAGCGCACTTGGCCGTGACTGACAGATTTTGGGGTAATTTCATGTCCAGTGGCAGCAGGGCTCCTGGTGATGCACCTGCAGTGCTGATGCTAGAAGCTGGATTAGGAGGAATAAATTATAGGTATCAGTCTTGAAAAATCAGATCAGCTCCTTTAATCCCTTTTAACAGCGGTGTACTCTCACCCTACTCTGGTATTTTTGTAAGAGTCCAGAGGTAGTGCACAAACTGATTTGAAAGCACAAATTCACACTATTCCAAATATGCAACAAGTGAATAATAGTTTTGATGTGGGTTCAGCAGGTTTTCTTCAAGGATGAGGACTGTGTTAGCTGCTTTGAAAATATGCATATTCAAATTATAGGCTGCAGATGGATACCTGTTATGCTGCCTTCAGAAAGATGCAGAATTTAATCAGAGGAGCTGGGAAGCCCCTCATACATAATGAGCAATTTTAGCTGACAAATACTGAAAAAAAGCATTCCTGGTGTTTTTACATTTCACAAAAGAAAAAAAAGAAAAGAAAAAACCTATAAATGTTTTAAGATTAAAAAAAAAACATTGAGACTTTATTTATTTATTGAAACAGCATTGACCCAACTAATTTGTGTTGACATCCTTCTCTGGTCTGCTCTTTCCCTAATGTTGGCATAGCAGTGTCACTGCAAGCTACACCATTATTGAGCTCATGCAGGCAGGAAATTATCCACTTGCAGCAAGCAAATAAACCGCTTGCATCAGTGCAAGATTGCTGTGAGTAAACTGCTCCAGCGTGACATTATGTCTGCAAATATCTTATATGTGACACATTTTGCCAATATGCTGGTCTACATTTGGCTATGATAGGAAATTTGTCACAGCTTTGGGATTTTTAAGTAGCATAAATTCATTACTGTGAGCAAATTCAGCAATACTGAATGTTCATTACTTGTTGTGAATAAATCAAAAATCAATCTAAAAGTTTGCCAGTCTAAAAGTGAATGTGTTTTATCAGCAGTAGATTGAAACCCAATACTAGGTTAAAAAGTCAAACAAGTCTTTTTTTTTTTAAATCACATTTGCATTCTCACCTTTTCTAAATTGACCTCTCCCTACTTCAGATTAGTGTGAACAAAGAAAATAAAATACAGGTATTAAAAATTTCATGTAAAAAAAAAAAAAGAAAAAGAGGAAGATTGTTTTCAAATGGGGAGGTGGTGCACCAATGGTGTTCTGGGTTCAGATCTCCCAGTAGCCTAGGCAGGCTTGTCTACCTGTGTTTGAATGAATTCTCAAGTGGGTACTCTAGCTTCCTCCCACAGTTCCTCCTGCTGTTATAGTAACTGGTGAATCTAAATTGGTAGTTTGTGGTTTTTCTATTTGTCTGTGTTAGCCCTATTATGGACAGTGGACTTTTCTTGCCTTTTGCCCTTTGTCAGGTGGGATAAGCTCCAGCCACACCATAACCCAAAGGCAGGTTTATTCTTGTTTACAGAGATATCTGCAGACAAACATGATGAGAAGTTGCTCCTGTTTTGGTTCTTTTAAGTCCACTTGAAGGGCACGTGCACAGTTTGTGCATGGTAGTGTAGTGTCTCGGTGGAGTAGTCTGCATGGTCACGAAACACTGTCAGGCACAAAGATGTTTGCACAGAGCTACAGAATGTATGATGATGAAACTACATGCCTCTGACTCAAGCAGACCCTAGCATGCTTGTGGACAGGGAAATCATAACACAACTTATACGGATAAGCAGTAAAGGGTTGAAATTCAATTTTATGTTTTAATGTTTTAATTATTTTGGCTTACATAATGTTTACTGTTAAGGATAGGTTGCAGTCAACTAGGAAATCAAGCATCATTATGGATATTGCAATAACTTAAGAAAATCTTTATTACATTACCTTTTCTAGAGTCTTCCTGTGCTTCAGTTCCTTTCTATCTCTCCAATGTGTATTACAATGACAACATGTTTGCGCCTTCATTCCTCTCCGCTGGTTGTTTTTCCCTCTTGCAGTCTTAACTCCGCTTTCCCTTTTCACGCATCTTGCCATCTTCATTTAAACTTATACACTTCCAATTTCATTTCCTCTATTTGTGTATGTGTGTGTCTGTCTCTTTCGCTCTGTCTTTTGCACACACAACCTGCCAACTCATGTGAAACGTCAATGTCCCCACAGATGAATAACAAAGCGTACTGCAGCATATAGAGTATTAGGGCCCCAAGGGCAAACGTATGAATGCAAAGAGCTGCATTTGCACTCTTTACCTCTTTACCCCTTGCAGCATGTATTCATTTCTGCCTTTCTCCTCCATAGTATATCTTTTTTGTTTCTGTGTCTGGCTTAAGAATTTTGTGTTAGTTTTTCTTCCTTTAAACTTGCGCATATTTTCCCGTCTTTTTCTCAAAGGATCCGTGCTTGTATGTTCAGTGTTGTGGTCAGTTCGCTAGCTAACACACCTTACTGAAATCATATCCAATGAAAAGCAGCTTTTCTACTGCGTGTATGCATGTGTGTGAAGTTGCATGCATTTTAGCTCTTTATGCACATAACAATTATTGCACAAATTGGTCTTTCTGTCTGTTTTGATCCCCCTCACATTTTGTCTAATCCTGTTTCATAAACAAGGATACAAAAATCCACAGGTACCAATAAACTTTCAAGAGAAGTACACAAGGGAAAAAAAGAAGAAGGAAGGCCTATACACAAATACTAGAATTCACAAGCTCCAATTAATTTCATTGGAGAATGGAAGTTACATTTTTTGCAACTAAATTGTTTAAACCTGGTCATCATTTCAGAAGCATAATGCTGTGACAGTGAAAGCTCAGGGTTAAAGACATACACTTTACCAAATTATTTTTTTCATAAAACATGGAGTGTATACTATGAGTCATCAGTTTAAATGAAAAATGCTTTGGGCCTAAACACTTCTATCGACAATGGTGCAGACTGAATGGCACCTATTGTAAGAACAGTCTAATTATGTTTACATTTGGAGGTTTTTACTTCTTAATTCCCTGCTGATCTGGTATAAATAAAGCAAAATAAAGCTCCAGCTGTAACAAGCCCATAATCTGGTGCCAGACCCATTTTAATTTTATTGTGCATTCAAATGAAGTAGTATTTTTAAGTAATTATGTACCCATAGTATATGACCTGTATACTTGATGACCTCCTAAAGTGTTATCTGCTGTTTTTCACTACTTGATGGACACTTGAGTGACAAAAGGCAATGTTGTAATATTGTAACTAAACAATTATTGCTAACAAGCCATAGCATATATTTTTTTTATTTATTATACACTATGTATTATTTGTTATTTGCATTTTTATTTCTAAATTCTTCAGTAGGAAAGATGATGTTTTGTATTTGTTAGATTTTTATATTAGTTACCTCATTTGATCAAAAACTGATTTAATTTGAATCTCTGTTTTAGTAGATGTAAGTTTAGTTCTGTGAACTTACATTTCTGTAGAATTATTCTAACGCATATTTATTTTTGAGGTCTGTTCCTGAGCAAAAGCAAAATGACAAAATATGACAAGTCTATCTTTATTTAGAAATAAGCAAAAGAGAATCAAAGACTTCATCAATAAACACATTTCTTTTATTTTTCATTATTTTTTGTTTCATTTTTTTTATTTACTTATCTTTTCTCCTTGTTACTATGTGGAGTGGTATATTCTGATTGTAAATTGTTGTTTGGTTTGAGTTAGGACTGGAAATAAGTGTTAATGTTAGTTTGTTCCTTGACTTTTGGTGACCACTTGCAATATAAGTTGGATTGTAGATAGGGGGCAGGGTTTAATAAGGATATATTCTTCTGCCTGCTCCTTTTCACACGTGGTTGCAGTGCTTTACTGACAGAAAGTGTAGTTGGTTTGTTTGAAAGAGCTAACTGTGGAAACTGTTGACCAAGTGTGAAATAAATAAATGAAATGAAATTTAAATAAAGCTATGCCTGCACTATGGGGTGCTTCATCTAAGTACAGCATATACGCTTTAATGATCACTTTGTGCACAGACAGTTTGTGTATCAATTTGTCTGCAGCGTTAACAAGATGCTAGCATGATATTCAGGCAGCTGGTTAGCATTAGCTGCTTGGTAGGGACAGGCTAAACAAAGTAGAACCCACACACTGACACAGGCTGTGCGTGTGTGAATGAAGGCTGTGTGATTTCACAGACTAATGTCAGACTGCCAGCTAAAATATTGATTGGTAAATGGACTGCACTTACAAAGTGCCTTTCTACCTTTAAGAATCAAGCGCTTTACAATTGATGCATCTTATTTAAACATTTGAATGAATGAATGAGTTAACAGGGGGTGATTACAAGCAAAGTTTTAAGATTTGAAGTTGCACGATATGGAATTTAAGGTGAACAATACAGCGATCAATCCCAACATTAAAACCACTGACAGATGAAGTCAATTACATTGATCATCTTGTTACAATGCAATGAACACTAAAACAAAAACAAAAGTAAACAAAAGTGTAAAAAAAAATTCCAAGAAAGAGCCTAAACTCCTGTTTTCTGGCTGAAAGTGTGATTATGCCGCTCACCGCTCCACCTGCTACCCCACCTGCCTCCTTATGCGGGCTTTTGTTGGTTGTTATTCTTCCTCACCTCACAAAATGGTTTTCTGGACCCTGCATCTAGGAAATGATACTAAAAGGCTGCCAGGTGTGTTAAAATTTGAAAAGAGGTCCTGACCAAGCGTCAGCATGTAAAGAGTTGGGAGTGAAATTGTGCTGAAAATACTTTAATAAACTCCAGGTTTGAAGTAAACATTTCATGCGGTCCTATAAATGCACCGCTCACACCTAGAAACCACTAAATAAGATTTATATTTATTGAGAGAAGATGCAAATGCAAAGACTGATCATGTGACTTTCAGAATCAGCAGAATAAATGAAATAAGAGGATATTTCTGTCAGGGTTCCTGGGTCGGTGACCCAGTGCTGTCTGTTTTGTTCATGTTCAGTTTATTTTGCCACTTCCTGTTTCATTTCCTGTTTGTTCCTGTGTCACCTCGGGCCTTTCTCAATATGCGTACTTGTGCGTACTTGCGTTCTTGTGTACTCGTGATACGTCATCAGTCGGAGACCAAGTACTGTTCCAATTCGAAGTACGCATCAAGCCGAGAACGCGAAAAAGTCCCGGATGTGTTCTCGCTCCGCCCGTTTTATCGCGCATGCATCGGTGGTGACTTGTGTGGACTTGGTACAGCTAAATATCCCAAGAAGGCATTTCGTCCAAAACTCAAACGCGGCAATGGCGGACGAGCGGGGCTAAAAACTTTTAAAAATTACTCTTTCTGGGTCACAAAATAAACTTTTAAGTTCTTTTCAAGCGAGAATGTAGCTGTGTAAACTTCAAATATCTGCTCAGTTTATCAAGATATCATATATTTCCAAACGAGGTCCGACGTTTTCGGAGACGTCTGTGACCCGCCAGCTCCATAGCAGACAGCGAGGTCGAGGATTATTACAGCCGGCGAGAACAGCCGACTCACGGCAGATCGTTTTCAACCCCCCCGCGGTCTTTTCGCTACTCAGGTTAAACAAACCCCAGTAGCTGTCTATTGTATTGAGTGTCCACTAAAATAAAAATAAAAGCGTTCTAACATCTCACCTGCTTGTTTTTATTAAGGTATGTACACGTATGTACATGTACACTATTTTTATTAATAGAGATTTCACTAGTGAGGTTAAACATGATATATAAGTCACTTAGATCACTTCTAAATGTTAATGTTTGGCTTATTTCGGCTTTTTATTTGTTCCTGAGTAAACCGGTTTGACTGTGATTAAAGTTAAGCTTCATAACATATTACTCACAGTTAAATTAAGGACGGCAGTAAAAACTCCGGACCTGTGACATCATCAAGTACGCTGGTGTTCCAATTGTACAAATCGCGAGTCAGTGCTCGCGTTCTCGGCGAGTCCGTACTTCCGTGCGTTCTCGGTGAGTACGTACCCGCCGAGAACGCGAGTACGTACTCGCGTACTTGAGAATTGAGAAAGGGCCCTCGTCTCGTGCCATTAGCCAGATTATGTTCAGCTGTGTACTCACCGGTCTCTCATTATCATCCTCATCAGTCTGTGTATTTAAGTCTTCTGTTTCTACTCGTTCTTTGTCGTGTCATTGATGTTTAGGTTATGTTGTTGTTTCCGCCAGTGTTCGGTCAGCCAGTCAGTCAGTCAGTCAGTCCGTCCTTCGTTCATTCATTCATTCAGTCAGTCGTCCAGCCAGCCATGTCCTTCCTCTGTTCTGTGTGTTCACTCCATCATCAATAAATCACCCAGCTTCACCTACCTGCGAGTCCTGCGTTTGGGTTCCTTCTTCCTCGCCTCCACTCCACAACGCCTGACAGAATGACACGACCCGTGCCACGAAGACACGATTGGGACCCAGCGGACTCGGACCTCTACGAGCGGCAGGTGGCAGCGCTTTCCCGTTGGGCAGAGGTGGTCAGGGGAAAACAGCGGCTCTTCGCGGAGAGAGAGCACGTCTTCGAGGGGACTCGCCTGGCTCTGGGCAGGCCTCGGAGACGCCGCGTTCCCCCACCTGCTGCCTCACCTGCCCCGGAGCATTTGCCGCGGAGAGCGGACGTTTCATGCCGCGTTTCGGCCGCTCCCTCTCTCGCCGCTCCGCTCCTCGTTCACACACCCGCCGCCTCATTCGCCGGACCTCCACCTTCGCCAAGGCACCGCGGCTACGCCTCCCACCTCGGCTCCATGGAGGCTACCGCGCCAGAGGCTCAGCTGTTTACCCCGGCCGCTTCCTCTTCCCGGAGAAAGCGGCGCACACGCCGCCACAATATGGACTATTTTCAACAGCTCCCGGTGGTGAGTTCCACTAACTGTTTTCCACATCCGTCATCCGATTATTCTCATAAAACACATAACAGCTCCACCACCGATCCATGGGGTGTTTCCCTCCTGGAGGATGTAGACTGGGAAGATTTTTTCTGCGCTGCTCCCACAAAGACTGTAAATCGTGGTGGCAGAAAAAACAGACCGAACCCTGATAAACCTGCCAGTAGCACACACCCGGTCACCATTTCCACACCCGTCACTCAGCCATTCCCCACCAGCACGGCAGCCCAGATCTGGCCTTCCTCTTCAGCCATTTCACCTCCTCAGATGTCTAGGGCCCGGCCTACACCCACACCGGTGCCAGCTCCCAGGAGGAAGGCAGCTGCGACGCAGTCTACCTCCACATCCACTCTTGTTTCCCGGGTGGGGGTGACTGGTGTCCAGCCACCTCCCGTGCCTGTCCCAGCGCCCAGGCTGAGGGCAGCCTCAACCCAGCCTGACCTCCCTGGAGGCTTGGAAGAGCTAACCGGCCCACCTACTACTTCACCTCTTCATCCACCTCCTGATCCAACCTTTCACGCCCTCGCACTGTCCCTGGTTAGGCTAGCTGAGGTGTCCCCTGCTCAGGCACCAGCCTTATTAGCCCAGGCCGCAATCTTATCCCCCTCGGTAACTCTGTCATTAGCTCAGCCATTAGCATCGCCAACCTCTGTTCATCCCTTAGCTTCCCCACTCCAGTCAGTTCACTCACCTGCTGTTCAGCTTCCACTCCAGTCAGTTCACTCACCTGCTGTTCAGCTTCCACTCCAGTCCCCTGTAGTCCAGTCGCCTTCTCCCGTCCAGTCAGTCCAGTCGCCTTCTCCCGTCCAGTCAGTCCAGTCGCCTTCTCCCGTCCAGTCAGTCCAGTCGCCTTCTCCCGTCCAGTCAGTCCAGTCGCCTCCCGTCGCCTCCCGTCCAGTCAGTTCAGTTCCCGGACCTGCAGCCACCGCACCCAGAGCCAGCTGTGAGCCCTCCTGCTTGCCAGCCAGGGGCCTCCGCGCCCGCTGGCCCGGCCGCTCTCCCGCCAGGGGCCTCCGCGCCCGCTGGCCCGGCCTGTCTCCCGCCAGGGGCCTCCGCGCCCGCTGGCCCGGCCTGTCTCCCGCCAGGGGCCTCCGCGCCCGCTGGCCCGGCCTGTCTCCCGCCAGGGGCCTCCGCGCCCGCTGGCCCTGCCTGTCTCCAGCCAGGGGCTTCCGCGCCCGCTGGCCCTAAAGCTGTGGCTCCGTCACCCCCGGCTCCCGTGCCGTCACCTGGTCCAGCCTCAGCTTCAGCTTCAGCGTCTGCTTCGCCTGGGCCGGACTCAGCTCCAGCTTCAGCGTCTGCTTCGCCTGGGCCGGACTCAGCTCCAGCTTCAGCGTCTGCTTCGCCTGGTCCGGACTCAGCCTCTGCTTCAGCTTCTGCTTCGCCTGGTCCGGCCTCAGCCTCGTCGCCAGCTTCAGCTTCGCCTGGTCCTGCGGCTGCCGCACCGTCGCCCCAGCCACGTTCTGGACGTCATCGCCGTCGCGGCCGCCCACCGGACCTGCTCAGCGGCCGTCGCCGTCTTCCTCGCGGCCGCCCACCGGACCTGCTCAGCGGCCGTCGCCGCCTTCCTCGCGGCCGCCGCCGCCTTCCTCGCGGCCACCCACCGGACCTGCTCAGCGGCCGCCGCCGCCGCCTTCCTCGCGGCCGCCCACCTGAACTGTCTCGTCTCGGCCGCCGGCCTCGCGGCCGCCCACCTGAACTGTTTCTGTTTTGGACTCCGTCCCTCCGTCCTGGGCCCCCTCCGCCCGCCCTGTTCTGGTTTTTCTTTCTTTTGGCCGTCGGGTGCCGGCCTTTGGAGGGGGGGGTACTGTCAGGGTTCCTGGGTCGGTGACCCAGTGCTTTCCGTTTTGTTCATGTTCAGTTTATTTTGCCACTTCCTGTTTCATTTCCTGTTTGTTCCTGTGTCACCTCGTCTCGTGCCATTAGCCAGATTATGTTCAGCTGTGTACTCACCGGTCTCTCATTATCATCCTCATCAGTCTGTGTATTTAAGTCTTCTGTTTCTACTCGTTCTTTGTCGTGTCATTGATGTTTAGGTTATGTTGTTGTTTCCGCCAGTGTTCGGTCAGCCAGTCAGTCAGTCCGTCCTTCGTTCATTCATTCAGTCAGTCGTCCAGCCATGTCCTTCCTCTGTTCTGTGTGTTCACTCCATCATCAATAAATCACCCAGCTTCACCTACCTGCGAGTCCTGCGTTTGGGTTCCTTCTTCCTCGCCTCCACTCCACAACGCCTGACAATTTCACACCAACTTTTTAAAATGAAGTTTAAACTAGCTTCCATTTTTAGGTCTTCCTGCTACAACAGTCATTGTTTCAAAGCTCAAAAGATACCTAAATAAATTAAATTAAATTATAGTGTGAAAAGAGCATAGTGATAAATGAAGGTTGTTTCATAGACATGAGAGCGAAAGAGAAAGGAGGAAGATAAGTGGATAATTTTCACAGCAGGAAGAGTTTCTAATGGAAATTAACATAAAATTATAAGGGACACACCTGGACAGGGGAGGCTTTGATTCCTTTATGAAGGTATAATTTGGGTTTCCATTTCTGTGTCTGTGTGTGTGTGTGTGTGTGTGTGTGTGTGTGTGTGCGCGCAGGTCTATCCCAATGATGCATACACCTGCACATAAATAGGAAGAAATGACAAACAAAACTGCATACAGGTTAATGTGTGAAACGAAAATGTGTCTTTTAATGTAGTTATCTGTTTACTCGTGCGCGTGTTTGTAATGTTTATTTTAATCACTGTGCATTTTTTTTTTTTTAGTTACATCAACAAAAACTATTGGCCAAGATCAAAACCTGGCTCATACAGTGAAAGCATGAAGGAACAGTAGGTATAAGGGTTCAGATTTACTAAGCGAAAGTTTGAGCCATGCCTCGTTTCGGTATGTTTTGCTTGGAAAATGGGAAACAAGCACAGTGATTTGTTGAAACATTCAAACATGTAGCTAAAAACAGTATATAAGGCAAAAACTGAGATTTGTCAGTATTGGGTATGACCATCTTTATTCTACAAAACAACCGTATTTCTCTTTGTAATTTCTTTAAGTAGTCTTCAGGAATAGTTTTCCAGGCATCTTGCAGGATATTCAAAGCTCTTCTTTGAATGCTGTTGCCTTTTGTTCTGCTCTCTGTCAAGATGATCCCAGACTGCTTCTTTAATGGTGGGTCTGGGATCTGGGGAGGCCAATCCATGACTGTGTGTTCGTCTATCCGGGTATGCTTTTACTGTATTGGCAGATGCTGATCAGACATTTTCCTGATCGTACTGCATGGTGGATGAAAATCTGATGGTACTTTTCTGTGTTTATAATTTGCCAAGATCTCCAACACCACTGCCTGGCAGCTCAACACCATGACACAGCCTTCACTATGTTTTACAGATGTCTGAAGACATTCATTGTTGCACCTCTTTCCTGGTCTCAAGCTGACAATGATTTGAAGCTGACAATCAGCCTTTTCTGCCCTTTCCCCTCCTTAAGAATAACTTCTTGACAGCCAGTCAGCAGATGGAGCAACTGAATGGCCTGGTGCTATGTCACGTCTCTGCTGTCAAGGAAATTACTTTCAAGTATTGTTTATCTGCTGTAGATAGTTTATTTTGGGCATACCGATTCTTCTTTTGCCATCTACTTGTCCAGTTTCCTCAAATTTTTTACGTTTTTAAACTGCACACTATGCTGAGATGTGCATATGGATATGAAAGGTGATTGCTCTTCAGGTTAAGTATTATATACTTATAAACTATAAAATAAAGCAAGATCGCAACATTAGCGTGTATCCCAAGGTCTTTTTCCTTACTGATAGATGGTTGTTATCAGTTAGCAACAATAAACACTGCATTTTAATAAAAAAAAACAAAACACCAAAACAAACTCAGAAACAGAGACTGGGACAACAACAATAAAGGTGTCTTTAAAGACTAAAGCTGTTACTTGTGATGGATCATAGAGGGGGAAAACAATTGGTGATGTTTTTATTTAGAGAATAGAAAACCACTGTTCACTTTTCAATGGCCGCAGGACCACTTTCTTTCATTCGTTTTTGGGTTTTTTTTGTTTGCAGTAAAAACAGCATTATTGTCAGATGAAACAAGCAATTGATTTCCAGTGTCAGTGAGAAAGATAATACTTAGAAAGGGATAAAATTACAGAGAACAAGTGTAAGCGAAAGACAAAAACAAATGCAGATGTGGGACTTTGAGGTGCCAGGCTTCTGTTTTTTCATCAATGACAGAGTGACCCAATCTTGATCGCTAGTTTCAGTTTATATTACAATATCTCAGCATAATAGCACTATTTACTACATACCAACACGCTCCAATACACCTAAGGCCATATCGCCTCATACATGCAGACTCAAAAACACACTTATAGACAAAACACATATAGGATTGCTTACATAGCTTGCTTTCAGCACCCACTTTGCTTTGCTGAGCTCTAACACACATTCAGGAGGTTGCTGAGTTTGTTGATTTAAAATGTTTCCAGCTAGCTTTGACCTTAGATCCTATGCATGTTTCTGCTGGATAATTTGTGTGTGATTTCTTGTGTGCTGACTCTGGCTTGTGGGGGCATATCATATTTCTGGGGTTACTTTTCAAGAATACAAAGAAATTCATACATTTGATTTCTGTTGTTGTTGTTTTAGCCTATCTCCAAAATAAGTGAAAAACTGAGCATACTGCCTCTTTTTTTAGACACAGTGCATGCTAGGGGGGCATCAGCGATTTTCATTGTCACATCTATTCTAGTAAGATGGCTCTGTGTATATTTGCATGTTTTCCTTCATTGGCTGATGCACTCCTACATGGTGCTGGAAGAAAAACTAAAAGTTAATCTAAAGGAATGTTACTTTTACACACACAACTTTACTTTGGATTGACATTAGTTATGCAAGATGCTGATTTCTTTCTTCTTTCTCCTGCCACAAAATAAATAAATAACAATACCAAACCTTGTGATTGTGTGCGCATGGGTTCTTTGTTAGTTACTCCCTCAGCTGCTCATTAATGTAACTATCTTTCAGCCACTCACATGGTCAAACTGTGGCCAATCAACTCAATGCAATAAGACACAGATAGGAAATACCTGACTGACAAAGGTTTATTTTCATTTTTTACCAACTGTTGGTGTTAACAGTACCACTACAATTTTTCTATTGTGGATTTTTTTTAGTAAAAAATAAAAATAAAAATGCAGTTTTCCTGTACCTGTGATCCATATTTCACATACTGTCAAAGTGCATGTCAGAGCACAGCTATGAGATTGCTATGACAACCACATGCACTGTCCATCGTGCTGAAATGAGTTTCATTAAAATGGAAAATTCAGTTTAATGTTTCATTGTTAATTTTAATTTAATTTAACAATGAAAAAACGACATCAACAATATTTTCAGTGCAGGGCCATCATCCCTCTCCTTTCTCCTTTCTTCAGCCATTTCTCTTTGAAACCCATTGCGCAGGCTGTGAAATTCCTCCCACTGACACCACAATTTCCCACAGAGCAAGTTTAGAATTAGTTGGTATAGTGATCTGTACGTCTTTATCACAACTTCATCTGTCATTCAAAATAAACGGACACAAGTGGAGAAACGTCTCACTCTCCCAGCATGCACTCTTAAAGCTCTGTGATGCCTCCTCTGTACAGCAATAACTGACACCATATAAAAGAAAGAAGAAAGTACTCTTGCATAAAAACTTCATGGAGGTACACTTTTGCTTAGAAAATAGTGCCAAAACTAAGCAAACATTGGAATTTAAATTTTCTCACATTGAGGCTTTGTTTCCACTGCCATTAAGTTTCCAACAAATCACCTATTGCAGATTTAAAGAACCAGTTTAATTGATGTGACACATGATGTTGCATGAATCCATAACAGTTCAGTACTGCTTCATTTGTACCTACAGATCTATGGTGACGCTTCTAGGTTCTGGGCAAAACTCTTCTAACTTGCCATAGGGTTTCCTTACCTCCCTCTTTTAAACTCAAAACAGCTTTTATCGATCGTATACTTTGTCACAATGCACCCTGTCTGACTAAGGCAAACTCAGGTAATACCAAAACGAGAGGGTTTAAAAATATCTGTACTGTGACTTTCAAAATGTACCAAACAAAACAGTCACACAGTCGTGTTCTAGTCTTGTTCTTTTTTTAGTCTGAATGCATGTTAACATTCCAGCACTGTCAGTCCATTTTGACTTCAGGTCCCTGTGTGGAGTACAAAGATACAGTAACATCTCAGTCACCTTTTTTTACTTTGATATGAGAGCCAGTCATGTCATTGAAATTATTTGAACATAAAAAGACAATCTGCACAACTCTTTTATTTCTTGTCTTTGGTAATGAGCTGTTATTGTGGCACATTTCCGCACTGCATTTGCCAACACTTCATAAAAATGCCCCTCGTGCTTTGGCGTGACTGGACTGACATCAGCTCCCTAAACCCCAAACAAATAAGTATGGGCTGCTCTACTGAGACTTTTGGAGCAAATACAAATAATGGATTGACAGAATTTCCACTGGTGCTTATGAACAACCATGTCTGCAGGCACACTAATACTGAAAAATTAATAACCTGGTTTCTAAACATTTTCGATGATGAATCAGATCTACTTTACAGTTTTCACAGATGGAGAAAGAGTGGTAGTAAGACCAATGACGTACTTTCAAATGATTTTTAGTTTGAAGTTTGTGTTTTGTTGTGTAGCTTCAGCTAGATTTTAATCCTGTGATTCATTTTCATTCACTTTAATCAGATCATAATTATTGAGCTGTAGGTTAAAAGATGATTGATTGCATATGCAGACACTTGGTTTTCCTCAGAAATTCAGATGGTTGGCTTTTGAAAGTGAAAATTATATATATATATATATATTTTTTTTTTCCACAATGTACATAGAAACACATCGTGTGCATTTCTCTCCCGTGATCTCCTTTTTCCCCCCTTTATCATTATTTCAGCCTGCTCTATCTCTGATTGTGTGTCTGTCTCTCTCACACACACACACACACACACACACACACACACACACACACACACACACACACACACACACCATTAATCCTATCTATCTCTGCTATCTTCAGACAGCAACCCCTATTCCTTGCTGACAATGTTTGGGATTTACTCTGGATGTAGCCTTGATTCTTCCTGTGTGACTCTGTGTGTTTTTCCATTTGTGTGTGAGCGTGAGTGTCATATGGAGCATGATACATGTCTTTCAATATCCATTGGTTGTTATGGTGACTGGTATTAGAGCATATGCTCTCCCTTACCTTGCATTTGTTTAGCTGCCCTCTTCTTATTGTCGGTGCACATTTGGTTAACATTGAGTACATTAATATTGAATTTGACATATCGCCCCTTTGATTTAATTGACAAAAAGTTTATATTCTGTTTGTTCAGTGTTTATTAGTTTGTCAGTTTGCACTTGAATGATTTTTGTGGCAAAAGCAAATATTGCACAACATGATCTTGGCCTCAAAAAGTAAAATCACCGAGTTGAAATTTTGGGCAAAAGACTATCTGCATTCAAAATCATCACTTTTCTGCACACCCTCATTAAAATAAATGTAATTCTAATTAAAAAATATGCGTGCTTACTCTTAGTAAAGTGAACTTAATGATGGCTGTAAAAGGATTCAAACTAGAGAACAAGTGTTAGAAGTAACTGCCTACACAGGAGCACAGGAGAAAGTATTTTCCAAAACAGTTTTTAGCATAGTTAACTGCACAGATGGACTTTCATACTATTTTCCAGAGACCTGCTTTTATCCCCAGTGAGCACCAGCTAAATGGCCTGAACGCCTGAATCTATCTGCAGCCCCACTTACTTAAACAGTTTGACAGGGGGGCTGACAAAGACCGTGATAGAGAGAAAGACAGACAGAGAGAGGTTGTGGTATTTGTTCTTTGTGTGATAAATATAGCAGGTGAGTGGGTGGAATGAAAACAACCTAACACTCTAGCAGGATAAGAGAGGAAACACAGAAGATAGATATAATGATACCAGGAGAGAGACAAAGTGACGTAGTGATAATAATACTGAGGAAATGAGAAAGAAGCGTAATGACGCTTAGGGAAAGATGAGATGATGCTAATACAAAGATAATTGTGGTGAACGAGTGATGTACAGAGAGCAGATTGGATGAAGGGATGAGAGAGCAGGATAGAGGCAGAAAGAGGAAAAAGGATGGGGGTAATGATGACGGAGCTGGGGGAAGAGATAGAGGAATTGAGCTGCAGGGAGGAAGACCACGAGGTAGACAGAGATGCATGGAGAGAGGTACAGGCATGGTGATAACACCGGTGTAATAAAGAGAGCAAGAATGGACAGAAGGTTTAAGAGAGGAAGATATAGAGAGAGGAGATGGAGAGAGATGGAGGGTTGCAGAGAGACAAACATAATGTGGGAGAGACACAATGATTCTGACACAGAGATAATGAAAAAGAGGGAGGGGGTGGTACATGAGAAGAGTGAGGGGGAAGAAGCAACGAGGAAAAGGAAAAGAGGATACCAGGAAAACAGACAACAGATTCCTTCCCTCTCCTCTCCTCTCCTCTCTACTTTTTCATAGCTGGTATTGAATCACTGCAGTCAATAGTTCTACACAGCGTAACTTAGAAAGATGCATTTGATTTGTGGCCCAGCACGCTGTGGAAAGAAGAGGCCAGCATTTGATTTATGAGCCAGGGACCTTGCGGTCAAGTTCACTACAGCTCTCCACCTCTCTGCTGCTTCTCAGCACCTAAAATTTAACAGTCTGTCAGATTGCTATGTAGATTTTTTCATTGCACAGTCAAACCATTATCAAACAAAGCAGACTTTGTTTGGGTATGGAGGGCGGATGTGATTAAGAAATAATTCATTTTCCGCATTGCAAAAAACTATTGTACAAGTGGAAAAGCATCAAGTTGCTCTGGCTTTCCTGCTGACATTTGTCGTGCAGTTCCTGTGAATGCCTGTTACAAATAAGAAAAGCATCAAGCATTCTTTTTTTTTTTCACCTGGGGTATCTCACAGCAGTATTGCTGTGCAGGCTTACTTGCATAATAATTAAAAGCCTCACAAATACCATGTAAAATCCTCAAATCTGTGGGATCTAAAGCAAACAAAATGTACATCTAAGACTTAGCCCTGTGTAGATACAGACTGGCAGTGTGCATATTAGCATTTGCATTCACGTCAGCACTTGATTACACAGTGTGCAAACGGCACCACATTTTTATCCGCCTGTGTCTGAAGTGGCTATTTCACTCGCTACTTATAGACACACACAGAAATTGTCACACACACACACGCAGATCTATCTCTTTTTTTTAATTCTGTCATACTTAGCAAATAGCAAACTCAGGGTCTATATCTACTAGCTTTTTGCTTCACGACAGCAGTTCAGCTTACCATTCTAATGATGCTTAAAGTTATGCATTACTAGAAATGAAGACGATTTAAGTGAAGAGTGGGTGCTGATTATCCTGGGTCTGTCAGCTAGGTCTCACCTCAGCTAGTTGAAGTCAATGAGCAGGACATTTTCACTGAATATATAAGGTTGGTGACTTCTGGTGCATGTTGATTGATTGATTAATTGATTGATTGATCATTTATTTCAAGCATATGTATAGATATATATAAGACAGAGCATAATTTAATGCAAAAATTTGATACATAAAATGGCTTGCTGTGCAGTTAATGTACTAACACACTGTGAGCCAAGTTTTTACTCTAATTTTGGTGAATGAAATTCTAGTACTTGTTTGTATACTATGAAAGTATCACAGTCTTTGATAGGAATCAGTGTCTCTGCTTTCTACGAACAAACATGAAACTGTTTAGTGCTCAACTTCCCTCACCAGCAAAACCAGAATGGTGATTGGCCACAATACTTATCCAGATATGAGTCCAGAAGCAGTGATGTTAGAGTTGGTGTGTCAAGCTTTTATGTAAAGTCCATGGTACTAACGTAGAACTAGAAGTATATACCATCTTTTCAATCTATTATCATGTTATTAGAGCACATTTGCACATTGAAATTGATGTGTATAACCTTTGTCTTTCATATTATTGGCAAGTTCTGATAACCAAAAGCTCATTTTATGCTACTTTTAAATTAAAAAAAGTTGTTGGAATGACAGTGTTTGTTAGAAAGGAGGCCACAGTTGTTTACTCACTGGTGGGCCACAAGTGTTGGGTTTTTGCTTCTGAAAAAACAAATTACAGGATTTACTTCCCTGATGTAAATAGGTAGCATAGCTAAGAACACACTACTAACAGTAGAGGATAAACAAAGTGCTTTTTACTGAAATGCCCCGAGTATGATGCTTACAATATGGTATCCGGGTTGATGTGCATATCCGCTGAATTCTTCTTATCCCATCTGCTCAAGAGGGGGATCTGGCAGCAGAAGAGATGGCAGACAGAAAGAGAGAGACAACTGAAGACAGAATAAGGTACAGCCACAGATACGGCTGAGGGGGAGAGGTGAACTGGGTTGGAAACACAGTGAAGAACAATCTGAAATTAATCTGGACGCTCCAGATGGTTTGAAGTTAGCGTGTGAGCGCACATGTATGTGTGCTTCTCACTTCCTGCCAGCTTCTCCATTTGGGCTTGTGTGTAGGTATTTACGTATTTGTGTGTTTTCGGTTTCTTCAGAGATACAACAACATCTGGTATGTACTCAATGAGCAGGTTCTGATATTAGCCTGATGGAAAAAATACAAAAATACAGAAGAAGAGCCTCACAAACATTTTGCTAACATTTGGTTGACTGGATTATGACCCAGTGAACAGGGAATGGAGTGTGTGCATGTCTGTGTTTGTGTGAAAGCTACCATTCCTTACTTAGCTTATTTTAACTGTTTCATGTTTGATTTACTTTCCTGGTGACTCTAAGTAGCATCCACTACTTCTGTTAAGTGATCCTAGATTTTTACATTTTGAAAACAGCTTTAATTATAATAGCTATATTTTCCTTATATTGAATTATAGAATTATATTGAATTAGCCTGCTATTTTAATTCTTTAGTATATATGTCTGTGCAAATAATGTTCATGTGTACATGTATATATTTAAGTTTGAAACACTGATTGTAACATAAAAATTGCAAACTTTGGATTGCATGAATTATATCGTATAAAGATTTTTTCTATAACTCTAACTGGAGGACTGTGTGTGTTCATGTGTCTGTGCTAAAGTTAAGTCATGACTAATTGAATCATCTTAATTTTGGCTTTTTTGTGATTATGAACCCTTTCCTCCACGGGTTGATGATTTAGGTTTCCACTGATCAATGTCACATCATTTTGGTCCTTAACAAATTACACAGTGTGAGAAGTGTCTATATAGGTCTATATAGGGTTAGAATATATGTTCTACATTTATTCATATCCATCTATTTAGTGATGGGATGGATGGAAGTCTAAGGGTTCTACAAGGTCTTACATTTGCAAGTGTTTGATGTGTGAATGTTTAATGTCAAGGGAGTTTACTGAGCGAGCAATGTGATCACATAGTGGATGTGATTTAAAAAGCTTCATATAGTATTTTTGTGCATGTATGAGTCTATATGAGTGTATGTGTTGTGGTAGGTTTTTTTCTGGATGATCATGTTTCTGAGACTGACAACACTGAGAGGATGGAGGCTATGAAATCTGAATATATGCCATGTGTGTTCATATTCAAGTGCTTTGCATGAAAGCTTTGAATGGCATATGCTACTGTGTCGAGGGAGGCTGTGAGACATGTCCTGCATTATATTTGAGTTGTGTGTGAGGACATGGGCTTGTTAACACTGGGCTTTGCATACTGCATATATTTAAGCTCTGCTCGATTTTTGCTTCAGATATACTATCCATTACAATATTTCTAAAGGGTGTGGAGCACAATGTATAAAAGAATGTACGTTTAACTTTTTGGGAGTTTGAATTGTTTGCATATTCCCTCTTCATCATACTGTTTTAATCTCTGTGCAAAACTAAATCTGAAGAATGCGTGGAACCTGATCGTATCCTTAAAATATATTTATTGTATAATGTATACTTTAATGCTGGATGTACATTTTCTTACATGTCTTATCTCTTTCTCTTCTAGCTGAGTCTTGTGGTGGTGTAGTCCAAGGTCTGAATGGCACCATCGAGTCACCTGGTTTCCCCCATGGTTATCCCAACTACGCCAACTGTACATGGCTGATAATAACAGGGGAGAGGAACCGAATCCAGCTAACCTTCGTCACTCTGGCGCTGGAGGAAGACTTTGATATTGTATCGGTTTATGATGGACAGCCCTCACCTGGCAACTTAAAAATGAGGTTAGCACTCTCTGTCTGATGTGGTTTCCTATTCCTCTTTTTTCTCAGTGTCTTCCCTCTTTCCAACCTAATCTCCCTGACTCACACAGTTTGAATGTACACATCCTGATTCATCAGCAATGTTCATATATCTACTTGGTACTTGGACCGTTGTATATTTTGTTGGCCATCTTTTCTTCAAAATTTAGAAGAAGACTTAGCTCTAATCTGTCTGTCAATGTTAAGACAGGTAAAATAACAAGAAAATAAACCAAGCAGACACTTTTAATATTACAGATGTTGGGAACACTGATTACTGTCTACCTAAAGGAGCACAGCGCCGAGGGGTATAACATATTTTAGTTTCTGCATATTAGTGTATAGGAAACAAAGATATGGTGTATAAACAACTCATCACCTAAGATTTCAGGTTACTAATGACTACTGTCTTTTAAAAGTGAGTTCAAGAACTTGCAGGAATGAGCTTCATTGATTAAATTTGGCTTATTGCCCAATTCAGCATAATCTGAATAAAGTGCAGCTGCTCCATAGAAGTCCACTTACCTCCACCTTATACTTATGCCTTTGTGATACGTGCTGGAACTCCTCCAGCATCTCAAAATAGTTACAAGAGGGCAAAGTCACAGAAGCAAGTTTGGCGAATAGGGCAGGTGTTTAATGAAATGTGCATAGGTGTAAGAAAGTGCAGTAGTACATCCAGTTTAGATGCCTCAGGTATTCAGATGTGGAGATCCCCAATGCAACTCCTCTGGTGGTTAAGGACTCTTAGCCAGTACACGTGCTTATGAGTTAATAACTAGAAATTGCTGAGCTCATCTGGACTTTGTTCCACTCTAGAGTCTCTCTTGGTAAGAGGTGGTGAACAGGTTTTCTCCAGTGGATAAGAGTGCTGTTCTCCTGTGATATCAGGTCAAGGAATGAGTCCTAACTATAATATGAACATGTGTGTTGATCATTTTTATGGTCACAATTTTTCAGTTAAGGGCTAAAGGGGTGTTAGGTCATGTGGCCTCAGGATCTTGAATCTGCCTTTTTTAGATAATGTGGTCTTGTTGGCTTCATCACGCAACGACTGCCAGCTCCCACTTGTTCCAAAGATCCAAAACCTAATTGTAGCTTAAAGACATGCAGACAGATGGAACAGTGGAACAGTGGCCTGAATATAGCATCCTCTTTCTTCACAACCTCACTGCAAAATTTGAAGTGCTGTTATTTTGGCTAACTTGAATGTAGCATGCAAACTGCGAAAGTCTCACTAGGTTTAACAGCACTATATAGTGGTTAACTAAAAGCGTTCCCTGCGGATCAACAAAAATGTGCAGGAATATATAAGCCACTGATGAATTGGCAGCATCCCTATTTAGCGAGTGGAAAGAATGTAATATTATTGCAAAAAGGGCAGAGAGAACATCATCTACAGAGCTGGCAAACTGTAGGAAGCTTATTCATAGTGCTCTGCTTGTGTGTAGGAGGGATGAGCTGGGAATGCACCAAGTAGTGTTTAAGGCTGGTGGAGCAGTTATGGATAACATTGGGTTTTTCCTTGAAAACATCACATTGCTGTATTATGAGTCAGTGTTTGAATAGAATACTTTTTTTTTCTTTTAGTGGATGGATAAGCAAGGAGTAGACTGTACAGAGTGATTGGTTTGTGTGGAGGTTTACTGTAAATGCAGCCTCATTTTGGTGCTCAGCGTGCTACCATAAGGATCCTTGGTGTGCTGTCATGCTGAAAATGACCATTGCCAAAGAAAAGAGAATAATTTAAGAAAAGAATCCAAGTTTTTATAGGCTCAAAGTAAGATTTTGTGTCAGTAGTGTCACCCTTTTTATCTGTTCTGCGTTTATCATTTGTGTATGCCACGTGCTAGTTGTAGTTGCCTATATTTAGTGTATGATTATTTCAGTGGATCTTTTGCAACGTTGGTGTATGCCACCTCATTATTCTACCTGTTGCTTGTTTTTTACATCCACACCAACCAGACGTGACTAAGAGGGATTTGTTTGGGCTTTTGTTATGCTTGGCCTCATTGAACTGTGGTACGATTATCTCATGAGATAGACTAGCTCAAGAGACTACTTCACAGCATAGCCGTATTAGAGCCTTTACTCTGTTAATTTACAAAATCTCTTTGAAAAGATAGGTCTGATTTAAGAGTGAAATGAGCTTGAGCATGTTGAAATGAGGACAATGATTAAACATGTGAAAAGTCAAAAGAAACTAAAAGTATATTAAACGCTTCAGCTGCAAAGCCGACTAGTAATGATTTACTTTACTTACATAAAGTGTTCTGTATGTATCCATTCATCCATCCATCCATCTTCTGCCACTTATCCAGATTTAGGTTGTTAAACCTCCCTCTCCCTGGCCACCTCCTCCAAGCCAAGCCACCTGAGAGATATAATCTCTCCAGTCTGCCCCCAGGCCTTAAACACCTTTTTCCAGGCATCCTAGTCAGATGCCTGAAACACCTCAACTAGCTCCTTTCAATATGGAGCAGTAGGACCTCTACTCTGAGCTCCTCACCGTATCGCTAAGAGAATGCTAGTTTGCCTCTTATCTGTGATCTCATTCTTTCGTCACTACCCAGAGCTTGTAGCAGTAGGTGAGGGTGGGAACGCAGCTCAACTGGTAAATCGACAGCTTTGCTTTCAGCTTCTGTTGATGTCATTGTGCATGTCTTCAGACAAGAAATACAAATCTTAGTTTTGGTTATCACCTTTGATTATCACCTTTTTTGCATGCTCCAAAATTCAAGATCTGACATCTTCATGCGTATGGGACTCAACAGAAGACAGCATATATCCATCTGTTGCACCTTAGAACTACCCCTTTATTAACAGAATTAAAACACTGTGCTGCTGATAACTGCTTTGGCAGGTGAGCTGACCCGTTGTGGCAGCTGCCGCATTTTGCCAGCCTGGTCGTTCTGTCAGTGATGATAATTAGCCCTGGAGTTATTTGGGTCCCACATTCTCTGACCACTACCCAAACATGCCAACGGTATTTCCTTTTTGAACCTTCAACACAAAACATCAGTGCAAGGGTGATATATTGGGTTTTCCTAGAGCTTCTGAACTTAAGTGCAGTGAGTCCCAGCAGGGAGTCCATTCCCAGTGCCATTTAGATCAAGTGACTAAGCTGGGAGATGAAGGGTCACTTTTTTCTCTTTCAGTTCTTCTGTTGATGTTAGCACTTCTCTACTCCTCTGAATAGTGCAGACATTTCTGGGGACAAGCAGCATATTGCTGAATTTAGACCACTGGCCAGCAGTCTTTTGTGCCCTAGGGCTCTCCCTGGTGTGTGTCAGTACAGGCAAAGCTTCAGCCCTGTTTGTAAGGCTTCCTTTGGCTCCAGCTGGGTGTTAGCAGCTACTGAATTCAGCCACTATCCTATTTTTTGCTTATAAAAGAGAGTAAGTTATGTTTTTACATGAAATATTTAAGCCTGCACATACAAGATCTGATTTCAATTATCCGGCCGTTCTCTATCTGAGTTCCACAAGGCCAGTCATCGGCCGATTGACCTAAAACCCTCTCCTCTTCTCAGCTAGTGCTGATATGAACCCATCAGGCTGCCTACATGGACAGTGGGATGCAGCCAAGAGGAGCTGACTGCCCTCTCTTTGTTCAGAAAGAAGAACACAGAAGACACAGGATATATCTTTCTCTAGCAGCCACCCCTCCAACTGCCCTTGGATCATGCGTACGGGGAATTCTTCAATCTCATATATAGAAGAAGGGCTGACCTGGCATCTGTGACCTCTTCTTACCAACCCCAGTTGTGCGTCAGCAACGGTAGACAAGGGGTAGATAGATGTATAGATTTATTTTTACTTTATTTTATATAGAAATTTCAAATGTTAACAAAATGCTGCAGCTACAATACGAAAGAAGAAGTCGAGAAGAAAATTCTTGAGTACTGTAGGTATTAGTTTTGACTAGTAGTAGTATTTTTTAAGTCCTTTTATCACTGTCAGTCCTGTCCCACTGGTGAATCCTGTCCCACTGGTATTCATTTCAGCTACGTGAATTCTAGCTGAGTGTTCCTAGTGTGAGATAGTAAGGAAAGTAAAACTTTTTTTGAAAGACTTACTTATAATTTAGTATCAGGTAAAGGTAGTTGATGGGTTTTTTTGTGGTAGTGCTGTGTTTCTGGTGAGTTGGGCTAATATTTATATTACTGATTATAAAAGAATTGGTATGATAAGTTGCCACTATTTCTGTGTAGTTGCTGGTAGATTTTTCTCTGCCTCACTTGGGGGCTAAGAATAACAACGTTATTTTAACACATAACTGTGTTATGCTATTAAATTAACATTCTCTATTAACGTCATAGACGGGCAGGAATGATAACATTTGCTACCTAGCTGCAGCATTAACATCACTGCTTTATTATTAGCCATAGCCACTAGCTGTTATCTTAATGATAACAAGCAGCTTATGTGGTTATCAGGTAATTGCTAATGTTAATGTGTGCACCATCCAGGCTAATATTTATGATAGCCATTTCTCTGTTGTTGAAATGGGAGCTCTACTGACCTCCTGAAAATTTGGTGTTGTGAATTTCAACTACCTCAGCTAATTGTGACAGGAGGAGCTGTCTGCTTGTAGGTTTGCATTGCTGGTATCAGTACCGCTGCATGATACTGTGGGATGAGTATCTATCAAATATTTATTTTTAGTATAAATTAGTATCCGTCTTTTTTTGACAACCCTACTAGAATCAGTGAGTGTGTAACCTGTTATTATTTCAAGAGCAAGGAAGTATTAGAACAGGGGTTTTTTTTTGGACAGATATGAGAAAATAGAAATCTTTAATACTAATGAGAAGTGTTGTGTTTGGAGAAGGGAAAACACTGCATACCTGTATCACAACTTTATCTCCTCTGTCACGATCACAATAAAAGATTTACAAATCATCCTCCTTCTGACTGCACTTTGATCAGTCTCCCTGTTATTAATGATAAAAAAGAACTAAATACATTTTACACATGATTCATTAGATAACTGAAGTCCTGTGAACTGAAAGTTGAAATGCTGCTCTAGGTACATTTGCAGCCATGATCTAATTCAAGAGCCATGTGCACATGTGCTCTCTGTGCAGGCTGGAACACCAGTTCTGTGCTGAATGAATTAGATAGCTTCCCTAGCTGTTGACACTTACACCGCTTCAGCACACTTGGCTTTGAACAGAGACAAGTGTGGCTCTTTAAAACGCATCAAAACAATAGAGGCGACTCGAGCCATATGTGCTACGTGTTTAATGCGTGACACGTAATTGCAGGCTGACTCCACTGTACACTTTTGCTACTTTTATTTGCTACATTTAGACAGCTTCCAGCTCTCCAGATAGCTCATTATCAAAGAAAGCACAGGAAGAAGCTGTGTGGATTTGCTTTGACCACTGCAGAAATTGTCATCACAACGACACTATACAACTGCTGCCAACAGTTATCTATACTAACTATCACATCAGCCACAAGTAATGTACAACTACAACAAAACCCAAGCGCGTACTAAAGAATTAACAGTGTCCTGATTTTGCCTGGATAAACGGAAGTAATTACTGATGCCCAAGGTTAGCTGGAGGTCATCTTAGTATGAACAGACTGACAGACAGAGTGCAATGCACTGGCAAAACCCTTCAAAGCACCTAAAATGAACATAGCGTTAATGCAGAGCTGTTATACTGGTTTGTATCTCTTAAATAAATTATATATTTGCGCTGTTTTAGTCAAATTGGATGTTAAGATTCTTATCCACAATGCAATATGATGAAAAAGGAGCACCTGGAGAGTCTAATAAGACTATAAAGGACAAGGACCACTTCCTGGTCAAGATGGGGAGGAGAAATAATTAAGAGTGGCCAATGCAAGCATCTTAGCATTATGTAAAGATAAAAGTTAGGAAAAATGTGAATATATCTCCAACTGTGTCTCCTGTAGTCTTATTAAACACTGAAGTGGTACTCATCCTGTCTTAAGAAGCAGAGTTTGTGGCTATTGTGTATTTGTTTATGCCATTGATTTACATGAACTCAAATATATACACATTATCACACACGCACACACTCATATTCAACTACCAGTGTTGAATAATAGGTGTTTGCTTCATTGTTTAGTAACCTTAACTTCCCGGTTCATTTAGTTTGCTTTCAGTCATGCTCTCCCACTCTCCTTGTTTTCCATCTCCTCAGCTTTACTTTTTTATTCATCTCACTCTTTTTTTTCTACATTTCCATCTGTGCTGCTCTTTTTTTATGACTCCATCCCTCTTCTGCGCTTCATTTGTTCGCGTTTTAAATTTTTCAAAATGTTACTTTTTATTTTTTATGTTTGCAGTCTGGAAATCACATGGATTTTAACTTAGCTGTACAGATTAAAATTTGTAATGAAAACCAAAGGATTACTTCATTTCAAACTAAAGAGACATTAACCAAAGGGAAATTTATAACCCACTTCACCTGTAAAAACAAATGAAAGCAGGAGTGAAACAAAACAGTCGGTGGAGCATTTAGTTCTCAAAATGTGACTGATCTCTGTTTAATTAAAATTATAACACTGCAATAGTTTTAATGGCAGGTCCACAATAGTGCTCGTGTTGATCAGACTGAAGCCTTTTGCCTGAAAATTTTACCTGTATTAGAAATTCATGCAAGAATGAAATATGGAAAAAAAAACAGGGTTTGTAAGAATAATTACTTATCTATAAAAGGCACATCTCCTGGATGCACTGGTACGCATCTTCAGTGATGTATCCTGGGGTCATCAGGTGTTTCGGGTCTCACAACATCATACACCCTCGCCCAGGCGACCCAGCCGGGGGTGATCAGGCCCCGCCTTGCGTACCAGTAGCTACCCACGGATCAGCCCTCTTGATCCACAGCCACCTTGTGGCTTTCTCTGCCGCTTCACTCACAGCCTGGATGGCCCTCTTCTTGGCTGCCCCAGCCACGCCCAGCCCGCCTAGGACTTTGCAGAGTAATCGTCCTGCAAAGCCCCTACAACTCACTTCTATGGGCTCATAGAAAGTCTTCCAGCCCCTTCCCCTGCACTCCTGCACTAGTTCCTGGTAGTTTCCTCGTTTACTTTCATTGGCCTCCTCGATCCGCTCTTCCCAGGGCACTGTGAGTTCCAGCATGATCAGCTTTTTTGAGGCCTCAGAAATAATTATCATGTCTGGCCGGAGGGATGTTTTTGCAATGTTCTGAGGGAACTTTAGCTGTTTACCCAAGTCAGCCTGTAGCTGCCAATCAGAGGCTGTGATGAGGAGGCCAGTTGTCAAATGTGGGCGCACCTGGGGTTTCTCTCCAGCCTTAATAAAAGAGATTGCCTTCCTCGGTGCATGATGATGCTTGCTGGTGCTGATTGCTGAGGCAATCTTTTCAGCAACTACTCTGAGTCGTGCCGCCAACGATACCGACCATCGGCCAGGGCCCTTGGGCAGCTGCTAAGGAGGTGTTCTAGGGTCCCTTTTCCAGAGCACAGGGGACAGACAGGTGTCTCGCTCTTCCCCCACAGATGGAGGTTTGCTGGGCTTGACAGAATGTCGTATACTGCCTGCACTAGGAATCGGATCCGGTGGAAGTCTGCCTGCATGATGTTTGCCCGGGTGACCTTGCGCTGCAAGGTGCTCTCCCACCTTGTCCATGCTCCCTGCCGCTTAAGGCCTACAGCTCTACTTACTCGCTCCTCCTCCACACCTGCTCGGACCTCTTCCTGGAGTAGCTGGTGTCTCTCCTTCTCTGTGCCCTGCTGACCTGGGCCTTTGGGAAGTACCCCAAGCCTGCTCCTCCTGTTGCTAAGACCCCCACCAGTGTTTTCTGCCTTAGGCGTGACTTCGCCACCTCAACTGCCTTCTCAGCCTTCCACTTTCTTCCTGTCCTTACCTCAATACCTGCTGATGCCACCTTGCAGTCTTTAGAATCTCTGTACTGGGCTTCTCGTGTGCGAGCCACCTTGAACTCTTCTGTGAGACCACTGAAGGGTAACTGCAAGCTGTTGCTTGCCCCATACTAGGCAGCGCTGGTGAGACTGCGGAGAAGTCCCAGCCACTTACGAAGAAAGCCACTAAAGTATTTAGTAATTATTGTAAGAATAATTACTAAATACTTAATTCAGCAATGAACTTAATTCAATGTTATCACATGAAGTAATTTTCTGTAATTATGTATGTCTATTATTTTTTTTTGTCTGTCTGGCATAACTTACTACATCATAGCATACAATGAAATATAAACATGTATTGACTCATATTCTATTATACTAGATGTGACTGGTGAAAATTAGTCAAAGATACACTCACTTTATTAGGTATGCCCTGCTAGTACCAGGTCAGACGCCCCTTTGCCTGTAGAACTGCTTCAATTCTTCGTAACATCAACAAGGTGCTGGAAATATAGCATAACAAAGTTGTTGCAGATTTGTCGGCCGCACATCCATAATGTCCGTCTTCCATTTCACCGCATTCAAAGGTGCAACAAGTGGTTATGTTAGTTACTGCTGCCCTCCAAACAGCTTGAAGTAGTCTGGCCTTTCTCCCTGACCTCTGACATCGACAAGGCATTTACACTCAGAGAACCGCTGCTCACTGGATGTTTTCTCTTTTTCTGACCATTTTCTTTAAACCTGAGCAACCAGCTTGTCTGGCACCAACAACCACACCGTGTTCAAAATCACTTACACCACCTTTCTTTCTCATTCTTCAGTTTGAGCTTCAGCGGGTCTTCTTGAATCTTCCTACATGTATTGAGTTGCTACCATGTAAATGACTGATCAGATATTTGTGTTAACGAGTAGTTAGCAGGTGCAGATGATGACGCAGTTGGTGAATTTTATCAAATCAGATCGGATACGTATATTAAGTGCCAACTGCTCAGAAATATAACTATGCATTGCTGTGACGCTGAACACGTTCAGCTGATTGTTTCACTTGCTGTGTAAAATATTAGTCAATATAAATACAGTTTGTTGATTTCTTCAGTGATATAAAATGAAATAGGCTATGTAGCGCATGCCGTACTGTTCCATTACTAGCTTGTAGTTTGAGCTTTATATAAATGCTACAGTGGACCAGAAAGTACACAACCAAAGAATAAAGACGCCTTCCAGTAACAAAGAAACCCAGTGGAGTTCAGAAAATAATGAGAAACATCTAATGGATTATATCTCATCAAGAAAATTTACTTGCAGGCATCATTTGAAGATCACATGCACATACAAAAACTTAGACTACTCTCAGTAACTGCAGAGTAAAAATCACACTTTTCTGAGGAAAAATAGGCCAACACTAGATAACCAGGCAATGGAACTAATCCAGGAGTACCGCTAGGGAAGGAAGGAGTGAAGTAAAGACAGAAAGAGATTGGGGGAGGGAGGAAGGTAGGACTGCTGAGCAAAAGAGAGAGAAACAGGACTAGCGAGGGACTCAAACACACTAACACACACACTGCAAATACACACAGATGGAAGATACTAAAGCTAGTAGAACTAAGTCCCTCTGCGGTTGGTAGTTCTGTCCGTCTGTCTGTGTCTTATTGTATTCTTGATAATACTCTAAGCTGCTTCAACTTGTCACCAGCACATCACAAAGTTGAGAACAGTTTTCACATTATGATAAGAGTTGAACAAGCGTAGAAACTCAAACAGTACACATGATTTCTGCCATATAAGCATTTACATTTTCTTCCTTGCTATTTTTTATTCATCTATAGCTGTGTTTTTCCACGCAGATTTGATGGAACGCTTTACCGAAGACTTCTGTTGTGATTATCAAACACTTCCCCCTCCTGTAGGTTTGAGAGAGAACTTGAAAAACTCTATGGCTAGGTCTTTTTCCCCCCGTTTTTTGTAGAATGGCAGCTGCAATCAGCATGGAGCCACAGCAGTCACAATAAATTCTAATACATTTACTCCTGTAGCTTAATCCACTTGTTGGCCGTTTGCATGAATGCTCAGTATGATCAGAACATTTAATTTTTGCCAAAATATGCAAAATAACAGTGCGTGTGGACCTTGCTTCTAAGCCGTTTCTCTTTATTTATAGTTGTAACTATTAATTTTTTTTTCTTAAAACTTGCCTGTGACTTAACCTTATATTTGCAATGCACATAACCTTGTTTGTTCCCCAGGTTCCACTGTAGCCAGTCAGTCAAAAAAATGTGTTATTTCCAAGAATAAAAGCGACTGGGAGGAGCAGCGTCTGCTGTAGCAGACTGTGGACTGATGCTGAGTTCAGCTGTTGGGCTGGACTCTAGGACTGATGAGAACATTTAGATCCGCAGGCCTCCCGCCTCACCAAACACCTGTTACTGCTGAGACACAGTGGGTGGTGTGGGGATACAGAAGAGAAGATGAAGTAATAAAAAGAAAAAAGTTACAGGTAGACAGAAAACAGATCGAAACAGAGATGAAATAGAGCAGAGAGGCTCCATATCAGGATGGAAGAAAAAAAAAGAGAATTAAAAAACCAAAGAAAACTGTTTACATGTAGCCAGGCTG
This sequence comes from Neolamprologus brichardi, assembly GCF_056152115.1. Lineage (NCBI taxonomy): Eukaryota > Metazoa > Chordata > Actinopteri > Cichliformes > Cichlidae > Neolamprologus > Neolamprologus brichardi. Next base: position 15,701,964 of record NC_142104.1, read on the forward strand.
CAGCTAAGCTGTCATTAGTTGTCTCTGTGAGGTGTGCATTTTGATCACTATTCTACAGTGAACATTCCCACATGTGGTATATGCCACTGTCTACAATAAAGCCTGAATTCCCACTCACATGTTTTTTCAGATATCCACAGTAACGGTTAAATTAACCATGAATCCACTCTGGGATTTATCACAGAAGTTTCATTTTGGTGAAACATCTGACTTACTTATTTATTTTTATATTTTTTTTTATATTGTGACAGAATATTAAAGCAAGTGTGAAAACTGGGTTAGAAACTACAGCAGGAAGAAAAGCAAGAAATAGGGAATAAAAGAATGAAACTGTAGGGGTCCCAAAACAGATCTCCAACAAAAGAAACAAACAAAGATCAACATGACAATTCAAAACACATCTCTACTGGATAACACAATCTGAATGACGTGTGCACCCATGACTGGCTTACCATTGCTACCCACAATGTTGTTTCTATTTTAAACGTATATATATATATATATATATATATATATATATATATATATATATATATATATATATATATATATATATCCATGTGCACTTATTTTACCCCAAATAATAATCTATTATTATTTTTTGGATCTTGGCAGGAAATTATCTGTGTGCAGAGAAGGTAAGGAAACCCATTCGTAACCAGCTTGACTTTACTGATACGGTTTTAAAAATGCAGTAAATTTTTTTCCACAGATATTCAAAATTTAAAAAAAAAAACAACAAACAAGAAATTGGAAGCAAAGAAAGCAAAGGAACACCCAGAAAATGAACAAATGCTGTACGGCTTTAATATAATTTGTATCCGAAAAGGTTTTTAGTCTTCTAAGTAATAAACTCCCTGAAAGTCTGGAGCAGATTTTGCACTTCGTTTTGTAGGATTAGAAATTGGCTATAAAGATAGAGATGTGATTTTTTTCAATGTGCAAGCCAGTATGGGAGTAAGTAAAAGCAGCGTTTACAGGTAGTTTTTCACTCCCCTTCCTGGTAGAAATATTAAGCCTGTTGCAGCAAACTCACAATCACTCATGATTGTGCTCGTGCATCATTTTTCAGTGGGGTTACGTGTGCTTATGGATGTATTAGGATGCAAACACTCCGTGAAGAATACTCCAAAATTAGAACATACTAAGAAATTTCATCTTTGGAGGTCAGTAAAACAAGATTTTTAGTTGTTTTTCTGTAAAATTGATCACATTTCTTAGTTACACATTTTCTGTGGGGGTGTATGTGTGTGTCCCTGCTGCAGTAGACACTGAAACATGGTAAACAAGCTTTCATGTTTTTCTTTTTTCATCTCACACAGAAAAACAAACACAAGCAACACAAAGATACATAGTCGAACACTTAAAGTTTAGTTTTTTTCATGCAGTTTTTTTTTTTTAAACCGGTGTGCTTGTAATTGCTAGCATACATGTGACTGACAGCTAATGTGATACAGCTAGAGAAAGTGTAACTGGTACTGGAGTTTCAGGGAATAGTATCCCAGTGCTCCTCATATTTTAGACAAGACAAGATAACATGTTTGTGTTGTCTTCTTTTTGGTGTTGTTTTGTTTTGTCTTCACCTACATATTTGAATTATTTATTTTTCTGCTATTTTCAATCAAAATCTGTGAATTCAAAATTAATTGTCTGTTTCCATTCCTGAAACTTTTAGTTTCCGTTTTGGTATTGTGTGAAAAATAACTTGACCTTTTAATGCATGCGTAATTGGCATTAATAGAGCCTAACTTTAGTCAAAGCTAACCTAGTGGAAAGTCTCTGTTCCAGTTTCCAGTTGTTTATACATTTGAAAGTAAGCTAGTTTCTGATGTTAGTCATCTCCAGTACAGCAAAATAGTCAAGTTTCTAGTAATATTATTGGTGATATGTTAAGGTGTGCTTATCCTAATGTTTTCTAATGATTATTTTGGATGATGTTGTGTGGTTGGTGGTTGCCTAGTAATCTGTCTGTTAAGTCTGATGTCATTAGCTATTCATATGCTCCTTCGGTTCCCAAAATCGAATACTTACCGAGGTACCACTGACAAATAAATGGCCCACATTATTTCATCCATCCATTTTCCTATACTTATCCAATTCAGGGTCACGAGGGGCTGGAGCCTATCCCAGCTTTCAAAGTAGGAGAAGCAGGGTACACCCTGGGCAGATTTCAATTCTGTCACGGAGTAAACCATAGAGACATACACCATTAGATTTACCAAACCCAGTGCATGTCTTTGGAATGTGGGAGGAAGTCGGAATATCCGGAGAGGACCCGTCCAGATATGGGAAGAACAAAAAGCCCCCAACTGGGTTTAAACTCAGGATCATCTTGCAGTGTCTTGTCAGTGTTAACCACTGCACCACTGTGCCAGCCACAAATACTTTTAGATCCACTAAAATGATCAGTGGTTGACCTCCCTGATATTTCAATAAAGTTTAACATCCATGTATTAAACAAGGTTTTATGTATATTATAACAGTTATGTCTGAAGTATTTCTAGAAAACTAAAACATATATCTTAGACAGATTTTATTCTTCTTTAATCACCAATTTGTAAAGTAACCCTTTAAACTGTTTAGGTTGAGACATTTATCTTTTTGCATATACTTAGAAATGTCAGTGCAAAGAAACACATGCGTTCATTTTTCTCTACTTATTAAATTCAGGGTTGCAGGGGTGCTATGGCTTACCCCAGCTGTCATGGGGCATGAGCTGGGGTATGACCTGGGCAGATCGCCAGTCTGCCACAGACCTTATGCTGGGCAGACACTGTGCGATTTTTTTCAGTCGCACGATTCAGCTCCTGCTCAAACTGTACGATTGACACGCAGGGGTTAGAAGTTCGTAGGTCACGATGCAGGTCTCACACTATACGGCCCGATGCTCTGATGCGACCTGAGTGCTCACACTGTGTGTCCATAAAATGAAGGTTATAACAGATATTCTGTCGCTCGCTCTCCCTCTCTGTCTTTCACTCACACAGACACGCACACCACCACCATCAACTTTGCTAAATTGCTAATGAAAAACATTGATCAGGCAGCTGTGATTGAGCAGCAATGTAGATCCAACTATTTTCACGGTTGTTGTGGTCGTGATAATTTTGTGAGGCCACATCGAAAAGGCTCGGGTGAGCTTGCCAAAGTTCTACAAGTTGTGCCTCCATCGCTTGTGTCCAGATCACACGCTGCACTGCCGTGCTGCGCCGTCTTTTTCGCTGACATTTGTGTTTGCGTGTGCGCAGTGTGAGAAGCTGCGGTGACACCCTCACGACTAAGCGATTGATGATCGGGAGCTGGTCGTGAGGTGTTAATCGCTTCTCGTTACCCCACATATACTAGACAATGCACGACGCACGATGAAGGCCAAAATCGGACCGATCGCCAAAACGGTCGCACAACTCAAAAATCGGCTCAAAATGGGCCAAAAATCACACAGTGTAAGCCCAGCATAACCCAGAGGGAAAGACAACCATTTGCACTTACTGTATATTCCCTTTAGAGTCACCAATTAACCTAACATGCATGCCCTCCAGGCACTCTGAGTTCCTGGAGGGAACCCCCACAGACACAGGGAGAACATGCATACTCCATAGACGAAGGCCCCAACCGGCCAGTGGATTTGAACCCAGTCCTAAACAAAAAGCTAAGCCCAAGCTCAACTACTTCAACTAATAAGCTCATATAAACAGTAAACAATTAGAATGATGTGTTTTTAAGCTGAAAGCAAAGTGCCTAAACCCTGCGCAGCAAGGTATTGTTATGATCCAGAGCAAAACAACTGAGTCTGCTTTCACCAAGGTCATCAGGATGTTTGGCATCATCCTCATTATACTGTAAAATTCATGCGACTGCTGTTGTATAAGAGGCTTGTAGTCTGATTCACTAAAACGCCCAAACAATTACTTTCCTGCTGGGATAAATAAATTATCACAACATGTAAGCATTTCGACTTGGAGACGGTGCTGAAATATCACCTCAGATCCAGAGTTTACAAGGAAAGATTCAGATCTATAGTAACAGCCATTTCTAACTCTCTCTTATTTAGCACTATCCCTTAGGCATAGCAGTTGATTTATATTTTACATTTCAAAACATCATACATCATTAGATGTAATGTGTGCAGCATTCAGACACGAGGCCCCTGGCACTCCTTTCCACACTGGTTGACTGGCAGAGTAAACGGCTGGCTGAATGGCTGGCTGTCATTTTTTAGAACATCTGAGCTGGCATTTATCCAGAAAATCTCTTGTTGTTTTTGCCCCCTTTGGGTATTTGCTGAGCAGTAATACGGAATATACACTTCCTGAAAATACAGATAAAAAATTGTTTGTTTGTTTCAGACACATCAAGGTGGAAAGGCTGGCTGGTAAAAAGCCAGAGTTTGAAATGCCTCCAAAAGAATCTTTTTTTTCCCCCTCCAACAGATACATCAAAGTACAGAGACGAAAGCGCTTTGATATGAGAGGCAAAAACCAAATGATGCTCTCTTCTAGCTTTCCGTTTTATTCCTACATTAGGAAATAACACTTTTTTTCATGCTTCAGTCTTTTAAAAACTTTTAGCTAAATGGCTGACCAAGAATCACTTGAAGATTTGAAGATTCATTTGGATAGAGAAAAAAGTTGCTTGTTATTCATTTCTTCAGACAAAGACTGAGAATATGATAAGATGGAAACAGTGTTTGTTTCATTCTTTCCCTCCAGACACTCCTCTTAACCTCCTCTCTTTCTGTACATTTCTCTAAACTACAGGTCTGTCAAGAAAAACTCTTTCTATTGCATTTTTCCAACCAGTTGTCCACAGCTCCTCGTCTCCTCATTCCTCCATCATTTTCTGCCTCCCTCTGTGATTCTCTACTACTGACTTTTCTTTCCCTGATTGGAAACTTTCTCTTGCTTATTTGATATCTTAGTGTGAGTGCACCCAAAAAGCATCCACACAAGCAGCTGCTTACACACAGTGCAGTAAAGCGATTGGGATGGAAGAAAGACTTTTTCACACAGAGAGCAAGAACTCAGACAATACAAGAAACAACTGGGAAAATTCAGAAACTGAAAATAATGAGTACACATTCCTTCAGACCCCCGATAGAAAGAAAGCAGAGGGGGTTTCGCCTTCTCTATCACATTTAAAAAACTTCCCTTCATGCTCATAAACTAACTTTTCCTACCGCAAAGTCAAGTCAGAGCATAGATTTACACAGTAGCTTGTCTACTTGTCAAACTAGCTCTGTTAAATTGACATTGTGGAGCTCAGGTTGCCCTGCTGGGATTGTGATGTGAGGATGTGGGCATTTAATGCAGTGTCTGGTCTGAGTCAAATTATCTTGGCACAGCAGCTAGAGGTAAATTACCTCTGTTCAAGAAGGAATAATGCAGTTTCCAGAAACTTCAAAGATCTCTTATCAGTGTTATGTCAGCTGTCTTGCGTGGCTAAGCACATACAAATGTGAGAAAAACATGTCATTTGTTAATGCTTGGTACCATCATTTTGGACCTAACTGGAAATTTTCTCTTATTTTATTATATGTGAAGTATAGCACCCGTGCTCCAATCACCAATTATCAATCATTCAAGCATAGATAAAAGCACCTAACTCATAAGATGAACCAGTCGGGTGCTTAAAAAAAACAGACGATGTAGCAAAGAACCAGTTTCAAATTGTGTCTTTAGGTACTTTGGTACCAGTTTATCTCAAAACACATATTTTTTTTCCAATTTCTTTAGTTTGACAGACTTAAAATAAAATTTGTGCATCAACAGGGTGATTCTAAAAGTCATAGGATGTCCAGTGTTCTCAAAAAAATGAAACTGAACATGTGGAGGGCAAAAAAAAAGAATACTGGTGGCTGCCAGCGCTACTCCTCAGCCTTCTAGTAGCTGCACCTGTGGGATAAATTTAAAAATCCTACATTGTCTCATTCACAAACTTGGGTGGCAACACCACTCGCCTGCTTGACAAGGTGGTGACAATACCCCATCAGCCTTTTATGGTGGAGGGGTAAAAACTGTAGGCCTACAATACAGCAGATGAACATTATCTGAAAGGCATGTCTTTAACAAATAAGAAAAAATCCAGAAAACACCTGAGATGGGACGAAGGACCTGAAAGATTCAATATGTACAGAGGAGGTCAGAACTACAACAGTGAGAGTTTACAGCCATCTGTCAAACATGGTGGAGGCTCTGTCGTGGTTTTCAAAATAGATGGAATTATTAACACAGATGTACCATCGGATTTTGATCCTTCATGCAAAACCATCTGGAAAGTGTCTTATTGGCAATGACTTTATTTTTCAGCATGACAACGACTGGCCACGTGTGTGTCATAGAGCACCTACTGTAATGTGTGGGTGCAGTAGGTTTAATACAATTTGTACTGCGCTTTTAAGCAAAGGTGAACAAGGGTTTTCATGCAAGGATGCATGAGCTGGTTTTCATCCTCCTGGCAAGATACTCATAAGCAATCGTCTTTTGAAAAGGCACAAATAAAACATGTTTTCTTTTCTACAATAAAGGTTTATTCCTTAGATATTGCCATATTTATAAATGGTTGTGGACAGTGGAAGACAGTACTGTGGGAGTATTTAAATGTCAAATTTACTTATGTGGGCTGCTCTTTGTGATAAATGGACATTCGGTTCTGTGGTTGCTACTAGTGTGTATGATTGGAGTCAGTCCACACACACACATGTGAGAAGGTGTTAAAACTGATGTTTCTGTTTGTCTAATTTGCACAGATTTCTTAAAGGACACCGTGCTAATCCGGCTTTGATATGATGCAGTCAGCGTTGCTGTTTGCATAGTTCCAACTGTGCAAATTTTAAAGAGGAGCAGTTTTGTAGAACGTCCCCACATAGGAACCTAAATGTCCACACAGCTATGAATGCAGAAATACCCTGCAAATACCAATGTAACTGCAAGGATTTAACTGTATTTGTGAAAAACCTCAATAGAGGAGACGGTTTATTTAACTTTAAGCGGACTTTATCTTAACTTCCACGTATTGAGCTTACTAATCTCAGTAGTGGACATACCTTATAACTGTCACAAAAACATGAAAAGCCATCTGGGAGTTTGTCTTACTTTGGCTAAGCAGAAGAAAATCTCAGAGAACTGAACTAATTCTCTTATCACCCAATGAGTCAGCATGCTTTACATATTTTTAGCCTTGTGGCCAATTGCAGCTCAGCATAGCACCTGGCCTGGCTTCGAATTTATAACTTTTTTTCCTACAGAGGACCACAAGATTGCAGCAGCAGCAGCTGAAGATGAGTTGTGATGCTAGATCGACAGCTGACAGATTAGCGTCAGAATGATTTGTCACACAAAGAGCCACCTAAAATCACAGTTTCCTCTGATGCTTCCAGTATTTTTCAAATCATAAGATTTTCTCTTTGTCACGGTCCTCTCTCTGGCTCTCTTACTCCGTTAGCTCATACTTCCTATCATGAAACCGTCTTTGGATTTATAGAAGAATGTTTATGTTCCAATCCGATTTAAATTTCAAAGAATTTTTGGCTCCCTGAAGATGGGAGGGGGAAAGAAAATTGGAGAAAAGAGCACAAGAATGAAAATAAATAGACTCTGGTATTGAGAAGAAATGGTGGAAGAGAAAAGACGAGGTGGTGAAAATAAAGAGTAACTAGGTGGTGTGTCAAACAGTAAGTAACAGTGAGGGTTTTTAAAAAAAAAAAAAAGATGCTACAGAACTGAAAGTGAAATATGATTCATAGAATTGTCTTAAGGGAATACTGATTTCCAGTTTATGAATATGTAAAGGTTGTTTTTTTATATTCCGTGAAAGGCGGCTATGTGTGGGTCAGAGAAGGCAGGTATAGTGAAAAAAATGATGATAGAAAGAAAACGAGGGGGACAGAAAAGAGTGAAAAAAACAACTAAGCTGCAGAAAGAAATTCTAATTATTTCTCGAGTTTTATTATTCAAAAATTCTGCCAGCTGCACATTATTGTGATGAGCAGCATTACTTTGCAGAAAAGAGAAAAGAAGAAAAATATCACTTTAAAAAAAACTTTTTACCAAGTAGCACTGTGGTTCATCATATCACCATAGGAAAAAAAAGGCTGGGTACATGTCCTGCAGGAAAACAGACAGCTACACGCAGTCTTAACATGCAAACTTAAAGGGTCCAGCTGACCAGCACATTCAAACCAAGACAGTTCATGCTTTTTTAGGATTGTGATTTTGTGATTTTTTTGCATGACATTAAAAATGTGGTTAACATCTTAGTAACCCAAACTGTCGCTTTTCAACACTGACTGACACAGCGGAGGTGGCCGGGCCATTTGACCTCAGTAAATCACATGATAGGGTGGAGCTAGGCTTCACAATGGGTTCGCCTGAAACCTTGACTGATTTGACCCACACCTGTTTTCACACCTTGGATCATGTGATCAGATAGAGGATCTATAGGGGGCCCACAACCCTCTTGGGGACACTCCCATAGGGCTTAAATCTGGGACTCTCCACCAATTACTCTTAGAACTGAAGAAGCTTCTCGGGTGAAAGGTGAAACGTCTTCAAGAAACTTAAAGAAGTTCAGACGTTTTCTTTCCAAGCTCCTTAGACTCACTGTTACATGATTTTAAGACTGATACTGACAATGATAATTAAAAGAAAAAAAGAGACCATAGGAGTTATTAGAACCCCTCTCCCGCACCGTCTAACCTTACTGCACAAGAAGATTATTTCTGATTGGATCACATAAAAACTCACCGTGCCTTTCTACACAACTAATTACTTCTGACTGGATTTCGTCTCTCTAGAATATTTTGGCCTTGTTCTTAATTATTGACAAAAGTATCAATACATTTTATAATGATTTTTTTTTAGCATTTATTGGATAGTCTTACTGAAGTTTGACAAGAAATCAGGGACAGACAATCAGCAAAGAGCTATGGATCTAGGGATGGTTATTAATACGATTTTCACAATTCCGATTCCATTTTCAATTCTGTTTAACGATTCGATTCTTTATCGATTCTTTTTAAAAAAAGGAGAACACTAAGGTAGATTAGCTTAGAACTTTGTTTTATATCTTCTCTTTGAACAAGATAGAAATTTAGGAGTAACATGGCCTTACAAACCCAACAGTGAGATCTTAAGAGATCCAACCTACGGCTCTTCAATGGTGTGTCGCAGGGTCCCCAGGAAAAAAAAATTGTAAATGTAAAATAATAAAATCAATATTCTTCTGTAGCAATAACAACGTATAACATAAATTATTCAGTAGCAATTACACAAGAATATCCAGTAATGTCCCTGCCTACAATTAAACACATTCACTTACTGAAAATCGGGGGCATCTGCTGTGGCAACTGGGTTCAAGCCTTTTACCACAAACTTAGTCACTGCTCGGTGACATTGATTGATTGATATGTTTATTGATTAGCATTCAAATATCTCAGTGAAGACAGAACAAAGATTTACCACAAAGCAAGAAAGCATGAGACAAGGCTAATCAAAAGGTATTGGCTGAAGCATTTGCTTATTACGCCAACCCTTTTAACAAAAGATCTTTTAGCATGCAGCTCCTGTACACAGGGCTCGAAGCAAATAATAAAATTCAATTCAATTCAATTTCATTTATATAGCGCCAAATCACAACAAATGTCGCCTCAAGGCGCTTCATAGATATAGAGAGAAAAGCCCAACAATCATATGACCCCCTATGAGCAAGCACTTTGGCGACAGTGGGAAGGAAAAACTCCCTTTTAACAGGAAGAAACCTCCGGCAGAACCCGGCTCAGGGAGGGGCGGCCATCTGCTGCGACCGGTTGGGGTGAGAGAAGGCAAACAAAGCAAAAACAAAACAAACAAACAAACAAACAAGAAAAAACACCACCACCTTAGTAAGTAACTACATCAAAGCAAAAGAATCAAGAGGTTTTCTGTTTTTTGTTTTTGTTTTTTTTTTTTTTGCTCTTTTCATTCTTGATATATATATCAAGAATGAAAAGAGCAAAATCAGGCCAGGACTCGTCTATCCTGGCCTGAAAGGAGACGCTAACGGTAGACTGCAGCGAGAACTGCCAGCATCTGAGCCAGACTCTGTCTGTCTCTCTCATCATGGTCACCTAAATGCACAGTAATGGCAGGTTTTGTAATAAGGCAGATCGCGCTAACATAATACGCACTGTTAGTTGATTATTTACCTGCCGCATTAACGGGAGAGGACGTGCAAACGTTACCGCTGCTGCTGGGTTGAGATTCACAAGTCGAGCGGAATTAAAAACATGACATTCATTTAAGGTTATAGTGTGTTTTGTGAGCAAATGCTTTTGCATATTCGTAGTGTTTCCTCCCTTAAATGAAATATCTACTTTGCAAGTATTGCAAGTTGCCCTGTTGTCATCTGTTCTTGTAAATTATAACCAAACTTTTGAGCGTTTGAGCCGCTTAGGCGCCCTGCCAGGTAAATGACACTCCGCAACGTGGACAGAAGAATAGCAGCAAGAATGAAGGGAAGATTTACAAGATAGTAGCGAGACCTGCTATGATGTACGGCTTGGAGACAATGTCACTGACAAAGGAAGGACATTGACACGAGGAAGAGCTGGAGGTGGGAGAGTTGAAGATGTTAAGATTTTTGCTGGGAGTGACCAGGATGGATAAGATTAGAATTACAGAGTACATCAGAGGGACGGTTCAGGTTGACAGGTTTGTAGACAAAGTTAGAGAGGCAAGGCTGAGATGGTTTTCGGAGGGATAGTGGATATACCAGAAAAAGGATGTTGAAGATGGAATTATCATGCAGACAAAAATGGGAAGATCACAAAGAAGGAGGATGAGGAGAAAAAAGAAGAAGAAGAAGAAGAGATTTTCACATGTAGCATCTTCCTTCTTTTAGTTTTAGCAATAATATTGTGTAAATTATCAAATTAATTTCTTAGATCTGTTTTTGTGTATGAATACTTTTTGCTCTACCATATGTCCATACTTTTAGCAGTACTGGTCAGCATATCAGAATAGCCAAAGTCAGTACGGTACTGATAAAAGTATAAAATAATTTCGTGTCTAAAAGAGTTTTTGTTAATTTCTCATATGTGAAAAATGGTTTGGTTTCAGTGCCTGTTGCACAGGTGAATCTTTGTTTTGTGTATGAAGAGGGATGAAAATGATGTTTGATGTGAAAATTGTGGTCAAGAAAAAAATGTAATGTTTTTTATTAATCAGCTTTATAAATGCCAGTACCATTAGATCAGCAAATATTTGACATTTGATAATATAGGGCTCTACTTTGCAGCTCATGTTTCAGTAAAGATTTAATTTTTGCGCGCTCACCCAGCAGGCTGTGAGTGGGCATACATTCAGGTGAAGTGGACACTCAAGTTTGTGAAAGCAGTAACATGAGAACGAAGCAACATAGGAGCTTCAAATTGATGCCATAGGTGTATGTACTAGGAGGCTGAGGGGTACCACTGGCTTCCTCTGGTATTTTCTCACCATTAGATTTGTCTATTTTTTCTTTCTCTCTTTCTTTTTCTCTCTCTTCGTCTTTTTGTCTGAACTTGTCTCTGTGCTTGTGCATTTAAAAGAAGGATGCAGCCGAATGCCAGTGAAGAGGGAGAGAACAAGGGAAAATGCCAGGGTAGTTTTGATGATAGAAGTGGAACAAGAAGAGAAGGGAGTGCAAAAGATGAAGAGAAGAGGGCAAGAGAGACAATACAAGCGGCAAGACAAACTAAGGGGTAAAGAGTATGACTCAAGTTGAACAGAGGAGAAGTGAGTACAGAGGATTTGAGGAGATATGCTCTAACAGGTGCAGACAGCAGTGAAAACTGGAAACGATGGTTTGATCCAATGAATCCCTGCAGCTTTCCTGATAAAATGTGATCAAATTGAAAGGTAATTCCATGGTTTCTGGTACTAAAAGGCTCCCAAAGTAGATAAAGCAAAAAGAGAAATGGGGTAATAGGAATGGATGGACGGATGAATTGACTGATGGACTGATTGATGGACAGATTGGCTGATTTTATGGCACAGCATTTTTCATACCTCTCTTATCCTTCAGTTCTGCATGTGACACTGTGCGTAGGATCTGACTGTCTGAGTCATTTTTAAGGTCTGAGCGCTTGAATCATGCTAACACTGACTAATGTTGAATCTTGTTATTTTCCAAGCAGAGCTAATTTCTCATTGCAGCCTTTGTCACAGCCTGAGAATCACGTTCATTTTCACCATCTTTTGTGTCTTCATTCTCTTGTCATTTTAGCACAGGGTTACTTTGAATATTTGAAAACAGCAGTAAGTAAGTCTTTTCCTGCCCGATAACATGAAATGACATGTTATTGACTTTGCCAGGTGCTGGGATTGCTGCCTTTCAAAATGTTTTTAAGTTGTGCTCATTCTTTGTTTTAGCACAATAACTCCTGGCAGGCTTTCAAGTCACCATCTGTGCCCCCAGCCACCTTCAACCATTACTCACATTAACTTGTGTTTTCAAAGTTAATGATCCTCTCCAGTGATGTTTAAAGACATGCGAAACACTCTGCCTCAAATATTGCATATGAAAAATACTTTGCTGCTACAAATGAAACACTAAAAGCAACTAACAATACATGCTGTTGATCTTCATATTAAAAGGATAAAATATTTTAAGACTGCAGACATCAAGTAATGCTTGAATATACGTTTTTTTTTTTTAAAAAAAGGCACAGTACTCTAGCTTGTCCAGCATCTCTGTCCTCGCCTGAAAGCAGAGTGAAGGATTACAGTTTCAACAGAAGGGTGGCAATCAATCAAACAAGGATGAGTAAGGGTGTGGAGGAGGGGGATCTCTCTCATCAGTCATATTTCATACCCCAGTGAATAAGTTCAGCAAGAACCTTCATGTTACATTTACCTCTTCATTGTACTTTTTCTGCTTTATTGCTTCCAAAAAATAGCTTTATTGCTATTTTATCCTTCAAATTCTGCAAAAACAGGCAAAATCAGCAACACAATAAACTGTCAAATCCAACATAATCACAGCTGTTTGTATAGTCGAAGGGGATTTGAAAGGACGTTTCACTTCTACATTCTCGGTCATGATGATCTGCAGGTTTGTATCCAGACACATTAATTGAGCTGTTTTTCTGCTGTTGGTTTAAATGGAGCAGAGCTTTTCTTTCCTCCAACATGTATCAATGCAACAATTAAATAACAGTGTTCTAATTAAGGATTAAGAGCTCTGTACTAAATGCTGAGTGATCATTAGAGCCAAAATTGTGAACCTTTGTTGTGCTGTTATCAGCCAGGGTGATTTCTTATTTTTATTTCTACTAGCTACTAATGACTAATGAAATTGTTTCATTTTTAATTTCCTGAAGGTGTTGAAGAGATGTTTTGACAAGGTCAGGCATGGCACAGAGTAGCAGGTGTAGACACAGTGATGCCAGGCAGGGGGAGGGAAGAGGTCACTTCACTGTACAGAGGACAGTGGTCGGACGGTTATCCAGTAGGATTATTTATTCATTATTTTTTTCAAAGTTGTAAAGAGTTACCGTATAATTCAAGCAGAGATGGGCAGTAACGCGTTACTTGTAACGCGTTACTGTAATCCGATTACTTTTTTCAAGTAACGAGTAAAGTAAGGGATTACTATTGCAAAAACGGTAATTAGATTACCGTTACTTTCCCGTAGGAACGCTGCGTTACTGCGTTACTAAAACCGTGATTTTCTTGCGAGAATGTCTCATGACAGTGACGTAAGCGAGTGCGAGGTGTGTGACAACAGCTGTGTGCAGATCAACAATGGATCATATATCGAGTGCGGGAGAGAGTATGAGCGTGCAGCGTTTAAAGCGTGGACGTACTGACCTTATTTTGAGTTTGATTCCGTAAAAAGTGACAAAAACATTAGTGTCCGTTGTGCGTGGGAAGAAAACTTCTTTTTACAGCGAAAAAAACCCCCTAAACTTCCAAGCAAGCACCGAGTGCGCTACGACGTAATGGGAAACTCACAGAGAAACTGCCGTATCCTTCCACTGACCGCTGCGGCACACCTGCACCAGGATAACCCTCCGCCTACCCTACTCCTGCTTTACAGGTGAAAATAGAGCAAAAGGACCGCTAGTCTTGACTTTATTTATTTTCTGCTGTGTTTTACTTGCATCTGAAAGAGTGAGTGTAAACACACACATGTATATATGTATATATATATATATATATATATATATATATATGTATATATGTATATATATATATATATATATATATATATATATGTATATGTATATATATATATATATATATATATATATATATATATATATATATATATATATATGTGTGTGTGTGTGTGTGTGTGTGTGTGTGTGTGTGTATGTATGTATGTGCTGGAATGTGCAGAAAATAGGTTTAAATGTTAAACTAATTTCTTCCAGTCACAGAATGGTGCATATAATTAAAATTTTGCTTCATGCATAAAGTTAAAAGATTAAAAATAACAAAACAAGTTTTAAAAAGAGACTTTTCCATTTGATTACATTTTGTATGATGGATTATGTAGAAAAAGTAGAATTGGGCTGAAAGATCTATCGCTTTATCGCCTATTCAGGTTGTAAATCATGTTTTTAAAAAGTAACTAAGTAACTAAGTAACTAAGTAATTAATTACTTTTGAAAATAAGTAATCAGTAAAGTAACGGGATTACTTTTTGGGGGAAGTAATCAGTAATTAATTACTGATTACTTTTTTCAAGTAACTTGACCAACACTGAATTCAAGTATAAATTCTAGTGTTTTCATGCATATTCCATTAAAAGCCAAACTAGAATTCTTCCTGTCACATTTGCTCTTTGGTAGATTTGTAAATGTGGATAAAGCTTTTCAAAAAGAAAGCACTGACAATTATAAATCGAGTAATAACAAGCCATCTTATCAGACTGTCGGCGAACACTGTGTGGTCTGAGTGAAGTGCAGAACATTGACGTGATCACAATCAAAATATTCCATCAGTAGCTCATCAAAAACCCTGCTCACCTGGCACTATTATCACCAGGGGACCTTATGGTCAGGATCAGGTTGATTTAGAACTTTCACCCTAACATTGGCGTTTTACACAAGTTCAACTGATTTCATCTGAAGGTTGATCTATGGTTGCCAGCCAGCTAACACATTAATATAACAATTGTTGAGTCTGTTCAGCACAGCAAAAGATTCGTATCTATCTCATTATGCTTTGAGATTTCTTTTTTTTAATGGATTCCATCTTGTGTTTTTTTTTTATTAGTGAGACCTGTGTGGTGACCAGTGTTGGTCAAGTTACTTGAAAAAAGTAATCAGTAATTAATTACTGATTACTTCCCCCAAAAAATAATCCCGTTACTTTACTGATTACTTATTTTCAAAAGTAATTAATTACTTAGTTACTTAGTTACTTAGTTACTTTTTAAAAACATGATTTACAACCTGAATAGGCGATAAAGCGATAGATCTTTCAGCCCAATTCTACTTTTTCTACATAATCCATCATACAAAATGTAATCAAATGGAAAAGTCTCTTTTTAAAACTTGTTTTGTTATTTTTAATCTTTTAACTTTATGCATGAAGCAAAATTTTAATTATATGCACCATTCTGTGACTGGAAGAAATTAGTTTAACATTTAAACCTATTTTCTGCACATTCCAGCACATACATACATACACACACACACACACACACACACACACACACACATATATATATATATATATATATATATATATATATATATATATATATATATATATACATATACATATACATATATATATATATATATATATATATATATATACATATATACATATATATATATATATATATATATATATATATATATATATACATATATACATGTGTGTGTTTACACTCACTCTTTCAGATGCAAGTAAAACACAGCAGAAAATAAATAAAGTCAAGACTAGCGGTCCTTTTGCTCTATTTTCACCTGTAAAGCAGGAGTAGGGTAGGCGGAGGGTTATCCTGGTGCAGGTGTGCCGCAGCGGTCAGTGGAAGGATACGGCAGTTTCTCTGTGAGTTTCCCATTACGTCGTAGCGCACTCGGTGCTTGCTTGGAAGTTTAGGGGGTTTTTTTCGCTGTAAAAAGAAGTTTTCTTCCCACGCACAACGGACACTAATGTTTTTGTCACTTTTTACGGAATCAAACTCAAAATAAGGTCAGTACGTCCACGCTTTAAACGCTGCACGCTCATACTCTCTCCCGCACTCGATATATGATCCATTGTTGATCTGCACACAGCTGTTGTCACACACCTCGCACTCGCTTACGTCACTGTCATGAGACATTCTCGCAAGAAAATCACGGTTTTAGTAACGCAGTAACGCAGCGTTCCTACGGGAAAGTAACGGTAATCTAATTACCGTTTTTGCAATAGTAATCCCTTACTTTACTCGTTACTTGAAAAAAGTAATCGGATTACAGTAACGCGTTACAAGTAACGCGTTACTGCCCATCTCTGGTGGTGACACGTAATTTGCACACTTTCCATTCCTTCTCCTTTGCCACTGCAGCCTACATAGTTCTCCTGAAGAGGGGTTTCAAGAGACTTACGAAGGCTTGTGCTGTATTAGCGGTGGATTTCTACTTTGCAAAGTTAAACCTGAGCAATTATAAAAATGATTAGAAGTCCCCAAGTAATACCAGCTCCATGTGAATAGGGGTTACATCTACTGGCCTGCTTTAAGTGGTCTTTTTTCACCGCATTGGTCTTGATCTTTGCAGCTGAGCGTAAAGCTGGGTGATGATTCTGACTCGGTCGTTTTTGTCCTTCTATGTCTGTGAGCAGACATGAATCTAGGTGTATTTAAAATATGTGTATATGCACATGTGCATTGATGAGTGTGTGAAGGTGTCCTTCCCTCAGGCCTGTGGGTGGATGTGACTGTGGAGGCTTTTAATGTTCACACCTTGTCAAAAATCTTTCAGTTACAGCACAGAAACACGTACCCAGACACACAAGCACACACACACACACAAGCACACACACACACACACACAGACGTGTAGAGGACACATGTCACGGACTTCTAAACAAACCTGGCAGATATAAAGAGAAGAGTGAGATGGTGAGAAAGAGCGGGCGTAAAAGAGGTAATGTGGTAAGGGGTGAGGGGTGGGGGTCTCCTAATTCTCACTTCCTCTCTCTAATCCACCCCCTTCTCTGCTCTTCTTCCTCCCCCTGCTCTCACTGTCTCAGAAGCATAGAGAATCAGTTTTAATGGTTTGTCAAATAATGCCTTTCTCCCCCACAGTGGATCGGTGATGTGGTGTTTGTGTTAGCTGCGTGCGCCTCTATCTGTATGTATGTGTGTGTATTTTAAAGGGAAGCTTGGCCTACTTTAGCCCAGTGGTTTTCTCTGTTGATATTGCCCATAGCGCCGGATTATACGCTTTTCAATGTGGTCAAACACACACATTCACACTCACAAAACAATACACAACGTGCATGCCGTACGCACACACAAAACAATGCAAATACACAGACACAGGAAATGACAAATAGATGCATACAGGTACGAGCTTGTTTAGACACAGGCCACGTAACCAGATACACATGCAAACACATATGTCCAGGTAGCGAGTCACGGATCACAATAAGTGTTTTTTTAGTTCCAGAATTGATAATAAACTATCAGGAAAGTGTCTACGTTGATTTAAATGTAATGTAGCTGCAGTTATTTAATGTTTTTCTAGACTTACTGACTCAAAATGTTCCAAATCACATTTTAACACCAGCTAAGCATAAGCACTTTATCTGATTCACAACCATAGTCAGTTTAGAATCACCAACCCAAAATGCATGCCTTTGGAGTGTGGGTGTAGGAATCCTACACAAGCACAGGAAGAAAATATAAACTTCAAAGCATTCATCAAGATAGTCTGTGCCCAGTTAACTGAGATGGTCCCTGGGTCATTCTACCCTGCTTCCCCTCATTACCCATGTACTGTCAAGTCTTCATTTGTGATGTTCCCGTTTAGTTATCTCCTGTTTTAATTTGGTAGCTTTTGTCCTGTGTGTTTAGTGTTCAGTTGTACTTTTCCCAACCTTACTTCCCCAATGAGTTTCAGCTGGGTTCCCCCCTGTTTCCAGTCTCCCTAACTACTTTGTCTCACTGCCTTTTGTAGTGTTTTCATGGTCGTTGTTTCCTTGTAGCCTTCAATAAGAGGTAGTTTAGAGTTGATACGACGCTAATTGCGCGTAGTGTTTTAAAATAATGTTCTTAAATGTAAAAATTGAGAAGACTTGGAATATCTCACTATTTACACTATGTAATATCATAAAAAGAATCTGGAGGAATCTCTGTGCATAAAGGAAAAGGCTTAAAGTCAGTAATGGATGCACATAATCTTCGGACACTCAAGCAGAAATGCACTAAAAACTGGCATGATTCTGTAAATCACTGCATGAGGTCAAGAACACTTCCAGAAACCATTGTCTGTCAATCATCCACCAAGCTTAAAGCTCTGTCATGCAAAGAAGCCGTGAACATGACCCCAAAATCCTGCCATCTTTTCTGGGCTGAAGCTCATGTAAAAAGTGTTGAGACACAGACTAAAAAGGGATACATGTGTGCATATGGCTTGTTATCAGCGATCAAAAGCCTGCATCCCGGAGTGCATTATTGCCAATAACACTGACAGCTTGTACATCTGGAAAGTCAGCGTCAGTGCCAAAAAAGTATATATACAGATGACATCTGCTTACAGATTTCAGCAAGACAATGCTAATTCGCATACTGCATCTATTACAACAGCATGGCTTTGTAGTAGAAGAAGTAGAAGAGATCCAGACCTTTTACCAATTGAAAGCATTTGACACATAATGAAATTAAACTAAACAAAAAAGACCCAGGACTAGTGAGCAGCTAGCGTCCCATGTCAGACAGTGCCTCATGTCCCAAGCATCAAAAATTAGCCAATATTTTCATTAATATGACAAATTTTCTCAGTTTAACATTTGACATTCATTATTATATTCTATTGTTAATAAAATATGACTTTATGAGATTAGCAAATCGTTGCATTCGGTTTTATTTGCATTTTTTTAAACGCAGCCCAGCTCTTGTGGAATCGGGGTTGTACATATTCAACTTATTTTCATCTTTAACTTTCTTTTGTCTTCAACTCTATCATGCATGTTTATGCATGTGACATCATTTGTGTGATTTAACAAATTTTTGTGCCAGTGCCCATATTAGCACACTCAGTGAGCCTGCTAGTTTTGTATGTTAATAATCGCTGTTTTGAGCCAAAGTTATTATTGGTTTGCAGTGTCTTAAATTCCTTTTTTGTTTGAGGCAACCCCATCTGGTGGCTGGAACAGAAACAAGGGCTACCTGGAGGGTGCAGCTGGAGCAATCCAAGCTGCTACAGATAATGCTCCTGCTTTATTTTATTCAGCTCCATAATTGTCATTTGCATGTGTTTCAGCTTAGTTTTGAACTTTGTATTTGTTTGTTTTTATTGTTTTCTTTTAAATTTGTACATTTTTGACGTCAGCAAGTTTTTACTTGTAGAGGTTGGACGTGCTCTGAGCTCGTCGTTCTCCCTGTCAGGATGATCCCACACCGTCTATTTGGCCCTCAAACTAGTTATGAGCAATCTCTTCGTGAGACTGTGAAATTTATGTGGAGTCATGGTTGAAGCACCTTATGCTGTGAGTGTGGATGTGTCTGATGCTTCTAGCAATATAACTCAAGTACAGCAGCTATATGTGTTTTTATATGTGGCACTATGCCTAATCGTAATGATTGTACACCTGTAAGTATTTTGATTGATGGGTTCTTATAGCTGGACTGTGGTGTATTACAGAAAATGAAAAAAGATAGATTGGGTACACGAAGGTAGAGAAACAAAGGAGAGAAGTAACAGTCTGAAACAGAGAGACAAGCGGGGGAGAAACATGAGAGTTAAAAGAGAAATGTGAAAGATTAAAGTCCAGTTTGAATGCATGTTTATGTATCTACCCTGTAGCTCTCTTTACATAAACCTATTTTTAGTTTTCAGTTCAGTTAACTCTGACTGCTGACAGTGACAAGGACTTTTTACTTGTACAGTAGCTCCACAGTATGTCGTTCACTCTGCCTTACTGACAGTTGGCAAGTCTCAGCAGATGTTCAGACCAAAATGTAATCCTCCTCAAAAAATGTGAAAGTACAGTGTGTTCTAATACTCCAACCAGAAAGATGATGAAAATGAATCAGGAAAGCTCGTTTGAGATAGGTCCGTGGTTTGAAATACTTGTCGGGTAACAATTAGTGGGTATACTGTATACAATGAAATATATTAACTTAGCTTTGGGTAACGAATCCTCTCCCAAAGCCAAGGCCAGTGGCCTGTTTTGCATTTTAAAAGAACGTAGGCTGGATCTGGTCTAAAGTTTAATGGGTTCTTCCTTTTATCAATTCTCATTTCTCCACCAGGTTTCATGGAATTCAGCTTTTTAGTTTTTATAGCCAGACAGACAGAATCAAAGAGCGCTGAAAATTACCTTTGCTTCGACTCTACCTTGGTAGAGAAACAATGGAAACAATGTGAATAACTGAATTACCAGGCATTAAAATTAATCTAGTTGATTGATTTGCCAGCACAGTACAAACAAGTTCAGGTCGTACCGGCAGAGGCGATGGGTGGTTTAACAGCCCACTTTGTTAATTCCCCGATGACGAGCGATAACGAGGAACAATATCTGCTTGGAAGTTAGGGTAAACGCACAGTATTGAATGATACCTACATTCATATTTTCTCTGTCTGCATCCTATACATAAGGCTCATCAACAACTGTCACTGAAACAGTCTCAGCAACAACAAAAACAAAGTGGTGATGTACTAAAGAACACACAAGAGTAATAAAAAATTCCATCTTTATTTAATCGGAAATTCAATCATTGTTCTTTTTTCTGTTTACTTAAATTGAGTCTTTCGTGACATGGATAAGCAGATTTGCCAAGAGACCCTATGTTTGGCACAAATCCATAACTTAAATTAACAACCTTCAACTCTTTATTTGTTTATTTTTTTGTTAAAGTGGCTCACATTACAGATGAAAAAGAGCCAAAGTTAGGCTTTGAGCCTGTTTTATTTTAACTTTTCGCCACTGCCACATTTCTTTTTACACTTTTTTGTCCTTTTTTAGCAACTTTTAAGCCTAGATTATTATCTGTTACAGACACAGGCAGCTGGACACCCGACCTCTGTACTGTAGTAGTCATTCCTGTTACACTTCTTGAAATGAACTCAAGGCCCACACGTGTAACTACCGCATTGTAATGTGAATTCTGCATTATCACAAAAAACGTGCAGGTGCATTGTGTTCACTATCTGATGATGAAATTTACATCATTTGGACTCACAGATGCAGAAAGTAAAATCCAGGCTTCAGATGTCGGCTCCTGAATTAAAAAGAAAAGAAACACTGTTGTATGTTACATAGCACAGCATGTTGTAGAGAGCTAACAGGCAATAACTTGAGAGTAGAAAGCATGATAGGCAGTAATGGCCTTTGCACAGATACATTGATGACCGTATTACCGTGTCAGCAACTTAAATCCAAAGGTCCTCAGAAAATTGTAATAAAGTAATATATATGTATACTTTAAAAATATTTGATCAAACAGGGTTATGGACCTATTTTCTACAGCATTTCTTTTTTAATCGGGACTATTTTGGTATAAACATAGTTTTTGTGACTTTGCTTTTAGCTGTATTTTGTTATGAAGGAACATCATATGGGGTATTTAGTAAAGAACGTAATCCCAGTACCTCCTTTCTAAATGAGGATTTCTTGTAATGATTCTCATTTTCTCTGACAGCAAGTTTTCATTTTCTAAGTCACCATTTGTTGAGTTTTAAGCCAAAACAATAAGTCCTTTGTTGTTACGCAAAAAAAAGACAATGCTGAGTGACACATGTATTTTACGCAATGTTCATGACACAGCAACAATATATGAGGTTGAGGAGGTGCGAAGGGTGCAATGCACATTATGCCTCGATAGACTTGGAACCAAGGTTGTGTGTGTTTGTGTGAGACGGAGACGGAGACAAAGAAATAGAAAGTACTTTAGTCTGAAGGACCTAGAGCCTTGGCTAACAGCCAGAAGTCTGGATACCCATAAACCCTTGCTGATGCTGCTGATGCTAGGCAGAATAGGCTTTTCAAAAAAGCAGTCAAACGTCTGTGACCAGATTTAAACTTTATGTCCCTCCAGATGAAATCTAACAGTGAAATCCAGCATCTAGAGTTTGCTTGGTAAACCTCCACAACCCCAACATTAAGTTCAAGTAAAACATTTTTTTTTTCATTTTTTTTCTTTTTTATTGCAATTACTGGATGAAAAGTCTCTGCCAACAACACAACTTGCTTTAAAAGAATTTTTCACTTGAGTCAGAGTTAGTCGTTTTACGGTCCATTGACTAGATGTATTACCTTATTTTACCATCAAGAAGCAAATCAGTGCTTTTATCAAGTGGAACCACCTTTTAGAACCTCACTGTTTCAAGCTGATATTCACATTCAATAAAACATCATGTTCCAAGAGCCCACTTGAAGCAAACAGTGACCCATGTTAAGACCAGATTCACAGTTAGAAAAACACTGGTCTACAACCCAGTGAGATGTGGCTGGGTGCCAGCTGCCTACTCACTGCTCCTGTTCCTTACCACAGCTTAGACAAATTGGTCCCTGTGGGATTTTGTGAAGCTTCTTTATACCTATTGTGACCTAAAGTCATGGTGACTCCCCCACCCCCCACCCCCCAAAAAAAATTAAAGCAGTTTGCATTTTTAATGCAGGCTATTTTTGCAATATAATAGTAATAATTGGTGTGGATTGCAAGTCAAGGAAAAGAAGGAAAAAACATATGGAGGCAACATTTGTGGAATTCAAGGGGGAATTTAATTTGTACCCAAACTTTAACTATGTGACACTGAGAAAGATATCTATCTATCTATCTATCTATCTATCTATCTATCTATCTATCTATCTATCTATCTATCTATCTATCTATCTATCCATCAATCCATCCATCTATCATCTATCTAGATAAATGATTTGCTCTGATAATTAAATCAATTTTCGAGATAAAGAGAGACATTTTGCTGATGTGCTTGTTGATGTTCTGCTTGATAAAAACCTTCCACTGCACAGTCATTAGTCACTGTGGTGTCAGGTGCATGTAATTTAACAATTTCGCTGTCGATTTGATGTGGAAATTCTATAGTTGAACCATTGGTGGGATGGAAATGCATTGGTTGTTTTTGTTACATACCTGTGTACACATGGGCTAGCACAAAAGCACACAGACTAGACCGTCTGTGGTTGACAGACAGCTTGACAGACACTTTGGGATTTTCTAGGCTTCAGGCTCAAGTTTAAGGGAATTGCTCTGCAAGGTGTTGCTTGAGGACGCCAGAAAATCAGTAGGGTTCATACTCTCTTATTGCTTGCATAAAGCACCACCAATTGCCAAAGGGCCCTTTAGCAAGGCATACAACTCCTCAGAACACTGCAGCAGTGCTACAGTATACATCTGAACTGTGGCACAGCGGTATCTCAGTGGGTAACTTACACCGAAGATCTTTAATTTACCTTTTGAATAACATCTCTTTGTTTATTTCTTAATTTGATTAGGAAAATGTTTTCAGACCTGTGAAAACAAATATTTCTTGAAAACCAACTTTCTCTTCTCTTCTCCTCAAAAACAAGCAACAGAACAGCATTAAACGTCTCAGGTATACTTTTAAGGGCCAGTGTTTAAAAGTAATGTTTTTTAAAAGATTGCTTAAGGCCAAAATAGCTACCCTTGAGTGGACTGTCAAACTATTCCATTGCCACGGGTCTAAATTACAGTTTTTCTCCATTGGTTTGGCTCATTTCTTGAAACAGAAATTCCATTCTCAAAATAACATGGACAAACCTCCAAACCTCTTGGCAAATGTTCACAACAGAATGGCATTTCTCATTCATTTTATCAAATGGCAAATGCTTTAGTACATGTCTCAATTGTCTCAGTGCATCTTTGCAAATGATTACGTACAAGTAGCCTACAGTTATACAGTTAGCCCACATTTAGCACATTTTCCAAATGAATAGATCTTGTAGATCTAAACTGATTAGTTGATTCTCAGTCTAATGATCATTCTCTCCAAAACATGTCAGCATGATTTCATTGTATAAGTACTCGCATGCACAACCGTCTGTTCAATTGTCAAAATTGGTCAAGAACATAATACCATGAATACCATATATGAATTTCTTTGAATATTTGATAAATTGATGACAGTCATTGGCAGTCAGGTGAAACTAGGTGCCACACACAGGTGTGTTCCATGATTGTGTGCTGCCAAACATAGATATATAGAGCTTGACCAGAGCCAGTCCAATTTCTGAACATGGATAGACAAGGCCAAGCAAACGGACAAGGGGAAGGTCTTCCTCAAGGAAGAGGAGGAAGAAGAAGAAGAAGAAGAGGAGGACTGAGAATGTGTGGTGGAGGAATAGGGGGAAGAGGCCGAGGAGCGCGAAGACACTGTGCTGTCCCGAATGAAATTCGGGCCACAATTATAGACCATGTCCTAAACCATGGCCTCACAATGGCAGAGGCAGGTCGTCGAGTGCAGCCTAATGTGCCTCGCTCTACAGTCTCCTCCATTATCCAAACCTTTCGCAGGGAAAACAGGTATGTACTCTATGTAATCTATGATGGAATTATATGTTTTATAGGACAGGGCACTGTGCGTGAGGCAAAAAATGTATAACTTACTGTAGAGATTTTGTGTGCATCTGCCTACAGTGGTAGGTCTATACTAGCAGGTGGAGAGGACTAGTGGAATGTTGTGATACTAAATATGACAAGAAATATATTAAACAAATTACTGTAAACTATGGAATTGCATAATTTATACAGTTTAGAGTAGTATTCCAGTCACTGTGCAGAATGAGTACAGCGACCACTGAATAAGTCCTTGTTTTTTGATTTTGTGTTCATACAATTTACTACTGTAATGTACATTTTCTTTTTACATATGTATGAAACTTTCTTTTGCGTGTGAATAAAAAATGGTTATCATTTCCTTGGTAGTGTGAGTGCAATCTGTGATGTCAAACCTTGGAGGCTACTCTTTTCTGTTGTATATTGTTGGTCCTCTGCCATGGTGACAAAACATCTAAACATTTTGTATGGCAGTACTCACACAATGCCAAAGGGACGATGCATTTTGGGGGCACTGACTATTCAGATTAGAAAGAAATGTAGTTTTGACACATGAGTGAACTGTTTTAGGGGAGATATGAGCTTTTGCAGGTGGACCATGTTGTTGTGATCAACCATCCAGGTTTATTTTGACAGAAGCACCAAGAATGATGAGAATGTCCGATCTGTGTCGAGAAATGAGCCAAAGCTATTGAGAAGGATCTTTGCCATTTTGGAGACACTGACTGTTTAAATGAGAAAGGGATTTAGATTGAAGCCTGAGTGAACAGTTTTGGAAGAGATATGAGCTTTTGCAGGTGAGCTATAGTGTTGTGCTAAACTGTAAGAGTGTTTTGCCAAATGATCTTAGAGTTTTGAGAATGTAATTTCTGTTTCAAGAAATGAGCCAAACCAATGGAGAAAAACTGTAATCTAGCAAATTACATGTCTCTAAGTACAACTTAATTTCTTCATTAACAGTGTAACACATTATCTGTGGTTACAATCGATGACATTTATCATATTGGCCCAACGATGTCTTTGCTTGTAGTTTTGATCATGATTTCATGAGTTATAAGAATTCAGAATGATTACCGTAGTTTATTAAGTGTTACACACAGAGTAAAAAGGTCCATCTTGCCTTAGGCCAATTTCTATCATGCCTTCTCTCTCCCACTCACTTCAGATAAGAGGATTCCTGTTTTATTTATTTATTTTTCTTTACCAAAATTTCCCCAAAATTCAAAATCCTGTTGCCAAGAATGTGTTCATCCATTGTTTCTAGACGCTACAGTGCTTTTTCATAGCATACTGTCTGCAGTTTGTACAGGAAACTCTGCCAAGGCAGTAATTTACAACAGATCTTCTACCAACACCGTTTGCTTGCTCACCATGTTCCCTGCCATTTATCTCTGGCTGTTTTTATTAAAGAAAAATCTTCCACCCCTGGAAAAAAAAATAAAGTGTCATTTTTTTAAACGTGTTCCCTTGTTTTTAAAGTTTTCTTCAGTTATCTGCTCACTGGTTATCCACTACGCTCTTAATCTGTCTTTATCAAACAAATCACTTCCTGTCTGTTCATTTACTGTGTGCTACGTTGTGTCACGGATAGACTAGTGCTCCATTTGACAATCTTGAAAAAAAGGTTCAAGGCCCAGAATTAGAGATTTAAACAAGTAAACACAAGGTATACATCTGTTGTACAAGTGTGTGGTGTATCCAGTGTTGGCAAGTGAAAGCCATATACTCTACAGTGACTGTGTAGTTTGCGTATATTTTCATAAATGCCAGAGCCTAAAGACAGATGAAAGGGGGGGGGGGAAGATAAGTTGAAAAGTTGGCCATCTTCGTCCATCAAAAGCAAGAACCTTATATGATATGAGTTGGACCTATCTACCCTTCAAGTTCATTGCTATTCTGTCTGACCTCTTACTCCTGCGTGTGTTCCACTTGAACACCTTTAGGACAGTCAGCGTAAATTGCAGTGCGTGCCGTTGTACACAGGCATAAAGAACACTGACAATGTGATTATGATGTATTGTTCTTATTTACAATACAAATCTCAGCATTTTGGAAACAGGCCTGTACAAGGTAGACTCAAATTGATTTAAAATTGGACACGGGACCTTTTGGTTTGTCATGTTGGAAACTCCTGAGTTTGGAGACCTGCATTTTAAAATGATGATTATTGTTATCCACCTTCTCAGTCAGTGGTTTTAATGTTTTGGTTGATTGGTCTAAATCTGAGTCCTCTATTTTTAATCATGGTTTGTACTTAAGCCATCGCTACTCTGCTTATTCATTCGCCGCATGCCCGCAGTAACTTTACTCATGTGACTCATGTAGCATTTGAAAACCTTTATTCCTTGCTTGGTACTTCCTTGTGGGTAGTGATGAGATCAGAGCATTGATGACAAACATCAATGCTGTATATTTTTTTCATTCGCATATAATCTATTCCACTTCAGCTGGCTGCCTGAAATACAGAGAGCTTCAGAAAGCTGTTTGAACAAACTCTAAAAGCTTAAAAGTTATTGAAATTTTCTGCTTGGTGGACCACTTGTAAGCCAAATTTACCAGAAGAGTGCAAGGACATGTGGTGAAACATTCACTCAGAGTCCCGATTTGAAAGTTTTCTGTATTGGGTTAGTACTCTCATATATGCTAAGTTCACACACACAAAGAGAGGGACTGGGAAGGTAACCTGATGTTTTAAAAGATAAGTGGGGGACATGTAAACACCAAAGTATTCAGTGGGTGTGCTATGTTTTGCTACTTGGTGCCCGATTTGGGTAGATAATAACAATTGGGCATCAACCTTTTAGGATTTTCTTACCTGGATGACTGAGCATGCAACAAGACACTTGTTTGGAGACGGCTAGCTACAACAACAAATTAGTAAAGTGGCAATGGGACCAGGATAAATAAATAGAGGATAGGAGGCTGTCACTATATTCCTTCTTTAGCTTGTAGTAGACTGCAGGTGATTAGCAATGCTGTTCTGTCCTTCAACAAAACAAGAACTGCAATTCAATCAGACTCAACATGATTTTTCATTTGTTCAGATTTCACAATTTTTTATGTTTCTAGAAAAGCTTTGCCAAGATTTTATGCGTCTCTATATTTATTTTTGTTCAAATACAGTATATTGCCTTTTCCATGTTTTCCCTAAGTACAATGTGGAGGAGCTATCATAATGAAGTAATTTTGTGAATGCGCTGAGACTAATTTCCGATATGATGGCATGCTTTATTACCACACTACATCCAGTTTAAACACTTATCTTGGTGATTAGAAGAATATGTCACGATCAGAGATGCTAGCTATTTGATAGACTGGTCGGGCAGATACAGATGGACAGTTAGACAGATGGACGAAGAAGCAGAAAGGCACACAGGCAAAATGACTGGCTGGTTGGTTGGTTGACTGTAAAGACCAGCTGGCTGGAATCACTGAGTGGCTGTCTGATTACATAAGCTGGTTGACTGGGTGAACAGTTGACTGACTGCATAAACAGTCAAATATTCCAAAAGCAGCTCACTTATTTTCATATAAATGTCAAACAGGCATAGCACCAGTGTGTTTGCCTGATTGAGAAAGTGAGAGAGAGAGAGCGAGAGAGATGGATGGGGACATGGAATCATGTTGGTCCATCAGTGCAGGGACAGCTAGACGATTACTGCTCGTTAATTGACCGACCGACTGACTAACAGTCTTATGTGTGCGTGTGTGTGTGCACACATGTGAATTTGCATCTGTCTCCTGGTCAATCCTCAATTTAAGAACAGAAATCACAGCTCTGTTTTACTCTTAGTGAAAGTTTGGACAGGGAAAAGGAATATTAATGATTGTGTCTGAGCATATTCACTATAATACAGTTTGCCTGAAGTTCATATTTTGGACTGCTTGTGATGATTTACAACATCACATTTGTATACACCAAATACTAAAAAAGGCATATAACGCTGCTTTAATCAATTTCCAGTTTATTAAAACCTGTTTTAGTTAAATATAGATCAAGGTTGATTCCACAGCTTGCTCCAAGCCCTTCTCAAACCTTTGCTGTTTTCATCCCCAGTCATTCCATAATGCATCCAGTACCTCTTTGATCAGTATGGAGCCATCCCCTCTCTAAATCGTTGACCAGTGGCTAAATTTAACCTTGGCCCAGAACTAAATGTCCTTGAGAGTTCATATGCCCATGAAATTAAAAATTCAGGAGGAAGGCATCCTCCTGATAATTAGTTATAGCCATTTTACTTTGTTCATGTCTTATTTGTTGAGTGGTGAAATATTAATGTGAGAATGCAAGTGTTGTCCCTTGTGGGCCACTAAGGTGATTTATTGTAGCCTGTGGACAGCTAATTCTCTTTCTGGTTCAGAAAATAGAAAATTCACAGAAAATGCAGTACACAGGTTTTAAAAGTAGACAGTTTCACACTACCAACGAAAACATTTGGACACATAGGCACACAGTGTGCATTAGTTGACACTAGATCTTCTTACTCCTTACTAGCACAAATATAAGTATGCAAACATCTTAAAAGAAAGTGGATTTATCTGTATAATTTACTTACTTTATAAAATAGTAAGCACAAGTAAATTTAGCTTCAATAAAACAAGATAAGCCATCAAAACAGTATAGAACAGATTTATATAGAATAATGAACTAAAATTTCTTTCATTTAATCATAGCAATTGCATTATTACATTATTACATTAACTTACAGCATCCTCTACTGGATTAAAATAGTTCACAGTTAATTAACCTAACTACAGGCACTAGAATCCTTAGTCACAGGAACCACATCAAGTTCCAGATAAACCAACAATTAATAAAAGGTACATGCATAGACAGGAACAAATAATGGAGGTGTCAGACACTACTGTGGTAAGTTTTAAAAACATTTTTTTTTGTACTTTAAGGCGAAACAGTTTTTTCTTACTTCTCACTTCCTCACTTCTTGTCTTACTACCTTCCTCCTGCCCCTCTCAGTATTGTCTTTCCTCCATTTTCTCTGTTTCCTTGCTTTCTTCCATCTCTCTCTCTGGTTGTTGCTTTCTGCATGCTCCCTTCATCTGTTATTGTCTGTCCTTTGTGTCCTTGCTCTGAGGCCAGAGAATTAGAATTATTCATTTTTCATTGTTCTCTGTTTCCACTGTCCTCTCTTTTGCTCAGTAGTGTAACTGAATTACTCCTTTTACTGTCTTTTTTTGTCCATCCACCTTTTCCCTCTCTTTGTCAAACCTTATTTTCTGGACGTCTACATTTTTTTCCACTTTGTCACTTTCATTTTCTCCTTTGTTGCATCCCATCCCAAAAATGAATTCGATAAAATGAATCCAGAATCCATACTCATTGTTGTTCTTGCTTTGATTGCATTAGTTAGAGTCTTGTTCCAATGTCTGTCTTTATTTTCCTGTTACTGCTTCCTTTTTTCTCTTTCCCTTTGTTAAAGTTGCATACTTTTTATGTATTGTTAAGAAAGTGTACTGATTTGTGTCCTTGCTATCTAATGCTGCACTCCACTGCTTATGCAGAATTCTCAATTTGCAATTCTGCTTGCACACAGGCAAAATGTTGTGAGTATGAAATTGCATATTGGGTCAATCAAGCAATAATAGAAAAAAAATACAAATTATAAAATTATGGGGTTTTGTGGGGTTATGACAGAAATCCTGTTTTAACCTATATATGTCTTATCAACGTGCCAAGTTTGCCCAATGCTCTTATTTTTTCCCCCAAGATAAAACAGGTGTAAGTTATACACACACACACACACACACACACACACACACACACATATATATATATATATATATATATATATATATATATATATATATATATATATATATACAGTGGGGCAAAAAAGTATTTAGTCAGCCACCGATTGTGCAAGTTCCCCCACTTAAAATGATGACAGAGGTCAGTAATTTGCACCAGAGGTACACTTCAACTGTGAGAGACAGAATGTGAAAAAAAAATCCATGAATTCACATGGTAGGATTTGTAAAGAATTTATTCGTAAATCAGGGTGGAAAATAAGTATTTGGTCACCTCAAACAAGGAAAATCCCTGGCTCTCACAGACCTGTAACGTCTTCTGTAAGAAGCTTTTCTGTCCCCCACTCGTTACCTGTATGAATGGCACCTGTTTGACCTCATCATCTGTATAAAAGACACCTGTCCACAGCCTCAACCAGTCAGACTCCAAACTCCGCCATGGCCAAGACCAAAGAGCTTTCGAAGGACACCAGGAAAAGAATTGTAGACCTGCACCAGACTGGGAAGAGTGAATCTACAATAGGCAAGCAGCTTGGTGTGAAAAAATCAACTGTGGGAGCAATCATCAGAAAATGGAAGACATACAAGACCACTGATAATCTCCCTCGATCTGGGGCTCCACGCAAGATCTCATCCCGTGGGGTCAAAATGATCATGAGAACGGTGAGCAAAGATCCCAGAACCACACGGGGGGACCTGGTGAATGACCTGCAGAGAGCTGGGACCAAAGTAACAAAGGTCACCATCAGTAACACACTACAACGGCAGGGAATCAAATCCCGCAGTGCCAGACGTGTTCCGCTGCTGAAGCCAGTGCATGTCCAGGCCCGTCTGAAGTTTGCCAGAGAGCACATGGATGATACAGCAGAGGATTGGGAGAATGTCATGTGGTCAGATGAAACCAAAGTAGAACTTTTTGGTATAAACTCAACTCGTCGTGTTTGGAGGAAGAAGAATACTGAGTTGCATCCCAAGAACACCATACCTACTGTGAAGCATGGGGGTGGAAACATCATGCTATGGGGCTGTTTTTCTGCCAAGGGGACAGGACGACTGATCCGTGTTAAGGACAGAATGAATGGGGCCAAGTATCGTGAGATTTTGAGCCAAAACCTCCTTCCATCAGTGAGAACTTTGAAGATGAAACGAGGCTGGGTCTTCCAACATGACAATGATCCAAAACACAAAGCCCGGGCAACAAAGGAGTGGCTCCGTAAGAAGCATTTGAAAGTTCTGGAGTGGCCTAGCCAGTCTCCAGACCTCAACCCCATAGAAAATCTGTGGCGGGAGTTGAAAGTCCGTGTTGCTCGGTGACAGCCCCAAAACATCACTGCTCTTGAGAAGATCTGCATGGAGGAATGGGCCAAAATACCAGCTACTGTGTGTGCAAACCTGGTAAAGACCTATAGTAAACGTTTGACCTCTGTTATTGCCAACAAAGGTTATGTTACAAAGTATTGAGTTGTATTTTTGTTATTGACCAAATACTTATTTTCCACCCTGATTTACGAATAAATTCTTTACAAATCCTACCATGTGAATTCATGGATTTTTTTTTCACATTCTGTCTCTCACAGTTGAAGTGTACCTCTGGTGCAAATTACTGACCTCTGTCATCATTTTAAGTGGGGGAACTTGCACAATCGGTGGCTGACTAAATACTTTTTTGCCCCACTGTATATATATAATATTATATTATATTAGTATGATATATTATATTAGTAGGTTGGTGAGTGCAAGCATTGCCTGCTATACATAAGCACAAGGAACATATTAGCCCCTTAATATCAAAAGAGGTGCATTACATGTCAGGAGCAGGAAGGCTAGGGAGTAAAACAGCTGGTTTTGGGCTTTTCAGCACTACCAACAAGTGATCCATAAAGACCAGAAGTTAAATCATATTTTAATTAAAGTTTGGTGGTGAAAATATTCATTTATTTCAGTGGATGGAATCTTCAAAGTGTGAGAGGCAGAAAAAAAACTTTTTTTTCTTTAACCTTGTACTGAGTGCACAGTTTTCACTCTATAGGCAACATTTTATAACCATTTGGAGAGCAACTTCTTTGGCACTCATGATTATTAAACCAGGTGCATACAAATTATTGTTTTTCTTTCATAAGTCGTTTCTTGAGAGTAGTGCTGAGTGAAATTTCTCACTATTTTTTCCACTATAGTTACACAGAGTCCCATTGCTGTGGTAACCAATAGATGCTTAACTGACAGGTGTGAACAACTGACATATATTCATTAGAAATTAATCACTCTAATTAGTAGATTTGTATTTTTCCTCTCTTTGATTGGTGGATGTGTTTTCACAGCCTGTCTCTCTCAGACAAGTATTTGAATGTGGCTATAATACCTGGCCCGAAATAGACCTGCAACATTTTCAGTCTATCCAAACCAATTTTTCTATCTGTGTGTCAGTATCCCTGGCTGTCTGTATTTTTAAGTATGGATATACGGTGCCGGGAAACGCAAACACATTTCTTTTCAGTCAGTCATCTTAAGTCAAGATCAGGTCACACTAGAGTTTAAAGGCAAATCATCACAGCTTCAAGTGTGTAAGCTGACATTCACAGTTTAAACCTGCTCTTCTATTCACACACAAACGTAATAGTGGATTTAAAAAAAAAAACTGACACTGACTTACAGAAGAGGACTAGATTTTCAAGCATCTGGTCACCCTGCCTTGGGTTTTTAAAATAAATACACTTATAGGAAATAAACTGGACTCTTTAAAGTGTTACATTTTTAAAAAGGCACTAATTATCAAATGTTTTAATGTAATGACATTGCCAAAATATAAGAGCCCCTAATTAGTTTCAGAATTTCAGATGTGAATCTTTGCTTAGGCTGCTGCCCCCGCGACCTGGCCTCGGATAAAGCGGATGAAGATGGATGGATGGATGGAATTTCAGATGTTTGAAATTATCAGAATTTAAAAACAAACTTAACCCATGATTATGTAAGTGTCAGGGATTGTTCTGTGGCAGGCAGGTTTTGGACCCAAAGGCAGGACTATTGCTGCATTCTAACATAATACAAAATAATGCAGGTGTAGACACAAGATAACTTCTAGGACAACTTCTACAATCTTCTAGGAGGCAAAACTGCGAGGGAGAACACGACCAAGAACAGAAGCAAAGTGAGGGTATAAGTACAAAAATGGAGATCGGGGCAGAGTGGATACACCTGAGGAAACACAGCTGAGCTGATACTAACCAATGAGACAAGGGGAAGCAGAACTGAACCTAGCTCACGCGAGACAAGGGTCTATCAAGATAAAACAGAAAGTAATAAAGACTGGGACCAGGACTTAGACATACTAACGTGACAGAACAAAACGGGACACAAAACACAAAGACAGGACACTGAGGGACCAGAACAACACGGGAGCATGAGAGGGGAGTCAGAAAGGGATACAAACAGAGAAGAGACTAGGACAGGCTGGATATGAATGGAAACTAATGTCATCATCAGAAAAGTATAGAAAAAAAAACTCAAAAGCACTAGGGAACAATAAAATACTTCAAAGAATGAGATATAGAACAGGAACATAAATCAAATCCCAAAAGAAATGAATCATGAGTCCACAACAAAAACTCGAAATGCTGGGTCAAAAACCAGCATTCATCTTTTTACCCTATTGTTATCAACAGCTATTTGCCCCTAGCTTTTTTTTTTAGCAACAATTCCTCTGTAGTCTTGTCTTTCACACTCTCCAGACGTGGCATAGTTTAGTTTTTTTTAGTGCTGCTTAAAATTGCTTTGGCCATAAATGTGTGTAGGAAAAACCCTGCATATTTCCTACACTGATTTTATTCATTTCCTTTCAGTCACATATATTTATGTTAACCTTGTAAAGAAGAATCTACAGGCATCCAGATATTTCTAACCTTATATCACCTCCACTGGCTCTTTCATTATGACGAAGCAGTAGTTATATTCAGAACGTACCATCCAAGATTAAAAGATCAAAGATAGTCTTTTACTTTGACCACCAAACTGTTCCAGTGAAGCGTATCCTGTCTGCAGTCACGTGTCGGTACTCATGACATGATCGGTTATCATGGCGGTTCTTTTGCTTTGTTGCAGATTCAGAGATTTTGTGGGAAAAGCCACAAACTACAAATTGCATTTCTTCAGCGTCAGAGAAAAAACAGGAAAATAGGAGCTCATGAAGAGACCTCGTTTCAGTGGGAACCTTTATTGTTTTATTCTTAATGATAACATCAACATAGCCATGTACTTACAGCTCCATGTTTCAAGTTTTCATAAACATTTGCCTAAAGGTTTGCCTCATTATTAGTTTCCAGAAATGGGCTGTCTTGCTGTTTCAATAATTTACTTTTTCCTCTTTTGCAGGTTGTCAGGATTCATGCTGCCCTCCCCTGTAGTCAGCAGTGGATCCATATTGGCCTTGTGGTTTACCACAGATTTTGCTGTGAGTGCACAGGGTTTCAAAGCTGTGTATGAAGGTAAGGAAATGTGTCATTGTGTTCATGTGTATGAGTGGTCAGAGATAACAGTGATAAATTGGAACCTGCATATTGTTGGTATGGTGCTGAAAATGTATTGTACTGTAAGATTTTCAAGAAAAGAATGTGTGAAAGTCATTTTGTTATACAATAGTTACAGGTCCTGTAGCTTGTGTGTGTGTGCTGAGACTTTGACCATACTAATGGAGCTAAATGTAATGCTAAACACTTTGTTTGCTGTTGTTTTTGTTTAGAGGTTTTTCTATTTTATCAGTGATTAATCAAACATCTTATCAGTGATGACCTGGTGTTTTGGATTAGAAAATAGAGCAGGAGAAATTATTTGGTTTTTTTAGTTTTCTTTTTCTTTTTTTGATGGAGTCAGTCAGGTGTGGCTGTTTGTAGCTCTAGAAATCAGGCAAGCAAACTCTCAGTTGATCAAGCACTTATAAGCATCCAACAAATTTGTGTACGATTAAGGTGAAGCTCCATAGATTAGCTATGCTTTTGATTTATGGGATTAACTGTTCATTTTCATAGTTCTGCATGACCGAACCTGGGCTTGCAGCTCAGAGCTGTTGTTTTGGCCATCAGTCGATTAGTTGGAACTACTTAAATACACCATACATTATATGTATACAAATACTATATCCATGCATTAATTTTTCTTTATTGTGATTTCCACAATAAGAGTTGAATGTTCAGTTTTGATGTGTCTCTTATGTGTGTGTGTTTTGTACACAAGACTGCGTGTCTGCGTGCCTGGTACGACACAAATCCTTAGCCTGACCTTTGGAAGATGTGCATACACACATGGAGTGCACACTTAAACACATACATATATATTTCATTACGTTTGTGTAACAGTTCATCTATGAATGATGAACTTTAAATATCAAAGACTAACTCAAGAGACAGGATCGTCACACTGACTCCAGTGTGTGAGTGCATGTTTGTTTCACGTAAATGTTACTCTCTGTGCACATCTTCTTCTTTTTTTTTGCAGTGTGTCTGTGTGTGTTTCTAGATGTGTCTCATTCATGTGTTCATGTATATTGAAAGAAAACCCTTTCTTACCTTTTTTCCTTTTCCCATCTGTGGGGACCCTTAAGTGTGTTTATAGCCTCAGGATTGATTGGTAGTGTGTTTTTTTGAGACTGTGTGTAAATCCAAGCAAGACATGGTATTTATAAATAGTTTGGGTTGTCCTGTCTATAGTTGGGATTGTCTGTCATGTAACCTATCTATATCCGTACAGTATGTGCAAGCACTAGTACTGAACACATGATTTTTACAGCTTGTGCATTGCTGCAGAACCTCATGCTCTGTTCAAATAATACATTTACGTTCCTCCGTATTTTATCAATTAAAAAACAGAAAGATGAAGAAAGTATATCTGAAAGGGGCAGTTGGCTTGCATTAGGTGTAATAATTTATTTGTTTCACAATTTCACTCTCTTTCGGTTTCCTGACAGCATAAGCAGACAAATATCGAAATGATAATTGTTTTGGGGGGAGCACTGGGAGAAGGACGGAAACAAAAAATGACCACAATAGCTGCAAATCATGCTAACAGTTACAAAAATATCGAAAAGAAAAAGCATAGTAAAAATTGGATTTTATCGATATATATATCTCAGAAGATCCAGAGATTTTGAACCAAGTTACTGAAAGACAACACGAAGGGCAAAGTAAATTCTAATATAACTTGTTAAAAGATCAGGTATTAATCTGTTCCATTTCTTAAACTGCCTGACAATTTCAGAAAGAACTGGGAACAATCAGAACATGGGGTGCCACCAGCATCCCCTGCCCCAGCAGCTGCTGGAGTGAGCGGTCGGTACGGTGAAAGTCTATCCTGGTGCAACACCACCATGCAACCCAGGCCAGGCATGCAGATCCGGTACACCACTTCTGTTAGCCGCTCCACAACCTCCGACGGCCCTTTCCAGTGGCTGCAGAGCTTGGGGGACACTCCTCTCTTGCGAACCGGGCAGTACACCCAAACCTTGTCACCAGGCTCCCCCTCGGCACCTGGTGTCGTAGGCGGAGAGTTTTTGTATTCCCATAGTGGCCAGCCCCCACCGAGCCGTGGACAAGCTCGAGCACCTGTGACCGCAGCGACTGAGGCACAAACATTGCCGGTATAGGAGGCCGTCGTGGGTCTCCAGATTGTTGTAGGCCTTGGTAGTGGTAGGCCTTCACTTCAGGCCCCTGTCCCGACACCCCCGTCCAGTCTGGGCATTGCACCGCTTGCAGCCAGACCCCACCTGAAACCAACGTCGCGTCAGCTTTCTGCTTCTGCTTTAGCTGCTGTGTGGTCAGTGGGAGCCATCCCCCTCCGCTGGCTGTGGCCTGAGCAGTAGCCACGCCCAGTGCCTCCTGGGCCCGCTCCTCCTGCCGCCGACAGTAGCGGCACTCGACAGCCATGCAGGGCCGTCTGGAGAGGGCATCAGCGTTGCCATGCTGTCGACCTGAGCCAAGTTAAAGATGCATGGTGTTACGTCCCCTGGCTAGTCTAGGGGGTTGGAGGGACGAACATAAAGGTGGATAGAGAAGGAGGAGCCAAGATGGTAATTTTAGTAGGTTTATTTAACATTGGAGATGGGATTTAAGTCCAGACTGAGGTGTAACGTCAGGGAGAGCCAAGGCCAACATAACAAACAAAACATCCCTGATGTAGAAATAAAAGAAACTTACCTAACTCCAAAGAAACAAAATATACAACCTATAACCATAACCTACCTAACAGCACGTAAACAGGAAAAAACAGGGTGTCAAAGCAAAAGGCAGCTCTCCCCTACAAGCAGTCTGGACATGACAACAACAATGCTCATACCAGCTACAAAGGCATGCAAGCCTGCTCAAGTATGGCAACCAGAATGGCCAGAGGGCCCAGAAGCACAGCTCCACAGGCCTTAAATAGTGCTCTGCTGATTACCAATCAGCCGGACTCTGCGCAGCATCCAATCAGGACAGAGGAGGTGGAGCCTGGACAAAACAAAGGGTTAGTAGGGAGAGAGGGGGGGATGTAACACCCCCACCCAGAAAAACAAACGTATAAGTTTGTTAACCTTACACCATCACATTCTTGAGAGGGCATCTGCCACAATATTTTCACATCCTCTTTTATGCTTTATTTCAATGTTGTAGTTTTGTGAAATTAAGGCCCACCTCATCAATCGTTGATTGTTGTTATACATACGAGAGAGGAACACGAGAGGATTGTGATCAGTGAAGACCTCTACAGGTTGGGAAGTAGATCCCACGTACACATCGAAATGTTGAAGAGCCAGAAGCATGGCCAGAGTCTCCTTTTCAATTGTCGAGTACCGTCTTTGATGAGTATCGAACTTCTTGCCAAAGAAGCAGACAGGATGACTCACTCCTTGTCCATCATCTTGAAGAAGAACAGCTCCAGCCCCCACCTCACTGGCATCCACTTCAAGCTTGAAAGGTTTAGAAAAGTCTGGAGCAACAAGAACAGGTGAACTCGACAGAAGACCTTTTGCACATTCAAAAGCATGTTGACACTCAGGACTCCAAATGAATGGTACCTTCGGGCTACACAGGTTTGTTAGTGGTGTTACGACTTCAGAAAAATTCCTACAGAAACACCTGTAGTAACCAACCATCCCTAGAAATCTGCGCAGCTCACGGCGTGTTGTTGGCACAGGAAAGTTGAGGATGGCATTAACCTTTGCACTGATAGGGTGAACCTTGCCCTGCCCAACTTCCTTTCCAAGGTAGGTCACGGTAGCCTTACCAAACTCGCATTTAGCAAAGTTGAGGGTCAAGGAAGCATCAGCTAAACGCTTGAACACAGTGGCTAAAGTGTCGACATGCTCTGACCAGTTGGAAGAATAGATGACTACATCATCAAGATAAACATTACAGTTTGCTACACCAGATAATACAGTTGACATTAACCTCTGAAAGGTAGCAGGAGCATTTCTCATTCCAAATGCCATGACTGTATATTGTAAAAAGTGATCAGGTGTTACGAAAGCTGAGATTTCTGATGCTCTTTCTGTCAAAGGTACTTGCCAATAACCTTTAAGAAGGTCAAGCTTACTCACATAAGCAGCAGATCCGACGCTGTCAATACAGTCCTCAATACGGGGCAGTGGGAAGGAATCAGGCACTGTTACTGCATTTACCTTGCGGAAATCTGTGCAAAAGCGAGGTGTTCCATCTGATTTTGGCGTAACCAGGCACGGAGAGCTCCATGGACTATAGCTTGGGATAGCCAATCCATACTTCAGAAGGTAGTCTACTTCTTTGTTCATCATTTCCCTTTTTGCCGTATTCACACGGTAAGCATGCTGCTTAATAGGCACTGCATTCCCAACATCAATGTCGTGCTCTATTACAGTAGTACGGGAAGGCATGTCCCCAAAGAGTTTTAAATGAATGTTGACAAGCCTTTCAATGTCCAACTGTTGCTCACGGGTCAAGTGAGACAGGTATATAGACAACTGGGACAGTACCTCAGAATTAAGCATTCTGGCATTCTGGTAGCTGGCATCACAAAGTTTGAGCCCGTCCTCATCTAAACTCGTCCTCAATCCTGAGGAAGAGTTCAACAAGAGAGTTTCTGGAGATGAGATTTGCTCTGATGGAGACGCCACAGACTTATCTGCAGGACCACAGAGAGGATCAGCTCTAGAATGAAAAGGTTTGAGCATATTGAGATGGCACAGGCGCGTTTTACGCTTCCTGTCTGGGGTTTTAATCACATAGTCAGTGTCATTTACTTTCTTATCCACCTGGTATGGTCCACAGAAGCGGGCAGACAATGCAGAGCTAGCAGTTGGTAGAAGAACCAAAACCTTGTCACCTGGATTGAAAGATCGAGGAACGGCTTTCTTATCATACCAACTCTTCATCTTCCCCTGAGCAGAGGAGAGGGCTTCTGCAGCTGCCAACCTGGCCTTATGGAGGCGCTCTCTGAACTGTGAAACATAATCCAGAACATTAGTTTTCACAACATGGTCTGTTGACAAGAACTGTTCTTTCAACAACTTCAAAGGTCCCCGAACAGAGTGACCAAATACTAGTTCATTTGGGCTAAACCCAAGGGATTCTTGCTTAGCTTCGCGCATGGCAAACACCATCAGGGGTACTCCCTCATCCCACTCTTTTCCAGTATCCAAGCAGTATTTCTGCAACGTTGCCTTGAGTGTCTGATGCCAGCGCTCTAATGCTCCTTGAGACTCAGGATGGTATGCACTTGACACAACATGCTTAATCCCAAGAGTCTGCATGACCTGCTTGAAAAGTTTAGACAGAAAGTTAGTTCCTTGGTCGGTCTGGACTACTCTTGGTAGACCAAAAGTAGTGAAGAACTTTGTCAAAACTTTAATCACCAAAGGTGCAGTTATTCTTCTGAGTGGGACAGCTTCTGGAAAACGAGTCGAAGTACACATTGCAGTCAGTAAAAACTGATTACCATTCTTCGTCTTGGGCAATGGACCAACACAGTCCACAATGACACGTTCAAAAGGTTCACCGAGTACTGGTATAGGATGAAGAGGAGCTATAGGAACTGTCTGGTTTGGCTTTCCTGCAATCTGACATGTTTTACAAGTGCGGCAAAACTCAACTACATCAGCCTTCAATCCTGGCCAAAAGAAATGGTTGAGTATCTTGTTGTACGTTTTTGTAACTCCCAAATCATGTGCAAGGGAGACTACGTAGTGACGATACTCAAGAGGCACAACAATCTGGTAAGTAGTGCTCCAGTCACAGTCATCAGAACAGCTTCCCTCTATGGCCGCTGTTAAAATTGGGTGTGCAGTCCACTTGCGCATCAAAACCCCATCTTCCAAG
Organism: Neolamprologus brichardi; assembly: GCF_056152115.1. NCBI lineage: Eukaryota > Metazoa > Chordata > Actinopteri > Cichliformes > Cichlidae > Neolamprologus > Neolamprologus brichardi. The sequence goes on from NC_142104.1 coordinate 15,742,763, forward strand.
AAATAAGAAGCCTTTTTATTTCCTGTTTCAGAAAGAGAAGCAAAGCATTTAGTCAATGAGGGATCCGACTTCTGAGCAGCAATAAGGCTTTCACGTGTGACTGGCGAGTCTAACTGTGAGAGATGGAGATCCTTCCACTTCTCAGTAGTATCCTTTGAGCCACTTTTAGGATCAATCAGGGTTTGCAAATCATCTGTAGCCAGAGCCTGAGCCAATGAAGAGTCTGACAAATCAATTTCTGCAGCTTTACGTCTCGTCTGAGCCCTGGTGAGAACACAAGCAGGAAAAACAGATGGGAAACATGTTGCTAGGTCATTGCTCTTCAAATTTGATTCTGGATCGTTTGTTACTTCGGGAACAGGTTGCACTTTTCCACCAGCAATATCATTTCCCAAAATGAACTGCACCCCTTTTATGGGAAGTGAGGGGCGTACTGCCACAGAGAAAATTCCATTAACCAACTTTGACTTGATGTGTACATAATGCAAAGGAGCTTCAACATAGCCCATTTCAACTCCTTGAATCAGAATGCTACCATGACAAGAGGAAAGGTCACTCAAGGGTAATACATCAGATAAAATCACAGATCGTGACCCTCCCGTATCTCTGAGTATTCGAATGGGTTTTTCATCCTCAGGCTTCCCAGTCAATGACACAGTGCCATCTAAAAGGAAGGGTTTGAAGCAGGGATCAACTCCTTCACTTTGGTCCCCTCTCTCAGCATGAATGGTTTTAATTAAACCATTAAAGGGTTAGTAGGAAGAGAGGGGGGGGATGTAACAATGGTCAGTGCACAGGAGGAACCAGCAGCCATGCAAGTATGGCCAGAAGTGCCGCACCGCCAGCACTATGGCGAGCAGCTCCCGCCGAGTCACGCAGTAGTTCCTCTCGGCTCCCCCTAGAGCACGGCTGAAGTATGCCACCACTTGTTCTCCAGACTCATCCTGCTGTGAAAGGAACACCCCAACTCCTACATTTCTGGCGTCAGTGTCCACAATGAAAGATTGCCGAGCGTCGGGGTAGGGCAGGACTGGAGCTCTGGTGAGGGCCTCCTTCAGCTGTGCAAAAGCCGTAGCGCAGGCATCACCCCAGCCAAACGGCTGGCTCTTATCAGTCAGGCGGTGGAGAGGGCTGGCTATCATCACGAACCCCTTGATGAACTGGCAGTAGTAGGAGGCTAGGCCCAGGAAGCTCCGCAGTTCTTTGACATTCGAGGGAGTTGGCCAGTCCCGGACCGCAGCCACCTTTGCAGGGTCGGTGGCGATACCTTGAGCGCTGATCACAAGGCCCAAGATCATGGTCTCTTTCGCCAACAGCTGGCACTTCGCAGGATTGAGTCGCAGCCCAGCTTGTCGGATGGTACTGAAGGCCTCGCTCAGGTGGGACAGTTCACTGTCGAAGTCGCCACCGTGCACCAACAGGTCATCCAGGTACACAATGCAGCGGCTACAAGGGATGTTCACGATCACCCTCTCCATCAGCCTCTCGAACATCGTTGGCATTGCAGAGCCCAAATGGCATGACCCTGAACTGCCACAGCCCCTGTCCGATGGTGAATGCAATCTTAGGCCTTGCTTTGGAGGCTAGCTCCACCTGCCAGTAACTGCTGCATAGGTCGAGGGAGCTGAACCAGCTGGAGCCGGTAATGTAATCCAGGGCCTCGTCGATCCGCGGAAGTGGATACAAATCCTTCTTGGTGACTGCATTGAGATGGTGAAAATCCACGCAGAACCTCGGGCTGCCATCCTTCTTTCCCACCAGGACCACGGGTGCCGCCCATGGGCTGTTGGACGGCTCGAACACCCCAGCCGCGGTCATCTCACGGATCTTTTCCTCCGCCACCTGCCGTTTCGAGAGGGGCAGCCGGTGTGGACGCAGACGGATGGGTTGAGCAGAGCCGGTGTCGATGGTGTGCTGGACCAGCCCCGTCTACCTGCAGTCTTTGTCACTGGTGGCAAAGATGTCCACGTTCTCGTCCAGGAGGCACCTGAACTGCTGGCGCTGGTAAATGTTGAGACCTACACTGCTGCACCGCCACAGGTCATCAACAGCCTTGGTTGTCTCAGTCGAGGGAGGTTTGTCGGGCTTAGAGGCTGGGGCTGAGGTGAGTAGAGATGATCCAGAGCCACCGACGCCCGAAGTCTGTTGAGCGGCAGCTGCCAGAAGCCTGGCTTTTCTGTCTCTGGTCCCCCCCATTCCCAGCTTTTGACTGCCCTGGAGGGCCAGAGTCTCTGTACTAAGAGTGATGGCCAGCTTCACGGTGTCAACGCAGGCCCCCCAGCGGGTCAGCAGATCAAGGCCGATGATGCACTGATCTTGGACGTCAGCAAGCCAGAAGTCGTGCACCAGCTCCAGATCCTTCACTCGGATCTGCAACGGTTTCTTCCCCCGCATGTCAGTTCTCTCCCCTGTCACCGTCATCAGCTGGTCGGTGGGTGACCAACCCATCACAAGCGGCCCGGAAGTTCCAGGGTGCACACCAGGTCGTATTAGGGAAATAGTAGACTCCGTGTCTACCAGGGCTCGGCAGGGCTGGTCCTCAACACGGCAGCTCAGGTAGAGTCCCTTGAGGTCCCCGACTTGGTCCACCACCATGCATCATCCTTGGAGGGGGGCAGGAAGATGGAGCGGTGGTCCCCTCACTACACCGCGCTCGCGCTGTCGGGACCCATCGGGGGACTTACATGGGTCGCTTCCTCGCTCGTCAATCGCCAGCTCCCCAAGCAGCGAATGCTCTCCTCGACGGCTTGCTCCAGCCTCTGAATGTCTCTCTTCATTCCGGCCAGGGTGAGCTATCCCACTTCTGACACCAATGTGGCGAGCTCAGGCAAGGAGACAGAGGTGTCGTTGGTCTTGCTTCCCCGTATTGCCAGGGAGCACAGCCGTTTATTTTCAACAGAAAATCACTGCCGCTAACCCAACTGCTTGGCGTAGCTCTAGCATAACAACAAGAAGAAAAAGGCGCTCTCTCACCCAGAAAACACACAGTCGCAGAGAGAGCGTGTCACATGGTATTCATGGAAACATAACGCTGCCACCTGAAACAACATAACACAGCTGTCAAACAAAACCCAAACGGCCCTGACCCACTAAATTATGAATGTGGCCATGGCATTTTGACCTGCATAACAGAAAAACACTTCTTAGCGGTCTCATCAAGAACTTCACTTTAAAGCTTGGCATAAAAAATATAAAAAACGTCTCTGCTCCTGTCACCAATTAGGCAAAATCCAAATCAACAATTATATTTAGTTTTAAGATATTTCAGTGTTGTTTGATTTCTTCTAATTCATTAAGAAAGTGGGACCACCTAAAATGTTCCGATTTAGATTTGAAGGGTGAACGTGATGTTAGGACTGTGCATTTAACGGTTAAGCCATGTGAATATACAGACTACACTGTCAATGTCTAAAAAAAATAAAAAATAAAAAAATGTCAATTTGAATATTATTCTAAAAAAATGTTAAGAATGTGTCACAAAGACAGGAACTTGAATTCATAACTATTTAGTATTTACTGTCACTACTGGGGACTTTTATGGGGGGACTGCATGATCACAGTGAGACTGTTAGACTGACTGGAAGTAATGGTCTTCCTAATCTGAACCCAAGTATTGATTTGGTATTGGACTTCAGGGCTCATCTCAGTTTGTCTATAACAAACACCATGTTTGAGCATAAGTATACTTGGCACCAGGACACCCTAGGTTTTAACTGCATCATCAGATCTTTACCTATGTCTTTGACACATAAGTAAAAGGTGGAGCTGAGCTGCTAACTTATCACCACCTGATGGTGAGTTGGATTACATGTAGCAAAGGTGCCCTCAGAGTATCTAGCAAAACCCTATTTGCCAGGGATCTTCAACTCGCAACTAAGCTTCGGCAGCACTCCAAAACAAGATTGGGAACATTAAGTCTGAGTGGATAATGTTTTCCACCTTCATTGTTGCCATGTCATGTCAACAATACCAGAAACAAATGTTGCTGGCCAGAGTTGTCACACTGAAGAAGCTGTCCTATCAAGTTTATTTGGCTCGTGGGACCCTACAGACAGCTAATAGGCACCAACAGACAAAGCAGAGCATGACTCTGACAGTGACTGATTGAAAAACATGGGTGTGTGTAGTTAAGAGGGGCTGTGAAACAAGACTTTCTGTTGATCTCGAAGGGATTCTGACACCCTGTCGGATGACTCTGGAGGTAGAAGCAACTTTCTGCCTACACTGTTTTTGGTTTGGATGAGGTGCTTCTGACTTGAACTGGGGATATAATCAAGCTGTGAAAGGGATACTCAGTAGGGTTAGAGATCTCCTCAATCTGACAGACATGCCTTCAGTAGAAAGCACAGAGTCTGTGTATGAGGGGATGACTCGGTCATTCAAGTAGTTAAACAAAAAAAGTCTCTGGTGGCTGCACCCCTTGGAAGGATGACATTCACCCGATTCCCCTTAAGGATGTCGTGGGGCTATTCTGGTTGACACTCATTTTGCAACATTGTCTGAAAGTTGGGGACAGTGCCCTTGGATTCATGAAAATATGTGTTCTCAGTCCTCAGCAAATTTTTCACTATCCTTTAGCAGATTGCCTCCTTGTGTTTCTTTTCCCATGACATTCTCTTCTACATTACTTAAGAGGTTTTTTTTTGCACCTCTTCATTTAAACTGAACCACACTAGAATAGAATCCATTTTTTTCTATTGCCGTTAACAACCAGTCTCTGTCTGTATATGCCCCTGTCTCTGCTCACATAGCCAATTCACTTAACAAATCTTCTCTCAGTTCTATCCTTTTATTAAAGGAGACCAAATTGAACTATAAGTCTGAGCACATAGCTTACTGATAAGACCCCAGTCACCTAAGAGAGGGATAGATAGAGTGAGAGGAGAAAGAAGGGGGGTTGGGGTGGGGGTGGGGGGTGCTGTCAAATAAAGCTATAAGTGGTGAAAAAGCAAGCCTTACTGATAAAAAAAAAAGCAGGTTTGCATACCAACTCTGCAAGGCACGATAATCATCAATTAATTTCCCCTGAAGCAGAAAGAGAAAGAGGGGAAAGAAAAATGCAGAGAAAGAAGTAAATACAGAATCTGAAAGAGAGAGAGAGGTGTAGAGATAGATAACCAGGAAGATTGGGGAAGAGTTGATAAACAGAAGGGTGGTATTCATATCTGTCTATATTTCTCATTTGTTGACTTCACGACACAATATAATACCAGAAGACCAACATCCAAAATGAGATCACGAACACTCTCCCCTTAAAAAACAAAAAAAACAAAACAGAAGACACGACTGGAAGAAGGAAAAAAATGAGAAGTGCTTCACTCATCTTTTATTAACAGTCATGATGCTATGATGGCGTTTGGGGGGGTCCTGAATTTAGAATTTTTGTCACATGCAATTCTCCCCTCTCCCTCGCCATCACCTCCATCTGTTTCCCCTAGAAAATAGCAGTCATAAAATCATTTGAAATATTTATGTGCTCTTACAGCTGCTTCATCAGGAGTTAGACCTGTAGCCCCAGCTATGGAAACTATATGGATTTTGACGTGTGTCCAATAGCACTCTTTTTTCACAATTCTACTTATTTTTGATTTCTTGGTGCACATTCCTGTTTGAGCTGGGTGCAAAATGCAGAAAGTTATAAATAGTTAAACTTTTAGTAAAAGGCTGCCTCGCCTCAAATAAGTTCGCAATTGTCACTTAGCAACAAGGAGCACTACCAGCACTTCCCCCGAGCATTTGTTAAGTGGTGCTACCTGTAAGAAGAAACCCAGCAGATACAAAGCCTTACTTTTGCATTCACAAAGTAAATGAACTGTTTGTTGTTGTTTTCTATTGTGAGTGTAGCTGAAGTGCTTTTTACCCACCCATATGATATGTCAGTCTATTTCTTTTGTTTTAAAACAATATAATAGAAATGCAAAGCGATGACAGACCTTTATTTTCTCTTATCAAATACATTAAAAGCTGTAAACAGTTTAGCATACCCTCATTGCAATGGTGCTCTCAAGGGGCAGCAGAACAATGCACTCCAAAAACTGCTCAGAAAGAGCCCAAGGCAGCAACTCATCCTCCAAACAACTCTCACTCCAATTTGATCGATGATTCGCATCAAGCACAATTCCACTGACGTCCCACTTTATGTCCCACAAGTCTGAAATAAGTAAATGCTTAGTTTTCTGGACATTTGTAGCTTTTCCTAAAAAGATTATTTGACCATTAATACAAAACAGAAAAATCCAGTTCAAAGTCTTAATTAATGTTTAACAATAACTTTACACTTGTCACGGCTGGCGGGGTGAGCCGTGTGGTGTGGAGGAAACGGAGGACCCAAAATGCAGACAGCCGATATGGTGATTTGAGTGAGGGTTTAATTTACAGTGTACAAATAACAGAACTGAGGGCAGGACAGAACATAAACCTAAACTGGGTGAGCTAAATAACAAACCGGATCATACAAATGGGGTGGGAGGCAGAGAGACACAGACGAGGAACAGACACCATGAAACACAGACGAGCCGACAACGAACACAGACCGACACCCACTATAAATACACACACCAGGTAATCAGGAAATGGCACACAGGAGGGGACACAGCTGGAACTAATGGACATAACGAGACACAACCCTACAAAGTAAAACAGGAAACACACAGACTGTTTTACATAACAACACGAGGACATGAACAGAGCACCAAGGGAGACGCAGGTAGGGAAGATAAACACAACCAAACACCAACAACCAATACAAGATCAGAAATAAACTAGAAAGTGATAATCATCAACTGAAAGCGCTGGGTCACTGACCCAGGACCATGACAACACTAACACGTACAAATGTGCCCACACTCACAAAGAAAGAGCCTGAGTGTACTTTTGTTTTTCTTTGTATTCCCTAAGCTAGCTGCAGAGTTTCTCCTCCTGTTGAGGGACTTCTGTGAAGAAAATAAAATGACCTGGAAACTGTTAAAAGGGGCTTTGCACTTTAAAGACACACACACACACACACACGCACACACGTTCCCCTATGGCATCACTAGGCATAGGCATCACTCTGGTAAAGCCACAGTAAAGACAAGAATGTGTGAATGTGGATCAGGGAAGTAAAAGAAGACCGCCTGCTTGTGTGTGTACATATTCAGGCACATGTGTTACTGCTGGTCATGAGCATTTTTGTTGTTGTTGTGGTAATATCCACCGTGTCATTATCTGTATGTTATTATGAGGTGTCACTTTTACACCGCATTACAACATGTAATGTGTGTGTACCCATGCCTGAATGTGTGTGTATCTGTAAAATTGCAGGAAGTTCATCCCCCTTGGTGTTGGCATTTCCTCTCTCTCTCTCTCTCTCTCTCTCTCCCTCTGTCTGTCTGTCCGTGGTGTAGACTGGTGTAGAATCCATTAGGAACACTTCTAGGAGCTTCCAAATCTTGCTGACTTGATGCAAGGCTTTGCACAGGCTGTGGCAAGAGCCCTGTAGCCACCATCCATTGGACGAGATGCAAAAAGATCGCAGCCTCCTGCTTGGGGATTTTGGGTCCTTACTCATGATGTTACACATAAGAAAGATTTATTCATCTAGAGTTTTTTCCGATGCCTCTAGCCAGATAGTTTTCATAGTGGAGCCTTTATTTCACAGAGTTTCGCCGTACTAAATCTCAGAGGGTTGCAAATAGCCATTGCAGAAAATTGCACTATTGTAGAAGGAGTCGTGGCATAATATGAATACAAAATACGGTGTGTTGGCAGACAAAAGTATTATTTAGAGGAGTGGTCTTCAAACTTCAGTTTTATGGATAGTAGTTTATAATGAAGGCATTTGAGCCTCTATGTTTATCTTAAATATGTCTTTTGCAGCTTTTTATGTTAATTTCACCATACATTCACTTATTCAACATTAATTCAGTCAGACTGTTTACCTCAACAGCCAAATAACTTATTTTATTTTTTTTAAATTAGGTATGTAGTTATTTGTTTTTTCTGCTTACTACTACTACTACTCAGATTCACTGATCCTTTTAACAGCAGGGTTTAGTAAGCCTCAAAGTGCTCCTGCTGTTTGCATTAAAGTTAGTAACACTGGAAATGTACTGGACAAAAATAGTTGGCTTCATGGGGATTTAACTGATTCATTGATTTTATGATATTTCCCTCCAGCTATTGTTGTAGTCAGAGAAAGTGTGCCTCTATAGAGACATTAGAAAGAGAAATCCATCATTACAGATGCCATTAATAAGTTCAAATAGTATAGTTATTCTATTGAATGAACCTCCTGCGGAGGAAATTGTGCTTACAGCTTGCAAATAAAAAACAAAAGACTCGGAACATTAAAAACATAGGTGCAGCCCTAGTCTTTGTTAGGAGGGGATTTATGTGAACTGTTACAGTTCATGAAATCAAACTTTCTTTCTTTAATGAGATAAACTAGTGAGAGAGAAAAAGGAACACAACTACATTATTCTCATAGATCCAGTGAGCTTGGTCTATCTCATGTTGCACTTTAAAATCCATTTTCTACCTTCCTTTATTTACAGCTTACCACCAATCTACTGGATCCAGCTGGATCTTCAGAGATTACCACACGCACCAGTGATTCCTAAAAATATCTCACATCACACTTTCCATTATGCTGTGGAGGCTGTCTGGATAATTCAGTCAGCGCTATTTCTTCTAAACACTATAACTGCTGAGATAAACTGACTGTGTTCTATATTTAACATTTATAGATTCCCGATAATAACTGTTTTCACTACGTCGTAGAACTATTGGCGAAGGCAACATAGACTCGGTCGATTTGAATGAATGTTAAATTCTAAACAAGCCTTAGTCATTCTAAAGGAACATGAATTCATTAGGGTTCCCTTTTTGATGAACTCGCTGAGGAAAGCGGTTGAATACATACCAGTGTAACTGTATAAAATATTGGCAGCATGAAATGGAAATTAGTGAGATTATTGAGACTCAATTGATGTTTATGTGACTATCCCTTAATAAGATGTTATAAAGTAAAGCTCCTCCACCCTCCACCCCCAAACATATGTCTTCATATCTTAAATGAATGGCAGCAGGAAACTGACTAAAAGTTATTCATACAAAAACTCAAATGTCACTTCCTTCCATTCTGAATAATGATTTATTTAGGCGTGAAATCAGTGATTATATTACAACTGACATTTACTGCATTTCACTGTTACCAATGCATAGCCTATTTTTTCTTCATATCGACCTGTTATCCCTTGGTCCTATCAGTATCTGTGTGCCCTTCATTGAGAATAATAGGCTTGCGTGTTTCGTCTAAGCCAATGGATTCAGCAGGGAAGCTTCTTAGAGCAAACACAGCAAATCATTAAAGGAAGGAAAGACTACTGGTGTATTTGTCAACTTGGACAGTCAGGTGCTGCTACACATTTGTGTATCTGTGTGCTCAGAAGAGGTGAAGAGAGTGAAAGAGTGAGAGAGGAAAGAGAGAAGCAGTCCGATACACCATTAACCCATATTGACTGAAACACCATAGGAAGCTCTTCACTGTGGGATTGGTTCATATAACGCTGTTGGTACTGACGCCAGCTTTAGTCTGCGACATCGATCGAAGCAGCAATGTCAACTGTCCTGCTGTGTGTGTGTGTGTGTGTGTGTGGCCATGGCGGTGTAACGCAGAAGTGTTCGTGGGTAATATCACCATCGTCAAATCATGTTGTCACAGCCAAGAACCCCTGTCTCACACACTCTCCCACACAGACACACACACACACTTTTAGTGAGTGTTGTGATTGTGTAATTAAGTTACCACAACATATTTGAGTCAATATAACATTGCTTGAACTTAGCACCCTTTATCTGGCGTATATGTACTGGTTTTATTTGATGTTTTATTGAGCTTATCTTGAGCTGTTAAAAATGTCAGACCACATACACAGAAAGTTATATGTATGTTTGAAACCTCTGCACAAAAATTCACTGCCGGTTGCTGAGTTCAGTTCCACCAACAAAAATTTCAGTCACAATCCCTTAACTTGTCTCCCAACTACTAATCTGTACACTTTATGTTTTTGCATACAGGTAAGCCTTTTAATTAAAGTGTGTTTTCGGCAAATATTCAGCTGGGGTTTTATGGTAGGTTGCTGTCACTAGGTAAAATTGGTTTCAAAGAGGTATACAGTGCTGCACCTTGCGATTGCTTTGATAGCTGGCAGATTGCTGCGGTTGCCTGGATTTTGTATAGAAAACAATAGCTTGCCTTCAGACACTCACCAGCTGTGTACTAAGCGGCAGGAAAACTGTGTGGACTTGGTTGGAAAGGAGACCATTCACAATTTGTGCTTGATTCAGTTGTAAGGCATAGCTTTTAGATGAAAGGCGAATATTCTCTGTTTCCAATTTCAAAGGAGAAATTATTATTAAGCAAGTCAAGAATGATCACGCAAGCAACTAACTCTATTTCATTTGTCAATTGATTTTATTTGGAAATCTCTTTATTAGCTAATTCAAATTTCACCAATGGATCCTTAGGTCGGTATTTTCCCTGGTAATGTTTATTTGGAAACACCTGCTTGATAATGTAGCTTGGAATTGTTCATTTCTCTTCAGAAATTAGATTTATTCAATAAAATCAACCATATGAAAACTTTATTGTCTGTCTTGTGTGACAGTTACGTGTCAGAGAAGAAACCAGTGTTTTAGTCTTATAACCAGAAAAGGGCATTGGACAGCTTTTGCCTAAATGGTGCTGAAATTGGTTCAATCTGTTTTTCAGGCTTAAAGGGCTTGCTGGGATCCATCAAATTATATTGTGTTGAAATCAAGATACTGTTTTACATTCCTGGCCAATTGGAGTTTGAAGCAGGTGCAGTGATTCAGCGTGGCATTCTAGTGGCACCACTGGTGCCATTGTAAACCTAGCCATATTCCTGGGGGCTGTCCCACTTAGACTGATGTGATGCCTGGCATTAAACACATTATTAATTAATGCAGATTATATGAGGCCACAGCTGCTTTAGTGGTCTTGATTTTCTTGCTAAATATTCTACTAGAAAGGATGTTTTCAAAGTCACACACATACTGTAATAACATATGACATTGAGACTGGCCATAACACAATTTGAGCATTGCTTACCCTATTACTGACCCCATAATTTAATGCTGCATTCACTGAAATTTAAACATTTGGAGATTTATAAAGTATGTGATTCATAATAACATGACTTAAGGCCCCCCATGTTTAGATTTTCTTATCTCATGTTCCACCAGTTACAATTCAGTGCAATTCCAATGCTCTGCAATAACCGAATGTGAATTGAGGGGCAGAGATAAAAGGTTTCTTTAGCATTTTCATATCTGTTCGCCCCTTTTTATCCTCTCTGTTTCTCTCTCTGATGATAAGCGGAGCTTATAACATCTGTGTTAAAATCTTCGAGACAGAAAGTGCTCGCTTACTGTCATTTTAGCTACGCTCTCTCTCCGACTCTCAGTCATGCTTTCAATTCCTCTCTGGCTTCCGCTGTCTGAGTTTGTAACTCTGGCTCTGTCTCACACCTTAAATCTTTAACACATCAGTGCCATCCAAAGAAAATGGGAAGATTATAATCAAATTCTGGTTGTGGCTTTTAAAATTGTTCCAATGAATATCTATATAAAATTTTGATCACTTGGTAGTCTCTCTCCTACACAAATAAACTCCTTGTCAGATTTATGTTTTCCCAAGTTCCCATTAAGACATAACAGAAATAAATAACAGATATTTTTAGATTTTCTTTTCATTCCAACAATATCATATAAGATGCACTAGCCTTTCTCTTAAAATGGGGAATCTTTGTATGTTTTGTTATAAAAAAAAATAAAGACATCAATCATTTAGCTAAAGCCAGTTATACTTTAGAGGGTTATAGAGGTCTTCAGCCTAATCTAACTCCTATGTGTGACACCCAGCAAACATCCCAGACAGGCCGAGAGGTCCATCACAGGGGGAGGGAAAGAAAGCCCTCAAACATACACATCTCAATACAGGAATATTTCAGACTTACACACTTCTGCCGATAAATTACAGTCTTCAGCTTTCTTCTTTTCACATTCATTTTTGATACATGAGTATATTTGAATGAGGGTTCATTAAAATCTCTAATATAGGTGTTTGTAGATCATTGGTCCCATCATAGCAAAATATTAAATAGGTCTGTCAAATGGTATCATATCTAGAGAAGTAAAGAAGCCAAGAGAAACGAGAACTGTGCTGCCAGGTTATTTATTTATTTATTTTTCGTCAGCAGCAGACATACATCGATAAAAAAAAAAAAAAAAAAAAAAAAAAAAAATGTCATTATGAATAATTGATTAATGTTCTGTCTTAGCAAAATACATTTTTATACACGTGTATTGCTCATTAATCATGCATAAACCCAGTTACTTGTTTATTATGTACACATAGTGAGAACTGAAACAGTCAAGTGCAGCGATTCTGCTATTCTGCTGTTGCTTCTTTTGTTAAACTGTGATATGTTCATTCTCTTGATTCTACTTCACTGACCTTTTGAAGAATAGAGTTTGCAGTGCTATTGTAGTTTATAATATGAATATACAGACAGATACATTAAGGAAACTGTTTGGGGGATGCAGTGCCAAATATAAGTTAGAGCAGCGGTCCCCAACCTTTTTTGCACCATGGACCGGTTTATGCCCGACAATATTTTCACGGGCCGGCCTTTAAGGCAGCGGTCCCCAACCCCCAGGCCTCGGACCGCTACCGGTCCGTGAGTCGAGTTGAGGCTCAGGTGTGAAATGTATGGTTTTCAGGGTTTTTATCGGTTTTAAGCGTTATTTTGTTATCGTTTTTATTGTTAACTCGGTTTTCCTGGGTCTTTTTACGTGTGTTATGAATAAATCTTCTTTTTTTTCGTACCGGTACTACTTTTATTTACCCCCGGGCCTCTGACAGGTTGGGGACCGCTGAGTTAGAGGACATCAACAGTCTTATTCTGTGTAGGTGAAGACAGTTTATATATGTGCAGTTACTTTAAAAAAATCAATCAATACCAACCTTAGTAAGAAAAAGAAAAAGAAACAAAGATTCTGGTAAACAATGTCACTAACCTTATGAGAAACTGCAGAAGTCTGGAGTGTATAATGGGATTCCAAATAGCATATTCTGCTGGAGTTCAGAGAGGTTTCTGGATTCTACATTTTAAAAGTTTCAAATTAAATGCTGCTCTGACCTGAATCTCAACTGGATATCTGGATATTTTTATGCTTTTTGTTTGATTCCCATCATTGTACCTGACTGTATACACAGAAATTTGGAGCCATTTCATTGATACCATACCATTATAGCTACAGAAGTTGCAATGTTTAAATGCTATCGCTTCATCTTACATATATCTTGCAAGTAAGATAAGATGGATAAGTATAAAGTTGTTTTTTGGTTTTTTTGGGGGGGTTTTCATGGCAGATGTTTGTAGGTAAAGTGAAATTAGACTTGTTTTAGAACATCCTATACAAATAACTAACCTTAACCTTTGTTCTAGGGTGTCATAGTGGGGATCCTGAATTTCTTATAGGTGTGCCTGTAAAAGTGAGCAATTGGCTGTATCTTTTTGGTTGCCCTGGCAACCTGTCCAGTGTGTAAACCACCTTTATGTGGAGAGCAGACGTAACCTTCACCCGTCCTGCAATTATAAGTTGGTTGAACAGTTAAAAAAAATTGATGAATGCAACTTTTTCACAAAATAAAAATATATAAACTAACAGGGAAGAAATTTAAAGCAAGGTTACCAACAACCATAGTGCTGTGTATAAAAAAACCAAATGCTGAAAGTGAAAATAATAACTTATGTTGCCAGTACAACATAAAACGTAGCAAGATTATAACCATCGAGTTTAAAACCAAATCAAACTACACAAAGTAACAGTGCTCATAAAATATAATGCACCCCTGAAGTTTCATTGTCGCTGTAACTTGCACTTTTTTTAATAAAACCTTTTTCTGTTTTCTGAACTTTTCTCTCTCTACCTCTGATGCGTGGTCACATTTTTACGATGCAATTCGATTTTACTGTTATTGATACAAGACTTCTTCACTGTTTTCAGGCAGAGAACATTGAGAGGACAATCCCAGCACTCACTGCAGTTTATTTGGTGATCAGATCAGTCCCTTTAGGCTATACTTGATGACAACTGTCTCATATTCTGTGTGTACTAACATGTCTGTCTCCTGACTGACTGTATTTTAAGCCTCTGCATTTAGATATAGTTTGATTTTGTTATTTTTAAAGGACACGGGGCAGAATGTGTAAGGTAATGGCACGTCTGACCTTGACCCATGCTTATCACCCATAAATGAATGAATTCTTATTCTGTGACGTGTTGAAAAAACAATTTAAAAAAAGGCTTGTATACACTTAAAAAAAAAAGGCAAAAAGAAGAGGCATCAAGATGCAAGAGAAGATAGTTGGAAAAAGTAAGGAGGGGAGAAAAGCAGGAGAGTAGACTGGAGAGAAAAGAAGCGCAGACAATCCCTGGAATACCAAACGTTCCTCTGACTGGGAGAGAAAGCAGGGAAGAGAGGAGGGGTTGCAGTGTGAGGTGGAGAGCACCCACAGAATACCAAAGAGAGAATAAATGCTAGGAGGCTTTTCAAGTCATTTTCACATCAATTCCAAAGTCTTTGCTGGAAGTTAAAAATAGACATGTATACTTAAATTCAGGTACTAGTACCCAGTTTGGCAGAGCACCTTTGGTTGCATTCATGACAGTAGTAAAACATGATTGTTAACAAATTGTCTTTGTTTGAAGACAATTTGTTAGTGGATGGGTGTAGTGAGAAATACTGTAGTAATGGCAAATTACAATTTGTATTAAAAAAAATAAGGGAAATAGAAAAATGAGGATATGAAAAGACGAGCAAGACGGGGAAATTAGTAACGAAAAGTGAAAAGTAATGGAGAGAAAAGAAGAAAGAGAAAAAAGAGAGAGAACTGACTGTAAGAATCATGCTCGCTCGGCTGAACTCGTACCTTTTCCCAAGATGCATTCTGTTTGAGATGTGCCTAAAAATAGTGCACACACACACACACACACACACACGCGCGTGCACAAACCACTCCCCAGGGTGGACTCACTGTCATGCACACTGAGACATACACTGCAGACAAGATGCAGACACACACATACAGACTGAAGACATCATGTTGTCTCAAGTTAACTAAGTGCCACAAGTTGTTAGCGTTCTGATGGCAAGAGAGGAAGACCAGGGGTTATGTAGAAAGACAGAAAGAAAACAGAAAATCACACACATAGCCATCTTGCATGCAAAATTGCTATAATATCAGCAACGTTTTCACAAATAAGAGCAATATCTTAAGGTGATTATGTTTACTCCAAAGAAGGTTGCAGCGTAATCACTGCATGGCATTTACATGGGCCATGCTTTGCTTTTATTTTTGTAGCAATCACAGTACAATTACAGTGGTTTGTGCATGGAATTTTTTCAATCAGGGCTGCCACTTACTCTTTTAGCACCTTCTGTTTTTCTCAGTTGTTGTCATTAGTTACAGCAATTCTCCATTTTCTTGAAACCATTTACTTCTCAATTTAAACACTGCATATTTACACTGTACACTTCTCGTTTGTTATATTTGGAACAATGTAACAAATAAAATGAACTTATCACAGTTAGCCTGTGTGGTAAGATGACATTTAGAGCAATGAAGATGATTTTAATTGTAGTCACATGATTGCATATGAAATTGAATTGAATAAATTTGTAGAACCTTTCTCATATCTTTTTTTCCCCGTGAACTTATTAACTCTACCGCTTGCGCATCCTGCTCTGTCTTTCTTTCACTCTCCTACATCTTTTTTTTTCACAAGGGGCTCTTGAGGTAATCATAACTCTCTTGCTTTATTACAAGTCTTGTATTCATGCTGTCAGTCCAGCAGTTATTTGCTTCTACAAATCATGACTCATCAAATGCATGTACAGTCCAAAGGTAGGTGGGAAGCAGGTTTGTAGGTACACAACATGCTGTATTTGGCACATCTATTTATGACATATGTATATTTTAACCAGATGCGCATGTTGCTAAAGTTCTTGGTGATTATATCTTTTTTCCATCTTTAGGTACAATTTTCGCTTCCAGTGGCTGTCAGTAGAGTCAAATTCACCCAAATGCAGTTGCATTACAATATTGTTTCACTCGTCTCATTTTTGAGCTTCAGTGAAGGTGTCTTCTTAAGCCTGCAGTGGGAAACCTTTGATACATTATCGTCTGGAAGTGAAGGTGGTTACATAAACAAGGAAATTAGGAAAAAGTAGTAATACTTTTTGCAGGCAGCGCGAAGATTTACACCAAGGCTATTTAAAAAAAAAAAAAAAAATCATTTATAAAAATATCCAGTTTTTTAGATAGATAGATAGATAGATAGATAGATAGATAGATAGATAGTAATATCTATCTATCTATCTAACTATCTATCTATCTATCTGTCCGTCTGTCCGTCTGTCCGTCCGTCCGTCTGTTCTGTCTGTTCTGTCTGTTCTGTCTGTTCTGTCATTTATATACAGGGTGGGCCATTTATATGGATACACGGTAATAACATCGGAATGGTTGGTGATATTAAAGTCCTGTTTGTGGCACATTAGTATATGTGAGGGGGCAAACTCCTCAAGATGGGTGGTGACCATGGTGGCCATTTAGAAGTCGGCCAACTTTTGTTTTTTCAATAGGAAGAGGGCCATGTGACACATCAAACGCATTGGTAATCTCACAAGAAAAACAATGGTGTGCTTGGTTTCAACATAACTTTATTCTTTCATGAGTTATTTAAAAGTTTCTCTTTGTTTACAGCCATTGACATGTCGAAGAGGTTAACACGTGAGGAGCGGACTGAAATCGTGTTGATATCTGGTGAACGCAGTAACCGGGTCATTGCAGCAGATTTCAATGCAAGACACCCTACGAGACCACCCATCTCCCATGCTACAGTTAGCAAACTGCTTGCTAAGTTTCGTGAAACTGGTTCAGTGTTGCCAAAATGTGGACGCAAGAAAACTGTCACTAATGAAGAAACATCAGTGGCTGTCCTAGCTTCATTCAGCAAGAGCCCACAGCGTAGCACTCACCACATGTCACTGGAGAGTGGCATTAGTCAAACATCCCTTCGGCGGACGCAGAAGATTTTGTTCAGTGATGAGGCAATGTTTATGTGAATGGTGAAGTTAACAAACAAAAGTGATGGTTTGGTGTGGTATATGGGGTACAACGATAGTGGGTCCATTCTTCATCAATGGAAATCTCAAGGCCACTGGATATTTGAAACTTCTATGTTTCCCTTTTTATGCACTGAAGCTGGCACGTTCCCTGAGTTTTTCCAGCAAGATGGTGCACCACCACATTATGGGTGCCAGGTCCGAGCATTCCTAGATTAACAGTTTCCTGGAAAGTGGATTGGTCGTTGTGGGCCAGTTGAATGGCCCCCAAGGTCTCCTGATCTGACCCCCTTAAACTTTTATCTTTGGGATCATCTGAAGGCAATTGTCTATGGTGTGAAGATACAAGATGTGCAGCATCTGAAACTACAGATACTGGATGCCTGTGCTGGCATTTCTCCTGCGGTGTTGCTATCAGTGTGTGAAGAGTGGGAGAAGGGGGTTGCATTGACAACCCAACACAATGGGCAGCACATTGAATACATTTTATAAGTGGTCAGAAACTTGTAAATAACTCATGAAAGAATAAAGTTACGTTGAAACTAAGCACACCATTGTTGTTCTTGTGACATTACCAATAAGTTTGATGTGTCACATGGCCCTCTTCCTATTGAAAAAACAAAAGTTGTATCCAAGTTGGCCGACTTCTAAATGGCCACCATGGTCATCACCCATCTTGTGGAGTTTGCCCCCTCACATATACTAATGTGCCACAAATAGGACTTTAATATCACCAACCATTCCCATTTTATTACGGTGTATCCATATAAATGGCCCACACTGTAGATCAAACAAATTAAAAAATAGTTGAAAGTTGATTTTAGAAATGAAACAATATACTTTTAAAATTGTATTTTTTTTAAAAAACAGCATTGTTAATAAGTTGCCCTAACCTTGTCTGTTTACATGATCTCAAACTAGAAGATAACTGAAGCGCTGCTGTCAGACCGTTATCATCTTTCTACGCTGTCAACATTCTCACCATTGCACTTTACATCTTGGAGAGTTTTTTCTTTTCTTCTATGTCATGTCAGGCTTGGCTGTTTAATTTGCCATAAAAAATGTTCCTTCTTTGTCACTGTCATCGGGGCTTTTTTTTTTTTTTTACACTGCAGCAGATATTAGGGACAGATCATTTTTGAGAAGTTGCCTTAACCCTGTCAATGCAATTTTAAAACCTGACACTCATGTAATGTCACATTTTGACAATATGACATATTGCGACTGTATTCTGGCAGTGGCTTTTATGGTGGCATTTAATGAATTGAGGATATGTTATGTTCAACTTTCTTTTCTTTTCTTTTGCCATTTTCATCGCATCATTCAGTTCAGTTAAGGACAACACACAGCTTGTAAAACTTTTTTTGTGTAAAAACTCTCTCACACACACACAGATTCATGCAGGGGATAGTTTCTAAATCATTACATAAACCACAGTCTCTTAGTACTGCATCAAAAACTAAGCATTTAGACAATGAAGCTTATTTTAATCCCATCTAGGACCTTTATCATGTTCAACTGCCATATATCAGGTCCTCTAGACAAATTTTTTATCTAAAAATAAATCATAAAACACACAAGAAGTAAAATACAAACAACAAATAATCATTAATGTTTGTCCTGCTTATTCATTAAATTAAAAAAATATATATATATAATATTTACACAAGCTTTTCTGTTAAATTACCAAATAAATCCTGGATCATGGCATTAACACAGATTATAGACAGTATGCTTCTCTTCTCAGAAGAGAAAAAAATGGCAAAACAATGCTTTCACTGCCATCATCCCCTTGTTACATTTGAACAATCCCATTTAGAGCAGCTTTGGACACCCAGCCAGCCTGTCAGCCAGGAGTCACATCCAGCTCTCACTGTGTCCTGTCATTTACCAATCAGAGCTGGAGCCATAACACAGATGAATCTGGCAAAAGCAGCCAGCTTCAGATGGAGTTGGAGATGGAGCAAATTCCTTTTTTCTTGGCTCAACAAACTATATAAGTAGTATTACGACTCCAGTGCCAAATTTCTGTGCGTACACTTATAGAGCAGTATTGACCTTTAACCTTTTGAAACTGGGCCACTGGTCACCCTTCTGAATACCTTCTAAAACAGTGTTACTTAAGTCCTATTTTCCTTCTTTGGTAGTTACAGGTTCAGGTATTCTTTAAATACCCATGTCTCTGTGGAAATATTGCCCAAAGCTCCTCGGTAATCTACACCTTTGTCACTGTCGTGTTTTAAGCGATTAATTCTTAAGCTCGGTTTTAATTTTGCTGTGTGTTTAACCAGATGTGCGCAGTAAAAATTTGGCATGTCACCAAACGAGTTTAAAAGTGTTAATAACTTCCTGCCACTTACATCCTTGGCTCCCATTTTCACTGCTGTGTACACTGTTCAGTATTTTCACTGTTGTAGAGTGGCAGCTCTCCTGCCAGCAAGGTTATCTGATTACCTTAATAGAATTCACCACGGTGAAATTTGAACTCTGCTGCATCTTCTTCCTGGCCAGAATGCACTTAGAAGGCACCGGGGGTGTGACGCTCTGAATAAATGAAGAGGATCTCTGATAGCACTCTCTCAGAATGTACTCAGTGTTTGAAAACACATTTTAGAAGTTAAAACTGGAACGCTGCATATCGAGGTGCGGATTTCTGCAATTCTTTTGTTTCATAAAGACTCTGCCTGACCTTTCTTTTCTGCATCACTGTCCAGTAACATAAAGAGTTCTTCTCATCAGCAGTGCTATTTATCTGTATCTGTCTCTTTTCCTATGTTTCTGCCTTTTTTCTAATTCTTCTGTCCTTCATCTTGCCTTGAGGGTCATTGCTAGTGAGACACATTAACAAGGCTGACTGCATGGATGCCTCACTTATTGATCAAAACACACTCACGCACAAGTATTTCTCCTTCACTCTCTTGACTGGTGTGTCTTTCTTACTCTGTCTCCTTGTTTCAATCCAAAGCTGTTTCATTATGCAGACAGTCCAGAAGACAGTGCTGACAGCACCAATAAAGGGTACACTAAACCACCTAAAGGTGACAGATGGCTGAAAGAGGCCGTACACGATTTCTTTTGACCTACTTGCGCTTACTCGCATTAACAGTGTTGCTGTTGTATACATGAGATGTTTCATTCGTATATTTCACACATGCCTGACAGTACAAATAGGCTTTTACTGTTAACAGTACAGTCCTCTATACAGACTACATAAGGGTTCACATTAAAAACACAATCTTTATGTTGACCAGTGAATTATATCTCCTCCAGAGACCTAGACTATCCATTAAGTCCTCTGTAGTGGACAAAATATTTTTAAAGTGAACGATGATAAAAGAGGACCTTTTATGATTTTTGCAGGATTAACATGCTAGATAAAGACATAACAAAATGACTGCCTAAACACTATGCAAGGGGAAAGTTATGTTATTTAAATGTGCAATGATTTCACACTGAATTAAAATTTGAAATATCAGATAGTCTTTTTACTTCTATTTTTTTCAGATCTATTGTTTCAGACTTTCTTTCTATAAACTACAATTGACAGTATATATAATAAGTATTTGTCAAACTTTTTAAATACTTTTTTTCTGTCTGAAGTTTATAAAAAATATTGACAATTTCAAGATAACAGTAAAACTGGTCATCATATGCATTTTATCAGACAATTATTACTTGTCTGTGTTACCGTGTAATTACACCTCTAAAGTTCAATGTTACAGTGTTGTGTTGAGCTTCGTTTTATTCTTTGTGCTGAGCTGAGTGTTAAAAAAAAACCTATACAAGAACTGATTAACAGGGTTTTCTTTTTTTTAACTCTCTAAGGTCTAAGTTGTCATTTGTGACATTAAACATTAGAGGGTTGGGTTATGGTAGAATTAGAGTTACCACTTGTGACAGGGGTGTCAAACATAAGCCCTGGAGGCCAGAATCGGCCAGGCGAAGACTCTAATCCGACTCAACGGAAAACTTTGGAAAACATGAAGGAGGGTGTACAGTTTAACTTTTGACTATATCACTGTATCTTTAAAAGTTTTACAGTTTTACAAAGTTTTACAATCTTTATCAGTAAAGATTGTCCACAGGTCATTCATGCTACACCCAAGTAATTAGTAATAGATAAGATAAAAAAAAAATAATTAATTAAGGAAAAGTACCTGTTTTTTCTTTGTTTTGTTTCTGTTTTATGTTGTTTTGTTTTGTAACATGTAATTTTACAGGTTTATTCCTGACATATAAGGACTTGCAATTATTTTTTTTACAATTTAAGAATTTTTGTCAGAATATCTCTGGGATTAAATGAATAGTTCAACTTCACTGACAGAAGGAGTATTTTTTTTCTGGCCTTGCCCATTTAAGGTCAAAGTGGGCTGTATGATTTACAATGTAAAATAAGTTTGACAGCCCTGATGTATGATGATTGAGACCTCAGAGGGTTCAAATATTACTGACACAGTAAAAGACAGAAAATGTATGAACAAACTAAGCTCAAATGTTTGCTGATACTGAAGAAACAACAGATGGATGCACTGGCAGATTACTGGCTACAGCTTTAGCATTAGCATTATTGGGCATAATGCTGATGCTATATACACATATTACATATTCTGTTACATATTCCATTTTGATGCAGAGAAGAGTTCACATCCTGGGGTGGTGAACTCTTCTTGCGTGTTGACACATCAAGACGAACAATCAGACTTCTTGCAATCTGCATCACTGCAATGTGCTGCAAAGTGGGCACGCCTCAGCTATACCTGAGGCTGATTGATTGGTTGAGAAGCGATCGCTTTCAATCACTGATCGGCTGATCAATCATTAAATATGTAGCTTTTGTTATAAGAGCAGGTGTGCTGACAGACAACTAGCTGTATTTTTTTCAAATCATAGGTGTTTTTGAAAAGGTGTAGTGACATACTGTAGTGGTTTACAAATTTGCCTAACAAGTAAAAGATCCCTGGTTTAATCCTGGGAGGAGACACAAATCCCTTTGGTGTTGTGTCGGGAAGAGCATCTGGTGAAAAAATCTGTCAAATCAAATATGTGGTGCCTCCCTTTGTGGATACATGAGCTGCTGGAAGTAGCTTCTATAGGTTTCTTAGTAATGGGTGATGATTTCATGGTTCTCTAACCAAGACAACCCCCCTCTATGCTTTCTCTTACTCCATCTATTTCTATCTACTATGTTACTGCTGACACTGTTTTGTGGTTCTTCCATGCATGGCCTCCCTGTGAAACAATTCCTTACATAAAACACACACACAAGCACGGTGTCTGTGAGTCTGGTCACCAGTTCTGCTTCATTCCGTTTGAGATACAGGTCACTTCCTGCCCACCCAAATGCCACTTCCTCTCAGCACCAGTGACTCATACACACAAGCAAACACATACACTCACTCACACAGTTGTCTTGCCGTGGGCTGCAATGAGCATATCAGCAGTCAAATTCCCTCCGCAACTGAAGTGCAACAAAATCACTGACCACAACAGACACAAACACATTCACACACAGTTTACTAGCACTGTCCTGCTGGTTAAGTTGTAGAGTTGTGTCCTCTTTTGACAGCTTTCACTTTGAGAATTTAATTCAGAGAAGGATTATTCAGCTTCAGCTGTGGGTGGAATTTTTTGTGTGCGTGTGTGTGTGTGTCTTTCCATGTGTCTATGCATGTTGTAACTAAACAGACTGCCAACAGCTGCCTGATTGTTTTCTGCCTGCACATGAAATAAAATTATTTTCAGCCAGTCAGCAAAAGTGATATATCTTAAAAGCTCAAAATGCTTTTTAAGAGTAATACGGAAAGCTTTCACTCTTATTCCTTGAAATCTAAACATACAAGTCTCTTCTGTGTTTCACAGTGAGCTGAAATCATCTCCCTGCATCATAAAAATAATGTTGAAAAAATTGCTTTGAATTGAAAAATTATGTGAAAGCTGGAGCTCTGATTATTTCATGTGCTTCCAGTGACTTGGCACTATATTTTCATTGCTGATCAAATAGAGTAGTTAAGGCAAGCTGCCACTGTTTCTGTCTAGTTGCTGGTAGACTTTTCAAAGGTTCAATCAGGGACTTTAAGTGAAACATAACACATTTTAGACACAAGTAATTGTGCTGATCCTGGTAAACTAACACTGTCTGTTCACATTACACACAGGCAGGATTAATGACATTTGTTAGCTAGCTAACACTTAAAATGGCTGCCTCTCCCCTGACAGGACCATGAGGACCTGACTGATTGCTGGCTGATAGATGAGCATGATAATATCCCCTGCCTGTGACATAACACAGATCGATCTGGCAAAAGCAGCCAGCTTCAGACTGAGTTGGAGATTCAGGCAAATTCCTCTTTTTTTTTCTTGGCTCAACAAATTTAGTAGCAATGCTCCTAAACAGCAATTAGGAAAACTAGTGGTAATATCTTGTGTATCCACCAGGGGGAGCAGCATGGTGGCACATCCATTTACAGGCTTGCTACACTATATTTTTATACCTTTAAATTTGTTCAGCGATTCTACATTACTGGCAGAATCATAACTAGATATATGTTTGCAGAAAATAAAATACGGGTTGTGCACACTGAACAAGCCAGACAGAAAGTGATGCCTGCATTCGACAATTATTACTGACTTGCTAAAACAACAGAAACTGAATATCAAGTAGGAAAGCCTTAAATTTATAGAATTCACATAGTAGTATATAGTGCATTTTTGTAAGTCTTCTAATGTCTCATTTTTGTAAAGGCACCATGAGGTAGCTTTTTTTTGCCCCATCTAAAGACATCACCCCAAGCCCATAAAACTCAGCACACACAGCTTATAAATTACACACCCAAACACATCTATCAAGATAACACTGGTCTAATACACCTACATTTTTATGGTTGAAAGATTAAAACCTGTTAAAACACTGCCCTCTCAGGTCTGAGGATAGAACTGAAAATAATTTAAAAAGCAGCCAATGTCCACAGAGCAACTTTGAAATACCTTGATCAAGGCCACAGAGCACTTATAAAAATAAAAACTATTTTAAAGTTATGCAACATATAGAGAAATTATAGGTCGCCCAAGACTTTTGCACATTTTAAGGGTTTAAATAAATCTAAAGAATAAATCAAAATATTAAGTTGCAGCCTAACTGAAAAAATGAAGAATATGCTCATAATTCAAACAGAGGTCTGAAGAAGTAACAACCAAGCAAATAGGCTAAATGAAAAACTAAGTTCTACCAGTCTCAGAAATACCCTCCACATCTGGTTTGGGATCTATAAGGAAGCTTGTGTGCTAGAATATTATTTTTCTTTATTTAATTTTCTTCTAAATTCTATCTACTTATTAGATTAGATTGAAATGGATGAATGAAAAACTGTTTACTGAAAATAGTTTTGGTGATTTGCAGTGGAAAATGTCTGAATGCTCAAACTGATGGTCTTTCCCTTTTCACGTAAATGGCCTCCTTGACTCCTTGGTTTGAGCGGGGAGTCAAGCAACTGACCTCACAGCCCATTGTTCATTCAGTGGGCTAATTTCAGTCAGAAATTCATTTTATTTATATAGTGCCAAATGAATCTGGTTGATATTATAAGGTAAAGACCCTTCAATAATACTGAGGAAAATCATATATAGCCTTCTATCCAAGTCGACGTTTTTTCTTTTTTTTAAGAAAATGCCATCTTTTGATGACTTGATGCAATTGAGTGAAAAGAACATGTTTATAGTGGAAAGTAGATATGCTCCAAGTACAGAAGGGGGGGGGGGGGGGGGACTCCTGGCGGCTGACTGCTAGCTGACAACTAACAGTTAGCCAGCTGACCTCTGGCTGAAAGCAGCAATTTTAAGTGGCTGTATCTGTACCATTTACAATAACTGTTTAATACTAAGTGTTTTGTAACAGGAGCTTCCATGGCTTTTCCACGTTACTCATAAAGACTGATGTGTCAGTCCCTAAGATGCTTCACCACATTTGTGCTAATGTTGAAATAACCAGGTGTTAATGGGAGGGCAGGGCTAGTTCCAATAATCCATTTTTTGGCAACCTTTGAACTTTTATAGCCTTATGTTCCTAGCAGGTCTCTTAGGTCATGTGACCAGGGTCTACTTGTCATTCATCATACTAAGCTGAGAGCTAAGGGAGACAGAGCTTTTGCCACTGTGGCTCCCAGACTGTGGAACTCTCTCGCACTGAGCATAAGATCTCTGGACTCAGTAGCTTCTTTCAAAAAACAACTAAAAACACATCTTTTTAGAATTGCATTTTGTTAACTGTTGTCTGTTTTGTTTTATGCTTTGTTATCCTTGTGTGAAGCACATTGTGATCTTTTATCTAGAAAGGTGCTCTATAAATAAAGTTTTACTTACTTACTTACTTACTTGTCACTACATATACAGCCTATGTTACCTACAGTACTGGGGGGGGGGGGAGAGAAAAAATACTGTTATGTCTTTAGAACTTTGGTATCAAGCGCAGCGGTTCATCTGACATCCCTGCAGTAAACTTGAGTGTAACAGCGCAGCACATGTTCAGCTTAATTTCCTTTTACT
Organism: Neolamprologus brichardi; assembly: GCF_056152115.1. Classification (NCBI taxonomy): domain Eukaryota; kingdom Metazoa; phylum Chordata; class Actinopteri; order Cichliformes; family Cichlidae; genus Neolamprologus; species Neolamprologus brichardi. The sequence continues at coordinate 15,768,498 of NC_142104.1, forward strand.
GAAGCCCTTGTTTCTACTCAGAGATTTTGCCTTAATGGGGTTCAGAAAACCCCTCTTAATGAAACCTTTGGTTTTAGTTTGTAATACTCCCCTGGTGTGTGATTTTTTTTTAGACTATATCAGCATTGTAGGTTCTGGGGTGCCATCTCTGCCCATTACACAAACACTAATTCAGCTTTGCTAATACCTATGTTGGTGGTTTAAAGGTCCAATAACCAAGATCCCCCATTTGTTCCACGGAATGGTGAGTTGGGACAACCACACAATGTTCCCACCTTGAACAGGCTGTATAAAAGTGGTTTGTGAGACTTCTTTGGAGAGGCAGACAGAGAGCAGGTGGGGATGGTGGATTATGAGAAATGACAATATTAGAGCAGGGATAGACTTGGAAAATTAGATTGCAAAAAAAGTCTTGAAACTTAATATCCAATGTGATAAGTGCCCAGTAGAGAAAAGGAACAGATTCAAGATGTCACTGTCTCCCGCACAGATGAATACCTGGCAGCCTGCTATGACATACAGTAAATGGCTGCTAGCATTACTAATGACTCAGGTAGCTTCAGCATGGCAGAGCAGTCCTGAGAATTTGTCCAGAACTTACTCTGGAAATTTGATAAGCTTAACTATGAGGCCTTCCACCATCACACTGTCTCTATTTTAACCAATACTCACAAGTCTAATAATTTAACTACACAACTCTGTGAAAAAAAAGGGCAGGTGAATTCTGAGACCAAGAGTCCAAGAGGGTTAGAGAGAGTCAAAAGTAAAGATTTTGACCTGCACTTAATGATGGGATCATCACTAATGACACAGTGTGTAAATGGTACTTATGTAGTGCTTTTCTACAATAACTGAGCACTCAGACTGGTTTTTACTACAAGCCTCACTCACCCAGTCAGACACACATTCATGCAAGCACTTTTTCTATACCTGGGCACTTTGTCTAACATTTGCACACAGACAGATGCATCAGGGGCAACTCAGGGATCAATGTCTTGCCAAAGGATACATCAACATGCCGAGTGGGGGATTCAAGCCATCAACCTTCCAGTTGATAGACAACCCACTCTACTGCCTGACCTCCTGAGTCACAGCCTCCTGTTTGAAGAAAACTTTGCTAAAAAATATGATGACAACCTGGTGTGTACATTTTTTTTCACTGTTCACCAAGTCACAATATCCCTTAAGAGGAAGTGCTGAATCCATGATGACCAAACTTATTACATATGCAGGGAGAGTGTTAATATTAATGGACACACTGCTGTCAGCTTTTTAATATTCAAAGAGTCAGAGAATGAAGTGCGATAGAGGTCAAGCACTGTGCATAAAAAAGATCAATGAAAGTAAGGCTGTAGTGTATTTTTGCACTTTATTTCAAATTTCTATTTTTCATCTATTTATTATCACACTTTACATTTTGGGGCATTTATACATATATTTGTTAATAAACATACACAGACCACTCTAAGGAAATGTTTCTAAGGTATTGGGGAAAGTACATAGTGTTAAGCTCATGCCAGAAGATGCAGTGAGGAAAATACTGTGAGTTTTAAGTTTGTATTTATAGTACTTTTATAACTTACCAAATAAGTTTAGATGTATTACACATTAGAGCAGAGATGACACTGATAAGATTAATGAATTAATCCATAATCATAAATATAAACTCACCAGCCGTTTCATTAGGTACACCTATTCCACATGCCAATAATCCAAATATCTAATCAGCCAATAACGCTGCAGCAGTGGATTCAGGCATTTAGCCATTTCAAACCGAGCATCGGAATAAACTGATCTGATATGTCAAATGGTAGGAGCAGAATTTGGCATAAACAACGTAAACATGGTGTCATGTTATGGGGGATAAATTCTCAGACCCCTTAGCACCAGCTGAACATTGCTTAAACAGCACAGCCTACCTGTGTATTTTTGCTGACCATTTCCATCTCTCTATGATAACAATGTACCCATGTTCTGATGGCAGCCTCCAGCATGATAATGTCCCATGTCACTGTTACATCCCCCAGGACGATGTCTCTTCTCCCTACTAGCTCTTTGTTTTGGCTAGGCTCCACCTCCTCTGTCCTGATTGGATGCTGCTCAGAGTCCAGGTAATTTTTAATCAGCGGAGCACTACTTAAGGCCTGTGGAGCTGTGTTTCTGGGCCCTCTGGCCATTTTGGTTGCCATACCTGTACAGGCTTGCATGCCTTTGTGACTTGTATGTGTATTTTTGTTTTCATGTTCAGACTGCTTGTAGGGGAGAGCTGCCTTTTGTTTTGACACCCTGTTTTCTCCTGTTTATGTGTTGTTAGGTAGGTTATGGTTATAGGTTGTATATTTTGTTTACTTTGGAGTTAGGTAAGTTTATTTTATTTTCACATCAGGGATGTTTTGTTTGTTATGTTGGCCTTGGCTCTCCCGGAAGTTATACCTCAGTCTGAACCCAAATTTCATCACTAGCATTAAATAAACCTTTTTAAAACTACCATCTTGGCCCCTCCTTCACTATCCACCTTTATGTTCGTCCCTTCAAACTCCCTAGACTAGCCAGGGGACGTAACAGTCACAAACCTCAAATCATGTGGTTTTAAACTGGTATCTTGAACATGCCAATGAGTTCCCTGAACCCACAGTCACCAGATGTCCACCCAATAGAGCACCCTTGAGATGTGGTGGAACATCATGGATATGGAAAAACTGAGCAATCCCATCATATCTATAATTAATGCTATCTCAGGAATGCTTCCATACACTTTTTTCTTTGCATCTATGCCATGAAAAATTAATTGGACCAACTAAGCACCATGAAAGTGTAAATAAAGAAGTGGCTGGTAAATGCATGTGAGGATGTGGTTTATATCAACTCTATCTGGATTTTTCTAAGGTACGTGACACATGAAGTGACAAATGTTCGAATGGATACACTGAGTGACATCAGTGATACTATAAAAAAGTAGGGGGTTGCTGATGGAAATTACGTAATTTATTATTTCATTTTGATCTATACATTAACTGTCTCTTTTCTGCTCAAAGCAAAAAAAACATAGCTTATTACTTACTTTTTTTTCATTTGTTGGTACACCCATTCCTGTCATTGTCCATTCAGCTGTTTAGAATGTTTAAGTTCAATTTAATGCCTTCAGCTCTGTGTGACACATACTTTGACACTTAGCGTGATTCACACTAAGTGTCTGCTCAGTGCCTAGTCTGGCTTTTCATTTCCAGTATTGATCTTTGCACTTACATGTTATGAACTATTTAAAAGCTTTTTTTTAAAAAATGACAAGATTTTCCTCTTCTGCTTGAATCCTGCAGAGCTGCAGTGTTGTGTTTCTGCGTCATCTGAAGCTCTGAAAGCCAGAGGACCAGTATAAATTTGCTAAATTAGCATTATTTTTTTCGCTAGTGTCAACAGCCACTCAAAAGTCATTCATGACTCACGGCCTTTTACATACATGTATTCCCATTTACGTGTTTCTGTTATAGGTTTGATATGTAATTAGAGTAATTGTGGTCTCTGAAATTACCTCTTTCAACGAAGACCTCTTTTCACTCTGAACTCTCTCAACTCCTCTCTCTTTCTCCCTCTCTGTCTCTCTCCCACTCTGTCATCTACTCATGTCTGATGTGTCAGTCAGTCAGGGTCTTAGCAAATCAAAGTGTGTGTTTCTTTGGGAACGCACACGCGTGTTTGATGTGTATGTGCGTGCGCTCTATCTTGTGGAGCCAGCCTTGTGTTAATCTGACGTGCTTGGTTGACGTTCTTTAGTTGAAACTTTGCATGACTCCATGACAGTCTTTGCTTAAGCTGAAAGACAGGGCAAACCAGTGTGTGTATGTGTTTCTGAGACAGAGGCAGTGCATAAAGTCATAAAACAGAGGAAAAGATGGAAAATCAGAGGGCAAAGAAGTGAGAGAGGGCAGCAGAATTGGGATCTACTCACTAAAAAAGAGGGACAGACAGCAGGCCTTTGAATTTGTATTGAGGTTTGTGTTTGAGGGTTTAAACTAAGCCAGAATAGGATCAAATCTGCGTGTTACAGTGCAGGTGTGCTGTTTTTTGTGCAAAACGAAAAAGATCAAATAAATTAAAGCTAAATGAAAAATCCCATCTATTCAATTTTTCAACCCACTATTTGAGTGAAAAAATGCTTAAATGAAATAAAAACTCCAGAGGGATGTTAAAAATTCTGCTTTGCTGGGAAAAAATCTAATTTGATACTATTCATGATTTCTACACAGTCATCTTTAAAGGAGCTGCAATCAGAATTTGCTAGATTTCATTAAAGGTTCATCCGTAGCTAGCACTGTTTTATGTGAACGTGTTAGCATAACTGCCCCTGTAGTAAGAAACAAGACAAAGCAGGATTTGGGATAAGAGTGTGGTGTTGCAGTGGTTAGCACTGTTATCTTTCTCTAAAAATGTTCCTGTTTCAGCTGGAACCTTTCTGTGGAGCTTGTGTTCTCTTACAGTTTAAAAAGATGTGCTTGCTACGTTAACTGATGATGCTTAATTAGCCACTAGTATAAACAGGAGAGATCCAGCTCAGAGTATCAGTATTGCTGTTGTAAGTCAAGCGCAGCTGAGCCTTGACTCTTTTAATAGTTAATAGATGGAAGTTAATGCAACTTAACATAAAGCTACTGTTGGGCGAGCATATCTTATATGCCCACTGTTACTGTTAATGAACTAGCCTTAATTGTCTATCTACTTATGTCCACTAATTGGTTACAGTAGGGTTAATTATCCATTTCTGTATGTAAACTCAGTTACCTGTGACTCTGTGCGCTCCTGCTGGTGCAACCTTTCTCCTCATACGTCATATTAGATATAAAATCCCTTTCATCTCTTTCTGTTTCACCCACTGTGTTTGCAGAGATATGGAGAGCAGCAACCGGCACCCATTCATCTATGGTATACCACACAGTTAGCGCAAAACAACTGGTGCTATGCTAATGCAGTAATACACTGCCCATCCCCCCACCCCCCACGCTTCCTGTAGCAGCCAGCTTTTCTAGCGGAAGAATTTGCACTGCCTACTGTTAGACAGTTTGCACATGGCAAACAATAGCATTACCTGCTATGACCTTTAGTGTCTAGAAGAAACATTTCCAGTTCATCATTCATCACCATGTATTCCCAAGCTATTCTGAAATTTACTCTTGTTTGTTGCTGTTTTATCATTTTGGCGCATGGGTTTTATTTCTGAATGACGCTGGTGGTGATAAGTGTCATTTTCCACCAGTTTCCACTGTTAGTCCCCCGTAAAACTGGGAAAACTCTGCTAAAAACTCAGTTAAGAAGGCGTCCTGAGAATAACATCATAGTGGTTAGGGCTGTGCGATTGCGATATGACCAAAATCTCATATCCCGATATAAGAATTCTGTCGTCCCGATAACGATATAAATCACAAAAATGTAACATTTTCTGTAAATTCTGTGAATCTCGTGCAGCTCGACTTGCAGGAAGTGTTTCCAGCTGCGCGTCATGTAGCTGGAGTCGAGTGTTTTAACCGTTGTATGAAACTATACATTTTTAGACATAAGTTGTAAAGGCCGCTGTTTTCTTTGTGAGTATTTATTACACGGCGTGCTGCGGGGAAAAGCTTGTTCTAACGTTTGAGTCTAAGGTTTATTTTTTAGCACCTGGCGGCTCTTTTTTACTTCTCATCCGTAAATAATCTGCTCTTTCACCTGATTCAGTTTATTTTGAAAAGTCTCAACAGGATCTTGAGCTTTATTGTGAAAGGTTTATGCCGCCCTTAAAGAGCTGCGTCTTTGGCTCTATGCCCTCTCTGACGCTGAACGAGCCAAAAAGCTCCTCAACCTGTCAGGCTTGGGTGGCGGTACCGCGCTCGAGCTCATGGAGAACATGCTATCGTTGCTCGGGCCGGATGACGGGGGATTCATCTTCGCCCACCTCTTCCTCCGCCAACTACCGGCCGCCGTGAGAGCCGTCCTCGCAAACTCCCCACTTCTGCCTGCGAAGGATTATCGCTCCCTGGCTGAAGAAGCGGATCGCATTCTCGCACTTTCAACGTTCACGCCCTGGCTACGGACTCGCCGGCAGCACCTTCCATGCCTCCACCTGCCTCCCCCGGAGCATCCGCCCCCTTGCTGACGGCAGGGATTGCTACACGCCGGCACCGTGGAAAGAGCATCTGTTTCTACCATCAGCGTTTTGGCGACAGAGCGCATCGCTGCCTGCCGCCTTCCGCTTTCACGGCCCAGGGAAACGGACCCGCCAGCGCGCCGTAGCAGCCGCGACCACTGGCAATACAGAAAGGCTGCTCTTCATAGAGGACTCGCGCTCCAGGAGACGTTTTCTCGTGGACTCCGGCTCCCAGAAGAGCCTCCTTCCCCCTAGCGCTGCCGACGGACTAGCAGCGAACTGTGGGCTGCAGCTCATTGCAGCTAATGGCTCTCCCATCAAAACGTTTGGGGAAAGGTTGGTGACTGTTTGTTTTCATGGCCGGGATTTCCAGTGGAACTTTGTTGTTGCCGCTAGCTCTGTACCTATTTTAGGTGCTGATTTTCTGTGTGCTCATGGACTGCTTGTCGATGTTGCTAACAGACGTTTAATTGATGCTCTCTCGTTTTCTTCGCTACCCTGTTTTACTCGGGCCATGAGCCCCTGATTCGGGCTAATGTAGTGACCTCCAGGGATGCTTTTCAGTGTTTGCTTTTAGAGTTTCCATCGCTGTCTGTCACTAATTTCTCTAGCACGGTAACGAAGCATGGGGTTGAGCATCATATTCCCACGGTCGGGCCCCCGGTGTTCGCGCGCGCGCGCCGCCTCAATCCCGCGAAACTGTCCGTCGCTCGGGAAGAGTTTGCAGCCATGGAGCGGCTTGGCATTGTACAGCGTTCGAACAGTGCATGGGCCTCTCCGCTTCACATGGTGCCCAAATCGGACGGTCGGTGGCGGCCATGCGGAGATTTCCGCCGTTTAAATAATGCCACAGAGAATAACCGCTACCCCATCCCCCATATTCAGGATTTTTCTGCCAATCTCGCCGGAACGTCAATTTTTTCTAAAATTGACTTGGTGCGGGGGTATCACCAAGTTCCCGTGCGCGCCGAAGACGTTCTTAAAACCGCTGTCATTACCCCCTTCGGCTTGTTCGAGTTTTTGCTAATGCCGTTTGGCCTGAAAGGTGCCGCCCAGACCTTTCAGCGGCTGATGGACTCCGTTTTGCGTGGGCTGCCGTTCGTTTTTGTTTATCTGGACGATATATTGGTGGCCAGCTGCTCAGCGAGCCAGCACGAGTCCCATCTGCGCCAGGTTTTCCAGCGTTTGGCAGCGCACGGCCTGATCATCAACCCTTCCAAGTGCCAGTTTGGGTTGCCGGTTCTGGATTTCCTCGGGCACCGCATTTCCGCTGAAGGTGTGGTTCCGTTGCCCGACAGAGTCCAGGCCGTTTCGGCTTTTCCGCATCCCACGTTGGTTAAAGCGTTGCAGGAGTTCTTGGGGATGATAAATTTTTACAACCGCTTTCTCCCCAGAGCTGCCTACCTGCTACAGCCACTCTATGCTGTCTTAAAAGGTAAAACAGCCAAAGATCCGGTTGACTGGCTGCCGGAACGCGTCCATGCGTTTTCCGCAGCCAAGTCTGCGCTGGCTGACGGCGCCCTGCTGGCACACCCGCTTCCGTCGGCGGAGATCGCGTTGACTACCGACGCGACCGACGTGGCAGTGGGTGGGGTGTTGGAACAGCGGGTTTCAGGTCTCTGGCAACCGCTCGCCTTTTTCAGTCGTACGCTCCGGGATGCTGAACGCAAGTACAGTGTTTTTGACAGGGAGTTGCTGGCCCTGCACCTCGCGACTCGACATTTTCGTTTTTTCCTCGAGGGTCGCAACTTTACTGCGTACATTGACCACAAACCTTTGACGTTTGCGATGTCCAAGGTCTCTGACCCATGGAGCGCACGCCAGCAGCGCCAGTTGGCGGCCATTTCAGAGTTTACCACAGACATTCAGCATGTGGCTGGTAAGTCCAATCACGTTGCTGACTGTCTCTCACGTGTGTTGGTTTCTCCAGTGTATGTCGGCGTCAACTACGCTCCCATGGCTGCTGAGCAACGTGCTGACCCAGACGTCCTTGCCCTTCAGTCAACAAAAACGGGCCTTGTGCTGGAGGACACCCCGGTGTGGGACGGCAGTCTGGACCTTCTTTGCGACGTTTCCACCGGCCGCCCCCGCCCGGTGGTTCCCCTTTCGTGGCGTCATCGTGTTTTTGACTCGGTGCATGCCCTCTCTCATCCCGGCGTCCGGGCCTCGGTCAAGCTGGTCAGCGCCAGGTTCGTTTGGCCGGGCCTTCGCAAGACGGTGAAAGAATGGGCGGCGGTTTGTATCCCATGCCAACGCTCAAAAATCCACTGGCACACACAGGCACCCCTTGAACCTTTCCACGTCCCGGGTAGGCGTTTCGATCACGTTCATGTGGACCTGGTTGGTCCCTTGCCGCAGTCACAGGGTTTCACGCACCTTTTGACTGTGGTGGACCGCACGACCAGGTGGCCGGAGGTGGTACCCCTTGCGTCCACGACAGCAGTGACGGTGGCCAAAGCATTTTTGTCAACGTGGGTTTCACGTTTCGGTCCCCCTGCTGACATTACCTTGGACAGGGGCCCCCAGTTTGTTTCTGAGCTTTGGTCTGCTATGGCTGACGGCCTGGGGGTCAAGGTCCACCGCACCACAGCATACCTGCAAGCTAACGGGATGTGCGAACGGTTTCACCGGTCACTTAAGGCCGCGCTCCGGGCTTCCTTAACAGGTGGCGACTGGGTTGACCGTCATACGGTGGGTTTTGCTGGGATTGCGTAGCGCGGTTAAAGAAGACCTCGGGGTTTCCCCGGCTGAACTGGTCCTTGGCCAGCCCCTCCGGGTCCCCGGGGAATTCTTACCTGAGAGCCCTCCCCCATGTTTTGATACCTCTTTGTTGCCTTTTCGCCCCCCAAGAGACTCATTTCCTGTTCCTGGTCCTGTGCACCACTGCCTGCCTGACACTTTTGTTCCGAGTTCGTTGGACTCTGCTCATTTTGTTTTCGTCAGGCACGATGCCCATAGGACTCCGCTGCGTCCACCATATGACGGGCCATACAGGGTTCTTAAACCAGGCAACAAACATTTCATTTTGGACTTTGGGGGTCGGCAGGAGGTTGTCTCTGTGGACAGACTTAAGCCTGCACATGTAATGCAAGAGGATCAGGTGGTCCCGGCCCAGGCCCCTCGCCGCGGCCGCCCACCTGCCACCGGGCTGATGGATTCTGTTTTTTCCCCCAGGAGCGACCCACAATCAACGGAGTCCGAGTCGTCTGCAGCTTTTTCTGACAGCCAGTGCCAGCCTCGCTCCCGGGCTGGGTTGCCCTCTGTCAGTTCCCCACCCCCCCGGTTCAGCCGTTCCGGCTGTTTGCTTAAGCCCTGGGTCCTGGACTAGTTCTGCTGGGTGTTCGGGGGGGGGGGGGGGGGGGGGGGGGGCATGTGTGGTGGACCACTAGAGGGCTCCACTCACACCCAGTGTTGAGGAAGTGTGTTCCTGTGTTTTGTGGCGCGATATGTGCAGTTGATGTTGGAGACGAATAAAGGAGTGAGAACTGAGAGCTCTGTGTCGTCGATGCTTACCTCCACAACAGCCCTAATAGTGGTTGTTCCTTCCCATTATGTTGATAATTTTACTCCATTTTGGAGGGTCGTAAACAATTTTAAATTACAATGACTACCTTTGAATTGGAATTTCCTGTCAAACGTGTACAGTGTCTAGCTGGACAGAAAAAAATGTCAGTCTTTAAAGCATTACATTCAAGTCATACTGTGAATGAGACTTTTTCTAAAACACAGGTTTTATCCTTAACATGGTTTTGCTCTACATTTAAATCACTATTCCTTTTCAGCTACAAATGTGCACGGTAGATGACAGGGACATGTATCCACATATGAAGACTGACTTCCCTATTTTTCATCCTAAATCGAAAAACCCTCAGGGGAGCATGATGAAGGGGATAAAATCAGTCAAAATGTATCAGCAGGAGGCTGCTAAGAATCAAAACTTTCGGATTGTGTGCTTGCAAGCAAAGCCTATCTTTACACCTGGAACAAGTGATGAGTTTTTGAGATCAGCACGTCGGCAGGGTAATTATGGTGCCTCATTGCACACCTGCTGTGGGAGAGTCAGCATGCCTCCATTTAATTGCCCTCCAATGCTTCTGACCTCAAGCAGGACATCCCAATTGATATCAAACAGGCTTGATATTGTCTTTGGTGGTCGTCTGGTATGACCGCTGAAATAAGCAGAACTGTCAGCTCGTGTCAGCATCAGACCAACATCTGAATTGGGTAAAGCTATTTTAACAACAGACTAACAAAGGATACACAGCAGTATTGGTCATCCGGTCATCTGTTTAATTACACTACATGTAATTAAACTACACTATATATACACACACATTCACAATTTATATCTAAGTAGAAAAGTCCATTATTTTGGGTTCCGGAGGATGGTTTTGTTAGACATAGAGGTGCTTTTGCTCATATGAACCACGCAAAGGTATCTCCCTGAATCCTGTAACATACACATCCTACACAAACACTGTCATGCTTCAGCGCCTCCCTCTGTTTCAGCTTAGATCAAACTGATGGAGCCCAGTCTACAACATACACACACAACCCCACAGATGGGATTAAAATGCTTTGCAGCTTCAGTTGTTTCTATAAATAAATAAAAATGTATTTTTCAGTCATTTTTATTTCTTTGCATGAATCGCCTTGTGTCTACGTGTACTTCTATTACTCGTGTTATGGAGACAATAATGTGTTTACAAAGTGGCATTGTGAGGTCCAACATTTGGGGATTTAAAAAAAAGGATCCCCCATAAAGTATTTAACTAAAGATTTAACATAGCATAAAGTGATGGATGATGACTGTGTGTGTGTGTGTGTGTGTGTGTGTGTGTGTGTGTGTGTGTGTGCACGTGTTTTGCTTTGGGCTTGATCAGATCAGAAAATGAAAAACATCTGTGAATGGTTTTTGCCGTTGGCTTTCAGCAGAGTGTGTATGTCATACATGAGTCTGGCGGTCACACTAACTGGGAAAATTAAAACTAAACATCTTTATTGTGTTGTACCCTTCACAGTAGGGATGGGCTGGACAAGATAAGATGAAACTTTAATAAAGTGTGTAGAGAAATTAGGTCACCGCAGAAAAAAAACAAGGGAAAAGAAAAAAATGGAGGTGCACTCACAACAGTAATAAAACTAGTGGAAAGTTAGCGTAGTTTGCATTCAGAACCATATTAAGTAAAGTATTCAGTTTAACGCTGGAAATTTTGAAATACAGTGTAGGAAATGATTCATTTCTCACTGACGAAGAAATGACATTTTTAATGGAGAGAGACAGAATATCGACTAAAACTCTAAAGAAAACAAAAACACATTACATAAAAATTATAAATCAATTTGCAAGGATTTAACAGTGTGGTTCTTTCAGGACCTAAAGAGCAGAGGAGTTCTCAGGGGCTGTGAGAGAGAGAAGAGAGGAGAAATTATTGTCCATTCCAGAAGAGTGAGTTAGGCATGAGTAAAAATGGAGCTGAGAGATCTTAGTTTTTGTGCCGTGGGAGTTTAGTCGGGGAGGAGCGCTGGGTTGGCTCAGGATTTTTGAGGGATCCTCAGGTGGAGAGCAGACAGGCAGGTAGAGGGCTGATAAGGTAAGTTCAGAAAGTGTAGGTAAGTTAGGAATTATGAGTATTTCCAAACCTGATTCTAAACAAAATTAGCTAAGAGTCTCCATAATAACCGAAATAGTCTGGCACAGAATTGTGGCGCCATATGGTCTTGGCATATCTGCTGCTTGACTGCGGAAAGGTGTGAGGAGGATGTTTTCGTCCAAGATTTTATGGTAAATATGGCCCCCCTCCATTGGCCCCTTAATTCTGTGAGCTAGTCTTGTACCTTTATCAGAAAAAGAGCCACAATGCATGATGTTTCCACCTCCATGCTTGATCATGGGTTTGGTGTTCTCTGTGTGTACTTGGCATTTTTCTTCTTTCAAACATGATGAGTTGAGTTGATACAAAAGACCTCAATTTGGATTTTATCTAGCCACGGCACTTGCTCCCAAACCTTCTTATTTAGATGTTTTTATTTAAGACAGACTTGTACATGGGCACTGCAAGATTTCAGTCTATTACGGTGTAGCATGTTACCAATAGTGTTCTTGGTGACTGTGTTCCCAGCTACCTTCAAAATATTGTGGCTAGCTCAGACAAAGAGGAAACAGAAGTGTCGCTTGGTCTTGCTTCCTCGAGCTAGCCAGGGAGCACAGCCATTTATTAGCAGGCTCCTGGCAAAAACCGCTCCGGCATAGCATGAGCATTCAACAACAACAAAGAACACAACGGCGCTCTCCCACCCCACACAAAAAAACATAGTCACAGAGAGAGAGCGTGTCACCTTGTAACCATGGCAACATAATGCTGCCGCCTGAACAACAGAACACAGCTGTCAAAAAGAACAATATTCACAAGCTCATCCCATGTTGTTTTGAGCTGACCTACCACCTTGCAACTGTTCATCCTCATCTCATGGAGCTCCAGACCAAGTACAATCCATGGTAACTTACATATTTATTTTATTTACTTTATTTCATAATGAAAAATCTCACCAACAATTATCACCTTCTCACTAAGGTCGTGTCCAAATTCATGGGCTGCATCCTCCTGAGGCCGCATTTGTAGACCGATTACATCAAATTTGTAGACTCCTCCGAATGCAGCCGACAAATGCGTGCATATTTTCAGGCGAGAAAGTAGCTGTGTAAACATCAAATATCTGCTCGGTTTATCAAGATATCGCATATTTGCAAAAGTGCTTCGACGTTTTCGGAGCATCTGCTACCCACCAGCTCGATAGCAAGCCGGGAGCTCGAGGGTCACTGAAGCCGCCGAGAACGGCACAACTCCCGGCACATCATTTTCAGATCACCGCGGAGTTTCGCTACTCAGGTTAAACGTAATATCTAAGTCACTTAGACAACCTAAAAATGTTATTGTTGGGCTTTTTTCAGTATTTATAAATGTATACATTGATTGAATGTAACTGAAATAAGTTATATTTGAGCCCTTACAATGCAGCAACATTCAGACTCATAGAGATGCAGGAGCCAGAATGTGGTACGCACACCAAAGAGAGATTTACTTGTTAGTGAGTAAATCGGTTTGGCTGAGATTAAAGTTATTAGATAAAATAAAACTTTATTAATCCATTGGGTGGGTTCCTCCGGGATTTTCACACAGCTGAATAAACGTCAAACAGAAAACTGATTAAACAGAAGTGTGAGACGGTCGAGAATTTACGCCAGTGTCCTGTTATATTTTAGATAGCAAGGAGCAGACGGCCGAGTTTATTAAACTCCACCGAGACAGCGGTGATGCTAATCAGAAGGCTAGACTGTCCAATTTCCCCAGCCGTTTACTTCCGGCCTACCCAACCTTCTGAGGACCTGGCCCACGTAGACCACAAAGGCCGGGTCCCCAGGAGGATGCAGCCCATGAAGCTTCTTGATGGCATTTCTACAGTCTTTTACCTGATGTCATTTGACAGTTCTTTGGTCTCTCTTTGGTGTGCATACCACATTCTGGCTCCTGCATCTCTATGAGTCTGAATGTTGCTGCATTGTAAGGGCTCAAATATAACTTATTTCAGTTACATTCAATCAATGATACATTTATAAATATTAGTGTTTTGTATTTTTCTGGATTTTTAGTTATTGTTCTTTTTTTCTTCATTGAAATGAAACTACCATAAAATTAAAGGCTGTCTGTTTCTTTGTAAGTGAGCAAACCTACAAATTCAGCAGGGTTTTAAATAATTCCTTCCTTCACTGTATATAGTAGATAGCTATTAAGTGGGTAAAATTTGTACTGCATTTTAATGATAAAAACTAATTGCACAGCTTGTGCTGCCTTTTATGCTTTTAGGACATGCTGGTACTGTAGCTGTGATGTAATTTTGCACTTCAGTACAATGCTACAGATGGCTGTGGCTACAAGAATAACTGGCTACACAAAGAAGAGGTCAGGGACACAGTGATTTCTAATAATGATCCTAGTGTGCTGTTACTCATTAACTGACACTGACAATCTAGTGTTGCACTTCCAAATTCCTAGGTTCCTAACCTGAATATTCAATTTCGTATTTTTCAAATGTATATTTAATGAGGAGTTCACTCACTAAATAGAACTACATGTCTTTTCCACTAGATATGAAACTTTGTTACAGTCTGTAATGCAACTTCTTAAAATATTGTAAAATCGTCATCCCTTTCCATTTCTGAAAACTGTGAGTTTTTACTGCTACACAGTAAAAAAAAATGCCTCATGCTGTGGTGTTGTAGATCAAGACCTTTCCCTTGACTTATTAAAGTACGGAGGCACGACTTTACTTTTAATTAGATTTCTGAAAAGTACATGTCAGTGGTGGTACACCTCATAGTGAATAAAGGAAACATAAAATGTAAAAAAGATATCACGACAGATAAAGTATGCATGCTAAAGCAGTCATAACTTCATCTGTCCTTCAAAATTAGAAATATATTTTATCTTGTGCATGCACATACATTTTAGAATTATTTAATACTAGAAGTCATTTTTGTAATTCACCTGTGAAAAAATTCTGTCTGAGAGGTCAAAAGAGATATTTCTGACTTTTTAAAATTAAATACACCAATTATCACGTAACTATCAGGTTCTGTGTTAACATTTGATGCTTGATCCTGCAATTTTCACTTTATCTTTCACAAACTAAATACATGAATAAAAAATAATCAGCAAAGAAAATCATAAATCATAAAGAATACCAAAGTACGGTTTTCTTTTGTTCATTCAAACATTTCATTAAATGGTTCAGGAGCAAAGAAAACTGCTTACTTGTCAGATTTGGATTTCTGATTTTGTAAGAAGGGTCCATATGTATGCATTTTGACATGTATTGCACTGTAAGTGATTACATTATAAGTGCCTATTCATTCATATTTTTGTCTGTTCATCAGCCATTTTAAGACTAAAGCTTTATGCCAGTTCATTCAGGGTTAAATTGACTTGCTAAGACCCTGAGGCTCAACTCACTGGGAATTGAACTGGCAACCTTCAGGGTCACGCAGACTGAATCTCTTCCTGGCCATTCTAAACGATCTAGATAACGAGCCCGTTGAGAGTCGATGAGTGTGTAGATTAGCATACATTTACATAAATTAGGAAGGCAATTAATATTCTGTTCAATCTGTTCAGAAGTCATCCAACTATCTACAGGGAAACACAGAGAAAAAGAAAAACAGGAAGATACAGGAGACAGACACAAAAAAGAAATCGGGCCATGCTTAATAATGCAAGGTCAAAAAAATATTATTAGATGATGTGATTCGATTACTCATTTTATTCATCAAAGTCAAACTGTGACAAAGACCTGTGAGCAGGAAAAAAAACTGTAATATAATATTTGTTCAGGTGAAGATATGACTGACATTGACTATTGATCTAATATGCTTTAAAGAAGATGCTGGTGATGGCATTGAGAACTTAAAAGAGTTTCTCAGATATTTCACCAAACACATGTCCTTATTCATAAAAGCTCTTTTATAACTTTTCTGCTCTAAATTACATGGAAGTTTTATGTAGAACCATATGCTGTAATTTATAAAAAGGAATAGTCTACACTGGTTTCAGAAACTGTATAAATAAATGTCTAATATAATTTGCAAATCCTTTAAAAACACTTTATGTAATTGGTTAGTCAATTTTAATTTTTCTATAAATGCTAATCAGGAGTTTGCACTTTCACCTCATCGTTTTCATGTCGTTCCTGTGCCTGCGTACATTTCGTCGTTGTGCTCCTGTTTCCCCTCATAGTGCAGAGACTGTCTCAGGAGAAAAATTAGACCACATGAAATAAACAAACCAAAATTTACTTATATGTAAAAAAACAAAAAACAAAAACCATCCTACAGAAAAATAAGTTTTTCATTTCCAGGAACAAGGAAAACAGTTACATTTGGATTATTAAACATCAGGTATCTCTTTCCAAAGTCTACGCTAGTAAATTATTTCATAACTTGATTAACACATTAATTCTTTTTGCCTTAAAGATAAGATAACAATATGCAAGTTTAAATTAGTCAGCATCACCAACTGATACTAGCAGTCAGAAATCCTCAAAAGCACAGGGCAAGGAGGAGGAGTGACAGCAATCTTTCACTGTAGTTTATTAATCAACCAAAGATGTGGACAGAGTCATAATTCATCAGAAAGCCCTACACTTAGCCTTGTACACCCTGAGTGGAAAACACATTATCTCCTTGCCCCTTAATCAGAGTTTTATCTAATTTCTCAGACTTAGTGCTTAATTCAGGTACTGTAATGATAGTGGGCGATGTTAACATTCATGTAGATGTTGAAAAGGGCAGCCTCACCACTGCATTTAAGTCATTATTACATTCAGTTGGCTTCTCACAAAATGTAAATGAGCCTACTCACTGTTTTAATCACACTCTTGATCATGTCCTATCATCTCGTATAGAAAATGAAAATGTAATAGTATTACATGAAAACCCTCCGTTATCTGACCGTTTCTGAGTAACATCTCAGTTTACAATAATGGATACAAATGACTCGGTAAAAAATTGTCATTACAGTAGATATCAGTCCAAAATCGCCGTTGCTAAATTTAAGCAAGTGACTTTGCTCATTTTTTCTTCACAGAGATATGGCAACATAGAGTAGCAACTTACCCTTTAGGAGGTTTATTATCTTGTTAATAGTGTGACTCATCTAAAAGCGAAAACAACAAATCAGCAAGGTTTGAGTCTCTGCTAAAATTCATATGAATGCAGAGCTTTAAGACAGATAACATTTAATCTGGGGAGGAAATTGAATTCCATTTTCTTAAAATGCATTTGTCTGGCAAGGGAAAATAGTGGGTTCCAAAGCACTTTGTTTGAGGTTTCTTTTCAGCACCATAGCCGGGCTGACAAAGAGTCACAGCTTTGTTGAATCTTGTTTTCCCTGAGCTCTAAGTTGTACTTCATTGCACTTCGTTCATTTTTTTTTTTCAAATAAAGTTTTAACCATCATAAAAAGCAGATTTAGAAAGTGCTGCTTCTCTGTTATTGATCTCTCTGAGCTTTTAGTAATTTATCAAAATCATCAGTATGTCCATTAGATCCCATCTCTACAAGACTATTCTAAGAAGTCTTACCATTTACTTGCATTTCCTTTCATGGCTAAAAATTGCAATAACAATTTCAGCAATTTCCAACCTTCCTTTCATTCCAAAAGTTTAGTAAATCAGCTATATGGTCATCTAAATATTGAGTGTTTTATTCATTTAATATATATCTGCCTTACTTATATTTCAGTTGTTCTACTGTAGGCTCAGCACATCACGAGAAGTCTGGCGTGAGTTCTTTTGCATTATGTTTTTCTTTGTTTCTTTGTGCTCTTTTTTGTTCTCTTTTCATTTCCCTCTTTGCCCTCAGCCCCAGCTGCTTGCAGTAGATTCTGTTGGCGATGTTTCCTTGTTAAAAAAAGGTTCTTCCTTCCCACCATCATTAAGCAGATGCTCAGAGGATGATCTTGTTGTAGCAGTTTTCTGTCTAATATTGACTGTTGTTGTGAACTGGCACTCTATAAAGATATTGAATTTAATTGTTAATAAAATATTCCAAAATAGTAGCAAGACTATTATGCCCTTAGAGTGCTATGAATTATCCCAGAACAGCTTCGGTAAAAGGCAGTAAGTGAACCTTACACTGGATGTTTTTTGTCAAACTACTTGACAGTCTGTCCTTCCATTATTCTTCACCGGAGCTTCCGGCTACTTTTTTTTTTTTTTTCAATTAACCTTGTTCCTCCAGCGTCATTAAGTGGATTTTACTGGGTTGGATTCATCATTCACTTAAAAAGTAACTGTTAAAGAAGGTTATACAACACTTATATATATATATATAGATACAGAGTTTATCTATCATGGTCTGGTTTTCCTTTACTATTGTGTTCAAGTTATCTGTCTTTGTGGGCTTTCCGTGTACAACACACTCTTTCAGTGCTGCATGAACATTTCCCCCAAGGGGAATACTGTGTATTAATCAATACAACATGCTTTTGAACACCAACAAGAAGCTACAGAATAGCTATACAGATATACAAATTGGTTCTCTGTGTGTGTGTGTGTGTGTGTGTGTGTGTGTGTGTGTGTGTGTGTGTGTGTGTGTGTGTGTGTGTGTGTGTGTGTGTGTCTCACACACACACAAACACACACACGCACACAAACACACACACACACAAAACTGATATAATTGAAAGAATACACATGTTACAGCTACAATAGGAAGACAAATAACAGTGCAACATCATTTAGAGGACC
Source organism: Neolamprologus brichardi (assembly GCF_056152115.1). Taxonomy (NCBI): domain Eukaryota; kingdom Metazoa; phylum Chordata; class Actinopteri; order Cichliformes; family Cichlidae; genus Neolamprologus; species Neolamprologus brichardi. Next base: position 15,786,916 of record NC_142104.1, read on the forward strand.
ATTGGAGAACATTCATCATAACTAAAGTCTCAGTTTATCCTGTCCTTTTAAAGTGAACCCTTTAAGTAATTATTGGGAACATTTGACTTTATTAGATTAAAAAACTGCATAGCAATGTGGAATATATATTGTGGTGAAAATAAGGCACAGCGGGACCACAGATCAACATTCAGAGCCATTTTATTTACACTTCTCACCACAAAACAACCCCCACACACCTGAGTCCCCGTGTTTTAACTCGGACCACGAGGACCACGCCCCACCATATATATATATATATATATATATATATATATATATATATATATGTATGTATGTATGTATATATGTACATATATACAAAAACTGAGCGAGAGGGGCTGCTATTGTGTGTGTGTGTGTGTGTGGATAATAGCAAACACTGAAATACATTTTTTTGCACGCAGCAATGAATTTTGTTCACTCAAATTCAGCTTTTCTTCGCTCAAAAAAATTAATGTTCAAAATGCAACACTTGCACCTGCAAACCTTTTTTACGTGCACTCAGAATAGTGGCACAAAAAGAACGCCATAGAGTACCCTAGAGAAAATTCAGACAGGCACAGGGAGACCATCTCAACTCCATACAGAAAGACACAGAAAGACAAAACCCTGCCAGCTGTTTAAAACAATCAGCTTACTTTTATGTCCCCAGCCTAGGGGTTAGCTAAACATAACATGACTTGCAGCTCTCTACTCATCCCACCCCTGACGAAAAGGGCCAACAGCGCAGAACAACATGTTAATTTGCTTTGGAGATGAGGACCATCCAAATCAACAAACAAAAGCTTCTAATGACCCCTACTCATCATAAAAAGGGAAACAAATGAAAATACTGTATCCTAATCCCCTAATCAGAAAAAAAAATTAAAAAAGAAGGTATTTATCAAAAAGGGCTTCTCTTTCCAACTATCCTGTCACATTTTGCTCAGTATTTAAATTGTATCGTCAATAATGACAAAACTATTACAGCTCAGAGCTAACAGCACAGATATCAGAATTCTCAGTCCAAAATCTTAGATTTATACTCTAAGTCTCACTTATGGCTCCTTATTGTTGCATTCATATGACGTAAAGGAGAGGGTCGAGGGGGATGTCAGCTGGAGTTTAAGAAGCTGCTGTCGATCTACTAATCTATTGCAAAGACAGCAATTTAACTAAACAGGCCAGTCACCACACACACACACACACGCACGCACGCACGCACACACACACACACACACACACACACACAAGAGGCAAGAGAGTTACACATGTCCACATACACTATACATACTCTATTTGGAAGGAGCCACAAGGTACCTGAACTAGTTTAAATTAAATTACTTTGGTTAATTTTCATATTTGTCTTAAATATAAATAAACTGTAAAAGTTTAAACTTCTTGAACATGTATTAAATCTAAAATCCAGCTTCCTCCAGACTGATAAACACACAGCCTGCAGCTCCTGTGCACACTCTCAGGGGAAACCCACTCTACTCTTACAGTACACTACAGCTTTAAATTGGCTCAGCTTCAGTATTGCACATTCAAAGTGTTTTTTTCTTTGAATAGATTTTAATTCCTTGTGCCTTCTCGACAATAACTTATTGTCAAATTCAACATGGATTTTGCAGTGTGTTTGCAGTTTTGAGCCTGATTCACATAAGAAAGCCCCTCTTTGTGACATTTAGCTGCTATTCAGAGTTGTATTTTAAGGCTGGACAAAAAGATGCATCATAATTTAAGTGCTTGGGAATATTTAAATTTACCAAAGGACCCAGCAAATAATATTTTTAAATGTGTTCAGAAAAAATAAATAAATATTCTGGTATATGAGAAAAATAAGCCAGATGCATGTGGAGGCAACAGAAATATTGTTACCTTAGGACCTTAGTTACTAAGAGACTATTAAAAGCCAAGCTTTTGAAACAGGACTCGACAGCACAAAATATCTAGAGTTTATTTGAAAGGTGAGCAACAGAAGTAAAAATATAGAGGAGAAAAAAAATGACAAAGCATGGCTAGTGAGGAAAAAAGCCCATGGGGATATTATGGAAATTATACTGGGATGTGATTCCAACTGATAAATATGGAAAAACTAAACACTGAAGATATACAAGGGAAACTGAAATGGTACATGAGAGAATGAAGTCTGATGTATGGGGTCCATTGAGACGACACTCAGTGTCGGGTTATTTAGAAATGCTTTAAAGGTAAGAAAAGTGAAGCGATGTGACGATAGAAATGCTAAGTGCAAACTAATACATGGAGATGGTTTATAAAAGGAAGATGGGGAAACACTAAAGAATAGGAAGATAAAATAAAGCTTTCAAAGGTTAATGTGAAAAGGAAACGAGGATAGGAGACAATAAGGCAGGAAGAGGGGGGAGGGGGAAGAATATTGAAAAGGGTGAAATAGAGGAAGAGAGGAGGGACAAAAGAAAGTAAGAAAGTAGTGTGGGTGAGCGCTGCTTCCTCTCACCTCTACACCATCTGCAAAGCTTCCATTTAATTTTTCAGCTATCCTTGAATGATGTGGATTTGCCTCTGTGCAATCTTAAGGGTATTCCTGTATATGCGTGTTCACATGCATGCGTGTACGTGTGTGTGTGTGTGACTTGTCTTTGTGTGTAGATGCGTGGCTATCTGTGTGCATGTTAGATGAAAGAGGTGTGTGGTGTTTACGCTAGCCAGAGTCATGCCGTGAACAATAAGAATCCTTGATCATACATCAAAGACTTAACAGTGACATACACAAACGCACACACTGCGCACGTACCCTGCATCTAAAGAGAGAAGGGTGAAAAAGTTTAAATATCCTTTCACAGTGCTGTGTGCTTTGTATAAGAACAGCATAGCCAAACACACAAGAACAGCCCACAGGCCATCTTCAAACATGCATTAAAGTCACAGGTGTACAAAGCCCTAACACAGTCAGTCACATTTACCATGTTTCATCTGCAAACAACAATATAGAAACTCGATTAATGTCTGTTTTATTATTTTCCGGAAGGCTGTGGATTCCTAAATGTGGTGGTTTTAAACATACACTGACTACTTCCATTTAATAATCTATGCTGATGTCACATAGAAAATGAAATTCAAGTATTGATAAATGCTGTAAGAAAAAAATTGTTACCAATGTAGTTTAAAGAATTGTCCTCAAGAAAAGTGATCTGTTTCCAGTTAGAGTGTCAGGGGTAATGAGCGGTATGGATTCAGGCGCGGAGCTCTGGGTTGAAGCCGACAGTGCGTTTATTTACAGTGCTAGAAATACAGTCTTCAAACAGTGAGATATCCAACAATGTCCTTTCTCTAAATCCCAAAAGTGGTGAAGGCGAGTTTCCCCGTGAGGTCGGTGTGCACTCCTTCCGTGTGAATTCCTCCTCCCGAAAACACCAGTGAACCCCTTCTCTCCACTCCTCCGTCGCGTACTTCTCCACCTGAGAGACGAGCAACACAACAGCGGATAAGAAGGCTTGCCTTGCTATGCGGGTTATAAGATCACGAGCACACTTATCTACCGAGCTCCGAGTACAATCCAGCGTCGACTGCCGTCTGGACACCCCGTTAAATACCTCTGTGTAGTGAGGAATGATTAGCGGCAGCTGGAGCTGAAGGTTACCCTTCCGGGTCAGAGGTCGGCCTTTCTCGCTCTCTCGGAGACGCCGCCTCTAGGCATAGCCCGACCCGCAGAATAGGGAGGAAGAGAGAAAGGCGCACACACACACATCACAAATAAACAAGCAGGTCGTCCGGGGAGGACCGTCCGACCGTGACATAGAGCTGCTTAAAATTGTCTCTGTAACTAATCGGCTATGAAAATATTCACATTTCTTTCGTAAACTTTAATATTTTCGCGCTACTAAGGGACAAAGAAACGCTTAAAAATCTAAAAATCCTCTCATTCATTTATTATGTTGATAATGATACCAATCAATTTACCACTGTTCATGTCAAACTGAAGGGCCTTCATTTTGCATAACCTGATGAATGTTTAGTCCAGTATTCACTCTTATTATAACTTGGCTTAAGTCTTCTAAGGGAACTCACAGGTGAAAAAAAACACTGTCTGGCCTGCTGGCAGTAAAGTTTGTGTGTTGTAGACCATAAAATATTTTTCTTTTCCATCACGTAAACCACATTTACCAGGTTAGGAACTTTTGTAGGAGCCCACTGTGTTTTCCATTAGGACTAACTGTCATAAATTACTTAAGCGGGGAAAGATTTTAGAACCTCAGGAACTTGATGTGGGACTTGCAGCGGTCGTCATTTTTTAATTTAGCAAGTAGCCTACTTGCAGCATTTCTGCGAGTTTGTTTCATCTTGATCATTTCCAAAGTAGATGGTAAAAATCCTTTTAGAAAATTATTGGCTATAATGGGATTGTTTCAATGTGTGATACAGAGAACGAGACAGAGCAAGCTAGAAAGTGAATAAAGAAAAGGAGCAGCATTAGGAAGAACAGAGGAATAAAACATTAATTTTGGATTTTTTTTACATTGGTGACAGAATGACTGAGATGAAATCTGAATGACCAAATAAATTGACCAGTGAGACTGGTACATTTAATTTCTCACATAAAAAACAGTATGTAGGTTTTTATTTTCAGTATCATTTGGCATGTATATATCCCCTTATCCTTGAATCGTATTATTAAATACGATTCAAGGATCGTATTCACATCGTATTTAATAATACGATGTGAATCATATTATTAAATACGATTCACATCTATATAGAACTGTTCATTGCAAATATTTTTATTTCTTTCCAAGCCTAACCCGATCCTTTGGTCATGAACACACTTTCTTCCTTTTAATAAATCAGAGAGCTGCTGATAACTTTGTGTTGTCAGTAGATGAAGGGAATAAAATTCAAAAGCCACAAGTCAAAGGCTGTAGTTGGCGAGTTAACCTACATTTGTGATGATTCATGTAGCTTTACATCATTTTTTTTTTTTTTTACATTTTTTATACTTTTTATATTTTTATGTGAATAGCCATTCTATGGGTTATATTGCTGCCAATTGTTTCATTGTTTTTACTGAAATTAGATGGATTGCTTACTGAGCTACTGACCCTCAAATTAAATGGGACCTTTTTTGACCCTCATACAGAGTTTCAAGGCAGTGTGACAGAGATCCTATAGTGCCGCCTGACTGGCTCTACAGACAGATATGATTTGTTCAATATGTAGTCATTATTGCTGGTGCCACCATAGACTGTGGATCTGCATAAAGACTTTATGTTAGAAACATATTAGAAATGGTAGGTGATCTGTAATCCAGTGAGTAATTACTTCACTCGGGCTAGTGAATAGTTGGGTAGTTGGGTCAGACTACCTTTTTGAGTAACCTTCAAAAAGGCCTCAAAGAAGGTGCAGATCACAGGGAAAGTTAAGATGTAGTTCCTGATGTAAAACAAGACAGCAAGTGAAAAAGATTAGTGTAGAACATGCAGGTGTGGGGGGGCAGGTCAGGTTTTTTTCACTTCATCCTAGAAAGTCCTTGCAGATGATGTACAGGCTTTGAAAATTCTACTATTATAATTGTACAATTATCTAGTATTTTGAGATTTTTCTTTTCTTTTTCTTTCCTTTTTTTCTGTCAAAAAGAGATTTTAGACAGGCAGACTTCAAAGTGGGCCAGAAAATTCAGGCACAGAGTTCCATCACCTTTGAAATAAACAAATCTGATTGGCAGTCGCATAAATAGGAATGTGAAGTGAGTTCATTTTCTCGCGTTGCAGGATGGTATTCTTTCTAGCTGATACTATTAAGATACTCACTCAAATCAGAAATTAATGTCACCCCTCAGAACTGCCCTGAAACACACTAGTTTTCCTGTTCTCATTTTCCTTCGTGCATTCATGTGTGCAGTAGCTGTACTTATTTTGAACATGTAACTATAGCTACAGAAGGGAAGTCAGTGTAAACTTAATTCAGTGTTTCTGCTTTGAAGTAGCAACTACCAAATATCACCAAAGCACATAAGCAGTTTTATGTTCAACTAAACCAAACTACAACCTTTCAGGGTAGCCACTGGTATTGTAGCTGTATTTTCTAGTTCCAGCTAGGATATCCATGCTCATTAATCCGTTAGGTCAAAGGAAGCAGCTTCGAACTGTATTATACAATACAGTTGGCTAAATCCACCATAAAGAAAAGTGAACCCCAACAAAGAAAAAAGTGTTAACGCTACAAATCAATAATGTGAGTTGTTTTGAAGTGTGTCATTTTTCACATCTGCACAACAACACCGTATTGCAGAATTCTCCCGCCCACCATATCCCACTGGAAATATGTGTCAGCTGGAAATTTATATCATCAGGCAAGCATTCCTACTCAGACAAACAAACAATCAGGCAAACAGAAACTATTTAAATCAGACAAAATAGTTAAAATAGTTACCAGTGTCATGAAATCAGTCATTCAGTGATACACAACTTCACAATGTCTGTTGAGTAATTATAATATCAAACATATCCTGATTGCTGTTACCATATAATGTATGTATTTCATTTTCACCAGCAGTCGAGGTTAAGCGGTTATTTACAGTCCTGTGAAAAGAACGTTTTCAAAGGAATCTGTCCAGTCCTTTGAAAAACTAAGCAAACCCGTACTACAAGTTTTTTTGTTTGATTTTATTGTCAATGCAGTCAGTGAGTGGATCATTAACTCCTTTGGATACTAAAGTATTATAGCATCAAATGTGAGGCCACAATAGGAAAATGATCCCCAGTGCACAAGCAAATCTACAGCAGAATGTCCAGGTCAAAGTTCAGACCTCAGCTTGTTTGCCTGTGGTGGGACCATATGCTTTTATTTCTTCACACATTACTCCAGTTTTGGCTTTTCTTCATTATAGGTTTCATTTTAAAATGTTAGTTTTAACTTTGAGAGCTCTAGATGGTGAAGCTCCCCAATATATCTTTGACCTGTTGAAACCTCATGCTTCTTCCCAAGCAGAAGTTACTGTTGGCCCCACGTACTAGATTCAAAACACGTGGGCATCGGGCTTTTCAGGCACTGGCACCAAGGCTGTGGAATTCTCTTCCATTGTCTTTATGCTGTACAGACTCCACTGAAAGCAGCTGAAGACATTTCCACAGAAACAAGATTTTAATTTTTTTTTTCATTGCTCCATATCATTATTTTATTTATATTTCTGGTTTAATGGGGAGCACTTTGTGATTTTTATCTATGAAAAGTGCTATATAAATACATTTTACTTGCTTACTTAATTACCTTAAGGTGCGTAAATCATTCCCACAAATTAATCAACTTGAGCAATGTTGTAAAGAAAAGTGGGCCAGAATTCCTCCATAATGTGAAAGGCAGTTCTACAAGCTTTTGAATAACGAAAAACTTTGACTTAGTTTTTCACAGGACTGCACAGACTTACGTGAAAACCTTCCTTTTCACGTGACTGTATAAACAGGATCAATGCTTTTTTTAAAGCTTCTTTTGGCCTTGTTTTGAACTCTGCAAACTCAGAATAAATCTAACTTTAAATAGAAAATAAAGCTGAACGTTCCTGGCATAGGGATTATTATTAACAGTATTGTGGATTACATGCCATCAGATTATCTGAATATAAATAAATGTGATATCTATATTATATATATAATATAATAATTTATAGTTGTCCATAATAATGAACTATTGCACGAATTAGTTCCTACACAGTACGTAATTTGCAAATCAAGAGGAATGGAACACAGAAATGGTAAGATAGAGAAAAAAGTCATAGAAACAGTGCCTAGCTGCAAATTATAAAAAAGAAACAAGAAATCAGAAGCAGCATATTATTATTATTATTATTATTATTATTATTATTATTATTATTATTATTATTATTATTATTATTATTATTTGTTATTGTTAAACTAAACTGTTTGTGTTCTGCATGACTAGCAATCTGCACTGCTCCATTTCACTACTATCACAGTGCGGCACTTGCAAATAACAGCTATCTCTGTGTGACCTGAGTAAATCCCATCTCTTTCTCTCTTTTTCATTAGTAAATATAACAATGACAGTAGAGATGAATAAAAATGAATAAAAATAACAAATTGAATAAAAAATGAATAAAAATACAATATTGCATAAAATTTATTCTGAGATTTTAATAATGTCTGTCCAGTCTACGAGGTTGCAGATCATTTCTGGGAGAAAATGTGTGTATGAACAAAGTTTAATGAAGTTTTTTTCAATGTAATACATATTGAAATTTATTAAAATAAATTTTGAAACTGAATATATTAGAGTAAAGAGTTATAGAGATTTTCCACAACTTTTTGTAACTTTTATTAAACACAGCACATTTTACTGGTTTCATTTTTAATGAATTCTAGCAATTTCTTCACACTGGTTTTTTTTTATATATTTAATTTTGATTTTTCCCAATTCTTATTACTGATGAAAAGTTTCTTGCAAAAAATGAATTTCAGAGACATTGTTATTCCCAGAAAATCTTGGAGGACATTAGCAGGGTAGTGCAACGTAGTAGTATCTTGTTACTATTATTGTTACATTCAAATAAGTATTTGGAGGTGGTTTTCTCATCATTCGAATCTTATTTTCTGTAACGATTTTGTCAGAAATCTAATCTGCAAGAGAAGACAAGGGACAGACTGTTCTTGTGAAGCACAGTTGAATATAATGTCTTCATTTTGGTTGTTTTTCAGTTTCAGAGCGTGAAAGCAGGTACTTTTCTGAGATGCTTGCAATTACTCCCCACTACCACCCACTCCCTCACCCTCAGTTGCCACCCCCTCCCTTTTTTTATTAACGTGACATGTTTCACATGAGAACATCAAAGTTTCTCTCTATTGCACTCGCTTCTCACATTCCCTCAACGTATCCTCTGCCTTCCCTTCCCTGCCTTTAAGGTTTCTCCCACTGCTCTTTTATTTTCTGTTTTACATTCTCCTCTTCTCATTCTCACTCCCAGGTTCTTGCTTTCATTTTTGGAAAATATATTTTTGTGCACTGTTTTCTCGGTGTGCATTGTGATCTTCAGCTTCATGTTCCTGCAATTTTTATTAATTTCTTCCCTTTCCTACCCCATTTCTGCCTTCCTCCAGCTGTCCTTCACCCTCTGCTGAAAGATGAATGAATGAAACATGGTGGTTAATGAATCAAGAAATAATTGTGAGTGAGAGAGCCACAGAAAAAAAGAGAGAGAGCGAACAAGATTAAAAGAGAGTAATTCATATATGGGTGCTAATGTGTATATGTGTGTCTGTTTCTTTGTCTTGGGCACATGTTATAAAGTATTGAGTTATTATATCAGTCATTTAGCCCAAACTGTAATTTTTAAAAAAAATGCCTGTGTGTATATGTTTGTGTGTGTGTCTGCCTGTGTGTGAGAGACTCCACCTGTGTGTGCACGCACAGATACGCATGTGTGAAACAGGATATAGGTTTCTCCAAGCGTAGAAATGGTTTTCTCTGGACTGAGCACTATTTAAATGGCAACACTGTAAAATGTTATAAAAAGCCATATAGTACTGTAAAACCCATGCGTATTCAACGTCGAATAGTTCCACGGTTCGGACTCACAACATCAATCTTCTGAGATGATCTTAACTGCTGCAGGATACACACATCTAAGAACACGTGCACATACATGCAAATTTGCATGTATGTGCAGTCATGTTTGCTTTGTACCACTGCACAAATATACCAACATAGTGCACAAATGCACAGACACACACATTTTTTATATTATGATGTAATGCCCACACACTCCTATGCCTGTGTGGAGATGATTAATTGTCACTGCCCTGCTGAATAATGAACTATAATAAATATTATGATGTAACTTTGATTTATACCTCTGTGTAATGTTGTTCCAATGTTTTGGGGTCTTTTTCCTTCCTTTTGTTTTTGTTTTCTTTGGGGGGTGGGGTCATGTTGAAAGCATACATGTGTATATTCCCGTCAGTCTGTCAGGAGTTCACTATAAATTATTTGTAAGGTGATTTACTTCACAGATAGTGTTAAATGTGTTGCTGCTACACTGCTGGGTTTGAGCATTTTCTACTGTAGCACTGCTTACCCTTTGACTCTATACATTGAGCATTTGTCATCTCTTTCCTCGGTAGTCAGTATTTCCTACTGCAGCACCAGCAGACCTCCCACTAAGTATTATAATAACAGAGAGTCTTTTTGCGAAACAGCTCCATCACTGCTCATTCTTTATCCACCTCTGCAGTGTTTTGGGGATCCCCTTCATATTTATGTTCACTATCAAATAGAGCAGGGAGAAAAAAGAGGCTGCTTCAACTGTAGGCATCCAAGTCAGCATGATAGTAAGTCCCTGGCACAGAAAGAAGGCAGAGCGACAGCCCTCAAATCTGCCCATCCTTTTAGATAAACTCTGAAGAGCAGTAGGAACCTGAGGTTGCGTGTCACCCTTGGCTGGTGGAGAATGGGTCAAGCAATTAGTAGCTTCAAGCACCTTCTCACAACTTGATCTGTCAGGGAATGGTCATGAAAGTGCTTGTGGGATGACTTGTGATCTAGCCCCGTGAAGAGCATCTTCTCTTTCTGCAAACCTGATCCACAGAGCTGCAAACCCTGGTCAGATTGCAAAGTCACTTCTGTTGGCATCACAAGCTGCAGTAGAGGGATTTTTCACATCTTTACTTAAACAAGAAATGGATGAGGGCCGTTCTCGGTGAAGCGCGGTGAAGAAATGATGCCCCCGGTAAACAGTATATTATCACAACACATCCAAACGACAACAGTAGTAAAATCACCCCCCACCCACTCATTACCCATCACTTTCCAAACACTAAATCCAACCAACTCAGAAAAGTAATAGGGCGATATGAAAGTCAATTTCACAACATTTAACTGGGAGATTGCATGATAATTAATAAAAAATATTAGCTGGAGAATACAACAATATTACATAAAATGAAAAAAAAATCCATTAAAATATATTAAAAATGGTAAATTAATTTTGTATTTGTTCCCTGTCTCTGAGGCGAGAAGGCAGAGAGCTGTAAAGTAAAGACGATGAGCTGTTTGTTAAAGTTGCTCTTATAGTGCAGAAGGCTTTTAGGGTTATGGGCATAACTTTGTTTATATAAGGTCTTAAAACGTATGCAGAATGAAGGTTCATTCAGTTTCAATTCTACTGAGGGTCAGAGAGATTAAAATAGATTAGCTATGTAGTAGACTCAAAACTACTGCATTATCCATGACTACTAAGTTTTATAAGTTTGCAAGTATTAAATATAATTATCTGTTGAACTCAAACTTATTTAATCTGACATGTTTCCCAGTATTTTGTTTACCATGGATTTATGGATCACGATAACTTTGACCTTTTCACTTTTAGACTGGGGAAATGAGTAGTCAAACAAAACAGCGTAGCCAATATTGGTGCAAGAAACACAAGCAGAGGCTCCCTGCAGCTTTTAGATAAATTGGTTTTCACATAAAATAATTTTAAACATTAGCTGCCATTTAGCAAATGGCATACAGGATACTAACCTGGGGATCTTACTTTCCATCTGATCTAATCACTGGTTTATTCATACATGCATGCCACATACCTCTCCGGGTAGAAGTAATGCAGAATGTCATTTAACGCACTTATCTTTCGCTACAATGCCTTTGGAAGATGCATCATTAAGGCCAATACATTTATATAGACAGTTTGCTACACTGACAATATTCTGGCTCACTGCATGCTCCTAAAAACAAGTTGATATCCTTTAGCGAATGCAAGAAGGCTGTTTTGTCCCGCATACTCAACTCTACTGCTCAACCTACAAATGCATTTTTCTTACAAATGAGGTTTTCCAACAGATGTATTGCCAAGAATCACTGTAACAACAAAGAAATAACTGTCCCAATACAACTTTCCATACTTTTTGTGCTAAGTTAATAACAATTAAGTCCACTTGAGCACTCTTTTTTTTGGCCATGCAACATCAGTGCGCTTTATAATCTGGGTCGTCAAATGAATCTGAAACACATACACTATAAAAGGTGGATTTGCAAAGCATCAAACACTCCTTACTCCACTTATTAATTTCTCTTGTAAATGTGGGTGTGTCTCTCCGTGTTTATTAAAGCACAAAAAACCCTAAAGGGGTTATTTATTTCCCTAAATACAACATATATTGATCTAAAATACATGAAACACCCACAAACCCTCAGTGATTCAGATATGCAAACACTCAGTTTCTCACTCACTCGGGCCTACATGAAATATCTCTTACCTTATCTTTTCCCCACACGCAACAATTGGAACACTAAATTGACTTGAGATGAGAGTGTTAAAGTTGAAATATGGGGAGGTTTAACGGCTTACATTGTTTTTCTGGTTAACACCCACAGAGGAACACAGATACACTATCAGACAGGTGGGCAGACAGAACAGGAAAGCTGAGGATAAGCTGTGAGATCACACACAAACACACACGGTCACTGCACACCCTCACACACGAACTTTAAAGCAGCTGGTCTGCAGTGACTTCAAAGTAACGTTGCGACATTTATGGAGCAGAACAAAGCAAAACCTAGTGTAAATATCATGTTTGGTCTCTTTTCCTAATTTATGATCCTAGAAATATTGGCTACATCCAAAATCGCAAAAGTGCGTTATTATCATTTTAAGAAATGTAGGAAAGGGAGCACGGCTGCTCTCTATTCTACATTATTAAAACAAAAAAGCCAAGCTTTTATTAATCTTATAATTGATTTTCTTCAAAAATGGCTAGACCTGCCTATACTTTAGCAAAATTTCACAAGAAATTGACACATTTAATGATTTAAAAGAAAACAGTTTGACAAGCTCCATAACTACGAGATACAAAAGCACATTGACTAATAAGGTAGCAACAAACATAAATGTTTCAAGGTTCATGAAATGGCTCTGTTAATACAATGTTGTAAAATATCTAGTCTACAACCTACTTTTGGAGTTGGAGTCATCCGGCTTTTGATACTTTTGAAATGAATCATGAAAATAAAAAAAAACACACACACAAAGTGTAGTGCGTCATCATCTGAACACCACGCATGAGCTTCAAGCACATTGCTCCTCTGAACTTTGCATCATTTTCTGGCACATAGCTGAGCCAAAGGGTTGTAAGAGCTGAGCACTGTAGAAAGATTTCCCATTGCCAAGTTGTATCTGAGGTTCATCTTACCTACTTGAATAGTGAACAACATTTATGTTGTATTAAAACCTTTTTGTATGGTAGTGATTGTGCAGCTCAAGTCATGCTTCTGTCCTCCCCCTTAAATGCTAATCTAATGTCTAATGTCTTGCATTAAAATAAGGAGGGATATTTATTTTACAACACTGAAGAAAATACTTTTATCAACTATATTCTAGGCTTTACTGGCTTGTATTGGTGTTCTTTTGCAATCACTTTCACATCTTCACCTTCTAAGAGTCAAAATTCTGCAATTCAGTCATTCAGTGGTATCTATTATGTATTCGCGTAGTTGCTCCTCAGATAATGAGTCCCACTTAATCTCAGGTATAGAGTATATAAAAGTAACATTAAATAAAGGCTTGATATTCCTTTTTACATTACATTTTCTTAGTAGCACAGAAATTTCTGTCAGTGGCTTGCTTATCATTCAAGTAAGTAGTATCTCATCATGCGAGCTGACAGAGAGATCTTTTATCTGAAAATCGCATTAATCTTACCCGTGTCTTTACTGCGTATCCATGGCAATTATTATTTTTAATAAGAACAAGAATGTTGTTGTGAGGAAGGAGAGACTGACACTTTGATAGTTATCCAATTTAGAAAAACCTATTGCACCTCTATAAAGCCCTTTTTTAAAAATTAATCTTTGCTCTTCATGTTTCAGAGGTGTAATAAAACCTACTTTGTCTTTGCAGCGTTTCTGCCTGACTTTGGAACACTATCCTAACCTCGATGCCATTGTCAACACTTTCCAAAGAGGTTTCTGAGGCCTGCTGCGGCTTTCACATTTACTGTGAAGCACACGCGGGAAGTGTTGCGTTAGTATCAGCAGTAGCTTTCAGCTGAGCAGAACAGAAAACAATGGGGCTCCTGCTGGGGCGGTGGTGCTTGAGTGACAAGATGATTGCTCAAAAATAGTGATAAATAAGGCAATATTATACACAGGGGACTGAAGTGGAGCTGATACTTAAGGCGCACTATGTGAATGAACAGAGCAAAAACTCTGCTCGGGGTCCTAAACAAGTTCTTTGGTATGGGGTTCTCCCAACTGCACTGTAGCCAATATCAGCAGTATTTCTAAGGAGAGTCAGCAAAATTTGCTGTCCACATCCATTCCTTGTTTGATTGATGCCGCACTGTGTCAGAGGCGTTTTCGAAAGTATTGATTTGATTTGATTTGATTTATGGGCTATCTCAAGTCATCCTTTACTGACTTGTGTAAGCATATTTTCACTTGACAGACAAATAAGTCTGTGAAATATGTCATTTGTGGTTATCATATGAGTGATGTGATTAGAAAGTGAAACCAGAGCTTGCCTTATGACTGGTAATATGTGACAGGTATTTTCAGCTCACTCAACATTTCATATAGAAAATGAATTTTTAGTTTGATTATTGGTCAGATAGAGTTGAAATCTTGTGGTATACTGAACAGATGTGTTAAAAATAACAGCCTTAGATGCCAGCGACTACCTATTTCACACTGATTCATCTTCTGCCTCCACCTCACCCTATCTCTAGCATCCTATTCTGTCACTGGCACTGTTTTATACAAGTTCAGGTCTGTAAACTGTGGAAGCGTACTTATTCAATTACAAGTCAACAGGGAAATGGAGGATTATGTATTTTACCTAAAATACTGAAACCTTGAAACTTTACGCATAGTATAAAAAGTCATATTAATAAATGTAGTTACACCTGTCATCATTCTTCATTTGTTATCGGGGCAGTTTTTACAGAATCAGTGTTGCAGATGAGAAACATTTTTAATAATAACATTTATAATAACGGGCTTTTTTCTTCTTTCGTTTAAGATCTCCAGTACATGCTGCTGTTGATGTAAAGTGGAAAATCTATCCAATCCTTGTTCGATCAAAAATGAAAATATCCCCTCTTTTCTGTCTTTTAGCATGAGATGCATTTTCAGTCTAGTCTAGACTGAAGGAAACATTTATGAATTCAGTGACACGTAATCAAATTTTTTACATTTATGCTACCTGTTGGGGTTTTCCCTTGAGCTGTAATAACACATAACACAATCAAATTAAAGCACTGCCGTATACTGCATGTGTGTATATTTGTGTTGCTCTGACGATATATGGCAGTAGCTCTGACATTGACTTTACCCTCAATTCTGTGGTGCCCACAGGACCATGAACTGTCACCTACCAAGGAAATTGACTCTTTTTCACACATGCGTAAGCACACACAGCCCCCACCCCCTATTCCTCATGCATACACACACACATACACGCACACACCTTTTCCCATGCGTTATTGTATTTAAAAAAAAGGCAGAGGAAAATTGTAACTTCTTACACGTAGTCGCAGAGGGATTTGTCATGAAAGGTATCCAAAGATAAATACTCAATCCTTACACACATAAACTCACAGTAAGACAGATGGATTCACACATACAGCATGAAGAAAGACACACAAGCCCATCCATCCATCCATTTTGTATCGCAAGTTGACAGATGTAAATGTGCCCAGAGGACAGCAAGACTAAATGAAGATGCATTAGACCTTGGGTGTGTGTGTGTGTGTGTGTGTGTGTGTGTGTGTGTGTGTGTGTAAAAGACACAGAAAGAGGTGCAACAAGCAACAGGGACAGCAGTGATTAATATCCATTTAAACATATGGCAATCAACGCTTACGGTCCTTCTCTGTTCAACTTTATCTCGTTTGTTTTTTTTTTCAGTTCTAGCATTTCAGTGCTTGAATTTGAATCTTGTCATATGCTTCTGTTCAGTTTAAAGGGCTTCTGAAACCAAAACAAAATCCAAGGTCTTCAGATTGTATTCTTTCGATGATGCAACACCTCCTACCTCACACTGGCCACCACCGATAAGCTCTTGTTATCTGACTAAAAAGAGGCAATGATAGGATGTTTTACATACGAGATGCTATAAAAAGTTATGAAAAGTGCACCAGCTCAGTGCATGGATATAAAAGAGGACCGGGCGGAAGCAGGAAGCGACAGCCCTGACTGGGAAAGGGATAGATTGCTTTCTTAATTAACCTAATTGTGGGGACACTTCTTTACTCAAGCTTTGTGGTGAAGTACACAGTTGAAATACAACAGAGTGCATGCTTAGACTATTTTATTAAAGCCACATTGTATGCGAGTGTAAACTGAATGTGTGCAAATATAGATTAAGAAGTAATTTATGCTGTGATATGTTAATTAGCTTCTTCCAAATGTTGCTTATGCTATTTGGCCACATGAAACTGGCCTGATGATTCATGCTTGGTTAATGAATGCTTATTTGGTGAAAGCTGTAATTTAGATACTGTGGAGAATCATGTTTATGAAACATTTTTTCTTTTTTTTTTTCATTGCATTTCTTGTTCAGTTTAAATGTCTTCTCTTCTTTAAATCTCTTTCTGTCACGCGCGTCAGGCCTCTAACTCAGACGTCGACGATGTTATTGGATTAATTATTAAAGAACTGTCTGACATGGGTTCTACATAGCTTACAGCCGGAAAAGTGAAAATGCACACATGCATTAACATTATTGTAAAAAGTCATATATCCAACTTTCTTTTCTGTTTTGCTCTAATTTTGCACGCAAAGTTAGAAATGCTAACTTTTAAAAATAATAGATTTACTTTGCAACTGCAACAAGACATACATGTATGTAAATTCATGGGTATGTGCCCATGTGTATTGATGAGGCAAGTGGTGTTGATGCTTCTGTTTTTGTCCCCTCTGACACACCGCAGCCTCATTCTTACTATGACACCTCTGGTCAGGTCAGGGTTGTCATAGCAATCATGACAGGAAGGAAAAAGATAGAACAGGATGTGTTGGCAGTGCTCTTTGGAGAGGAGGCAAGGAAAGGGGGAGCAGAGAAGGGGGAGTGATGAGAGACTGGAATAGATGTGGTTTTTAGAGATTCTGGCTGAATGAGAAGCCTTTTTTTCCCTACAGCCTGTATTTTGTGAATGTCTGTCAAAGTGAGGTGTGGGGACCTTCAGGACTTATTGTGAAGGCTTCCTAGAGCCCTACGCAAAGTTTGTTACACAGAGAAATAGACAAGGGAGCAGAAAGACAGACAGAAAGAAAGACTGACCTTTTAGTTTGCTGACTTTGTATTTTCTTTTTGTTCAAGTCATTTCTTTGATGCACTTAATACTATACAATTTCAGAAATGTATCTTTCAGAGAGTGGCACAATTAAACTGCTGCTTCACTGGTTGCTTTCACATTAACTAGATAGTTCAGGTCTAAAGTATATTATGAATTTGTGAGGAGTTCAAGCATTAAGCATTTTCTTGGCTGCATTAACTTTATCTGTAGTAATGGAAATCTATTTTTGCACAGAAAGTGAACATATTACAACTTTGCAAGAAGAAAATGTCATTTTACATTTTAGCAGTGAATCAGTAGGTTGTCATAGAGGCCTTATAATGACCAACTCCATCATTTAGCTATTGACTGAAAAGATATAGTATAATGTGATTTACAGAAAAACAGGAAATGAAATAGTAAAGTCACCATAAGTCAACATAAACCATGCACGGGGAGCTTCGTGGCATGGGCATTGCCTGAAGGGGAAACCAGTAGGCAGTACTTTTTGTACTTTTGTCCATTTTGTGTATTTGTAAATCTGGGCTGAGCTCTCCCAAAGCATTTACATATGTGAACATAACTTTAGTGCAGATGTTCTTTTTACAAGCAAATAATTGTAGATGTGTTCTCTGTTGTGTTATACAGAGCTAGACTAATGTTTCCTCTGTTTGTCCCCTGTAGCACTCTGTAGCCTCAGGCTAAGCCACTGTTTCTATAGCAACGACTGTCCAGGAGTGTGGTTCCCAAAAATGTCATTATTGTTGCACATGGCAGCAGGACATGATATTGTGCTTCTTTGAACTTTTAGGAACACATGGACACAGAAGTCATCATAAAGTATCAGCTGGGACGCTTGGGAATTTCTTGCTTAGCTGTAAAATAAAATAGCTCGGGTGATGGTAGCAAACTTGTAAAACTATTTTTTAAAGGGAAAAAAAAGCAAACAATGATGATGGGTGTGTGGAATATACAATTAAGTTTATTATTTTTTCATTATATACAAAAATTATCCATGTCATATAATAAAAATGAGTCAGTACCATCAGGTGCCAGTGGAAGTCTTTTGTCATAGTCAGGGATCCATTATGGCAATGGATTATGGCAATGGATATATATATATATATATATATATATATATATATGAAGAACTTAAAAAAAACTAATTTAAAATATTTTTATCCATGCAATTTTTCTATTGTTTCATTGAGTAATAGCTAGACTATCTTTAAAGGTAAATGCTATCTGGATTGATAAATTACTGTAACTAAGCTGTCCCGTCTGCACAGTTGTACAATGGGTGTTCATAATTAATTGTCAGTCAGTTTTTACAGCGTGTCAGTATAAAGTGGTAATTACAGGCCCTTGACATGCTTAGGGACAACCTTTGTCAGCTCATGGCACCCTAGTAGTAGTCTACAGCTGGGAACCCCAAAGTATTATTGATCTAAAATCTATCCAAAGGTTCGCATTAGAAGGCTGTTTCATGAGTATCTCAAGTGTAAGAAAATTCAATACAATAAATAAAACCCACTCTTTCAGGCTACCTTACTTTAACCCCATGTTCTTTTTTTCTGAGCACAAAAACAGCTCAGAGCAGCATGTAGAAAATGAAGGGGGGAAGCTGATTTTTTTGTTTTCAAATTAATTAATTTTTAAGGGTTTTTATCTAAGTGTCAAGACTAAAAATAAACTAACCTGACCTGGGGGATAACTTTAACCATTGTGAGTTAACCTGAAGTGAGACGGTGATCAGAAATAAAATGAAGCACTCAAAGCTGCATTGCTCTTATTATGGAATAGATAAAAACTTTTTGTTTTTTTGCTGAAGCAGAACGTACCCCTGCTCACAAGGAAAAGAGGAAGCGAGGAAAAAGAGAGAGCAAAGCCCTTTTCAGCAAAGCAAAGGAGGACCAAAGTGCGAAACCAAAAAGACCTCAAGCATAAATCCCTCAAGCTTCAATTTAACAAGTTTGGACTTGAAGGAATGGTTCTCTTTGCTGCACTGTAGTTATTGCAAGTAGATAAATCTCTCTGTTTGTGATTCATTTTTTGATAACTAACTGCTCTTCTATTCCAGGAGAATGGGTAACAAAAATAATTTAACACAGCGATGACATGTGGAAGTGAACACTTCCAAGAAACAAAGTAGCTTTACGGTAATTCATTGACAGGATGCTTAAGCTTGTGTCGATGTAAAAATTAACTGTGATTAATAATAAGAGTAACTTCTTCACTTAAATGATTTTTCCACAACAAAAAGCTAAATTAGCAAAGCAAAGTCTCAAGCCAGCTGACGTAGTTAGGGCGTGTCTACCCTATTAATAAAATCCTGGAAATGCTCCTGGATGTAGTGGCGTGATTAGCAGCTAAAGAGTAAAATGAGAAGTATTAACAGTAGAAGGAGAAAAAGGAGGGAATATTGGACTTAAACACATTAGATCTCCAGGAAAAAAGCCCAAAGTTAATGATAGTAATTCCCCTCGTCAGCTGGATGAGTAAATTTGTAATTGCTAACAACTTTATAAGGTGATTATAAGCGCTTTCTGCTGCCCACAAGCAGTCAAAAAATATGTTAATGCTGCTTTTAAATAAGCTAGGGAAATGTACTGATTCAGCACTATATTATATAATATCCAAAAAAAAAGGACTTCAATTTTGCCCGGTAGCAAGAAGTAAAGTGTGGGTACACACAGAGCAATGGATTTTAATTGAACTTAAATATAAATAGCTAGATTAAGTGGCTGCTGTGTTACAGTAGGCTTTATTTCCTTTTTGTGTCTGTTGGTAAATACCTGGCGATTCTTTGGCTGTTGCTCTTTATGGTGCTAGCCATCACAACATGGGGATTGTATATCACGGTGCAATATTTTGTAGTTTCATAGTCAACCTGGAAAGGCTGAGGAGAGCTAGTGTTTAACAGAGTGTAGCTGCTACAGTGATTACTCTGTTTAGCAGGTGATTGATGAGAGGCACTGCTGGAAATGTCACTTGCCCTGCTAATATATTTTCACCAGGGGAACATAGAAAAGGCGGTGTTAATACATTTTAATACATTTACTCCAAGGGAGCAGAACTGAAATCTAACTTTTAAGGGGTTGAATTTTTTTCCAGCTTAATGTAGTTTAGGTATCAGCTTATGGCTCCAGACAACAGAGCTGAATGTAGATACACCATGTTTTGCTGTTGTGGCATTTGCTGTTTTCTCTACACACCTGAGATCTAATCCACTGGTGTTGTTTTGCCTTGATTTATTACACCGTTGTTAATTCTGTGGTATTATCTGAATTGCAAAACAAAGTGAAGTTTGTACTCTGGTTGCCCTTCTTCACTGGTGATCACTGGGAATTTATGCTGGAAACATCAGTGGTTGGCACACTTGAAAGGAAAATCCAACATTTTAAATTGTCAAGCCGAATTCAGAAATGTTTTTTCTCATTATCTTGGACAGTGCAGTCACTATTTCAGATAATAAACAGCTTTATGTCCCAGAGCAATAAATGAAGCATGAATGAAAGCTCTGATCTGTAATATCATTGGGATGCACGATGCTGCTTTGAATTAGAATCAAATAAAGTGAACCACGCTATGTTTATCTGACTCTATTGTAGTAGGTATCCCATTGTTTTAAGTGCTGTTGTTTATACTAGGCAATTTGAATAGTGGTATTCATTTTGTTGAACAAGAGCTATTTAACAATGATATTCATATTAAATTTTTTTTTTTAAATGTCACTTATTATTAACACTTTTTTGAAAACAACAATAGCAACCAAAAAACAATCAGAAGTGAAATGTTCACAAGAAAGAATTAATTACATCTGAAAAACACACATTACTGACTAAAAACTTGGAGACTGAAGTTTCATTTTGCTTTTACATTGCTTATGAGATTTCCACCATAATTTGTGGCCAGTTAGTTATTACACAGCAATTTTATGTCATACCCTTTTTCCTATTTCAACATCGCCCATCACATCGCCCATGTTTTGATTTTTTTATTTGATAGCTGATAAATATGATGTACTTTCCTTTGCTAAAACTTGATGATAGTTTCTTAATCTGAAGCAACTTCTTTGAATCTATCAATTCTCTGTCCAGTCGTTTCAAAAACTGTATTAAATTTATATATATATATATATATATATATATATATATTTGTGTATATATATATATATTTGTGTATGTATAAATTAAAGTGAACAAACAGAATTTTAAACTATAGTGTCAAATATCTCTAAAGTCTATAAACAGGGGTGGTGTGTGGGGGGATATTATTCATTGACAGTCCAAATGGCCCAGGGGAAGAAGGTGTGAGTCTGAAGGTGTGGGACCTGAGGCACCAACCTGAGGGCATCATGTCAAACAGGTGGTGGGCGGGGTGTAAGGGCAAGGGCGTAGATTTGGCATGGACGGAAGGGACGTGTCCCCACCAATAATTTGATCTCTTCGAGTAAAGACAATCAAACCCGATAGAAAGAAAAAAAAAGATCTGTCAACGTCTCATTCACCCAGCAGTGCAGAAAGAGTTAAATTACGTTCTCTACTGGAGTCCTATATCATGTGACAAATATGGCCAATGTGATTGGCTGAGCCTTTCAGGGAGCTCTGTTTAGTTTTAGCAGCGGCAAACCTGCGCTGCGAGGAGGAGAGGTGGACGGCAGCAAAGAGGAAGAACCTGGATATAAGAAAGTATTTTTCAAAGAAACCTGTAAGTCACTTAAAGCCAAGTTCACTCATAAAATGTGTCCGTCATAATACCGTTACAGGCTATGCTAGGCTGTGGCCCACATCAGTCTAAAACTGTATGTAACCATGAATAACGTGTTTTGGAAACTAACTGTACAACATGCAGCACTATTAGTTCTCTCAGTCTCAGAGCAGCATTTCTAATTTTGATTGAAACTGTCAGAAAACGGCAGCCTCGAGCGAGCCAGGATATTAGTTTACAGAGGCTGTTAAAATTATATGTCTAACGTTAAAATGTTGGTGACACAATAATTTCATCCTAATGGTACTGACATATTCATAGGGTTAATTTTTGAGACAAAATGTCATGAGGTAGTCACGATTTTGCAAATATTCCACCTTGTAGTGCAGTTTGCACAAATTGTTTTAAAAATGCACTCAGCCTACAAACATTACTGATGAGTCAACATCTGCACAAACTGACAGAAACACTGAAGCAGCTACACATTTTATTCTTATTGTCATGTAAGTCCTATTTGTCAGGTGACAGAAGAACCAACACAGAGCTCAGAGAGCAATGGTGACACAAGATCACAGGTGAAATTGGATGATGACCTGGTGGTTCATGACTGTATTTGAAGCACATGTGTGACTGCATGTATGTGGAATGTCTCACTGTTATTCATCAGGTGACAGAGGCAGCTCTGCCATGTTGTAGCTCGGACAGAGGTGAAGAGGCAAGGTCACAGGTGACTGACTGATGATTTGGTGCTGTAGATTAAATAGTATTTATTATCATGACAGTTGTTAGGCTGCTGATGTAAATTGTTTCATTAGTGTATATTTGACAAAGAATCTGAATTGACACGTCTCACTTTTTATATGGCACGAATCAATGTGTTATTTTATCAGGTGGCAATATGTCCTAGTGCAGTCAGAGGGGAAGAGCCAGGGCCAAATGTGAGGCACATCAAGCACAGAATAATAATTGTAATCTGAGGATAAAACTCATGTACTGAGGCTAAAAGAAGCTTCAGTGCTCTCAGAAGACTAAAAAGATGGCTATGGTTAACAATGACTCAAAGTAGATTAAACAATGCTGCTGTATGCCATGTCCACCAGGAGAGACTGGACAATATAGATGTAAAACAAATATGCTAGCAGTTTATCTCAGTTAACGAGAGGAGAAGGCATGTGTTTGGCTCCTTCACATAGTGGACATTGAGTTGTTGTGTGGGACACCAGTAGTATTAATGTCTGTTGCTGTAACAGTAGTTCATGTTTAGAATAGAAAATCTCAGCTCACTGATCTGATAGTGGAAATTGTGTGCCTAAAACGTTGCATAATTTTGCTGAGAGATCTTTTACTTTGTGGTAATCTTAGATGAGTAGTTTTATGGACAAAACCCACCAGGTCATTCAGTGTTCCCTTAGTGCCAAAATATAACAGATGTTGGTGTACTATAACTGAAGTAATGATGTTAAGTCCTTAAAGTCATATTCTTTTATTGTCATGACTGTATTTCAAGCTATTTTTATTTTTGTATGATACCTGATTTATATGGATTATGGCTGAAGTAAACTAAAGCCTAATATACTTAGTCAGTCATTTGTTTAATAGTAATTTAACATTACCTGTGATGGCCCTGGTTTACCTGAGGCAGGAGGATCTGGTCTCTGGCCTCTAGGGGTGGCAGAGGGCAGCCAATTATTTTTTGGGAGGTGTTAATTACCCTCTATGCAATGGCCCCTATGTACTAAACACCCAGGCAGAAGGAGAGCATGTTATCCACTGAGGAGTGGAGAAGTCCAGCAGTAGCTTCTGGTCCAGGTTATTCTTTCTCAGGATATGGAGGAAGTGTAGCCGGACAAGTTCTCTAAATTTGTATATAAATGTATAATAAAGCTGTTTTGAGTTGTACTTTGTTTATGCCGAGTCCTGCATTTTGAGTCCCTCCCTTACTGCCCTGCAGCTGACACTTGACATCCATGCTATATCCCTTGTTGTCCAAATGCATTTGGTATAGCCACTATGAGTTCCATTACATTGAGGTGGAGCTGTTTGCTTAAAAGCCATAATGTAAAAAAGTCAAATTAGCCAAGAATAAACATCACAAGTTCTGTCCAAAGAGCACAAAGTCCAACTTTATCAAATTTACTTACAAATTTACTTACTGAATAAAAAAACAGTTAGCAGATTCTCACAAATGACAAACTTAATCGACTCATCATTGTGGCCTAATGTATTACGCTAGACTGCAATAGTTAGTTTGTGTTGAATGTCTTTATAAGGTACAATTTACAGCAAGGATGGCGTCTTGTTTGATCTGTTTGGGGAAAAGATGGAAACAGTTGACTTTATGATTCACTGATAAACATGTTACATTTGGCTCCATATCTGAAGACCTTTCCTTTGATTGTTACCCTTAAATAAGTCCCACATGTCTCACAACCATAGGGTGAGAATTAATTCTAAGAGCTCAAGCAAAGGTGTCCTCAGAATGTGAAACACCCTAATAATAGCTTTGAATTATGAGTTAGTGGTGTCCATAATGCTACATTAGATGATGAATATTAAAACTAAGAGAGAGCTCATTGAGTGGTGAGGGGCCTCCAGTCAGTTAGCAATGGTTCTTGGCCATAATTGGCCAGGAGCCCTATTACAGTTTGTTTGGTTAGAGCTGTAAAGCATTATGAGTCAGTCAAACTGTTAATACATTTGTGCCTTGGGAACATTAGCTATGCTGGGAAGTTCATTTAGCTCAGGGGCTTTGGCATCTTTCCAACTGAAACAACTTTATATGAAAAACTAGAGATTAAAACAGTATGGAGATGATATTTATTTATAGATATACACCATGGGAACGGAGTAAAGGTGTTAATGAATTATGGATTGCACCCACAGAGAGATGCTTTCAGTGTGAACTCACTGTCCCAGCAGAGACATGAAGTGAATTCTTCAGTGGTAAAAGAGAGGATAGTAGGCCAGTAAATACATTTCATCTGCATCTTTTCCTAAAAATTGTGCTTGTATGTTAATTGTGCAAACATTACCTTAAAATTAGCCAATTTCTTCTAACTTTGGGGAAAGGGACATACTAGACCGAATAGTTTCCTCTCTAAGTTCACTTACAAGGCTTTGGGTGGAAGAATGGCAGAACTGTGACCGAGGTTGTGGGAGTGTTTTGGATTCAAAACTAAAACTGACCTGAATTTTGAGTTGAGTTTAAATAAAGTCCAAAAAGTCTTTTTATTTAAAAAAAGAAAAAAAGAAAAAAAAAAAGTTAAGCCAAAGTTTTAATCTCTCTGGAAAGTTGAATTTTCCCCGACATATTTCAAATGTTAACATCTGTCCAAATCCCTGTTTGGCAAAATGTGCACACACTCTGACATTTGTTCTGGTTCCGCTTGGTTTTAACTTTACAGCCCCCTGGAAACCAAACAAGAAATTAGTGATTTTGCCAGGTATGAGGAGCTGGATTTGACAAAACATCTGTTCCAACATTAGCTCGTGGCAAGTTACATGCTCTGGATACAAATATATTTCACTCCAGTTGTTTTGTTTGTCTCAGAGATGTAGGGGTCATTTTCCACGTATTCCCCGTGTTTTTACTGACAGTTCACAGAGAACATCAAAATAATATCATTTTGATCTTCTGACATCATTCTATCTATTGTATTAATTATGTACTGTACTGGGTTTTTTCCCACTTGATGTTAACAGTGTTCTATTTATTTATTTATTTATTTTCTTTATTGTCTTGTTTTCCCATGATAAATGTTGCTGTTGCTATAACAATTTAGTTGTTGTGACTGACATTTTAATGAAAGCAACCCATTCTGTACTTGCTATCATCAGCCTCTTTAGATATAGATATAGATCTCTAACATATCTTTTATCTGTGATTCTACACATATGTTCAGACTCAAGGATGTTAAAAAAAATGAGCAAACATTGAAAATCTTAGTCCTTGCTTTTTTCAAACCAAAATTGAATCAGACATAATTAAAAGAATACATAAAGAACTGGACCATAGGTATACTTAATAATAACACTGGTATCTATTAAATTGTATCTATATACATTACTATTTACAGTATATCATATATGTTATTTGTATCCCACTATAGAAGACTCTTGTTGTGCTTCTGTGGCAGCAATAGAGAAATAGAAACTAATGATGAAGCACTCTGGGAATGTTTAATTCACACAGACAGAATAAAAACAAATTAGAAAGGATCAAACAGAAAGTAGGATACAAATATCTATGTTCAAGAATTCTGCAAGACAATAATAATAGTGTATTAATGATTTACCAAAAGGCTTTATCAACACCTCTCTCATGCACCGCTTCCTGTCTCTTTCACTTCCTCATTCCTTCTGGCTGTCATTGTTTACTTCCGTAACCCTTCATTTGTTCTTTCCCTTTTAACACAACTTGTTCTTCCCCTCCCAACTCTTTCTCTTCCATCCTCTATCCGTTTTTTTTTCATTGACTCATTTTGCATGTCTAAACCTCGCGTCACCTTTTCATCAATACTGAAATGTTGCCCTTGCGAAGAGTTGCTATAGCAACACACTGACCTGCCCTAAGGCTGTAAAGGGCTGGAAGGAACGAACACAACAGAGGAGCAGCATCAGTCACTTTCAGGAGAATCTCACATAAGCACACACAAGCACGTTCACTTGTACGCAGTCATCTTTCCATGACTTCAGAAGACATTACAATGCATTCATTCTCATGATTACGCTGACCATTCCTGTAACTTTAATCTGGTTTTCCTCTAAGCTTAAATCAAGTCTTCAACTTTAATTTTATTGATCTACATTAAAAGATTTGAGTCCCCTTATTCTTACTTTGTCAACAGACATACAAATAGGTAGTAAGTTTCCAGTGATGACTGGTGGAATGAACTTCTTCCCCATTACCACATGGAGTGGGATCCAATCTGCCAATCAAGTTTCTAGTTGGGACTTTAGCTTTTTCTCTCTCTCTCTTTGTTGCTTTTCTTGTATATTTATGTATATTTATCTTTTAAAAAAAACTCCCTCAGACAATGGTGTGAGTGCAGTAGTATATATTTAGATAACACTGACATGCCAATTGGATAACAGAGTACATGATTATAGATGAAAACTGCAACTTGACTGGTTGGCAGAGACACACAACTGCAAGGTGCTAATTCTCGTGCTGTTGTGATTACTTATTATGCAAAACACCACTATGTGTTCACCATAAATTAATGATAAATAAATAAATCCCAATGACCTCAAATTCTAGATAATTGCAATTTTTAACCATGGAGCCGTCCAATATTAAGTAATCAATGTGATTATGCTGCTGAATGCAACTACAAATGGCTAATTTGAACTTTCCCAGGCACGAGGTCAGAGCTAAACAAGTCTGATTAAAAACATGCCAAACAAATCAAAAATGTTGTGCACACAGCTTTTATTGCAGACTTGATTTACATTGTAATTAATGTGGAATATCCCCAAACTAGCCCTGATTGTTGGTGGCAAATAAACAGCCATTTGTTCCTCTGAATTAATAATAGCTAACTTATCAACTTACCACCTATCTATGACTCATATATGTGGGCCCACCTTTTGCTGCCACAAAAGCCATGACCCATCAAGTATGGACAGGTTGCTTTCTTTTCACAGTGTGCCTTGGTGTCGGGCGTTCTCCAGGAAAGTGATGCACACATTGCCGATAAGCCACATGATGTATTGCTCTCCTGGTCTATTTCTGATGTTCACATGCTTATTGTTGGAGTTTCTGGCAGTTGACAGGAGTCAGCATGGGCACTCTGTACCCAGCTGGGACTATGCACCCCTATACGCAACAAACTGCGATGCACTGTGTATCCTGACATCTTTCTATCAAAACAAGCATCATGTTTTTCAGTAATTTGAGCTACAGTAGCTCGATTGTTGGATCACACTGCACGGGTCAGCCATTGCTCCCCTTGGGTTTGATAGATACTGGCCACTGCAGACAGGGATCATCTTATCCC
The DNA here is from genome assembly GCF_056152115.1 of Neolamprologus brichardi. Classification (NCBI taxonomy): domain Eukaryota; kingdom Metazoa; phylum Chordata; class Actinopteri; order Cichliformes; family Cichlidae; genus Neolamprologus; species Neolamprologus brichardi. Next base: position 15,814,886 of record NC_142104.1, read on the forward strand.
TAGAGATGTTATCCCTGGAGGGCTTAACCCGGGGGTTGTGTTCATAATCTGGTTAGTGGCTGCGGTCGCTCTTAGAGGTTGTTCTCCTCGTGGCTGCGTGCAGCGGGACTGGAGGATGGTCTGTGCTGGCGGACGTAGGTTACTAGCCTGGTGGCCTGGCTGCCCCTGAGTGGATCCGGGGCAGGCATGGGGGTTTGGGGTTCGGGGGTGCTTCGCCTCCGTGCTGGGGCTCTGGCTGGGCCTTGGGGGCTTCGGTCCTCGTCGGTGTGTCGCTGAGGTTGTGGGCGGGTGGGTGCACGGGGGGTCAGCCCTGGCGCAGGGGGCCTCTTGTGTATCGGCCTAACTGGGGGGCTCTTCAACTGGCAGGGAGGTTGTTCCATCCTTGCAGGAGTCCACTCTGCAGGTGGGGGAGAGACATAGGAGAGGTGGAGAATAAACTTAACCTGGGTGTCTGTTGTCTTGTGTAGTCTGGGAGATGATTGAATGTTGGGGTGGGTACAGTTTCCTCTGCGGTGGGGTAGGGTGGGCTGCCCCGGGTCCTGTGGGGCTTGGCGGTGCTGCTGCCGTAGGCCCCGGTCTGGATGGGCCTGGGCTCCCTTGCCTTGGTGGATACCAGAGGACGGGGGTGCCTACTGGGGTCAGCGGGGGAGCTGGCCCTAGGGAGGGGCATCCTCCCCTCCCTTCTTTTCCTCCCCATCCCTGGCTACCTCCCTCTTCCCGCTCCACCACAGCCACCCACACAGGTAGGGCCTTGGGGTGCGGGTGTGTCACCAGGGTGCAGGGGAGACATTCCCCCCCCCCTTGTCCTCTTCTGGCCACCTGTGCCTCAATTTTATCTCACAACTTAGACATCCACATTACTTACACTCTCATAACACACACATATATATATATATATAGGGCCTTGAGGGTGGGCACGTTAACGGCGTCCAGTAGACGGTCTGTGTATTCAAACCTACCTCTGGCGCTGGTGCCCACCTCTCAATTTTAAATCCATGTAGACATTGAGGGTTCTCGGGAGGGGCTGTGCTAACACCTGCTGCTCTCTGGCAGCAGCACCATGCTCTCCCTTGTTTTAAATGCACTTTAGCGCAACACGCAGCAACACTACACTTGAGCGGGAGGAGGGAGGTATGGGGTCTTAACACACCCCCGTTCTCTGCTAGCCATCGGGGCGGGGGGGGGGCTGGGAGGAGGTGTTGGCCGTCCGATTGGGATCTGGGATGCGGGGCTCCCTGCTGCTGCGGAGCCTGGGACGGTCTGCTTGCCTCCACCCCGGAGGGAAGGGTAACATCTCTTGGGTCTGGGTGCCGTTTCCCCCTCTGGGGGCGAGGGTACCTGGACCCGGGGTATAGAGTATGTTTGGGGAGTGTGATTGTGTGTACATGTCCATTTACGTTTATCCCTAGGTTGGGTGAGTGCTGAGTGTTTGTATATGTGTGCATGAGGGTGGGAATGCATGTCTGTGTATGTGTGTGCCTGTTTGTCTGTGTCTATATGTCAGGTCGGGTCTTAGACTCCACCTCTCTGGGAACTCCCAGGCCCTCCAAAGTGTGGAGGCCTATCTCCCCTCACCACACTCCCTGCCGGTGACTGATGCCCTCAGGGGTCGGTGCATTGGTGGTTCTTGGTGTCCGGGGCGGGGCGCTCAGGTATGTACCAGCTCACTCCCGGTGGCTACTTGGCGGGGCCTGGCGCCTGTTGCTCGGTCAGGCCTCTTCCGAGGCGCGGGGGGCCCTCGGGCCTCCGGCCTCTGTGCCTGCGGCTCGGTTCACTCTGGCACAGCTGGCTGCCGGCAGAGCCGGCGGGCACGCCGGTGCAGCCCCCTCTAGCTTCTGCCCGGTGGCTACTGGGTGACCCCTCGTCTGGGGATCCTCATCCCTTCCCATGAAGGTGGCACGGATGCCCCTCCGGTGGTCCTCCTTGGGCTCTTGCACTCTGGGGCCTCTGGATGTCTGGGGCCTGGATCTCCTCCATGCATGCTTCATGCCCTGGGGGACAGGGCTATGGCTCTCTACATCCTCTTGCAGACCATTACATGTGGAAACCATTTGAATACAAGCGCGCCGATCCACACAGGTGTGCACACGGGTGTTCACTGTTCGTAGTCTTAAATCACACCTTTCTTGGCTGCTACTTCAAAGCACATTATGCGCTGTCTGTCCTGCGTGCTGCACAACAACATTCAATATTTAGTATTTACTGCTGTTTACACTTAGCTAGATTAATGCGATGGTGTTGTGTTTAGTATGTTGCTTTGTTTTTTTTTTTGCTTGTTTTCTATTCTTTTTCTCTCAACAGGTGATCCCGGAGATATTCCCCCCCCCCCCCCCCCCTTCTCACTGTCCCTCTCCCCTTCTGTTTTTCTTTTCCTTCCTCTTTCTTTCTCCCTTTCTGTCTGTAACAACTGAAAATAAAATAAAATAAATAATAAAAACAAAGGTCGATCAAATGGACCAATACGGCAATGCCATGATGATCCATTTGGCAAAATAAATCCATTGGGTATCCTTGTTGGTCAACAATTCTGACGGTTAAAGAACCAAATGGGACAGGCAAAAAAGAAAAAAAAAAAGAAAAAAAAAAGGGATCATCTTACAAGAGCTAAGGTTTTGGACATGCTCTGACCCAGTCATCTGTCCATCACAATTTGACCCATGTCAAACTCACTCATTGTTATGCTTGCCCATTTTTCCTGCTTCTAACACATCAACTTTGAGGGGAAAATGTTCAATTGCTCCCTAGTACAGTGGGGCAAAAAAGTATTTAGTCAGCCACCGATTGTGCAAGTTCCCCCACTTAAAATGATGACAGAGGTCAGTAATTTGCACCAGAGGTACACTTCAACTGTGAGAGACAGAATGTGAAAAAAAAATCCATGAATTCACATGGTAGGATTTGTAAAGAATTTATTCGTAAATCAGGGTGGAAAATAAGTATTTGGTCACCTCAAACAAGGAAAATCCCTGGCTCTCACAGACCTGTAACGTCTTCTGTAAGAAGCTTTTCTGTCCCCCACTCGTTACCTGTATGAATGGCACCTGTTTGACCTCATCATCTGTATAAAAGACACCTGTCCACAGCCTCAACCAGTCAGACTCCAAACTCCGCCATGGCCAAGACCAAAGAGCTTTCGAAGGACACCAGGAAAAGAATTGTAGACCTGCACCAGACTGGGAAGAGTGAATCTACAATAGGCAAGCAGCTTGGTGTGAAAAAATCAACTGTGGGAGCAATCATCAGAAAATGGAAGACATACAAGACCACTGATAATCTCCCTCAATCTGGGGCTCCACGCAAGATCTCATCCCGTGGGGTCAAAATGATCATGAGAACGGTGAGCAAAGATCCCAGAACCACACGGGGGGACCTGGTGAATGACCTGCAGAGAGCTGGGACCAAAGTAACAAAGGTCACCATCAGTAACACACTACAACGGCAGGGAATCAAATCCCGCAGTGCCAGACGTGTTCCGCTGCTGAAGCCAGTGCATGTCCAGGCCCGTCTGAAGTTTGCCAGAGAGCACATGGATGATACAGCAGAGGATTGGGAGAATGTCATGTGGTCAGATGAAACCAAAGTAGAACTTTTTGGTATAAACTCAACTCGTCGTGTTTGGAGGAAGAAGAATACTGAGTTGCATCCCAAGAACACCATACCTACTGTGAAGCATGGGGGTGGAAACATCATGCTATGGGGCTGTTTTTCTGCCAAGGGGACAGGACGACTGATCCGTGTTAAGGACAGAATGAATGGGGCCAAGTATCGTGGGATTTTGAGCCAAAACCTCCTTCCATCAGTGAGAACTTTGAAGATGAAACGAGGCTGGGTCTTCCAACATGACAATGATCCAAAACACACCGCCCGGGCAACAAAGGAGTGGCTCCGTAAGATGCATTTCAAAGTCCTGGAGTGGCCTAGCCAGTCTCCAGACCTCAACCCCATAGAAAATCTGTGGCGGGAGTTGAAAGTCCGTGTTGCTCGGCGACAGCCCCAAAACATCACTGCTCTTGAGAAGATCTGCATGGAGGAATGGGCCAAAATACCAGCTACTGTGTGTGCAAACCTGGTAAAGACCTATAGTAAACGTTTGACCTCTGTTATTGCCAACAAAGGTTATGTTACAAAGTATTGAGTTGTATTTTTGTTATTGACCAAATACTTATTTTCCACCCTGATTTACGAATAAATTCTTTACAAATCCTACCATGTGAATTCATGGATTTTTTTTTTCACATTCTGTCTCTCACAGTTGAAGTGTACCTCTGGTGCAAATTACTGACCTCTGTCATCATTTTAAGTGGGGGAACTTGCACAATCGGTGGCTGACTAAATAGTTTTTTGCCCCACTGTATATGCCTAGTCTCAGGTCTGCACCCTTCTGGATAGAGATCTCAGATATCATTCTCCTAAGGCCATCACCCATTTTGGGAAGTCACTGCTCCTAGTGTTCCAGTTAACACATTCACCATTCTTATCTTCTCTTGCTCTCAATCCTTGGTTTCTTGACCTTCTTGTGTTCCCACTTCCTGATGTTGCCATCACTTGGTGTGCTATATTGATCACTATGGCCATCTTCCTCTGCTTGTCCACCACTGCTACTCACCTGCTACCACCACTACTCATCAGCAGTTTGTCTATCTGTATCTGGAAGTCCCACAGGATTCTAGCTTGGTTATTCTCAACCACCTTTGGGGGTGTATTCCATTTTGATATTGGTACTTCCAGACCATACTCAGCACAGATGTTCCTGTATACTAGGCTAGCCACTTGGTTATCATTAGCATCTTGCTCGCAAAACACCAGCTACTAGTAGACCAAGCAGTCGCCCGAGACTGCAAGACTAGGCTGACCAACCAGTGCCCTGACTGGATTGATTACAAGGTCAATGACTCGATGCCCCACACCTGGATCCTGGAATGCCTGGAACTATACAAGATCAACAGGACCCTAAGAACCTTCATCAGGAACTCAGTGGGGATGTGGCGTACAACACAACTTCAAGCCCAAGTCACACACCAGTCACAATACCAAATATATATACGACATTAGCACTGTTACCTCATAGCAAGGTCCTGAGTTTGAGTCCACCATCTGGCTAGGGTCTTTCTGTGTATAGATTGCATGTTCTGCCAGTGTCTGCGTGGCTTCTATCAGGTATTCCGGCTTCCTCCCACATGTCCAAATACATGAAATAGTGGAGTTAGGTTAACTGATGATTTTAAATAGGTGTGAATGTGCAAATGGTTTTCTGTAATTCCCAAATCACACCTAAAAATTAATTTTAGGAGATGATATGATAGTTAAACCACCACACTTGGTGTTTTGATGAAAAAATATCAAAACATCAAGTGTGTGTTAACAAGGATACTTAGGCCTTAGGACACTCTGATTTGTCTATATGAGGGAAACCCTTTGAGCATGAGGCAGGTATTTTTATTTATTTCTTTTTTTAACATGACAGCTTGGCAGACACAGAACTCTACAGTCACATAACTGTGACTAATGACTTGGCTTGAACACATGATGCCTTTCTGTTTTTTTGCTTTTTTCCCCATTCTTCTTTCACTCCTTCAGCCTGTCCTTGAGTCAGTGATTTAGCTTGGGCTTTGGATTTGGTTTTGTGCCTCACCGTATTAAAACAGAGCAGGGTGGATGTTTGTGCAGAGGACAGAATGGTCAGCTGAGTGCAAGTAACTTGTCTCTGATGCATGACTTCATACAATCCAAATAATGAGTCAATTATAGTAAATTATACATGTTTGGACCCCACTGCAATTAGTTCACCTCTCTGTTTTGCTGTGTGACTGTAGTCTCCTCTTCTTTTCCAACCTCCTCCTCCTCTGCCTTCCCACCGCTCTCTTCCCGTTTACTCCTTCTCCTTCATTATATCACTAGTCTTTCTCCTACTCCCTCTTCTCTTGTCTGTAGCTTTATCTTTCTCTCGTTTTCTCCTCTTCTTGCTCTCTTTGTCTTCCTCTCACCCCCATCCCTTCCCCTTTCACAGTGTCCTAGTTCACAGGGTCTCATGGTGAAGCTTTGTCTAATTACCATGCTAGCATTTAACTGGAACAGCGTACACAAACACACAGATTGGCTTACTCAACACCCCTTACACATAAACACAGTGCACAGTGCATGCCCATAGACAGATACACATAAAAGCCATTTGGATGCACATTACGAACAGACATTACACACCCAGCAAGTTAACATGCTCCAGTTATACAAGTACACATAACACACAGCATACACCAGGGTTAGATACAGTGGAATTTGTCCAGGTTGAACTACAGCCACTGTGTTGCTGCCCCTTCTGTGGAGCTAAGGCGTGTTGGCTACAGTCATAGTTGATTTTGGCCTAGTTATACCATGAACTGCCTGTAGCTTCTCCCACTGTAGAGCTGTGTCATCTAAGAACGCGCAGCAACAGATGCACATTGGAGGCAAAATGCTTGCCAGACATCTCAATACCACGCAGTCACTTTAGCATATTTTTAGGTTTCCTGGAAAACCAAACATACATACAGTATGTGGCATTTTGTGTGGGTAATTAGGTTGACTGTAAAATATAGTATATTTAATAATTAACTGATTAAGACAAAAAAAGCAAAATGCTGAACTCAAAGCGTTCAAACCGCTTCAAAGTAAGCACAAATTGCTCAGTAACCATGACTGACTAATAGATCTATAGTTGAGCTGTTTTATGTGGTAACAAGCCAAAAGGTTTGTAGTTCACACTAACACTCAAATATTAAAAAATACAGCCAGAACTTCTTGGTTCTTTTTTGTTGGTTATTTTTCACTATAACAAATAGTTAAATTAATGGTTATTTTAGAGGTAATAAACGATTTTCTCTGTCTGCTCTTCTCTTTGTTTCAGTGCTGCCAAGTCATACATGTGGCACCCCTGGTCTCATTCCAAATGGAGTCATTCATGGCTCGCGGTACAACATGGGGGATAAAATCCGATACAGCTGTGAGTCAGGGTTTGTATTGGAAGGACACAGTATCCTCACATGCATCGTATCGCCTGGAAGTGGAGCACAATGGGACTTCCCATCGCCTTTTTGCAGAGGCAAGACATTTTTTCTTTCTTTCTTTCCATTTTCAATTCATTGATATTGCTTCTAGAATGTTTTTAGTAATGCAGTTCAAAGGACTTGCAGTAAATACAGTTTAGAAGATGGAAACCATTCTTTTTACTTAAATGAAACTGACAAGATACCTTTCACATAATCATGACCCAAAGCTAAGTTCAAAAGTAAGCTGTATGTGCTTTCCATTGTCTCCATTGGAGTCTTTCAGTTCTTTCATTTGAACTGAACTAAGCTCTGATTGAGGGAAAAGTAAAACTGTTCACCAATTATAGCCATGAAAGTAAAAGATCAGAAAAAAAAAATCACATCGCTAAGATCATGAGAACTGAAGAAACTTGACATAAGGGTCATTAGCCAGAAGATGAGAGCCCCTGTGTATTGATTGCTTCCAAAGCACAGAATAGTCTGCCTCAAATTACATCACAAACTACTGTATCAACCAGATGGTGCCCAACATCCTTAAGTAAAGCCCCTTTAATGGTTCATTAGTCTACAGACAAGAACAGATCTGTTCATATTTCTTCCATTAGAGTGAGTAGATGGTTGAATAGCTCTATTGAGGGTTTGCTAAATGAGTAGTTGTGAATGAAAATTAACAGATGATCTAAATCATAGTGATGATGTGATAATGACAATACTGTAATTATTTCAGCTCATAGTGTGTGCATTGTGTTTATTTGTCTGCTAATGTTAGAGAGGCATGTGTCAAAAAGTGTGGTTTTTAATGTGTGAAAACTTTATTGACACAAAAAACATGAAATGAATGATATAAGCCAACCTAAGAAGGCCAAGAAGTTAAGTTACAAAGTACAAAGTCAGTATATGAAATAATAAAAATAGCATTCGTTTCCTCTGTTTCTAACCAGCCGAGGGAGCGTGTGGCGGTACGTTACGAGGCACCGCGGGTTCAATAACCAGCCCTGGATACCCAGCAGAGTACGACAACAACCTGGACTGTACGTGGTCAATCCTTGCTGAGCCTGGGGACACCATAGCTCTCGTCTTCAATGACTTCTTATTAGAGGACAAATATGACTTCCTGGAAATCAGCGGGACAGAAGCACCAAGCATATGGTAAGACACATCTCACGCACAGATTGCAATGCTAAGCCAGATAACGCAGGGGTCTTTGTACAAATCAGCATGACTGAGGCACCATGTGTTGAGCGGTAAATATATAAAGAAAACAGAGACACACACAATCACCACTGACACTAAAGCTTTAGTGGTATAGTCATCTTTTGTGTGTTTTCTTTTTTTTAATTTTGAGCAGTGAAAGAAAGAGTGTAGCATAGATGTAAACAAAGTGGACACTGATGTTCTATAAAATAGGCAGATGCTTCATTCCAAGAATTAGCAACCCAGAGACTTTATTGTTCAGTTATCTGATTTGCTTACAATGAAGAGAACAGTTGTTGTTTTCACTCCAATTTTCCCTAACAAAAGTACTTTCAAGAATGGCTTTTAATTTTAAAAGGGGACTAATGATGTTGTTGGGGAGGACAGATACGACCGCTGATTGATTACCTACACAGGAGTCCTGTTGATTTTCCTGATTTATTCAAATCCCATAGGCAAGGTGATAAATAGTTTTGTTTTTGCTCCCATTTTTTTCTGTAGTTGAGTTTGAAAATTTGCACTCTGCTGTGCCACAAAACGCTCTGCTTTTTAAATTTAGAGCACTGTTGGAAGTCATGTTGGTTTGTTTGAAATATCACACGCATCCAGTGGAGGCTTCACTATGTTTGTGCAAAGGTGGGAGAAGCTTAATAGTTAGGGATGGGGGACTTGTTTCCAGGTTGTAAGTGCTGGGAAATCAAGAGAGGGGAAAGTATGAAGTTGTTTGGCCTCTGTCAGTAATAACAACAGACATGCCTGGAAGCAAAGCCTAATTAGACATTAGTAAACTCTATATTTTTAGACATGATTGAAACAAAACATACGTATTCTCGTCTCTGTTAGCGTAGTTTATCCCAGGTTGCTTTCTTCTTCAGAAAGAGCAATTACTTTGAATTGAAAGGGATTTGACATCTGTGATACGTTTTTGGTGTTACATAAATACCAAAAACCAGAAACTAAAATCCTGTAATGCTTTGTTAGCAGCATTTGCATCAATAGTGGGTATTTTTGTATGCAAGTTCTTTCAATAGTGTTGTTTAGACACAACAATACAACTTCAGAATATTAATCATTAGAAATATTTTCCAAATAATAAAACCAATTCCAAGAGATCGTTTTTTAGAGGATTTTTTTTCTCATGTTCTCCTAACTGCAACTGATGTCTTCCATGTGTAGAAAATGCTTTGTGATTGTGCTACTGCTTGCAAAGTAATTGAATGAATAGGTCGACAGATAAATAAGAGGAGTGAAAGAGGCAGAGACAATAGCACTGGATGAAAACAAAAGGAATGGAGAATAATTGTGCATTTAGTGCCGTCACCAGTCGAGCAGTGCGCATCAACCATGGCATTCTCATGATACCATTTGTGTGTGTGCGTGTGCACACGTGTGTGTTTTTGTCAGGTCTTAAGTGGCTCTCTGACAGGGTGAGCTGTTGATTGTTTCTCTAGGCTCTGACAGATTACACACAGTCAAGTGCACACACGCATACACACAGCTTGGCTCTGACAGTATAACATTCAAGGACCACTGTCAAACCACCCTCTGCAATGCAGGGGCAAGATAAGGAAGAGTAGTAGAGAGTGCACCCAACATTTTGTTACATGGAAAATGGAGACTGCAAGAACTAAGCACTTTTGTCTTGACTGCTCTGATTAGGGTTTAACATTTCCGTCATACTTACTTAAAAGAAAAACTCCTGCAGTAAAGATTGAGGTAACTTGGTGATTTATCTAATGAGCCACCGCAACAGGCTGTGAAAATATGCACCATCTCAAAAAAATGTTTTCAGCTCAAAACACAGAAACCTAGATGTGTACAACAAAGTTCCCAAATTGGGAATAAACCAAGAGATGTTTCAGTTATACCACCCACATGATTTTAAAAAAAGACCTAAAATAAAATGGAAAGGGTTTTTCTATGCACAACCTAATACAATCCTAAGTACTTTTCTCCAGAGGTGGGATTAAGTGATGACTGACATTTTCACTGAGGCATGAAAACAGGTCATTGTGAAAATGACTGACACCTGACAAGACTACTCTGATGGATTCTTCCTGTTTACAGAGAGCATTTTCTGATTGGCTGTCCCAAAAGCAATTTCCTGTTTCATGTTCCTGTCTGCTAGCTGGCAAGTTGAATGTCAGGTTGACTAGCTGTCACACATACACACAAAAACACTGATACACACACACACACACGCACAGAGTTGGTCATTTTATGCAATTCCACACCTCGTATTCTTTTCAGAGACGAAACTTTATTGCTGCAGACAAGTGAACGTGTTAAACTGTTTGTACACCTCAACTATGATGGTATTTGAAACTTAGTCTAATTTGTAAGATTATGTGATGGATAATCCAATAGCTGGTCCCAGTTTTTGGTCCACTGTGTTTTACTGGGTTGAAAACTACCTGTTGAGTGAGGTCAAACTGGCAAAAAAAAAAGATTGATTGACAGAAACAGGGTCAGGAAGACACAAGGAAGCAAAAACATCCAGTTATTTGTGTTGTTGGTTGCTGTGTGCTAATGGCATCACAGCTCCAAAAGGGCTTTGGAACATTTGATAGTAGGTTATACAAATAAACTGACCCAACTTTCTTCCTTTACTTTATTAGTCATGCAATTTTTGCCAGCTACATATTAATGGTTTGTGGGGAGGGGTTGGTGTTCTAAATTTAAGATGTTATGTATTCAAATGTGTGTTCTGTGCCTGTGTATGATGAAAGGGGTGTGTATCTGCATGCATTTGTTCTTTCAAGTAGCATTTAGTCTTACAGTATGTCTGTAAAGTTCTCAGTCATCCAAGTCATTGTAGTCTAAGGAGCTGAAAGAAGCCCAACCGGTCGCAGCAGATGCTTGCTCACAGGGGATCATATGATTGTTGGGTTTTTTCTCTGAATGTATTATTGTAGGTCTATCTTACAATATAAAGCACCTTGAGGCAACTGTTGTTGTGATTTGGCACTATATAAATAAAATTGAATTGAAAATTGAATTGAATATCCACTGTGAATGACCATCTTTGAACAGACCCGGTAGCTTACGACACCAGCTGTCTGCCATCTATAATTCAGGTTTGAGATCCCTTCTCAGACGCATTAACACCCACTCACATTCTGGGCCTTTTGACCTCAGGAAATCACATGATAGGGTGGGGCTAGGTTTGGGGCTAGGTTGTGACCTACACCCATTTTCACACCTTAGCTCATGTGATTAGGTAGAGGATCATCAGGCGGTCCATGCCGCTCTTGGGGGGACACTTCCATAGGGCTTAAATCTGGGACTCTCCACCATTTGACCTTAGAACTGAGGGAGCTTCTCGGATAACAAGTGAAACGTCTTCAAGCAACTTAAAGAAGTCCAGATGCTTTTCTTTCCAAGCACCTTAGATTATTCCTACAGTAGGTGTAACTAAGGTGTAACTCCTAATGGACTGGCATCAAGAGCAGATGCATATTAGTTAAATGTGAAAAATTCAGAGAACTCCATGCTGATAATAATCTGTATAAACCTCTCAATCTTTTTAATTTAAATTCAGATAGTATAAAAATAATAGTACAGTACAAAAAAATAAAAACATATAATGGCAGAAAGTGGTTTATCATGTTTATTATTCAAATAACTTACCAGCTTTGTTACCCTATGACTTTGCTATCCATCCTTGACTACAGATGGAGAAATGTCAGTGATTTTATTTATACTACTTTGACTAGAAATCCCTTTGATCAATTCAGAAACGCCAAACCTAATACGCCTCTGGTTTGGTGAAACAGGAGCATGAAGAATGACTTCAGCCTCTTACAAGCATAAGCCCAAAAATGTGAGTGCTCTGAAATTGCAAACTTATTCGTGATCTTGAAGGTTTAATGACCTTTGTGGGGGAAAGGCAATTTCTGGGAGTCAGGTCCTAAAATTCGGCAGTTTAAGGACATATTATAGAAATGTAACAAAAAAAATAGTTGCCTAAAGACATCATATAAAAGGTACAGATTCATGTAGCAAATGGTTTCAGTTCATTGAGAATTGATTACTTCAGGCCCATCTGTGGGAGGTACTACACTTTACTGGAGAATTAATTTGAAGTTTTATTTTATAACTGAAGCACGTTTTAATTCTAATGTTGTCATAACTTGAACTATATAGATCACAGAGAAAGAAAAAAAAAGATTACCCAATCAGCAGTGTTGTCTGCAGTAGATTTCCTTAGTTTCCTGTATTACACGCTGATATACCTATGTACTTTTAAAGACAGTGAAAGGGATGTTATAAATCTTCAGACATTTTCTTTTTCTCCGATAATCTGTGAGAGGAGATCTCAGAAGAACTTTGGGAGGGCGTGCTGGACACAAATCACCTGTCTGTGTAAAACATGAGCTGATCCAGTTTAAAGTTTTATGTCATGTCCACCAGGTAAAAGTTAGTCTGTAGTCAATATAGAAGTAAAAATAGATGCAAAGAAGTGTTGTGAAGTCCCTGTGCACATATTCCAGCCTTGCCGTCGTCTGCAGTCCTATTGGAGAGAATCTTTATAGTATTGTTTATGAATACTGGAAAACTGGATATGGAGTTACAGAGGCCTTTGGATGTAGTCCAGGCATGAGGTGTAGGGCTGGGTATCGTCACTGATTTCTAGAATCGATTCAATTCCGATTCACAAGGTCCCGAATCAATTCGATCCACGATTCGATTTAATTCGATTCGATTCGATTCACTTCGATTTGAATCTGGGAAATTTTGACAGTCAGAAATATTATAATTCAGATCAGTACATTTACATTTTTTTTATCTATAAAAAGGAAGCTGACACACGCAAGACTTTATCATAGGTGTGAGCATCACAGCAGATGCCTTTGTGTCAAAGTAGCTGAGGATAAAACACAGAAAAACATGAAGGTGATTTTTCTGGCCTGGGATTTTATAAAAATATTCTGCAGTACATCAAAAACGAAAGAAAACCATTAATCAACACATGAACATTACCTCTGACGTTACAGCGGTTTTATTAGAGACACAGCTAAGCGTTTTGCATTTTGCATAATTTTAAAAAGTTTAAATTTGTTCAGTATTGAACGGCAGAAATTAGGTTTTCTTTTCGGAAGTATATAAAACGGAAAAAAGAAAAAAAAAACGGCGGCCGACAGCGCTGTAAACAGCGGTAGACTTGTGCGTAACAAGCAAGCGAATAATGAAGAAAACAGTACAGAGAGAGAGAGAGCTGTGCATCGTGGTCGAAGCAAAACAGTAAAAGTCAGAGTGAATTCATGACGATGTTTATGTGAAGCGTAGTTTGGATCTTCTTTTGCTGCTGGTTCAGTCAATATTGTTTGGAGAGAGATCAAACTAACAGCTTTAGAATCAGCGCATAAAGGGCGTGAACACAAAGCGCGGACCCGCCGACAGATCAGAATCAGCGAGCTGTCGGCTTTCAGCCCCGACCGTGAGAAAGGCGACATCTAACTGATTCTGATCCGCGGGTTGTGCTGTGTGTTTAAGTCTTTGTGCAGAATCCGTGTACCTGCTCTCATTTACTGTCTTAGCTGTTTGGTGGTTGTTGAAATTTTGTGAGATTTCACCAGAGATTCTGGCATTTTGGGCAAAATAAATTTATATTAAAAAATCGATTCAGGATTTTAATGAATCGATTTTACGTTATCCAAGCCAGAATCGATTTTAATCGATAAATCGATTATAAAAACCCACCCCTAATGAGGTGTCCATGCACCCGGTGATACTTAAATATTCACGATGTATTTAAAAATCATATATAGGGATGCACCAATACCGATACTGGTATCGGGTATCGGGGCCGATACTGTAAAATGTGTGTGTACTCATACTCGTAAAAGTTAACCGATACCATAAACCGATACTAACTTATTTCATTAATCAGAGGGTGGCTTGTCATTTCTGTTGTAGTTTTTTAGATTGGCCACTAGGGGGACATCCCGCGCTAAACAGGCACAGGGTCAGACGAGTCAGACTGGCAGCTCCAGTTAAAAAAAAAAAAAAACTGGAGGCTGCTGTAGCTAGGCTAAACAAAATGTCAGCAGTGTGGACCGGAACAGCCAAGCCACTCAGGTTTTGGAAAAGCGATGAAAAATGTCAAGAGAAAATCCACGGGCAGTTAAAATAACAGAGGCTCTGACTCATTTTATCGCTCTGGATGACCGGCCAATGCCAGTCGTGGAAAACATAGGATTTTTCTCAGCATACTCAGCTGCTATATGAAATTCCCAGTCGCCCACACATCAGGGAGATGATGGTGCCAAAACTTTCTAAAGAGGTAAAGACAAGCAGTGTGTGCACGATGTCAGTCCTCGGTTTAACGGCACAGTGGACTGATGATCCACGGGCAGATGGGGAGTTTGTTCGTCAATGCCAAATACTTTCGTTATTTTGTTTGTTTGTTTACAATATGGACACTCTGCAATAATTTAAAAGTTTATTTTATTCTCAAACCTAATTTGTATTTATTTTATTCCAAACAGAAGTGTTTATTTATTATTCTGAAAGCTCGAGACAGTGCCAATAGTTCAGTGATATTTTGTTAAATTACAATGTGGAGACTCTGCAATAATTTAACAGAAGTGCTTATTTTTCACTTGAAATTTTTTTGTGGTCATTTTTATTAAGATATTATTTATTATCGGCAGAGAATAAAATAAAACCTGTCTTCCAATTCATTGCATTTGTGTGTGTGTGTGTGTGGTAGAAGTATCGGTTTTTGTACTCTGTATTGGCAAGTACTCAGATCCAAGTATCGGTATCGTATCGGTTTGAAAAAATTGGTATCGTTGCATCCCTGATCATATACATCTCTGTTGTTTTCCATACTTGGTTTCGTATTGTTACTCTTCTTTTACCAGCCACTGGTTACTTAAATAATGTTTTTTATGAAATATAGACTGTTATCTGTGACAGTGTAACTACTGTTATCTTCGGTTCTGAATGTATTTTTTCTCTCTCTGATTATATGAAATGAGCTTTGTTGATCATTTTAATGAAAGTTTACTGCAGGTCTTCTGCAGCTCTTAACCCCTCTTCTCATTCCATTACCTACACATTTCACTCTTTTCATCCTCCTTTATTTTTCATGCTTGCCTCTATTTTTTTTCTTTCCATTCTCTGCACTCTTAGCTCTCTGCCTGGCCATTCTTTCATTTCCCTCTTCCCCTGTGCTCCTTTTGCCCAGCTGTCATCCTCTGCCTCTGTCTTTCAATGCTAAGAGAAACAATGTTGGCGATGTATCTTTTTCTGTAACTTAATGAGTCCTTATATATAAGTGCTTACAATAAGTTCAAGTGTCATGTTTTCAAGAACAGTTTATTAAATTTAGTTCTATCTTTGTCACTACAGTAATGACACAGATTTTCATCAGTGTTGACAACTCAAGAATTTGCATGAGGATTTTGAAAAAGTAGTGTTTAATAATTTTCTTTTAGTATACTAATTACTTACTTAATGGATGTACTGGATGAGGAAAAAAGCAAAAAACAGAGCTGTGAGTGCAAACTTCAAGTCGGTAAAAAGCTCATTCGTTTTTCTGCGACTGAGACAGTCCCCAAGTTGCTCTTCATACATGTGATATTCAACATTAGATTCTTTTGTAGCAGCTTGACCTCGGTGGTCTATCATAGTAATGCTTTGGTGTGCAAGTCCTTGATCATTTGAACTGACCCTCTGGCCTCTACACTTATCTGGAAGTTCAAAGAGCATCACAACCAGCCTGCAGCATCTTTAGATGAACCTTGTCCATCCTCAGAGCCTTTTCATGACACATTCAATGACTGCCAAAGAAAGAGGCTAGATATTTTTTCTCCAAATGTTGTCTTTCTTCCTATTTGTTCTGCTCTCATGTCCCTCTGTTACATCTCATTTCTCCTCTGTTTAGATCTCCTGCTTTCTGATCCGTTCCCGCTGCTTCTCCCTCGTTCCCCTTCGTGCAACTGCCAGTCCTCCTCTTACTCTCTTTTTCTCCACTTTGTGACACATCACTTGTCCTGTTATTACATTTACATTTTAAATTATGTTTACTGTCTGTGGGACTGCCGGTGTGTGTCTCTGTGTGTATCAGTGTAAAAAGGGCGAGTGTGACATTAAAAGTAGCATTGTAGCCAGGTTTTGCACCAAGGAGTGGGAATAAACAGCTATCTGTTGTGGATAATGTGCTTTACACTCGTGACCTGTATCCAATAATTTATTTTTACTGTGGCTTTTTGCCATTTACAGATGCACACATCCACAGGGATTTGCAGTAAGTGCAACAATGCAGTAAGGTTAAAAATATGTATTTGCAGCGATTCAAGCAGCCAGTCAGAAGAGTAGGTGCCAAAATATTGGTGCCCCAGTAGTATAAAGTTGTGCGTCTGTGTTTATCTTCGTATCAGAAAAAAGCTAGTTGCCCTAACAATAGAAGAGTGCTAGAATATTCCCACAAATAGCTCTCTGCTGGTCTTGGTTTACTTGTCCATCTCCTCTCTGCTGCATGACTTGGCCTCACGTCGTCTGTTGCCTTTTCCCCCTCCCCTGGTCTGTCAAACATCTCCTTTTCTCTTTTCCCCTCTGCAGTGTTTTCATCTTTCATATTTCTTGAGTTTTGTAAACATTCCTCTCCCTCTCTTCCCTCACATGTTCATTTTTGTTTTATCCTCACAGCTTAATTCTTTATGTGATTCTATTTTATTATTTATTTTTGCTCTTCCCATCCCTCCTCTCATTTTCCCTTCCAGGGTCACTTTCTTTCTCATTTATCTCCATTCTTTGCAATCTCGTATTAGTATTGCCCAACCTCATTTAGGCTTGACTCTTTCTCTCTCCCTTTATCACTTTGACCTCTCAAAGCGACTAGTCTAATCCTTCTCTTCCTGTTCATTTAAGTGACTTTCTCGCTCTCACCTCCTCTTCAGTGTTTTTCCTTCCGATTATTTTTTCTTTGCTCGTGTCTTTCTTTTAAGCTCTCTTTCACTTGCGTTTATTCTTCTGTGAAAAACCTCCTGTTCCACCTATCCTTCACGTCTCTCCTCTCTTCTTCTCCTGTTTCCTTTTTTGTCAAGCATGCTTGTTTTTGAAAGATTAAGGGAACCTCTCTTTTCATTTGCTTCTCCTCCTTTTCTACCTTTCTTTTTAGTTCACTCTCATCTCCCACATCCCTTGTTCTGTCTCCTCTCTGACCCCTTGTCTCACTCTCACTCCAGTGTCAGGCAGGACGCCAGTACGCATGAATAATGGAAGAGAGGCAGAATATCATGAATTTTTTTTTCTTTCTCTTCTTAACATTTCCCCCACCTTTCTTTATTTTCGAGACATATAAGAATTTACTACACTGTATTAAATTAAACTCTGTATATATAAACAAGTTTGTAATTGTTTAAGCCCTATAATATCTGGAGTGCATGAGAAGCTTTTAATTACAACTTTTAGGTCTTCAAGGCTTATTCAGAATACTTACTTTTCTAAAATGTCAACACACACATAAATACACTTCAGCTGGTTATTAATGTACTAACGCACTGGGCCACACCTCTTAATCTTTGAATTCAGGTCTTCTCAGGTCCATTGCCATAGGTGTATAATATAAAGCACCTAGCCCTGAAATCATTGGTCCTTCTAAAGAGCTCACTTGTGGCAGACCACATATGGGCATGGGACAGGAAAGTCATCTCAGTGCAGCTGATTCAGTAACTGCTTTCCGGAGTTCCACACTTCCTCTGGTATTAACATCTGCAAAAAAAAAACTGTGCACTGGAAGCAATGGTTTTCACAGGCCAAGCAACTCCTGTAGTGTGTAGCTGGTCTGGTGCTTTTGTCCATATCGTGTATCTAACCCAATCATGAGAATCAGAAAGAAAGGTCATTTGAATGACTTCAAACATTGTATGGTTCTTGGTTCCAGTCGGGCTGGCATGAGCATTTCAGAAACTGCTGATCTGCTGGGATTTTCCCCACACAACCGTTTCTAGGGGTAACAGATAATAGTCTGAAAAGGAGAAAATATCCGGTGAGTGGCAATTCTCCTGGTGAAAATGCTTGTTGATGCCAGAGGTCAGAGGAGAATGGCCAGAATGCTTCGAGTTTACAGGGCGGCAACAGTAACTCACGGTAAAGTGCAATCACCTGAAAATGCAGGTATCTGTACTTTACTTGAGTATGTATTACTTTACTTTAAGTATATATTTATTTGAGTGTTGAGTATTTTAGTTGTGCTTTGTTACTTTCCACCTTTGCTTCTTATGCAGCGGTGCATTAGTAACAAAATAACATAACTTAATATAGCACTCTAGCACTTAGCTATAAAAACTGGATAAAATGTAAAATGTTGCTTCTTGTTTCTTTCCTCTGTTTAAGATAGTTAGGAAAACACATATATATAGAGAGAGATTGATATTATACATTAATAGAGTGATATAATGTACTCATATATAATGTATTAGTAATATATATATAAGTACAGTCATAATGTAGCATTGCTTACTTTCTCTTCAGTGAACTTTGTATAAAAAAATGTTCCTCTGTGGTAAGTTTTTGATTGAATCTGACTTTAGTCAAAGAGAAAACAGCACAGTCTAGCACTGTATCCTTATGTAACTATAAGCTGTTTCATCATATAGACCTTTCCTTTCCTTTTCTTTTTTTTTTTACATCACACAGGTTGTCTGAGAACATCTTCTGCCAGGCTAGGCTGAGATAAAATTGCACATTCTCTTGAAATCATTGTAAAGGCTGAAGTTTTGAAACAAAAAATAAATACTGCAATAACAAGCCTATATATCCTTTGTTGATGTTTGTAGGGAGCCCCATCCTTTTTAGTCTAGTTTTCATATCATGCACTATATTTTTTGTGTTAATGTGCCACACAACAAGACATTTATATTTAAATGCTCTCACTGATAAAGACTGCTAGTTGACTCTTTGAGAGATGACACATCACACAACAGTACTGGAGCTTTTCACTGTGTATACTATAGTGTTATATCGCCTCGGGGTAGATACATTGGCAGGGTTTTTTTTTATCCTCTTACAGATTTGTTTCTTTTTTTTTTCCTCAGATTTTTTAGTTGATAACCCAGCTTTATTGACAGTATCAAATCTAATCAAAGAATCAAATCAATGAGGTTCTCTAATTACATTTTTCTTTTTAATTCTTTATATTTTATTCCCTCATTTTCTTCATCAGAATTTGTAACTTGCTCTCTCTAGTCTACTCAGTGTAACTGCAGCATTATTAAAGGGCAGTTAGTGTACCGCTTGTTGCTCTAGAGAGGTTGGTAGAACATGAGCTTCCAGGCAGCATCTCCTACATCATTTCCTTGCTTCTCTCTGTGCATCATTTTTTCGGTACTTTTTGTTTTATTCCTTTTAACGCCGTGTTGGTTGCCGTTGGTAAAGAAAAGTAACAGAAGCTAAATCTGATGTAAGACTTACCATAGGGTACTGACTTATCCTCTTAGTAGGGATGGTTAAAAAATGTGTGAAGTTGTTTCTTTTTTCTTCTGCTTTATTATCAACAGCCCCCTCTTTTACTTAACTTTCCCCTGTAGGGTTTGGTGTTTATTGTGATTGTGTGTGAAACTCAGATAGTTTTTAGCCCAGCTCTTATGAAATCAGGAACATACACTTTTTTTCAAAGTCACTAAGCATTATATCCTAATTCAGTCAACTTTACAAAATAGACGAGTCTTGTTTTTCAGTTAACAAAGTTGCTTTTTCTTATTTTTTTGCTGATGAATTTTTATAACAAATTTTACAGCTTTTTTTTTTTTTTTGTAAATGTATTTTTTTCAGCAAGGACTTCCCTCAATGGAAACCACTTAGACACTGAAGTAGGACTGTGACCAGTAAAAGTGCAGACATTATGCTTTTGGTGAGGGTTGATCATAATGGGAATGGATAATATCATTCACTTCCCACATCTGCATTTCCAAACCAGTGGAACAAATTGCCTTTTTGCAAAAACCTCTTTAAATCATAGCCAGCCTTTGTACCATGGAGGACAAATCAAAGGGACTCAAAAATTATACCTTGAACTCACTAGAAACTTCTCTCTACACTGGCACATTTTCATATTTTCACATGAAACATAGATCCAGTAGTTTTTCTGCACCTCTGTGCTCTGCCTTGCATATCTTACATATTTACAGTTGTTTGTGAATAGGCATTTTGCTACATTTTTCACAGTAGCTGATCATGCTGGTAATTTGTAATTAGAGAACAGCACTTTCTTCCAACAACTACATTGTGCATTTTTTTTTCTTGCTCTTGCTATAACAGACTGTTGTGATAAACATAATTTATCTCTGAAGGAGGGTCTAAACCTCTATCTAATATTCAGCATGTTGCTATACTTGCCACTAGAGAAAAGTAGAAATATATTTCACATCGACAAAATAAAGCAAAATTCACTGTAGATGGACTCTGTGTTTCAAAGGATCTGCCTTGTGATGTTGTGCTGTACTGTCCACAGCGTCGTACGACACAGAAAGGAGCACAGCACTGTGAATATTAGAATATACTTACGTCTTAGGTTTGGTATCTGTCTGCATCAATCATGTTCAGTTTATGTTTTGTTCTTAATAAAGTTCTTGTTTGCTTTCTTCCAGGCTGACTGGTACAACTCTGCCTTCGCCAGTGATTTCAAATAAGAACTGGGTTCGGATACATTTCACCTCCGACAGCAATCACAGAAGAAAAGGATTCAGTGCTCAGTATCAAGGTATTACTCTTTCAGACATACATTTTATGTCTCTGTAGTTTTTACCACTGTGTTATACTTATAATTACTTGTATGTAGTGTGTGTATGCATCACTGTGTGTTTGAAAATTATGCTGTTTCGAACACATTTACAAACGATTCCACACATAAGTTATTATTATTATTATTATTATTATTATTATTATTATTATTATTATAAAAAAGGGCTTTAAATCAACTCATTGAACTAGATGGGATTTTCCTGCCTGACTGATCAGTTATGTCGCTTAATGAATATATTAAGATGAATTTCAGTTTCCATATGATGGATCAGATTTAATTGGCTGTTCCCAAAACAAAACACAGTGATCCAAGACTGGTCTGTCTTCCTTCCTTATTCTCGACAGTGCTGCCACTTAGGATAAAATAGATTGAATAAATTTTAATGCTGCTCATCTCTTTTGCTGCCCCCCTTTTCCCCTTTGTCCTCACTTTTCTGTGTCCTTCAGTTTCTTTTGCTGTTTCCTGTTCTAATTGTAAATTTGTCGTGGATTTGTAAGTGCAAGGGGGTGAGAAGCATTTCTTGGATTGCACGCATAGGTGCACCAAATGGCAACCCCCTAAAATAATTAGTGCTTTGCAAAAAAGACAAACAATTAAATCTTTAAAAAATGTGATGTATAATTAAATGAATAACTGCTAATTCCCTTCCCACAGTGAAGAAAGCAATCGAGCTGAAGTCTAGAGGGGTGAAAATGATGCCCAGCAAAGACTCCAGTCACAAAAACGCTGTCTGTAAGTACCCTACAATCTGCCGTGGTTTTGTGTGCTGATGCAGATGCTGTGACCACGTTGTTTAGATGGCATTGCATTACACATTTGGTCAAACATATTTAAACACACACACAGAGAAATGTTGTATATATGCAAGGACACGGGGGATGCATCCATCTTTGATGTGGCAGGAGAAGTGATTTCATCTATTTTTCAATGAGGTCGACCTCCTAGGAGACAGGAATTGGTATCATGCTCTCCTTTTCTTTCTGTTTCTTGTAGCAGGTTACTTAATCTTTTCTTAGTACTTTTTTGATTACTACTATCAGAATATTAAAAGCAAAAATAAACAAATAAATAAAAACAGAAGTTTTAAATATATCTAAATAAAAAACAGTGGATTGATTTAATTTGACTATATAGTATTATAGTTTCCATTAGTTCCCATCCATTAGATATTTATTAGTGATACATTAATGCAAAAGTAGCATTGGCTAAGTCTGACAGGTTTAGTCTGCTAGTTCCTAAACTAGAGATCAGACCCTCCAGAGTGCCAGCAAATGGAATAGAATAGAATAGAATAGCTCTTTATTGTCACTGTACATATACAACAAAGCTGTGACCAAACTGTGCCAGAATGACATATATAAAGTGTAAACAGCAGGAAATAACAAACAGGAGAAATATATACAAAACAAGGGGAATATATCCAAAAATAAGAGAAAGTTACACAACAGAGAACAATTAAGTCAGTGGTATTGTAAAAGTAAGGAAAAAACTGCTGCTACAAAAACTGTTTTTTCATCATTTGTACTTTTCATGAGTCTTTACTTGATGTGAAAGATTATAACCAAATATGTTTTGTTGCTTAGCAGCCATATCCTTGTGTTAGATTCCCACACCAGTATCGCACCAGTATTTTGTGTGTGCTTTCTGATTATTTATACGTTTTTAGTAAGGTGTCAGGAAGAGCAAACTTCAGTGTAGCACAGTGATTTACTTTCTGCTGACTGCCAATCTTGCTTCCAGTGCCACTCTTTACCCATTTAACTTTTTTAAACTATATAAATTTCCAAAAGTGGGCACAATAAAGCGTTGGTGTTACTCGGCCAAAACTGGAAGTGTTCCCACTGTGTCTTATTCATTGCCCCTGGAGGTGCAGCCAAGAATCCAGAAAGAAACACTGAAATCATTATTGCACAGACTAGAAACAGCCTGTCTGTTAGATTTTAAGTCAGTAAAGAAAGTGAAGCGTCTTACGGAGAGCAGCAGGGCAAAGACGAAAAATTCTGAAGTGCTTCTTTAATTTCTGCAGTATTATTTTTTTTTTGTGTCTGTTTTTTATGGCTGCCCCCTTTTTCTTTTGCTAAGCTCGCCACTTGACTATTTTCCCATATTGCAGTGCAAACAGTCTGCACATTATTTGCATATAGTACACTGTATATCATCTGAGTGGGATTTATTTTGGTGAAAGCTACAATGAAAGCCAGACTTTCTACTTGAATATAAATATATCCATAAGGCAAGGCTAGCAGCTAGATAAGCCAAGAAAAACAAAAAAAAAAAACAACAATAAGCTCAGAGCCCAGGACGACTTACTGGTATAAAATGGTTTATTTTAAGTTAAAAAAAAAAAAATCACTGTTTTTGCTGTTGCCCATGAGGTACTGTATTTATCCAACCTCAGAGTTTTTCTGTTTTAAACATGAATAATAAAATCCTGGTTTCATTTAAAAGAGTTTAAAAGAAAACCAGGCATAGCTTGAAATTATATTTGAGAACGTATGGTGGAACTGCAAAGTAATACTGTTCTTAAAAGTCCAAAGCAGTGACTGTAGATTTGTGCAGTTTTAAATAACCTTAATTTTTGTTGTTCAGTGCACCAGTTTGCAGCATCCTGCCAGAAGAAAATGTCTAATTTTGAGATGAAACACAACTGGTGTGTTTTTTCTTTGAAATATAAAAGCAGCAAGTTCTCTGACACAAACAAATAAGCCCAAAGCTTTGTCAGTGGAACTTTCAAGATGATTTATTACTAATACACCAATGATTTGTTCGAATGCTGGCAAGTAATGTGTAATTGTTGTAGAGTTTAAAAGATTTCTCTCTAGAGGCTGTGTTTAACCATTAAGTATTTACTCCGATTCAGCTTTGTGATATCTCAAAACCAAAAGAACTGTCTCTGCTAACTATTAGACATGCGGTGATTAGAATAGATCACTTGTTATTTAGGAAAGCAAGGGGATAATCTGTGGAAGTCTTCTGCTTTTATGTGGACCTAAGGAGAAATAGTTTTCACCTCAGTGGCAGCTAATGGGAAACCAAATAAAGTTAAACACTATATTGACCACAAGGAAGCAAAACAATAAATTTGGCTGTAAATAAGACAAATATCTTTACAGTCTCTGATGGCAGACATGTCTTGGCAGCTTGGAGATGCCCCGTAAACAGCATTCCGATCCTGTGACACGGGCTTTTAATTATCACAGAAGCCCAGCCTCATACCTCATCCATCCCTTAGCATTTAACTTCATAATAGAATCCTCATCAATAATTCTGCCGATTTACACGCTCAGCCAAGCATGCACTGCCACAATTAACATTAGTGTGGCGTTTTTTGTGTGAACGTATGTGCACGTGTGAAGGGAAATTCTCATGTGCTTTTGTGCTTCTCCATGTGTTGCTGCAATTAATATTTAAACTGGTGTGCATCATATTTGAGTGTGTGCATGATTATATAAGGAGTTCCTGCGGCACGTCAGTTTATTATAGTCTTCAATGATATGACGCTGGGTAAAGAACATACCTTTACTTAGATTTACTAAAGTACACACACACAGTCCGTACTCACACATGACCATAACCAAAGTTGTTTCCATATAAAGAATATCTGAAGTCAGAAAGTAATGGTTGGTACTTGTTACGAGAAGCTGGCAAACATAATATCTTGTTATGAGGTAAATTTCTTTCCAAATGTAAATCTTTTATAATGCATGGTGACATATAGTGTTATGTTTTGTATGTATTACCCCAAGAAATAGACTCAGTAAAACTCTGCTGGAGAAAAAAATAAGTTGACCTTTTAAATTGGTTTTGCAGGAGAGAAATTCCCTGTATGTTGTAAAATAACTGTAATCACCAGTGGTTTATATATGCTGAAAGATTCAAAAGTAACTATCCCACTTGTAAAATTGTTATTGCACTTAAGCACATTAGCTTCGTTATCCGTAATCATTACGTGGAGCCAAAGCATAGTGATGATAATTACTGTTAACTGTGTAGTCCAGGGAGCCCTTTAGCCTCTGCAGCTCTGGAAATAAATTAGAAATTTACCTCACCTTGGGCCCATGTTCATTGAAAACGTGCTCACATGCTTGTCATGGGGACCAAAGCTGAGTAGATGTGGGTTCACATTGGCTGAGCAAGGTTATTCCAGTGTAGACCATCAGGTTGGCAACCAGGGCCATTAAAATATTTTAAAAAAAGGAAATCCAAGGTCCACGTTTGGTCCTCAACTAGTCTTTGAACAACACTTCTGTAGACTAAATGACTCCCAGTGGTAATATTATAGCTCTGTGGTGAAGAATCTGCAGTCTTTATGCAATATGTAATCATTACAAAGAACCAGACTGATGGTAATGAGTTTTACCTGTCTAGAGAGTGGAGTGCTTATGAATCATAATCTAAAAGACTGTCTGTAACAGCCTCAAGCTTATATTAAAGCACATTCTAATACACACACAAGTATAGATTTAAATAGGTTCACAGACGGTCGGTTTATGAATAATTTTCATACATGCTATTGATAAAAATCTTACACAATCTAAAGGATGAGATCATTAAAATACACAGCTACAAACTCAGAGTGGTGTGTAAAGCAACCCGAAATAATTTCGCTGAGACCAACCCATGGCGGAGTCGCGCTCTCTCAGCAGTAACATTAGCTTACTGCTGAGGATGTGTCATAATTATAGAGAGGCTGAAAGATTGTGATTAAGGAGCGTTACTCCCAAGACAATGACCTACAACTGTAATGAATGATCATTGTGGAAGCGTAATTTATAATCAGTGTTTTCTATAGGCTTGTCGGGCAATATGGTGCTGGGCCACAGACTACTCGAAAGAAAGAAACACAACCACTTAAAATGTAAATTTGTCAGATAGCGTAACACCACAGCTAAATAGTTTGGAAGAAACGTCACAGGCACGCTTTCAAAAATATTATGTAATTATGGGTTTGTTCACTCTCATGCTGTATGTCTTATATGCGAAAATTTGATGAACTCAACATAATAGCGTGGGGCCGGAGGGCTGTAGACTTGGGTTGATTGACCTGTGAACATGAGAAGGTGGAGGAGAAAAAGAGGGCAGATTGGATAAGAGGCAACAAGAAGAGGGCAGCGCAAGAGAGTATATCAACAATAGACACTTCACACATTTCTCCCGTCATCCTGCAGGCATCTGAAGTGCACCTCAAAAGCTCTTAGCTGAAACAGATCAGCTGATCGCACACACACACACACACACACACCAGCATACGCTCTAACACTCTCACTGCTCCTCCTTTTCTCTTTATGGCCCTGTTTCTTTTGTATTCTTGTCTTTTACATGTTAATAACTAAACATTTATGCTTCGTTGCTTTGCATTCTCACTTCGAATGTGTTTATTTGTTTCTTTGGATTGCTCTGTAAGTCTGTAAAAAAGTATTCAACTTCCCTGCGTCCCTTTCATGCTTATTTTTAAGACTTTGCGAAACTTTAAAGTTTTTAAAAGTGTTGTCAGTAACATTCAAACTCAAAGACCACCGGTTTGTACACATTATTGTTTTCTACAGTTAAAAAATACAACACGTAACCCTAAATTTAAGACTCCAGTTTTATTGATTTAAATTTAATGGATTGTTTTGGGGGCTTTCCATAAAATTTCATTTGCATGAGTCTGTTCTAGAGTTTATTATGTCCAGAACTAATGGCTCATGATTCACTCTTGTCTTTAAAAAATGGTGTCACCTCCAGTCTGGCTGCTGTGATATATAGTAGTGATGGCAGTAGCTGCATAATCTCTTTATGCTTGTTGCATACACAATGACTAAAGCTAATGGTTTTGTGCTGACTCTAAAATTAAATAAATAAACAGCAACTACAATAATAACAGAGCAAATGTTCTGTAACTCCTGAAAGACTCATGTTTGTTCAACCACTTTTGTTCCTCAGTAATCTTTGGGCTGGGAGGTGGGCCCTTTTGCAGCACCTGCTGTTACAGGCTTTTTTATCATTGGCGATGTGACGGTGAAGTTTGTTGTCATATTGGTCCAGTGTTATAAAAAAGCAAAAAACAAACACAGCCCAAAGTTGAATTAATCAATAGACGAAGTGTTGAAATACTGATCTCACTATATATTTTGTGTAAAAATACTCATGGCTATACTGATTTTACTATCAATGATCACTCGTTTTAAGTTTAAGCAACAGTTGCATTGACGTTAGTTTAATAAATCAAGCTGTGCTGGTGTTGTGCTGGAATATCCTTTCTTCAAATAAGTGAGTGAATTGTACAAAACGTCAGTAACACCCATCAAACTACAAGATCAATCGTTTATATTCAGTTAAATTAAAAAAAAAAAAAAACCCTGACAGTGTCAATCAAACCTGAACACTGTTATCTTTGTTAAAGTATCAGTCGATTGGTTTGGAGTGTTTGCTTGTAACTTGTAACCACAGCTGCTAAAAATTAACTAATAGTAACTTGTGCCTTATTTTGGCTCAAATGGCAGAAAGTAGTGGGTCAGTTACTGAGGTAAAGGAATGCTAAACGTATACAGGCACCAATGAGCAAACAAATCCTTTTTCGTTGTTGTTTTTAATTGAATTGAATTTATTTATTGAAAATTCCTAAAAAGTTGACTTTTATACATGAAAGGTTTGCTGAGGAGACTTTGATGATATGTAAATAAATTACACTGTGCGTCATAAGGTTATGTTTAAATGCTGAATGATCTTTTAAGTGCAAATTGGATTAAGTCAGCGTGAGGATTTTTGATATCGGCCAAGCAGTGATATTTGTCCTTTTTTTTCCTACAACAATCTCATGTTGTTTGCATGAGCTGGATTTGTTTCCGCCATATGAACCTTTTCATTTTTTGCCAATGAAAACCATTTGAACACGAGTGAGAGAGAAAGCAGTGAGCGATCATGAAAGAGAAAGTGCGTTTTAGAGTGTGTCTGTGTGGTGATTTTTTTGGACGGAACATCAAAACCACGGCAGAGCAATAAGACAGCTTGTTCTGTTTGCATCATATCTCACACAAACAGTCTATACACTCACAACCTCTCATCGCGCACAAAACACAATCACACAAATGCAGCAAATCATTCATCCATCTTTTATGCTAGGATGCACAAAACTTTGGCATCCCTTTGTAAAATGCGGCTAATGTGAGAGGGGGAAAAAGCCGAGGGAGCACGCTGAGAATGCAAAAGTGGAAAGGAGGAGTGAGGGGGAGCAGATACGAACAGAAAACAGGAAGAGAAATATAAGCAAGTAAGACAGATACCGGAAAAGATGGGCAGAAAGACAGGGTGAAGTGTTCAGAGCTCAGATATTTCACTTTCTCTGGGTAATATTTTATAAGCCTGCAAGATTATTCTCACATGCTTTTCTTCGCACTACACAGTTTAGAGCTCTCATTTCCCCGCACTTTTACTTATTTCCTGTCTCTTTTTTTTATTTGTGTTTTGCTCACCGTCATTATTCATCCCCAGAGTTCCATTAAGACAGAGCTGGTCTAAACTGGTTTCTTTCATGTTGTCTGGTCTCATTTACATTTACATTATGATTTAGCCATGCAGCAGATGTTCCCACTCTGAGCAAACTCTGAAACCAATTCAATATCGCAAATACAAGCTGGACAAAATTTGTCATGTATCTTGTTTTTTTGTTTTGTTTTGTTACTGCAGATAGTTGAGAAAGCCAGTCAGATTGCAGCTTATGCATTTAGGCATGTGATAATTTTCTCTGATGGTATGGGCAGAATTTGGTGAAAAGCATGGATCCACCCTGTATTCCCTTAACTGTTTAGGCTAGTGGTGATATAATTGTGTGGGGGAAATTTTCTTGGGACACTTTGGATCCCTTTGTACAAACTGAGCCTACCTGATCAGTATCAAGTTTATTGTAGCTGATGATGTCCATCCCTTTGGTGTGCCCATCATCAAATGGCTGCTTCCAGCAGGGTAACAGGCACCGTGTCACAAGGCTCAAATCTTCTCAAACTGCTTTATTAAACATGACAGTGAGTTCACTGTACTCAAATGACCTCCACAGTCTCCAAATTTCAATAGAGCACCTTTGGGATGTGGTGGAACGGATGGTTGGCATCATGGATGTGCAGCAACTGTGTGATGCTATTATGTCAATATGGACCAAAAACTAACCAAACAGCTCACTAACTATTAATTCTGTAACTGTGGTTGAAAAAAGAAATTCTCACAAACCAAACAGAAAACAAAACATCAGAAAACATAAATGGTCCAAAAGGTTGAGTCCTTGATGAAAGTCATCTGCCTACACACATAACACTGAGTTTTAGATCATTCTTGCACGAGGGAATAAAGGTGGTCCCGATAATGAAAAGGAGAGTGGAGAAATTACACAGCACTGGGAAGTTCTTAACAGTTAAGCATTAAGACTTTAATAAGCACTCTGTGATATTTTGCCATCGGTTAGTTTTATGTTCCCTGCCTGTTTTTTCTTTTATGTCTCAGTCCTGGTATTGTGCATGCTGGCTCCCAGTCATGGTTTACTAGGACACTTGATAGAACTGAGCTATTGTTAACAAAATATATTTTACTGTGCCTTTCTGCTATGACAAGTCAAAATGTCAGCCGTGAAAGGTCTATTAAACTGCACACAAAATAATTTATATGAAGGCAAACCTGCCTTACATCATAGGTTAAAATCCTGCCTCTGGATCACATTGCAGTACTCCTTTTGGCAAGTTTCTGCTATTACATCTAAGGAAATGCATAGAGCTGATGCAAATTGAAAAGTTAAATGTGAAAAGTCAGTCGTCAGTGTCTGGTAAAATAGTTTTTTGGCTGCTTTGGCTGAGTTAAAGCAAGTCTATGTGATCTCTTTTTTAATAAATAAAAGGTGTAAAACTTAACAGTGATAAAGGCTCGTCCATTTCCAGAATTTTGTTTATTCCATCAGTTAAAATTAGAAGTCTTTCCGTGAAAGAAAGAAAACTGTTGTTTGCAACTGTCTTCCTCATTCCTTCCTCAAGACCAGGAATAGCTGAGATTTGCATTTCATAGGCTTTACAGCATTATTTCTTTTAACACAGAACATAAAAACACAAAAAGAAAAGGTTTTCAAGTAAGGATGGACTTTAAATTCCAATTCGAAGAGGTGAGCACATGCCTCTTTTTTTAAAATTCTCAACAACCGCTTGGTGTTAGTTCTCACAGTTGGAGATATCTTGTTTGTACATCGTGGCTGGACTATAATTACATATTGAAAAATACTCAGAATCCACTTTCATCTCACTGCAAAAGGAGGTATGAAGGCAAATTTAATAAGTTTCCTGTTGGCATAAAAGGATGCGTGCATCCCTCTAAAACTGCTAAATTTCCATGATAGGATGTAAAATAATATCCTGAAACTAGACACTGCATCCATTTTTCTTTCCTTTCTTTCAGTGGGTCAAAGTGGTCTCGCTGGTGATGTTTGTCCGGATCCTGGAGTTCCCGAAAACGGCAAGAGGATGGGCTCTACTTTCCAGTAAGTGAAGCTGTATTTTGTTTTTAGACTCACCTCTTGAGTCTAAATGTTGTTGTCTCACATGCAGAAATCAGACTGACCTAGAAAAGTCCCAGGTCTCTTGTTGCAATACATTACATTAGCTAACCTGGCACAAGCCATCAAATCATTTGGCTGACATGTGAGTACAGGGATGTTTCCTCAGTGTTTGTTTATTTTCTGCTTGGTTTGAGTTGTTGAAGCATTTTAATTCACAAGTCAGAACAGATTGCCAGTTGGCCACAAAATACTTGTGGTAAACCAGTTAAATTCTTAGTTTTAATGAAAAAACCTAAACGAGCTCTGCCTACCATGCTCTGCTTTTCCTTAACCTGTCTATTCTACATACACGTTTGATAATGGTCAGCACATAAGTAGAGTAAAACTTCTTTAACTAGGTTTAATGACTCCTCTGTACTGTTCTCTCACTTCAAGCGATAACATCAGTGTTGTAGTTGGCTGACAAAATTGATCACTGTGTGAGGAACATCTAGTTCTTCTTCATTTTCCGGGAGACTGAAGTGTTTTGTGGTTTATGCATCATTATAAATAATGTATGTCCATTGGGGACATGTTGTTAGAACATGAGCTTTTTAGATGCAAAGCACCATATGTAACTGGGTTGAAACCTACTTGGAAAAACACAAAACATTGTACAAACAGATGTTTTGTTTAGTGTTTGCTTCACCAGCCGCCCCTACATCAAGAAGTGTCACCTACAGGAAAACAAATTATTAGCAAAAAATGTAATCCTGCAAATTCAGATGTAATCCAGATGTCCCCATCTAATTAAATATGCAAACACACAAACAATAGTAAAGGGGGGCAGTAGCATGTAGCATGTAAGTAGCATGTGAAATGTATGGGACATGTACCTAAATCACCTCTTTTATTTGAAATCAATTCATGACTATTCATAACAGTATCAACTTTAAAGCTATGACAGAAGAATCAATTCAGAATTAGTTTTCTGCCTGTGGAATTTAACTACCAAACAGCTCTAGCAGCAAATATTCCTACTGCAGTTCAGCTAGAGTTGGGCCGATAGCTTTTTGGGCAATGACATAATTCTCTGAAGTATTGATTAGAGTCCAGGTTCACTTGTTCTACAGCTGAACTGTTGTATGAAAAACATTCTCACAACATTTAGCCCTGTCAAAGCGCTTTCAAAGAGGTGGGTGTTAAAGTGTACAGTCAATGTTTTTTAATCACATCACCTTCAGTTTACATCAAGGTCCAAACAATCCAGAACCTGAATATCAGATTAGACTTAGAAACCAAGATAAAAGTGTGGAGAAGGAAATCCAAAGCACACAACGTTATCGATCAAACATGGTTCAGTTTTTTGGCATTTTATGGCTGCCAGTGGAATCTGGCCATTAGTGTTTATTGATGACGTGACTGCCGATAGAAGTAGCAGGACGAATTCTGAAGTGTATAGGACTATACTCTCTGCTTAGATTCAGACAAATACTGTGAAACTGATTGGACAGTGTTCATAGTGCACATGAATGATGACCCAAAGCATACTGCAAGAGCAACCCAAGAGTTTCTTGAGGCAAAGAAATTGAATATTCTTCCATTGCCAAGTCAGCGAACTAATCTCAAACCAACATGTGATTTTTAGTTTCTGAAGACAAAACTGAAGGTCGCTGGAGTAAAGGACAAACAGAATGCTAAATTGCATTGCATCTCAAATGCAGAATATGTTGTTGTTCATGGGTTCTGGACTTCAGGCTGTCAATGACCGCATTTTTTTTTTTTTTTTGTAGAGGAAAAATACAAAATTGCTCTATTATCCAAAAACATATGGACGTAGGCATTTGAAGAGATAGAATATAGACGTATTAGAATTGTTTCCACACACACACATATATATATATTTTGAAATGTTCTTTCAGCTTTGTTTTCAATTCTTTTTGTAAAATCTGTAAATACATAGGCAAGATGGAGCATGAAATTCCCAGTATTTCATGCTAATGCTTGCAAAGTTTAACTTTTTTTAAGGCTCTTTGAACATGCTGCTGTGTCTTTACCCTCACCTCAGTCATTAGCTGGTAACCTTCAGTGTTTGGAACAGCTTTGTAGGTGAGAGGAAGGCCATAGAAATCATCCTCATTTTGAATTAACCTTTATTTTCTTTGTCTGATGTACACAATACATAAAATTCAGCTGTTACACAGAGATTTAGGCTTATAGTACAGTCTTTATATTTGAATACAGTAAGTTCAGCAATCAGCAATGCCACATATATGTCACGATGGCTGTGGCTTTTCAGCTTCTCTCATTTCAAGAGTGCAGCTTATGTTATTCAAACAAGTCTCCTTACAGAAAAGTGAATTAATGAACACATCTGCATTTAACAGCATAATGAAAGACTGCCTTATTATTTCCTAATGACCCTAATGAGTCAGTTATTATAAGGCATATTCTTCAATGTCTTGCTATTGGCCTTATATTCTCATTTGAGGAATATAAGAAATGTAACAGATATATCTCATATAGCTCTATCCTTTGATAAATGTGTATCACACTAGTTTATAATGTGCTGCCCCTTTATTCAAGAAAATAATGTAAGCCTCATTCATTTCACTGTTGTTCAAATGTAGTCCTGTTTTCGGCTCAATTAAAGGCTGGTTTAGCTACTTCTGTAGTATTATTTATACTGGAGTTTTTCCAAGAGTTAGGACACATGTTGACACACTTTGCAGTTCCTTTTTGACCGAATAGACAATTTTTTGTCCTATTTTATGACCACTATACTATTTCTTTATGGCTTTAATGAAGGAGTTGATATGATTGCAAAATACTGTATATGGCATAGCTTACATTCTGTCCTTTAAAAACATTTTCATGTAATAGCAGTCTTGTGCAAGATATAGAAAGTTGCACAAGTTTTCTATTAAGTTTATTTCATACAATACAGGCTATGCTTTAGACTATTCTAATCGGAGTAATTAAAGGCATGAGGGAGTAGTACAGTAGGGGTAAAGTAGGATTAAAAAAAATACAAATCTAAACAATTGCAAAACTGCTAACAAAATATTGGGCTTTTAATTTTCCATCCTTCTTAGGTGTTGCTTTAATGCATCCAGGAATTATGTAAATAATGTAACAGCACAGAGAAGATTCAGGAAAGTACTGCAAAATGTAACAAAGAGAGTATACTGAGAGAACAGTGGGCAGGAGAAAGCTTGAAAGCACGGAAGAGTGATGCCCCTAAATACAGAAAATGTTAGGCTGTTGAGCAGGAGAGAGACAGAGATCTGAAGATGTTCCTCGGACTAATAGAGAACAAATGGTAAGGAGGGGAAGTAAACATGTGGAGTATTCTTCAGTTTTTCTTTGAAGTAAAGAATATGTTTGTATTGAATGAACATAGCTCTGATATGTACGGCTAGATAAATATTTTGTTTCTACAAATGTTTTTTATTTGAGATATTCTATTGTCACTGGAACAATTTTCCTGTGAATTTGTGCTCGATAACGTGAAATGACGAGGCAGAATCACTCATTTACCAAAGTATCAGACCTTTTTGGCAGATATGTGTTGAATGATGTTAGCGAAAAAACAGCTTTGAACAAGACTAATATTTAATGAAGTGAAAAGAATTGATTGACAGATAACAAAAAGGATGCATCTAAAATAGATGAGAAATACCTTTTAGCTAGCTTAGGTGTAGCGAAATGAGTGTAAGAGTTATTGCAGTCTGAAGGCATATGTAAGCATGAAATGTAGATGAAGTCATTTCCCAAACCTACAGTGCTGCCATGAGCAGACTGATTCTTGAAATAGGAAACATTTAAAACCACCTTGACTTTTCCTATTGTTGACTATATGAACAAATGGAGTAACACGAGGGGGAAGCTCATTGGTCAGGGGAACATGTGAGAATCTATTGCAGGAAAACCATCGCATAAACACTCAATCGATGAGGCATTTATGTTGGAATAGTTAGACAAAAACCACTTTGAGTAAAAAGGACATAAGGATGTCATTTGAGTTTGGCAAACTTCTTTTAAAGGTCTCTGTGCACAATTATTAAACGTTTCTCTAGTCTGATAACAAACACAGAATTCCCAGAGGTCCTTGAAAATAATCTGCTCTGAAGTGAATGACCCTGACATATTAATAAGAGTTTACATTTCGCTGTGACCTGAACCATGCGTCAGAGACAGTGATGGGGGTGCGGCTTTCTATGCAAGTGTCTAGGTCAAGCCGCCTAAATATGCTGCGTTTGGACATTTGCAAACATTTCACTTTGGTCTTGTGGGTTGTTGATCAACTTACCTATAAATCCTAGAAAAAAATCACTATCCATCCTGTCAGTGTGACTGCATTTGATGTAGTCTTTTTAGATGTCGTTAGATTGTACTGCACAGCAGCCCTGCGACAAGCTCCAAGCTTGCTTGCACTGCGTGCCCCACTTCTAGGACAGACTGGCAAGGAAAGTTTCAAGTCTTGGCCGGTAAACAAGGACTCAGTGGATACGGGGATTTTTAAATTATTCACTCAATGGTGTCAGTCACCTACACTAATCAGTACAAAGGGACACATTATTCCGTTTAATCAGGAGTGAGCTATTATAAAATTATGATCTCTCCCTGGGACTCATCCACTTACCATCAGTGGCAGGTGAAATGTAACGTGCTCAATTTTCACCATTTTCTGAAACTATTTTCAGGCCAAAAAATTTAAACAATAATCATCTTTTAATCTCTGATTCCTGCTGGTCTTCTTTGCTGGTAGATAGTATGACTTCACTAACTCTCTTGCCATTAATGGAGTTGTTTGAGCTAGTGAAATAGCATTACCTCCTTCTGCGTGTGTGTCTCTAAGCATTTATGTGCAAGTGTATGCATGCTTGTTGGCAAGGATGTCTTTGGTGTTTTTATCTAATCATCATTAAGCACTGAGCTACATGAAGTGGAACTGAATTGTGGTTTGGTGAAGTGAAACAGGGCTAATAGGACAACATACTGTAGAATGGGGTTTTAAATTTCTGGGGACGTACAAGATCGCTGTCACTTAGCATGTTTGGGATGTTTTGTTTAATAGAAAAACAATATGTAACTATAAAAGGAAGATTTTAGTTATTTTCAAGGTAAATAATGAGCGTCAGGATAAAAGTCATATCCATCAAAGCATCACGAAACTGGTGAAAGCTGTGGCAGAAGTGAATGACCTAACTCAATGTGACAAAGACAGTAAACAGAAAGATTTGGCCTGTCTGTACGACTCTACAGTGTTTAACAACAGGGCTGAGCCAATGAACATCCAAAACTCCACGTTGTGAATGTTTGGCCAGGTGGTAGACTGTGGTGTGTGTCAGCAGGGAGGGGACATTAAGCTTTACAGACAAGACACCATGCAGATTTCCACTTAGATGGCTCGATGTCCCTCTACCATGTTAGACAGCAGGGTGTTGGAGAAAATGGGAAAACAAGAATCATCAGAACAAATGATGAGAGGATAGAGAGAAGACATGACAAGCTGAGAACAGAGAAGCAAAAGAGAGCAAAAGAAAGCAGATGACAGAGGAAAAACATGTTACAGTACAGTTACAAAAGCATCTTACAGGAAGAGAGGAGTTACAGAGCCCGGCCACTGATCTAGAAGGATGATGCCCTATTTGTCAGGGATCTAACAGCCACCTCATCTTCTATACCATGAATAGCATTTGTACATCATTTGAACTGAAAGAGTCCATTTTTCTGGCGATTTAAGGGCGTTTTTCTCAAGTTTTTACACTTTTAACTGACAATGATTTTGGGGTATCAGTCAGAACTGGACTCAGAGTACCTCTTCTTACTTTTTTTGACAAGCGTTTTTAATTTTGTGTCCCTTTAAATAGAGTTGGCTCCAGCGTCCAGTTCAGTTGTGATGACAGCTACGTACTACAGGGATCCAAAAGTATCACCTGTCAACGAGTCACTGACACACTGGCAGCCTGGAGTGACCACAGACCCATCTGCAGAAGTAAGTCCCACCTGCCATTCAACTCAAACCAAATCATGTAGCTATTTCATACAAATAGCTTATATAATCATAGTAGCTCTTATCATCATCATTATAATAACAGCTCATATGTTATATGTTTTACAAAGTGAATCTGTTAAATAAGGTAATGGTTATGTGTTGCCATTTGATCATTATTTTTTAATCAGTAATTTAGATTAATAAAAGATTTGTTTGCAACCCTTAAACCCTTTTTAAGCATAATTTGTTAACAGTTACTACCTCGTTTAAACAACAATATGTCAATGAATGCCTTCAGATTTGTCACAAATATTTAGATCGGATTAGATTTCCTATGGTCAAAATATTGATATCATTAAAAAACAATATTTCACCAATATTCATACCAATTTTTAAGCAAGTGTCTAATGGGATAAAATGATCAAAATGATCCATATGTACCATTCAAAAAGTGAGCACCTAAATGGAGGCTGAACACTGTGTGATGACAAATAAAAGAGATGTTTCGCTTCTCATTTCCACAGTGATCGTTTCACTTGTGAATATAGCTGTAATCATAGCACAGCTGTTATGTTAAACTTGTTTATGGTAATTTTGAAAAGTGTGGCTGTTTTTACTTTAAAATAAGCTTAAATATACCTGGAATAAAACAGCAACATAACTTGTTAAAAGAGGCTTACACCATTCATTTTACTTTAATCAGTTAATATCAACAATGCACTTTATACAGATAGAGGATACATAATCGTTTTTCAAATTAATAAATGAAAGTGAATGAAGCAACAAGATTAAAAAGGTAAAACACAGCCAAGTTTTCCAAGTTTTGTATTTTCTTAGAGGGTTAAAATCAAGAAGCTCTAATGCTGACTAATGTGTTCAAAAATCACCTGATAGTTAATATTAACCTTGGACCTGAGAATGATGTAAAGAGCTGGAGGTGCAGGGGAAGTGTGAGCCTGATTACCTCAGATTCAGTGATCTGTTCAAGGACACTTTTGTGTGAACTAGAGGTTAAATTATCAACAAGTTTTACCAACTATTATTGGCCCAGAGGTCTGCATTCAAAAATATGACCTGTCTTTAATCAGCACCACCACCACTGCAGGCACTGTAGCAATGAAACTAGGATTACATTTTCATCATTAGCAAAAGCAGAAGTCAGTAATCCTAATGTGTTTTTAATAGTTTTTGGATAACAGTGGAATTGCACGGGAATTGCATGGCGGTGATGTGTTAGCATTATTAGGATAAGGCCACACAGGCACAGCTATGGTCACACTAATTATTTGTTCCTCAGAGTGTCAGATTGTTGATGAAAATGAGGAGATCTTTAAGCAGATCTTTTATAATACTCCTCTAAAGCCATGCCGCAATAGTTAATCCTGGTCCCATACCTCTGAATCTGTCTCCAGATCTCTAATTTTGTCAGCAATTAAAATGGTATGGTGTTGCACTGATTGCTGTTTCCCGTTAGTCAATATTAACTTTGCATGTAGGATTAGGCATAGGCACTTCATCTTGTTTGTGTGTGTCAGAGCCATAAAAATGGTGCCAGGAATTGTAAGTCAGGTTAACAAAATAACACCTCTTAAATCAGCTTAGCGTGAAAAAAACAAGTTGTTCCTAGCAATCACTACCGGAGCTTCCATAGTGACTGACATCGGCAGCTGAGCGATAATCCAGTGTATTCCCTATTTGTAATAATATCTTACATAAAGATATTGTCTCATGATTTTCACAAGCTTTGAATAGTTATGTTGTTTTGGGGTATTTGCAGATGCTAAATCTATATTATTATGGACATATCATAAATAATATTAGCTCGGATTATGTTTT
This sequence comes from Neolamprologus brichardi, assembly GCF_056152115.1. Taxonomy (NCBI): domain Eukaryota; kingdom Metazoa; phylum Chordata; class Actinopteri; order Cichliformes; family Cichlidae; genus Neolamprologus; species Neolamprologus brichardi. Next base: position 15,853,186 of record NC_142104.1, read on the forward strand.
ATTATTTGTTAATGTGCAAAAATTATGATTCACTTTCTGACTGAGTGACTAAATAAATAAATGTATGAGTGGCGGCGCAATGACGCAGGGGATCTCGCTGCCCGCATGTTTACCAACAGTATCCTGTTGGACTTATTATTTTACAATAAAAAGGGAGACAGCTAACATAGACACCCAAGTGTGTGCGCAAATACACTTACAAACACACTTGCACTTGCAGCTAGTGTCCAGTGGACAATGTCACACAGCTGATAGTTGCTGCAATACTTGCCTTGAGCTGTGTGTGTGTTTGATGGGCAGACAGTCCCAGCGCTCAGACACAGACTGTAGAGTCCCTGTCACATTGTATTAAACTTTAGATGTGTGTGGTTATGTGCACATGTGTGAATGTGTAATTTGTGACTACATGTCTGTCTGTGGCTGCAGGAACCCCCCTGGAATCATGATACTGGCTACTTCTGATGGTTAGAAACAGTAGGGGTTTCTTGAAAAGCTTATCTGGAATATTCTTTTTACTATTTATATTTACATAAATACTATGTATAACTTATTTTACAAGATTTTTAATTCATACTCGAACAATATGAAAATGTTCAAATATGAACGAATGAACAATAAATCATCAATTAAGGGGAAAAAACCACAATAAAGTATTCTTAATAGGAGAATTTGACATCATTTTTCATTATGTAAAACAAATAAATTGACATGACTCAAAAAATGTTTTATAAATCGCTCAGTGACTACATGGGTGAAGCATTTGTTCATGCTGAAGTCTCAAAACATTACTCAGAACATCACCAATATAACCTCCAAGTGATATAACAAAATAAATAATAAAAACACAGTTATAGAAAATATGAATTTAAATGCTTAGGACACTCTGAGATTAGTATGTTCTTGTTGTAAACCACATTGCACAGTACAGTATTACTGACAAACACACATTTACTCTAGTACAGCCATTCCCAAACTGTGCACAATTTTAAATTTTGACATTTTCCACAGGGTTTTCAAAACTTTGATTAAGTCTAATTACCATGATAATATATTTACTTCATTTCATTTTAATAGAATTTTCTGACGATTTGGCGGTTACGTCAATTTTCAACCTTATAGCAAATGCTCCAATTTAACTCCTTTTCAACAAAGATGACTTACAATAGACACTTAAAAAAGGTTTTCACAGAACTATACAAACCTATGAAAATCCACCCTTACAGCCATATGCTGCGAACAAAATTCCCATGATTATTTTGTCATTAGCAAGTATGACAACCTCTACAAAAGCAAATGCTTTAGCAGTTTGCTGGTGATGATTTGGGCTTGTTATGTAGCTATTAGACATGGGCACCATGCAGTCAGTTTAGTGGACCATAAACTATGTATACAAATGTATTCTAACCAAATGTGAGGCCATATAATAATGGATTGGATTTATATAGCGCTTTTCAAGGCACCCAAAGCGCTTTACACGGGTTTACACGCCACTATTCATTCACTCTCGCATTCACACACTGGTGGGGGCAAGCTACGGTTGTAGCTACAGCTGCCCTGGGGCAGACTGACAGAAGCGAGGCTGCCATATCGCGCCATCGGCCCCTCTGGCCAACACCAGATGTCTCATTGCTAGAGTTTGGCTGAACCTAGGTGATGCAAATGGACAATGATCCTAAGCACAGAAGCAAATCTACAACAGAAAGAAAGTAAATCATGGTGTCACAATAATCCAGTCAAACTGTGGACCTCAGCCTGAAATGCTGTGACAGAACTTTCAGAGAGCTGTGCATAAAAGTAAGCCAATAAAGTGAAGCAACGCTGTGGGTCAAAACTCTTCTACAACAATGTGAGAGACTGATAAAATCATACAGAAAACAATTACATCACATTTTGCTGCTAAAGGTTGTTCTAGAAGCTACTGAATCATGAGATATACTCAGATTTTTTTAGGATTGCCTTTGAGACGACCAAACCCTGGTGCGATATATGAAAATTGCTACTTTTTTAATTATGGCTTTTTAAATTTTGTTTCCAAAATAAGTGTAAACATTTAACCTTTCACATCTAACTACAAAATTCACATTTTTAAATATTGTTGAGATATTATAGAAAACCATCAGCAGCTTACCTATAGTACCTACATAGCTCACCAGGGGGCAGTGGCTGACACTTTGGAGATCGCTACTATTGTCTCTGTTTTTTCTTTTTTGTTGTTATTGTTGTTGTTGTCACAGAATCTCTTTTAGAATTATCCTCAAGGCATTCTTAGTAGTTCATTTCAGTTGAATTGTGGAGTGACATTGACTGTGAATGTTGGTTTTACTCAATATGCATTATATTTATTATTCATTTAGTGAAGCTGTAAATGGGGCAGTTTCGTAAAAGACTTTTGCAGTAATGTCAAAATATGGAACAACCTTCTTTCTTACTTTTGATTAAATATAGAGTACTTTATAAGGAAAATCTCAACTGAAGAACAGCATTTCCACAACAATGCAAGACTGCATGAACTGGCACCAGATAGAAGCTGTGAATCCAGACTTTATTTTAAACACAAATATTTGTTATTACAAGGGTATATCAATACAAATGAACAGGTGAAAGCAGGAAGGACAAAGTGAGATAAGAAGTAGAAATCGAGATCAGTAGTCTGTTACAAGCAAGTAGAGGTTAAAAATGTCTGTACTATAATTCCTGTGCATTGTATTATTTTGTGTGATCACTCTCTTGGGATTCAAACCCATGAGCCTCTCTCGTTCTCTACTGAGACTTAACTGTTAATTAGAACCTGGTCTCTGAGATGAATCGCCATGAATGTGTTTCTGTGTGAGCGTGTAGCTGTGTGTATCACTGTGTGGTTCAGCTCTCCTTTCTAATTAACAGGCAGATCAGTCATCTGAGGTCCTCCTCTCTCTCCCTTTCTCTCCTTGTATTTTCCACGTTTCTCTCTCTCGTGCTGCTTGCCCTTCCTCCTTTCCTTTCTTTTCATATTCTTTCTTGCATTTTTTTCACCCTCTACTCTTTTTCTATCTTTTTCTGACATCTGTCTTTGATGTCTCTCAACTTATCGGTTTTTAAAACCTCCTTAAACCGCTTATGCTCCTGTGACACAGGCTTTCTTTCCCTCTAATAGGAGTGAACAGTTTCAATCATTATGATTCAAGTTATTTTTGCCGTTTTAGTATAACTACAAGGAGTTGCAAGGTACGTTGGTCACCTGCTCCGTAGCAAACTGTCCTAATAGTTTCTATATTCTACATCGCTAGTATACTATAAAGGAACACCCAAATTTAGACTAAGATGATTCCTTGACCTCTCTTCTTGCAGATACAGTGTGTGTGTGTGTGTGTGTGTGTGTGTGTGTGTGTGTGTGTGTGTGTGTGTCTTTCTCATCCAAAAATGAATTTCTTTGAGACATGAAAGGATGTCTCAAGGTTCAACGTTTCATGTTGACTTTCTTTAAGATATTGACCACAGGTTGGCCTTTGGCCATGTTTAAGCAGCTGATGTATGCACTGTGAATGAAAAGATGTTATGATGTCTTTCAAACATACTCAAAAATTTACCTGTTCCAATCTGTATCCTAGTTTCTTTACATTTTAAAGAAGTGAGATATTTAAGACATAAAGATTCCTCTTTCAGGGCTTTGTAGTGAGGAGAACGATACTAAATTCAACTCTAGATTTAATGGGGAGCCAAGGAAAAAAAAACTAATACAGAAGTATAATCTCTATTTCTGCTCCCATTAAGACTTTTGCAGTCATGTCTTGGATCAAATTAAAGCTTTTCTAGAACCTATTAGGACAACTGGAAGATAAGGAATTGCAGAAGTCCCAAACAGAAGACGTAAATGCATTACATGTTCAACATCCCTTTGAGACAGGATGTTCCTACTTTTGTCTTTAATCTGCACATAAAAATCTTTGAGATTTGTTTAATATTTCAAATTAATCCACATTGTAGCACTGGAGGCCAAGGTGATACTAAAAGTTGGCACAATGGGAATTTGGACAAGTAAAAAGGAAATATGTTAAGTAATTGGAGAATTAGTAAAATAATGATATTATTCCTGTGGGCATTTGCTGTTTGTGAAAAGTGCTATATAAAGGGAAGAAATTTGGATTGATTTGGTTATAAATTACTATTATTAATTAAAATTCTATTCACACATAGGTCTAAAGTCAGTGTAAACATAGTAAATATTATATGCTTACATTCTGTTTTTCAACATTTTGATCTCTGACACTACCTCACCCTGTTTTCATTTTGTCCTATTTCTAAAGTAAAAGGTGAATCTGCAAACACAGTTTTGACCAGACTATAAATCTTTTTTGTTGCTCCTTCTCTCTTTTGCTCTCTTCCTGTGTAGCTCGTACCTGTGGCAGTAACCTAAGAGGACCCAGAGGGGTCATAACGTCTCCCAACTACCCAGTTCAATATGAGAACAATGCCCACTGCGTGTGGGTCATCACTGCAATGGACGCTGAGAAGGTGAGCTTTTTCATTGTTTAATTTTTCTAAGAGTTTTTTATTTAAAAAAAAAAAAAACACAACATCAAAAAACTAAAACCCTGTAATCTGACAGGTGGAAAATACACATTTTATACCTGCAATAGGCTTTCATCACATTGTGTTGTGATCTTAAAAGAAGAGTACTGAGTTCCATTCAACTGAAATACAGTCCATGAGTGAGGTTTGAGGGACAGAATATTGTTGGGAAAAAATTTGTATGCCTATGAGCCAATGTGGTGAATGTGGAAATTCAAAAGAGCAGCCGAGAGAGAAAGAAAAGACTACTGTAGTGAGCATGACTTGCAGGAAGCCACAGAAGAAACTATGACACAGTATACAAACACATTCTCTTACGTCGAGTGTTGACGTAAGAAGAAGTTAAAGGACTGTTGTTGCAGGCTTCATTTTTGTCATTTGTTTGTGGTTTGAATTCTTTTTCAGCTGCGGTCATCACCCTAATCCCACCCCACCCGCCCCCTTCCACTTTTGTCAAGGCAACTTTGGTTCTCGAGCCATCGTTGCAGAGACATGAATAATTTATTTACCTGTGGAACAACATCTCAAGTCTATCTACGTTTTCTTTTCTTGATTCTCTTCTCTTCGTGTATTCTCATATATCGTGTTTTCAGATCTTCTTCCCCTTTGTCTCCTCTGCACTCTCTGCCCTCCACTCTTTCCCTTCCCTCCTCCCCCTTACTCTCCACTTGCCTCTCATTTTGTCCCAACAAACGCTGAGTTCTTTGTTCTCCACTCTTTTCTCCTCATCTCTCCCCTCACCTACTCTACTCTGCACTGCTATCTTCCCATCCACTTTCTCCGTCTGTCATCTGCTTTTCTCCTTTCGCTTTGATTTGTTTAAAATGTTAAGTCTGAAGATGGTGAAAGTACAGAGATGCAAGGAGAGTGAGAAGGCACAGAGCTCATTGAAAACTACAGAGAAGAGAAAGGAAGGGGAGAAAATGGGGCTGAATATTCAGCTTGCTACTTCATATCTAAAAAGCGAGCACCAGGAACAGAGAACAGGAAAAGAAAAAGGACTGAATGTCCAAGCAGGTACTTGACATGTGACATTGAAGTTTTCTCTAAAGGTGGATGGAAATGGAGTCTTCAAGGGAGCTGGATGGAGAAATAGTGAGATATGATTGAAGAGAGAGAACAAAATAAAGAAAGTGGAAAGAGAAAAAGGAGTGAGAAAATGACTTTTTGTTCTCTGCTGTTGGCCATTGTGACCTTGATAGAGAGAAAGGGCAAATCTATCCATGTCTAACAGCTTGTTTCTCGCCGCAACGTAATTCTCATATGTTCTTGTACGTTAGTGCTGATTTGTCTCTTTCACATAGCTATGCGCATCTTACGAATTCACTCATGAAATCTTATTAACACCAACATCACAATCACGAGTGGTCTTTAAAGGCTTCTCGTCAGCTTTAGAGCTGCCGTCAGCCATTCGCACTTTAAGTACTTTACAAGAAATCACACTAATCTTAACTGACGTGGCTACATAGTTTTATCACAACAAATGTACAAATGAGATTTTGCTCATTGTCAGGTGACAGATGGAAAGTCCTCCTCATGTGTTATGCATGTTACTTTAAGTTAAAAATAGAATACAGTACAGTATTTTATGAAGAGACACATAGCCTTGGCTTATTATGGATGGGACGCTTTTTATCTATTCTGTGCATTGCATTGGGACGCGTGTGTGTGTATTCACATGCATGTGTGTTTAAAAGGCTTGATGTTTGAGTGCACTTCAAGAATGGGCTATAATGACAGATTATCAGCTACTACAGCTGCTGGCATTTTCAGAATGTCACTATCTACATACATAAACGGGGAGACAAGGACACGAGACAAAATACAAGACAGTTACACTCTACAAGACATTGAGATAGGATGCAACCCCAATCCCAAAAAACTTGGGGTGCTGTGCAAAATGTAAATAAAAACAGAATGCAATGATTTGCAAATGTCATAAACCGATATTTTGTTCGCAAAAGAACACAGACAACATATCGAAAGAGAAAATGTACCATTTTTAAGAAAAAACAAATAGCAAGAGGTCATTTTGATTTGATGGCAGCAACACATTTCAAAACATTTAGGACTAGTTAATGTTTACCACTGTGTAGGACCCGTTACACACTTTTGGGAGAGGAATGTTGTCCCATTGTTGTCTTATTCTAACTGCTCAACAGTCGTGGATCTACTTCTGCATGCTTACTGGTTCGTGATGCACCCAGTCTTTTTAGTTAGTAAAAGGTGTGAGCTGCAGGAGGGCCAGTTCAAAACCTGGACTCCAAAATGTTGTGGTTGAAAAAGTATGGTATTGTCTTTGCTAAAATATGCAAGGATTTCCCTGAAAATGGGTTAGGGTCCTGTGTAACAGAAATAACTTCTGGTCCCATCACAGCAGGATTGTTGTTTTTTTTTAATCAGGGTTATCTTTTGTCAGGACAGCTTGCTAAAAGGCCCTTAACTTTTTTTTTTTAGCATGCTAACTTTTTATGTCTATGTACTATGTCTGTGTATTCCCACTGTAGCAAAGATCTTTAAGCATCACTTAATTTGTGTTTATAGGGAATGAGACAGATGATTAAACCCACCGGTTAGCATCCTGAGTGTAGGTTGCCTGGAAAAAAAGGTGTTTGTATGTTGTTTTTCTTTGTGGTGAGAATAATATATGTGAAGAAAGCAAATGAGCATGAACCAAGAGGAATAACAGTGAACTTTCTGTAGACCTTTCTTTTTTTCATCTCCTCTGCTCTTCTTCATCTTTATTCTTTCCCTCACTCTGTCTCTGACTTACTATTATTCTAGATGACTTCTTTCATCAATAACACGTTATAACAAAAACGTTTTTATTGAAGTGTGCGTTGCTTTTGTGACTTCTTTAAGTAGGTTTATATGCTGAAGTTGAAACAGCCAATAAGTACTGCTTGTGTATGTCATTCTGTTAAGTTTTGAATAAAAGAAGTACAATCAATACAGATTGTTATGATCTGACATCTTGTTGGCAGAAAAAGCTATTTGTGTTTTTGTGTTTGCCTGTGTTTTTATTTGTGTGAGAGTGTGCACACACATCTGGTTGTGTGTGTTTGACTTTATGAATGCTGAATATGTGTTTTCTATTTGACAATTTAATTGCTAACTGCCAGAGACTGTGAAGAACATGTTGTAGGGTAAACTGTTGGCTTTCCATTGAAGAAATACCCGGGTGGGCAGCAGAAACAAGACTGAACAGTGTGTGTGTGTGTGTGCGTGTGTGCGTGTGTGCATGCATGTGCGTGTGCGTGTGCGCACATCTTATCGTGTGTGTCAGTCATTTGATTCATCAGTATCAAGCAGATAATTATTTTTGTTCAAATCTGCGCTATGTCTGCTCGCACACTTACACCCTGAAATGCATCATTACACATGCCCATTAAGGCTCCAATCACTGCTGTCTTTTTATTAAAGTGTGTGTGTGTGTGTGTGTTTTTATATATTGTGTACGGACTTTGAGATACTCATGCAGTCATCTTCATCACTTCAGCATCGACAGGACACATTTTCTAACATCCTGTCAGATTCTGTTAACTTTTATTTGACACAGAAATTGAGGCCAATAAAGACCAATAAAAGCCTTAGCCAGAATATGCTAAAGTCCACTCTAACTCTGCATCAGTTTGTTGTTTTGCAGGACTGCTTTTATGCTGTTTCATAACAAATACATAATACCCAGAATTCAGTGCATTATCATAATGAAGTTAGCCATAGTCAGCCAAGAAGCTGTGGCCTTGTGGTTGCTATCTTCTGATGGAGTATCAGGAAGAAATGTAGACAGTGGAACCAGGGAAGCATCAATGTTTGAGGCACTTGTAATAGTCTTGTAATCAGTGATTATTTGGATGTCCCGCTACATGTGCTTCATGTTTCCTGGAGGAGATGAAGCGATCGTTTACCTTTTTATTTGTGGTACCACTTTGCCAGCTTAATAAGGGTTGTGTCTTTTTGCTCTGGGTGCAACATGATGTCCCACTCTGAAAGGAGCGCTCCTTATTGTTTCCATTCATTAAACTTCTGCTACACACCACTACTTCTGGTTGGCACGTGTAGCAACTGACTATATTTAGTCTAAAATACTATATTTTTATATGTAGCTGTGGTGGTAGGACTGTGTTGCTGCAACAGTGAAATGAGAGTGAATTCTCAATCATTAATAAAACAATATGCAGGCCATAGCTCAGAGTGGATGATCAGATAGACTGGACAAAATGTATCAGTAAAGTGCAGCGTAAATAACCATCAGTGTCGATGGTAATGGAAAGACATTCACCAATAGCTGTCTAATTAGCACATTATCTCAATTCGGTGCTTTTTGCTATTCTGGCTTTTGACTGTAATTTGGCAGTCTGACTATCCATAATTCACAGTATTAGCTCTGTCTTTGGCTCTCATTCTCATCACACCTAATGCCTCTCTAGTGAAGGAGGCTGTCAGTGATGATGCATTGGTATCACAAAATCAACCTTTTTAGTTTTTCTGCACTGGAGTCATCCGTTAGTGGTAATGCATTAATTAAAATTTATGTTGGATTTGCAATGCTAAAGTTTCTTTGTTGAAAATGCAAAAAATCCTAAACAGTAAAAGGACATTTCTGAACCCACAGCATGCTGCTGTTGGGTATTTTTCTGTTCCATCTCAAAACTCTTTGTAGAATAAATGGAGCTGGAAGGCACAAGAAGTCACAGGTGGACTTTGAAAGTAGGGTCTTGATTTACCCGAAATGAAAAAGAAAAATGACAAAAAGAAGCAATAGAGAACCAGAACTATGGTGATACCCTAACCACCAAATAAAGAGAACTAAACTAAGACGATAATTATAAAAGAAAACAAATAATACTAATAGCTTAGCACAGAAAGTTGAAGGAGCTTGCAAAGAAAAGCGTCTGGACTTCTCTAAGTTGCTTGAAGACGTTTCACCTCTCATCCGAGAAGCTTCTTCAGTTCTAAGGTCAAATGGTGGGGAGTCCCAGATTTAAACCTAATGGGAGTTTCCCCCCAAAGAGGGACAAAAGGACCCCCTGATGATCCTCTAATCGCCTGAGCCAAGGTGTGAAACTGGGTGTGGGTCCCAATCAGCCAGGGTTTCGGGTGAGCTCATTGTGAAACCTGGCCCCACCTTATCATGCAAATTCCTGAGGTCAGATGGCCCAGGATGTGAGTGGGCGTTAAGGCGTCTGGGGAGGGAACTCAAAACTGGATTATAGATGGCAGACAGTTGGTGTCATAAACCACCGCCTCTGTTCAAAGATGGTCGCTCACAGTGGACATAGATGGCTTCTTTCACTCCTCTTTCAAACCATCTGTCCTCTCTGTCCAAAATGTGAACACTGGCATCCTCGAAAGAGTGTCCTTTATCCTTAAGATGCAGATGGACAGCTGAATCTTGTCCTGTGGAGGTGGCTCTTCTATGTTGTGCCATACGCTTGTGAAGTGGCTGTTTGGTCTCTCCGATGTAGAGGTCTGGGCATTCCTCGCTGCACTGTACAGCATACACCACATTGTTAAGTTTGTGTTTTGGAGTTTTGTCTTTCGGGTGAACCAGTTTCTGTCTGAGCGTGTTGCTGGGTCTGAAGTAAACTGGGATGTTGTGCTTGGAGAAAACTCTCCTGAGTTTTTCTGATACACCGGCTACATAGGGAATGACAATGTGGTTGCGTCTGTCCTTCTTATCCTCCCTCGCTGGTGTCTGATCTTCTTTTCTGTGCATCTTTGCTGACTTTATAAACGCCCAATTAGAATAACCGCATGTTTTGAGTGCTTCCTTTACATGTGTGTGTTCCTTCTTTTTTCCTTCAGGCTTAGAGGGAACATGTTCTGCCCGGTGGTGTAGGGTCCTGATTACCCCAAGTTTGTGTTCCAGAGGGTGATGGGAGTCAAACAGGAGGTACTGGTCCGTGTGTGTGGGCTTCCGATAAATTTCAATGTTGAGGTTGCCATTCTCTTCAATGTGCACAGCGCAGTCCAGGAAAGGCAAACAGTTATCCTTTGTGTCTTCCCTGGTGAACTTGATGTTTTTATCCACAGCGTTAATGTGCGCAGTGAAGGATTCCACTTCTTGTGTCTTGATTTTGACCCAGGTGTTGTCTACATATCTGTACCAGTGGCTGGGTACTCTTCCTTTGAAAGAGCCAAGAGCCTTCCTTTCCACTTCCTCCATGTAAAGGTTGGCTACAATAGGTGACACGGGGGAGCCCATGGCACAGCCATGTTTTTGTCTGTAGAAACCCTCGTTGTATTTGAAGTATGTTGTGGTGAGGCAGAGGTCTAACAGTGTGCAGATCTGATCGGGTGTGAAGTTGGTCCTGTCTTCCAAGGAGCTGTCTTCTTGTAGTCGTTTTCTGACAGTCTCCACTGCCTCCGTGGTGGGTATGCAAGTGAAGAGAGAGACTACATCAAAGGACACCATGGTTTCATCTGGGTCCAGGGTAAGTTTCTGGACCTTGTCGGTGAAGTTGGTGGAGTTCTTGATGTGGTGTGGGGTGTTCCCCACGAGAGGTGCAAGGATGGTAGCAAGGTGTTTTGCAATGTTATAAGTGGCTGAGTTTATGCTACTGACTATGGGTCTGAGTGGGACATCTTCCTTGTGGATTTTAGGAAGCTTCTCGGATGAGAGGTGAAACGTCTTCAAGCAAGTTAAAGAAGTCCAGACGCTTTTCTTTGCAAGCTGCTTTGACTACGAATACCTGGATGACTGAGAACCTTCACAGGCACTAAGCACAGAAAACTAAATTGACCAAATCAAGAACAATAACGAACATCAATCCATCTATACATTCATTTTCACAACTGCTCATCCAGTTCATGATTACAGGGGGCTGGAGCTAGTCTCTAATATGGCTAACATTTATACCAATCACCATTAATGTTAATCCGCTAACCCCCCTGTTTGCTGCCAAATCCAAACCCAAGGCTTTCCAGTGAACCGTGGCATATAGATATATATATATAGTGTAAATTGGCTAATCAGAGCAATTAGAGGGATTAAAACTAACCTTCAGTCACTATCTACAAAAGAAGCCAAAAAAACCCCCCCCAGCTCTGTTCGTATATTAGCTGAAATAAATAACACAATAATATTAAATCTGGATTAGCACAGACGCACAGGTACACACATTTCTTTGTGAAAAACAATGCGCCTCAGCATTGACACCTTAATTGCACTAGTAACCAGTCATGGGAGTTACCAACTTCTACTTTAGTCGTGTTGCTGCAGATGCGACACTTTAGAATTCAATTTCCCCGACACTTTCACACAGCTGTTGCTCAAATCCAGTATGCAGTTTATTTTCTTAAACTGTCCAGCCGACAGGTCAATAGCACTCAAAGGTGCTGTAACACCTCGACAGGGGAAATATTTTGCTAGACAGCAGCTGTTTGCTTTCTTACCACTTAAAGCAGAGGTCACCTCGGGGCAGGACGGCTACTCATAAACATGTGCCACATCTGGGCACGTTCAGGGTGCGCCACAGAGGCTAGCATGCTCTCCGGTCTATTTTTAAATTGATGGACACTTTGTTTGTCTCACCCGAAAACCCACAGACCATATATCAATTCTTTGAGATAAAAACTAAAGCTAATAAGCATTTTTACATGAATCCAGGAGCAAATAGTTCACTTTAAATATAAATTGTGTAATAAAACCACTGTATCACATAGAAGGTGCTTTGCTAAAATCTGTATGATGATCTTGCTGCTCATGACTTTGGGGGACAAATCCCACCGAATTAAGTCATTCCTTTGTCTTTGCTGTCGCAAATTTTGCTTCCACTGAGCCTTAATCAGTTTCACTGGCGGTGACAAATCATGAGCATTAGTGTCTGTTGTTAGATTTCTACACCATACATAACATCTAGATTTTAATTTATAAACCCCTTTTGTTTCCTTCCACTTTTCCCCAAAGCACAATATGTTAATTCTCAGTGCGTAAACAGGTGCTTAGGTGTGAAGAGGGAGTGTGACTCAGAACAAGATTACTCTGGGTTCAGTTTGCACCCCCAGCGTCCAATCTATTGTTATGTCCCTGTGTGTTGGGAAGTTTCCCCTTGGTGATCCTGTTTCCTCACATTAACCAAAGACATGCAGGTCAGGTAGACTGTTAATGAGTGATTGCATATCTATGTTAGACCTCTAATTGCTTGGCCATCTGTCAAGGGTTGCACTCTGCCCTCTTGTTGAAGCACACAGGGAAAGTTTGTGGCTCTGAAGACCCCGAAAAATAATAAACAACTGAAGACAGAACATGAATGAAAGCTCAAAGCCTTAAAACAAAGAGCAGCAAATTCCCACCTTGATCTATTTTAATGAGAGCCTGGCAAAAGACCACCCACATAACAATTAGTGTAACAGGAATAACTTCTGAACTGTTTTTATTATTTAAGAAATAACAGTGTGTTGACCCTCAGGTGAGTACTAGGTTTTAGCCTCGCCTACTGGTTTGCGTGAAGTTCTAGTCTCTTTGTACATTTGGAGGTAAAGGCTCTTCCTGGCTGATCAAAACATATTGTTAGGTTGAGAAACTATAAGGAGCCATTTGGTATGCAATCCACTTCTGTATTTGTCCCTCATTGCCTATAGCGGCACAGTGTGTATCCATCGTAAAATTCATTGCAGCTGCAAGATGCAGTACACTGTAAAGATGATTTATAATGCTCTCCAGAGATGGAATGAGAAGCAGAAGTACTTCTAAAATTCTTATTAGACTGTCAAAGAAAGGCTCCTAAAACTTAAATCTGGAATTTAAAAAAAAAAAAATAGGGATCATTATCGATATAGGTAATCTGTTTTCTATAAGTGACTATTTTCAAAATCAGTTTCCTATAGCTTACATCCCCAAATGGGGTTCAGGTTATTCTATACTTCTTTATTTGGCTGAAAGGCTAAAAGTAATCTACTGGAAAAAGGTACCAGACTCCAATTTGGCAGCTCACCAGTGAGTCAACATAGCTGCACAGTCTCAGCTAGGGAATTCTCGTACACTCTGCTTTTAGGGCAGCTGTTCCCTCTCTGACAAGAGGTCACCTCAGTACATAGTTTTCTTGACAGATTTTTTTTCTGAACTCGAGGTAGTAAAAACACATTAAATTTTGGCAAGTCTTTATAACCATGCTCACATATGCCTCTCTCTGCTGCTTTAAAATAAAGTTAGTCAGCCTTGTTCCCACGACTGTCAAGGCCCTGTATATCACAAGATTGTGAAAATTATTATCAGTCCTGGATACTGAAACCTGGACATGGCATATTCTAGCATCTACCTTTGAAAAAGTGTCTCTCCTGTGGGTGCATTATTCTTAGTCTTACATCAGTGTTGTCATTTGAAAGACTTTTAGCCTGTCTTGTGAATTAATTGAGTTCCTTCAGCAAAAAAAAAAAACATGCTGTAGTTACTATAAGTAACACATATCATCACCTTGAGCTTCTGACTCAAGTGTATGAATCTGGTAAATATGCTATTATGGGAGGAGACACAGATCCCCTGGGGGCTGCGTCAGGAAGGGCATCTGGGGTAAAAAAAAAAAAAAAAAAGAAATCTGCCAAATCAAATGTGTGGAGCTACATGCTGTGGTGACTTCATGCAACAAGGGAGCAGTCAAAAGAAGCTCATGTCAGAAAATCATTTGGCAACAAGGGATCTTGAATGCTCCTGTTATCATGGGTCATTTGAAAGGCTGATCAAATAATGAGTAAATATTAAAAACAACCAAAAAAATATTGATTCTTCTTTTAGAAAGAATTCAGATGTCAGGAAAGAAAAACATTGTTTTGGTTTCTGGGCATGACTACAATAAGGAGCTAGCTTTTACAGCCATCAAGACTGAAACAAAACCTATACCCACATGTGTTACCCTCTATAGGGGTCACCTTAGCTTATTTGGCAGCTGAAATGACAGACTGAATGGAATTCATTAGATGCGTGCAGTGCTGACATTTTAACAGGGCTCCAAATCTCTTTTTTTTTAAGGGAAAACATAGAACAGCACAACAACAAAGTGAGCGTGGCAGGCCGACCGCTTTCTTTCTGGAGAACCCTAAGTGGGAATAATGATACGGAGAAGCATCAAACCTGCTCTAATACCCTTACGGAGGAGGATAAGCCTCTCCCAGAACATTTGTAGCCGAGGTTGCAGTGAAGTAATGAACAAAATATAGTGATTTGCGGTTGTGTGCTTTGTGTATTTTTCTTTTACAAGTCAGTGATTTGACTTTGGTCAGAACACGTGTATTTAGGTAGAAAGAAACATAAATTATACATTTACTAAATTATTTATTCTTATGAGATAATTTCTCCCCTCTGCTGGTGCACTGTGACTCAGCACAACTGCAGCCTCAACTCAACAAGGGCATTCAGGAAGTAGTCCATCCAATTAAGTCTGTGCATTCTCTAGTACTACCCAAACATAACGTCCCAACAGCGAGGGCATGTGAAAAGACATAGGGGATTCTCTGTTTTAAAATCCAATCTTCCATTGCTCCAGGACATTCAGGGGAGGCATGTACCCTGTTATTGCTCTGCTATAGATGAACTGAAATGCTACGGTCTGAGCTGGTAATGTTTTAGAGGTTTTGTTGACTAAAAATGCTCTAAAAGTACCTTTTAGATTACCTACTTTAGCGTTCACAAAAGCATCAGATTTTGGAATGAGAGAGCGAAATGATTGTTATCAGCCTCTCTCAGACTGTGGTCACACACTTTGAAGTTCACAGCACTATAACTGGGTGATTGACTGAAGGTATTTCACTGTAGGGTTGAATTGCTCAGTGCTCTTAACAATGTTTAAATGGCCTATTGAGCTGCTCTTAGCTGCTCTGCTGCTTGCTAATGACCTCAACGTGATAATGCTTCACTTACCCCTTTGAAAGGCATCCACCCTTAAAGAATAACTTTTTTTTTGGATCTTGGAACAGAGCAAATTTCAGCAAAGAATATCTCTCTTGAAATACTAGGAAGAAAGAAACCAGAAATAATGTAGTGAAACCAAAAGCGAATATAGAAAAGTGCTAAAAACCCATTTCATGTGTACAACACATGCTTGTTTGCTTTAGGTGAACATTTTGAAAGGCCCAGAGAGCACTTACCGTTGTTTCCTTCTGTAGTGTTTCTTTTCTTTCTGTCTTTGTTGCTTTCTTTGCTTTAGCAAATAAAGAAGCTAATCTAATTTTGGGTTTGGGGTTGCAGGCTGCTCTTAATGTCTTTCTGAATGGGCCCATTTGGATCTATTGAACAGTGCTGAGCTTCTTGCTAATGACCTTGTGATAATGCTTCAGTTCCTTAAAGTCTGTAGTCTCCCTTGACTGTCTAGACACACACACACATACGCAAACATAAATAAAGTACAGAAACGTATAAGGCAACAGAAATGCTCACACAACATTAAGTGAAACAGCTGTACCTTAACACTATTCTGCCTCAGTTGTTAAGGCAGATATACCTGAGAAAACCACCTTCTAGACACACACACACACACACACACAGTCTTAGATGTGCAGGAAAACATACCAAGCCTGTTTCGGATTCTGTTCTGCTTCATTCCCTTTTTGTTATCACCTCTAGCTGCTGCTGCTGCTGCTGCTGCTGTACGGTCTTAAGAACAACTTTACCCTTATTAGACACAAACACGTATACAGCTCACAATAAAAGCTTTGACTGTTCAAGATTTTATTATTTGTGTATAGATATAAATACCAAATTAATTTACCATTACTTCTATTCATCTACTGTGAGCAGAACATTTTTAAAAATCTTTTTCACGGTATTGGAGAAACATAAAAATGCTACTTCAGTAACGGAGACTCTGTTTCAGTCCTGTTTCACATTTTTATGTCTCTCATATTTATATTTTGATTGAGTGCCTGCAACGAAACAAACCAGGGGATAAATTAAGTGTTCTGATTCTGATTTGAGTGTAGCTCTCAACAAGCCGGGTTTAACAAAAAAACAAAGATGCTAAATGAAAAGCTGCAGTTGTTTTGTAGCGGTTTTTGTTCTGCAGCTTTTCATTTGTTTACTTTTCTTACATGTGGCAGAGCAGTGTTAATCATCGCACAGTGGACAATGGTTAAGTGGAATAGTTTGTCTTTTTGAAAATAAATCACCCTACGTAACAAATTTGTAATTTTCACATATCAGAGGCAAAGAAAAAATGTGCCACATCTTAACATTGTGTCCTTAAAAGTGGTTCAGAGTTGTTTTGTTTTTTTTTATTTAAAAAAATAATGATCTTGTATCTTTAAAAGCTAAACAGAAATTCATGTGTTCCTTTGAACCTTCAAATAGAGTAGAAAAATCCATAAACAACTTAAGTATAATGGTTTATTAATGCACCCTGTCATTTGTTGTTAGCCAGGAGTTAATACCTCGCAACGTTGTTTTGCATCTTTTCCCCATTATTTGTAACCATTTGGAGAGACTAAACTTTGCCAGGGGCTGTATCATTCTGTGGATATTCAGAAAGGAAAATGCTTTCTGCAAGTATTGGTCTCATATTTAATAGTCTGCTTCTTAAATGTAAGTTGCTGCTGTCAAAAAGGAACATGTTTTTTTTCTTTTAACTATTATCCTGTTTGCATATCTGTGTGCACTGCTTTTAAGTGGTGTATATGTATGCAAAGATGCATTGAGACATGTATGAATACAGAATTGTACAGTACACCCATTGATTCACTGCCATTCCTGTCAGATGGCAGCTAATCCCACAGATGATTCCCTATCCTTAAACACTATCTGAACATTTTTATTTTGAGAAAAAAGAAGAAAAAACACATAGCCAAAGGCTCAGCAGTGCATGGCTGATTCTGGCATGTAAAAATGGTTTTTACACTCTTATCACCTGCACAAAGGTTTTTCTTCACTGCAGTGTGATTTGCCTTGTGATGAATTCTCAACCACAATCACATGTTCAGCGTTCATCTTAGTCTTCTAATGCGCCAGAGGCTCACTGATTGAGCTCTTCTTAGAGGTTTCTTGAAGAGAGCAGAAATATGTCATCATCCACCCTGTCAGGGATATGATCTACACCTAATGAATAATGGACAAGCAGCAAATAATAGAATACCAGTATTAGAGCATACAGCAGATTGATGATCCAATGCTGCATGCAATCCACCGCAGCCACAAAAATGCCTGCAAGTAAGGCATTTAGCAGTCGATTTCTGAGAGTTCAACAGCAGAAACGTGTTTGTTGGATGTCGTGTGTGTGTTTGTGTGTGCAGTGCCCTCAGGTGACTTCATGCAATCTGTGATTGTAAGGAGGATGCTGTTAAATAAAAAGCAAGAGGTGCTTAAATTTCAGACCTTTGTTCTTCTCTTCTCTTAAAGATTGATTATTTCTGGAATAGCACAAAGTCACCATCAAATTCGTTGTTAGGTCTTTAACATAGCAGCTTTGATTCAACCAAAAGTTTGTGAGTCATACTGCTGATATTTGTACTTTAATTTAATTTATACAGCAGAAAACTTTCTTCCAACTTCTTGCCCTGAATAATCAGGGTAACATGATTTCCTATGAGAGATAAGATTTATTTTAAATTGCTGAACATATATATTTATTATTAATCTAAAGCCTGACTGGTAATACATATTCAACAACCGGTTTTGTAAGAAGAACCCCATTGTAAGGGCGAGTCCACAGGACCGTTTCTCAAACTATGTCTTGTGTTTCAAGGTAACTTAAAACTTTAGGATCTTAGACTGGTTTTGGCTGGTTAACAGAAGCCACACCACATATCTCAGATGCCGGGTTTGAGTCCGACCCATGGCCCTTTGCTGCATGTCATCCCCGTCTCTCTCCACCATACCACTATCCAATAAAGGCAAAAATGACCAAAAAAGATCATTTAAAAAAAAGAAGCATGCTTCCTAGTTCTTCTCTGTTCTCTGTTAGTCATGAACTAACACCAAGTCAAATCAAATCAAATCACTTTTATTGTCACATCACATGTGCTCGTACACTGGTACAGCACATGCGAGCGAAATTCACGTGTGCAAACTTCACAAGCAAAACAGGTGTGCAAAATACAAATAACATAAGAACAAAGCAAAGTATAAGAATAGGAATGTGAGAATCATAAGAATAAATATATTTACAAATATAAGAATGTATGCATATTACTGAATATGTATACCAAACATATATATATATATATATATATATATATATATATATATATACATATATATATACACACACATACGTGTGTGTGTGTACATATATATAAAATTTAATTAGATAAATTATACAGAGGTTAGCAGTTTGATAATGGATTATCCAATATCCAATAGGCCAATTGATATTGGCAGCCTCATATGGCAGCCATATGTTAAAAAAAGATATAGGTGTAGAAACTGGTGTAAAATGGATCCTATTGTTATTTTTTTAAACCTTTCAGTCCTAACTAGATATAACAATTTGACTGCTTCAGGGAAATTTGTTTGTGGAATTCACATTTCTCTACGTGGCTTTCAGATTCCCACAGTGATACATGTAATTATAAGTTTCTATTGGCTGAAACTGTAAGGGCGAAAAACCAAGAGATCAAATAAATCCCTCAGCGACTCTCTGTCTTTCTATGTGGTGGAGTTTGTAACAGTTTCTAAATTTGTTTTCTTGTCTTGTTTTATTTTTCCAGGTAATAAAGCTGTCATTTGAAGAGTTTGATCTCGAGAGAGGATATGACACGCTGACTGTGGGAGATGGGGGGAAGATAGGAGATACTCGGAGAGTGCTTTATGTGTAAGAACCACTTTACTTGGGTATAAAAGAACGTATTAATAAAGTATTATTTTAAGTATGACATTAGATTCATGAAATACAAGCAATGACTAATACTGATTATTCAATACTTTATTTTTGTGTATGTAAACGTAGACTCACTGGCTCCAGCGTCCCTGACCTCATTGTCAGCTTGTCCAATCAGATGTGGCTACACCTGCAGTCAGACGATACAATCGGCTCAGCAGGCTTCAAGGCAGTATATGAAGGTATGCCTCACTGAAATACACACACACACACACACACACACACACACACACGTGCATGTAGAATGTAAGAAATTAATTAGTGCATTGTCTGATCATTTTGCGTTTGTATTTTTCATATTTACTTTAAGCTGGTAATTATGGAGATAATGATGCAACGGTAAAAACCAAAAACAACATAAAATGTCTTAGCAAGGTGTTGGACCAGTATGTGCGACTAAAACAGCTTTACTACGCATTAGCATCCTTCTGTTGAAGGAAGGGAACATCATTCCTTCAAATGATATTTCATTCTTCCAATAAGGAGAGATCATTTGGAAGAATATGAACATGATTTACTGAGAAAGAGAAATTAATGTATTTGGCACTTAGACTTCAATGACCCATCTTGGCAGAACAAAATCCCACAGTCATAAGATTTAGGACAGGTATGTATATCCTGCATCATAAAATAAAGGTGATTAGTCAGAATAACTTTGTATTGATTTGCAATGACCGTTCACTTTGAGGCAAGCAGTGGTCTCAAACAGCATCAACAAATTGCCTCTCATAATATATCAATCCTAGATCCTCTCAGTGTAGATGTCAAGTCTTCAGGTTCTGTAAATTATTTTGTTTGTCAACAGCACATATTTATTTTTATTTTTAAACAAATAGTCATGACGCATCTTTTATTATATTGATATAATTGATTAAATACTGCATCCTACCATGTTAGTGACACTCTTGAATTAAACTGTACTAAATTAACTTGAGCAAAATTAATTAAGCCAGAGAATAAAACAGGCAAATAGAAAAGTAATTTCATAAATATAGGGATAGATGTCTAATGGCAAAAAAACCAAAAAAAAAACCATGCTTGTCAGGGCCGGATAAAAAGACTAAAAATGACAAACCATCTGAGACAAAATCAAGTCCCGGACAGACCAGAGGAGTTTGTGAGAGCCAGAAAGAGAAACAGGGACAAAGGTTATGCTCTTGTTTTGCTTTGCTGTGTTTGATTCAGTGAAGTTTTCCAGGGTCAATTACTTTTCAAAGGAATACGAACGGTCAACTGAACTATAGAAAATCTGTGCGTGTGTGCATGTGTAACTGTGATGAGAGACACTGAGCATTATGTTACAGGTATTCTTTGACTTAATATGAGACCGGCCTACCACT
Source organism: Neolamprologus brichardi (assembly GCF_056152115.1). Taxonomy (NCBI): domain Eukaryota; kingdom Metazoa; phylum Chordata; class Actinopteri; order Cichliformes; family Cichlidae; genus Neolamprologus; species Neolamprologus brichardi. The sequence goes on from NC_142104.1 coordinate 15,873,878, forward strand.
GACCACTGATTTTATATGTTTTGTATTTGTCCTAATGCCGGGGCTCATGACTCAAAACTCCTATTTGATCCACTTTATATATATTACAAGGCTATGACATGTGACAAAACTGAAAGGAAAGAAAAAAAAACAAAACTAAAAAAAAACAAAAAACTTTGCAGACTTGATGCAGTAGTTCCTGCTTTTTCCCCCCTCTGGCCAGCCGAACAAGTGCCTGTGGTGTATGTTGTGAGTGTGTCCTTGCGTTAATACTGTGATACTGTCAAAAAGGATAATGTCACCACGTAACAAACTTTGATCAGTGTTACCCCTTGAGCATGCTTACATTTTCAACCCTGGAGGGAAACTCAATGTGTGTCTTGTTTTTGGCATCACGTTGCACTTGTGAAATCTTGCCTGCTGTGTGTGTTCGCGATTACTAAAGAAAGACAGAGTTAGTGTCATAATCACGCAGCACATTATGATAATTGAAGCTTTCAGACAAATGTAACTGTCATGAAAAGTGCAACAATATAAATTGTGCAATCTTAAATGAATGTAATGAATGAAAAATCTGGACTGAATGCCTTTAAGATTGAACAATGTAAGAAGTATCAGCATATAATTTTTTTATTTTTTAAGTAGTAGATTTGCATCTAAATTTAAAGTACTAAAATAAAACAAAAAAAACCTTTTATACTTCACTTTTTGATATTTGACTGTTAATGATACAATACATACGGTGGCCCCTAGAGACAAAGCACGTACAAACTCCAAAACACTTGCAAACTCCAAAACACTTGCAAATTCCAAAACGCATGCAAACTCCAAAACACTTGCAAACTCCAAAACACTTGCAAACTCCAAAACGCATGCAAACTCCAAAACACTTGCAAACTCCAAAACACTTGCAAACTCCAAAACACATGCAAACTCCAAAACACATGCAAACCCCAAAGCACGTGCAAATTCCAAAACACAACGGAAGTGCTCCAGGACGCTAGGGGCAGTGTTGAGCTCGATTTGCAAAATAAACGGCAAGTTTGTCTGTATGGGACGGTCTAGTCTCTGTCGCGCTTCCCAGGTTGCCTAGCAACCATGATACTAACCGCTGGAAACGTGTCATACAACTTTGTTTGACAGAAATGAAGGAAAACATATTTTGTTCATTTGTTTGTTTGTTTCTACAAGAGCTTTGTGTGATTTGATAAGTATCTGAGGTTGAGACCACAGGACAGTAAAACATGATTTTTGGGCTTCATTTCTGTACTGAACAGTCATTTAAGATTAGTTAGTAAATAACAATTAGCTAATGTTGTTCATGAGACTAAAGTCATATCACTTTGGTAATGTAAATATAATATGGCCAATATTATAGTTATTATATTAATCATTATTAGCTATTACAGCAGTGAACATGAACTCTGTGTCAAATACTGAGCCTCAGTACAGATTCAAGTTGCAGTTATTTATAGGTCTTATCACCTTAAATCTTCCCTCAAAGACAAGTATCTTTGACAGTGCATATATAGGTGTATCATATATAAGAGAGAAATGTTGTTCCTTCAGTATGTTGGCATTACTAAATTTGGCTCATTGCTTACATACGTGTGTAAAAAGAAATTATATGAGCTGTGATAACTGTTTCTGATAAAATGAAGAGTAGACTGATATATTGAATATTCCTTTATTGGGTGAGATATCAGACCATGTCATAACTGCTTTAAGTCATACAGAATAGATATCAGAGCCTTAAACAGGCTGACTTCTGCTAAATGGATCAAACTGGGCAGAAAGTCTACAAACACATAGCATCATTATAGAATATGATGTAACACTATAGATAAACTTACCTCAGAATATATAAAGCATATAAACAATTACAGCAATATGATGCAACAAACACAGCACTGCTACTAATCCAAAATACTCAAAGCTTCATAGAACTGAAACAAACATTTACTTTTAGGTCCATTCAGCTGCTGATACATACTTTAGGTTTCTGAATATTAAACTTGTTTCTTCCTTTCATAGTGTGTAACTTGAAGGCCCTGAGTACTTTCTCCCACACTGAAAACACTGGAATGATAAAATTATTTGAACATTACCTAATAAGACTGATTCAGGACAGACAATTAGTTATGTTAAACTTTTCTAGCAGTCCTTCACAAACAGGGAACAGTCTGTCTATTCTCTCCATCTGTCAGCTGCTGCTGGCTCTTCCTCCTCCTCTTCCTCACACACTGCTGAGTCCTGGTGGATCATCAGGGGTGCAAAGCCTCACAGATGATGTGCAGCAGTGAGTCCCTCAGTCTGTCCTCACTCTGGACACTTGCAGTTGTCACACATGGAAATCAAATGCGTGATAAGCTGCAGGATTCAAACACAAGTGTAACTTATAAATACACGTTCATACTTTTATTACACAATCAGAGAGAAAGAAAAAGAGAGAGAGTGCAGGACAGACAGGTGACAGTCTCAGGTGTATACACTGCTACAAAACAGCACAAAAGAAGGAGGACTGTGTTATTACGAAACAAGAAGAGTTCCCAGATGGTACAGTGGACACATGTGTGACTCCTGTGATTAAAGCATCTTTCTTTCAGCTTAACGAGTGAACCGTCAGCTCGTTCAAACACACGTTAAACTCCATTTGGCTCGACACCACCGAACAGAGGCAGCAATATAACATAGCTAACATTAACAGTGCAGTGAATCCTGCTTGTGCCGTGATATTCAGGACTGCAAACCGAGCAGCATCACTGACTTTCAGCCTGTTGTGTTTGTGGATATATGACTGACTTTAATTATCCATAAAATCATCACATTCTCTGTAAGATTAAAGTCAACTATTGAACGGCGTATAATTTGGAGTAAAGGCTTTAAAACCAAGTTAGTACAAACATCGCTAATGTCACATAACTTTCCCGACATGTGGCCAACAGTAATGTTTTAATGTTCTTCATTATAAAAAACATTTGCGCATAAATAAGTGACATAATATTCAGTACTTACTTCTGAAAGTTTACTCTTCGGCGGCTCCGCTTCAGCCGTTTTTTTCGGCAAAATTATCCACACCACAGCCGCGCTATGAAATCTGGGATATGTTGGGCCATGAAGGCTACAGCGACCCATCTTTAAAATTCAGGGAAATTAAGGACGCATTTGAGGGCCGCATTTCGAGCAGCCTTTGAATTGGGACAGCCTTCGTCGTGTCGCTGTGACGTAATCGGCCTTAAAATGCGGCCTTTAAGGCTGCAGACCCCAAATCCGGTCATTGGTACATCCTGGCTTGTGTAGTTACTAGGTAACAAAAGCTCAACACTGCCCCTAGCGTCCTGGAGCACTTCCGTTGTGTTTTGGAATTTGCATGTGCTTTGGGGTTTGCATGTGTTTTGGAGTTTGCAAGTGTTTTGGAGTTTGCAAGTGTTTTGGAGTTTGCAAGTGTTTTGGAGTTTGCATGTGTTTTGGAATTTGCAAGTGTTTTGGAGTTTGCATGTGTTTTGGAGTTTGCATGCGTTTTGGAGTTTGCAAGTGTTTTGGAGTTTGCAAGTGTTTTGGAGTTTGTACGTGCTTTGTCTCTAGGGGCCACCGTAAATACATAATACATCAAGCAAGTTTATTTGAAACAAATTGTTGGCATTAAAATACACTAAACACGATTCCGATCTTTATTTTATTCATTCAGATTTTTTATTTGTTTTTTAATTATGTACTTAGATTGCTCGTAAGAGCTATTGTGTGCAATGTGTGGCTCTGAGCATGGGAAAAAAGAAGCGTAAAATATTTTTGTTCAGATGTAAATATATAATCTTCACTTCAGTAAAAGTCTAAAAAGTAACATTAGAAAGAAACAGCTCAGAAGAGAGAAGCATTTACAATGATAATGGCAGACTTACCGGGGGCTCAAGATTGCTGATATCCATCCTGACACTCATCAACTGCGTGACAGCTAGCTATGGGCCACCAACATGCCTCCTGCTTCTTTGAGCATTCTGTTCTTGTGGGTGCAGTTACATCCCAGAAGATAGCAAAAGTGTTGAACACATGCACGCATACACACAGCTCACCTTGAGATGTGTTTGCCCAAAGCGAATCCAGCAGCATGGTGGAGCATGTGTTACAAGATGACAGACGTCTGGTAGAATGTCAAATTTTAAAGTAGGGGAGCGAGGGGAATGGGATGGATAAAAAAAACACTCCTATTAAGAGAAGAAGGGATAAAAATGACTCACAAATGAATAGAACAGGATTGCAGGCCAGGTCGACAGTACTGCTAATGTGACACCAATGCCAATAAAACACAGTGTATCAGACTTAGAGAGCTGGAGCAATAAGAAGACGCATAATGGAAGAGAAGAACAGGAACTATTTAAAAGGAGTACTGCCAGAGACAGAGGAAAGGGTGTAAATAATGAGAACACAGGGCAGGCACAACATACTGTATGTGTCTTAAAATGTGCACAAGGGAAGTAGGGGAAGTCATATTTTATACCACGTCACAAACATTAGCATTGCTCTCTTCATTTTCCACCTCCTGCTGATTACTTAACAAGAGTGTGCATGAATCAGTGTGTGTGTTTTCATCTACCTGTGCGTCTCCACTTATTGTTTTGCTGTTCACAATTAGAGCTGAATTACACCACAATTACCTTGATGGTAATTAGCTTTGAGGTAGGAAACAAAATGAAGTTTTGCCCGTTGAATTTCCGGTTGCATTTCACTTCTTAACGCAACAGTGTAATATAACTGATGCTAGACATGTTCGCTTCGCTTTCTGCTCCATAAAGCAATAACATCAGCTTGAAAAGAGCCCATTTGAATTTTCCTGACTCGTTCAAAAACAAACACAATAAACGAAACATTCCGGATATTCTTAAGCCAAATCATAATTCTCCTTTTTGTCTGTTTTTCTGGGGGTATATTTTGTATACATGTTTTGTCCTGATTTTTGGCATAGCTTTGTTGTTTACCCTTTTGCATGTGTCATTATCAGTTCAAATGCATTTGTACAGTTTCTTGCCCCCTTTTTTCAAGGAAGTTGATTTTAAATAAGCCCTTGTGAAAATGCAAATAAATGTTTCTGTTTCTGTATTATTTGTATCCAAAGAATTTGATCCATTTGCTACAATTATATTTGGCAAGTCTAGAAGGACCTTAAGATTATTTAATTTAAGCTGATTCACTCTCCATACATTTGGATGCAATTCAGTTTAATTCAACTTTATTTATATTGTACCAAATCACAACAAGTTACCTCAGGGCACTTTATGTTGTAGGTTAAAGACCTTACAATAATACAGAGAAATCCTCAACGGTCAGATGACAGTAGGCCTCCAACAGAACAAGGCTCAGGGAGGAGAAGCCATATGCTGCGAACAGCTGGGGGTGAAAAGAAAATATTGTACATGCTCCATTTTCCAGGAAAGGTAGCTTTTGCAGCAACCTTGTAACGTGGAACATTTATTTAAATTATTTCAAGGCCATCTTGTAATCTGTTGCCTAGTTTGCATTGATTTAATACACGTGCTATCTCAAAATCAGTGTATGCATGCTATTGCCATTTAACTCCTCCTCGCAAATACAGGCAAAACAACGCCTTATCTAAAAACGAACATGTACATGACGTTGATTATCAAAATAAAATGTGACTTTCTGCATTTGTGTATTACAGAGATCGAACGAGGCGGCTGCGGCGATCCTGGGGTGCCCGCATTCGGTCGCCGTAGCGGTGACCGCTTTCAACATGGTGACGTGTTGACCTTCTTTTGTCAGGCAGCCTTTGAACTTGTGGGAGAAAGAACCATCACATGCCAGCACAATAATCAGTGGTCTGGCAATAAACCCAGTTGTGTCTGTAAGTCTACCATTTCTGTGTCTGTGCTAGTTGTTCTTTCTGTTTGTTTTCATATTTAATTTTTTATTATCGTTGTTTTTTCTTGCTTGCTTTTGTACTTTGTCTGTCAGCGTCTGCCTTTCTGTTTTCACACCCAGCCAGCTACCTGAAAAAGTAACATTCTGTTTTCTTTCTTTCTTTCTTTCTTTCTTTCTTTCCTTTTCTTTTCTTTCTTTCTTTCTTTCTTTCTTTCTTTCTTTCTTTCTTTCTTTCTTTCTTTCCTTTTCTTTTCTTTCTTTCTTTCTTTCTTTCTTTCTTTCTTTCTTTCTAGTCTCATGTTTTTTCAACTTCACGGCCCCATCAGGGACTGTATTGTCCCCAAACTACCCAGAGGAATATGGAAACAACCTGAATTGTGTGTGGTTGATCATTTCTGAACCGGGAAGCCGCATTCATCTCCTCTTCTCTGACTTTGACCTGGAGCCACAGTTCGACTGGTTGGTGGTCAAAGATGAAGGTAACTGCATGTTTATAATTTGCTCTGTTCTTTTGTGTTGGGGTTTTAAGAGGTAAACCTCAGTATACAGTACTTAACAAATTTATTTAGGCCGCCACCCGGAGTAAATTTTATGCTACAGCTGCTCTAAATTAACAGTATTTGTAATCACCTAAATTGTTTTTTAATGTTTCTGTAATGGTTAATCCACCAGTATGTGCAAGCTCTTTAATTGAAATGACATTTTAATGCTAAAAATAATTATTGTTTTTAACCATGAAGTAGAAAAATAAAAAAACAGGGAACACAGTTATTTTTAAAGTTTTTAGTGCAGTTCTACAATCTTTTTTTTCATGACAGGTGATCTAATACATTTGTTAATCACTGTGCATATGTATATAGCTTATGGCATAAATATTGGTCTGTGTGACCAATTGAAATAGGTGAAAAAGACATATGTGGTGGTGGGGTGGAGCAGGGAGGTTGGGAGTGTTTCTGAAATTCCCAGCTATTAAATCCTATATCAGCTGGTAAAGAGAATTGCTGAGTGGATCTCATTGATGGGTTGATGAATGATGGGCACACTGGATGTGTAGTTGTAATGTAATATTTATCATTTCAACACTTGCATAGCTTTCCACTTCACATAAAACACAGAGCAATTAGATTGCTGTTCCCCATTGTAATAAAGGTTATTGATTTAAACTGAATCAAGTCAAGCCCATGTTTGACTGGCTGATCATTAAAGATGAACTTGTGTATAATTAACTAGCACTATTCTTTTTTTTTGTCTCTGTAGAACCTTTTTTAAATTACAGGGCAATTATCGCTGTTACAATGGGCTAACTGAAATCAGTTCAGTTATTGCTTTGAAGTCTTCCAGTTTGCTCTGACTGGTGATAAATCTCTGTCACAAGGAAACCACAGTGTATCTGTGCCTTCAGGAACAGAGAGCAAAAAAAACCCTCAATGATGTGCTGTACTTGAGTTTTTATTATAAGAAAATCCATCTAAAGTCAGCCACTTCCCTTCAGTTTGGAACTAATAAATATCAAATTAATATTACTAATATACTTAAATTTATAACAAACTACTATGAAGATGTAGTTTGTTTGTAAACTGCCTGTAAAGATGGATCAGCCATTAAAATGCTAGAAATGTTCATATTGATTCTCAAAAAAAGGAACAGGAAAAGGAACGTGGAATATATATAAAAAAAACATTTAAATAAATTCCCATAATGATACAGATAAAGCATTATTCTGATGCTGATGCACGATTCCTGTACTTTTTTTGGAATCCTTCATGAAATTGCTTAAAAATATATATTTTCATCTTCTTTTTTGGATTTGCATAAATTTGTTTAAAAAGTAATCTTTCATCTAAATTCAGCCATGTGAATCTATAAACGTTTATTATGACATATTTATTCAAGGTATAGGAACTTTAAATTCAAATTTCATAACAATTTATTTACAAAAGTCAGAATTAGGTCACAGTTCAGTGTTGTCTGTCCTGTAATGCAGAATAAAACATATCTTTTGGACATGTGCGCTGGTTTTCAGCACATCTGCTCAATTCTGCAGTGGTGCTTGATGCTTTTTTCAAACTACTGCTGCCAGCCTGTGGAAGTTGTGGATGGCACACAGAGAACTGTCATTATTGTGTTTTGTGTGACAGCCTTCTGCTTTAAAAGGGTAATTCCAGCGCTAAAACTTTTAATGCCAGCGGTGGCTTCAAAAATATGTCCTTACATTCTTCTTCTTTATATAGACAGTAAGCTGAAGGAAAATCCCAGAAACCAAGGGTGACATAACATGAGTGAATATTGCTGATGTAAGCTATAGCGCAGGCTCTAATGCAGGGCTGTGCAATGCAAGCACGTTTATTTTCAGGCACAAATCTTACATCACCGAAAAACTTACTGAAAGTCCAAAATTTCCAATAAAAGAAATTTCTGCTGAGTATCCAAAAATCCTCATAGTATATCCCAATTAACCACATTTTTCAAATTAACTGTACTTCAGTGCTGAAGTGAGAAATAAATGGATGGCTTGAAGCTCATTCTGTATGCCTGTGGTAAATAGTTTTTCCATACCAACAAACTGAGGTAGAGAAACGTGATGGTTTGCATGCTACCTCATTTTCCCTGGAGTATTCACCATTACTGCACCCAATAATTGTTTTTCATAAGGTTAGCTACTAATTGAACATCCACTTTTCACAGATTATGCTTATTAATCAGTTATCGGTTCTTGGGCTGATGAACACAAACAGATATTTACAAAGATTTGTTGCTGCCAATTCATTGCCGATGATTGATTGGCAGTGTCTAATTTTATGTCCTCGTGTCACATAATCAAATGTCTAAAATATCATTGAATTATGCAGCAGAGGCAATCACTCAAACTCTGCTTTTATGCTTTTATAGAAAAGAAATCAGATTTCTATTCACTGAAGGTTTTATATCAACTTGACACTTATGAACTTGCCTTCTTTTGTATTTCTGAATAAAAGAACATGAAATCACAAATGGCAAACAAAAGTGAACAAAGGAACTTCTGTAATAACCCATAAATCCTCTGAGTGGGACAACAGCAGCATGAAATCCACGCAAAAAAAAAGGATGACACTTTGAGCTACATTTTGAATGGCATGTAAATGGTTAACTTAATCAGAAAGCCATTATTGTCATCTAATATAAGAGAAGATAGTGACAGACTATTACAAAGGCTTTTCTCTAAATCTCTCCGCTTAGATAAGATAACGTAGGATCTTGACACTCTTTTAGCTATTGTTACGTTGATTCTATTTCCTTCCTGGTCTCTTGCCTATCAATGTAATAATGAATAAGTGAAAGGGCTTTTGAGTTGCTAGAGACTAAAGAGGCTGGCACTTTACAACTCAGTCACTGTGTAGCTTAATTGTGTCTAAGTGCATTGGATCCTAAAATTCAAGTCAAGAAGGAAATAAAAAGAAAAGTTTCTATGGGAGTGTTGTGAAGAACAGCATCTTTATCAGTGAAGTGGTCTTGAAACTCCCTTTCTGTCCCTTGACGTGATGTCAGCTTACATTGATTTCCATTGCCATCTCTGTTACGTTTAAAAATTCATATGAATTTCATAAAGTCAATAGTACGAAACTGTCAGTTTTCAGTCTTTTAGCAATCATCAATACATTTCATCTCATTCCAGTGTGTCTTTTAAAATAGCTAACTAAACAAAAAAACAAAAAAACCTACACATATGCATTGTAATAGCTTTTTCCCTCAAAACCTGTAATTAAAGCATCAGCTGGTTCACTGGAATGTCAGAAGATTAATACACTTATTGACCAGAAAAGCAATTACAGCAGCACTTCTCACCTCCGCAGAAGAAATTGCTGCAGAAGAAAAAAGTGACCAAAACAGCAACTTTAGCCAAACATACAAACTCCATATTTAAATGAAGTTAAAAATTGAGTAACATCTATATTAAAAGTTTATGTACAAGCAAAAGGCAAAAAAAGAAGGTTGCAGAAAAGTCAAAATAATGATAATGATATTCAGCATCCATACCAGCGTGCATATGCTATATGTAGTGTTCCTTTATAAATCACCTTAAAAATGTTCCTATATTCCACCCAGGCTTGTCCAACAGATCAATAAAAATCCCTCATGAAGACTGCTGCAGATACAGGACAGTGACACTGAGAGAGTGTTGGCTGCTGCTGATGCTGTAGTTATACTAAACAGAAAATTCTTGCAATTTGAAGTGGTGAAACATGGAGGTGTGCTGTGCTACACCATACGAGTGTCAAGATCCTGATTGAGGCATGTAGACCATCGCTTCCTGTTTGGCATTATGTAAGCGTCTAGACACAGAAATAGCTGAAAAAACAAAACACATTCTCAGTATCTGAAAAATCATTGTTTAACTCTACAAATTCACCAAGGGTGGGTTTTTTTTCATAGATGATTATGAAAGCTGATGGAAAGACGTACGGTGAGGAGGCAGAGTGTTTGGCAACCTGGTGTTCCCATCGTGCAAGGCCACGATGCTTCAAAAGACAGCATATGTTTGCCGAAGCAGTTTTATCCAAATAATATCATCAGAATCTAATATAATCTATGAAAATTAAATTCATAATTGGTGTAATTTAAATAGTATTTCCATTTTCAAAAAAATAATTTTTATCAGAAATTTAGCAGTGCTCTCTTTGCCACTTATATAAAATAAATAATTGTGGATACATGTCATTTCATCACTTTCAGTTGAGAAATAAATTACAAGGTGATTTTCTGATATGCCCTGCCAGACTTTCAGGAATCTGCCACCTGATGCAATCTGGCATCATCCTCAGTATTTAAGCCAAACCTTGTGCTCCACAACTGACCAGGACTACTGTGGGGATCACGCAATCTGACTCTTTCATCTGAGCTCTGCAGATGTGCTAATGCAATGTGTTCAGTTGTGTAATAATAATAAAAAATGGATCATAGTTTTAAATGGCTACAAATGGAGTTGACGTGTATATTACACTATGGAGATGTTCTTATGAAATTATTATTGTGCTACAAGCAAAAGCACATGATCACGCTGCTGGCCCAAAATAAGTCACATTGTTTAAATCCCTTCAGTCTCCGCAAAGTTTCCAATGTATGGCTCAGAGATTCTGTACTAATATACATATAGCCAGAGGTGGGAAGTATAAATACTTTGTTACGGTGCTTAAGCACAATGTTTAAGGTATCTGTAATTTACTTAAAATTATAAAATAAATTTGTCAACTGCAGAGAGGTTTGTCATACAGTGTGTTGCTAGCTAAAAGTCCAGCTGCTGTATATCCCAGATGGAAAAAGATAAGAAACACAGGAGAGGAGAGGAAGAAGAGAGGTTAGATTTATAGGTAAGGACTGCTCAGTGGTCTTTGAATATGTGACATCGTGCTTTTTTCATATTGTGAAACATGCTGTAAATCAAACTGAGTGGACTAACTGTGTAATTTAAAGGTTGCATAAAAAATACAGGTTAGTCCAGAATAAACAGGTTAGTTGGCTGTACTGTGATGGATTTAAAGTAAAGAACTGTGTGTGACTGGTGCACAGTATCTGTGGTTTCATGCTCAGAGTTGGGTTACATCAAGTGTAGTAGAGTGAATTTTAGATGATGATGCTTAGATTCATTGACTGAAATCCACCTTCATACCAATTTTATACCATTTAGAAAAAGAAAAAGACAGCCAGTCAGTGTAGAGGACAGAAATCAGCCGAGAAAACTCGTGAAACATCTGCTGACATCTAAAGTTGAATTCAGTTGTGTATGTCCACAAAGAGCAGGAGATCAGCTGACCACAGCCTGTACACTAAGAAAATCTGTTGGAGCTCTTAATAGAAATCATTGTGAGTTATGATTCTTTTGTCCACACTGAGCATTATCTGCACCTGCTGAATCCCACTTAAACCATTGACTATACACATTTTCCTGTTTCCTGTTTCCTCCGAAGAGCTACTTTTACTTTCTTACTTTGAGTACATTTCAGAGCCTGTACTTTTTTCTTTTACTTGCTTGTACTCAGTACAACCTTTACTGGAGTATTTTTAACAGTAGTGTTTGTACAGAATACTGTATTAAAAAAGTATTAAGTGCAGAATGTCTGTACTTTGTCCATCTCTGTATAAAGCCCCTTTATTTTTTGTCTTTGCAGATCGATACTTTCCCATACTTTTCTTTAAAGGCCTGTTTTTGCCACTGTGGTTATATATCTGGTTCAAAACATAAGACATTGAGCCACATGAACAAGGAAAATTTATAGCTGTCCAAGACCACAATAATTACCACCTGTCTATTTCTCTTACCCATGCACCAGAGACTGCAGATGTTTCCTGTGACCTGTTATAGTCTTTCATTACCATTTTGGGATCCTTTTTTATAGAGTATATGTACATATCCCAGTGATCTCAACCTGGAAGGTTGCTTTTCTATGTGCTGTAGTCCAGTTTTTATGACACTCCCCCCTGATTCTGTCGCTGCTGCTTGGATCACTGGGGAGCGCACTGAAGAGTAGAATATCTTCTGCCAAACAAAAGTTTAGAACTACTTTTTGCAATAAATGGTCTGATGCTGTGACACAAATGTCTTAGACAGACGTGAGGTGATGTATGATTACAGCAGTACAGGCGAAGGGGTGGAAGTTTCAGACTATTCAACTCATATAGAGTGCGTCCTTTTATGACTGTCTAGTGATACCTCAGTGTTGGAGCACACTGAAACATACCAGCTAGGTTATGCTATTCATTGCAATGATGTACCCTGAGGGGATGATGAGTACTTGGAACAAGATAATGCTCCTTCCTATGGTGATGGAATTGTCCAGAAATACATGGTTCAATACTCATTGAGGTGAAATACCATCAACGACCCAGACACCACAGTCACCTGATATTAGTCTCTTGGGCATTCACTCAAATGCAGCATCTGTACAAAAGAGCTTCTATGTATCATCTTTTGGCAAGCATGACACACTAATGTGTGTCTGGTTTCCTTTTATACTCGGATCTTCAGGTTTCTTGCTTGTTATTTGGACCAATGTGATAGTGCACAGGTGTTGCTTTCATGCTATGAGTGTTCAAAATTGGAAATTGGAAATAATCTTCGAGATAGGTGTCCTCGGGATAATGCCATTTTTGTTCAGTTAACAAGTTAAAGGGTCATTTCTTGTCTCTCTGTACTAGGCATGTTTACATCTAGTACTATTTAGTAGTAACTGTTACTATACAGTGCATTCAGTATGGAAGGCTGTCTACTTTTACTGGAGATTTCTTCATATATTTTCTTTTTAAATTGATGTTGTTGTTGTTGTTGTTTTAAATTCTAAGCATGCAGAGTAGCAAGTTATCCTTCAGCGGCCTATAGTTAACATTGACATTTTAACAGACTTTTCTTGTTGTTCTCATTAAAACTCACAACAGTTGTTAGGCTTTACCAGGACCAGCTTAATCATTTAGATTCATTTAGATTGTCAGTTATTTGAATGTCAATAATTTGTTACTCCATGAATACATTTCATACTTTGGCACTTCTACTTCTAATGCTTAAATAAAGCATTATGCGCTTATCATGCATATTAGTAAGCATTTAGCAAGTGTGTCAGGAACTGCTAAATCATCTCAGTGTTTTTTTTCTCTTAACCCTAATTACACCTAATTCACCTCTTTGAGCTCCCTTGGGATGAGCCTTTCTCTTTCCAAGTCTGTCCTTGGCCTGATTTTATACAGGATCAATTAGATAAGCAATATTAAATGTCTCTCTAAAATAATGTTTAAATTGTGCTTGATTTTAGGTCTGTCTGAGCCAACAACATTTGGAACATTCTCAGGAAAAGATGTTCCATCACAGATCGCCTCAAACGGTCACATCATGAGACTGGAATTTCAGTCTGATCATTCAAATACTGGGAAGGGCTTCAATATCAGCTATACCAGTAAGTATCAACTACCTACTTATCGCTCAGTCCATTTGTTGTTTAGGCCGTAGTAAACACCCTTAGTTTACTAAGTCACTGGGGGAAAATGTGTAATCTCAACCAGTTGGTGAGCGGTTACTGGAGGTTGCAAACAAAGAGACTAGTCAGTAGCCCACTGGCACTAGGAAAAATCTGTGCTTCTACAGTAGTCCCTGGAGACTGACACTAGGTGAAATCAGTTGCAAAGTGGTATGAATTGTGCACTGAAAACCTTCTTGGTTGCCTGCAGATTACTGTGATTGCTTGTAGTTTGAATAGAATTAGAATAGAATAGAATTCAACTTTATTATCATTGTACATGTCACAGGTACAGTTTGCATGGAAGATGCAGACTTGTCTGCAAAAACTCAGAAACTCTTGTGAAAAGCATGACGAAAACCAGAAATGGATTTGCATTGAAGTAAAGATGCACCATTTGAAATGTGTTGGTGGATGTCCTCTATTTCGGCTTTCTGCTGCAATTTTTCCCATTTTTCAGCTACTCCGTGAGTAGTTATTGAGTATTAGCAGAAAGGTCTGTGTCTTCTGTGCATACTGCAGTGACTGTGATAGTCTACTAGTCACAAAGAGGATTTGGGGTAGCAGCCTCTTTGCAACCAACCAAATATGCACTGAGATCTCTACCAGCGTACTACCTCATTGTTGTATTTGAATTTGGTTTTGTGATGTGGCAATTTTTGTGTTTTCATTTTTTTTAAGTAACTGTCATTTTTTTCCCAGCAGTTCTTCTGACAAATGACAGCATGTCGTTTTGACACTTTGACAAATTTTTATTCAGAATACTTCCAGGGCCACTTCAGTGGAGTTTTGATAGCAGAAATTTGTTAAACAATACGGACATTCCAACAGTAAAACTGAGATACAACACTTCTACCACCATGTAATCAGAGACAAAAGTAGAAATCAGTTGTCAACATACTGCAATACATTATGTTCTAGGGTAGATCCTAGCGAGTGTCCCTTTTTTTAAACAAGTGATGATTTACTGATTATCAAGCTGAGTATTGCTATGTAACTTAATGCACATCTTTAAAACATATAAGCTAAATTTACAACTAAATTCTGAGGATTTGCTTCCAGAGCTACCGGCTTGTTGTATAGCTAGTATCTTCATATACTAGTTAAGATCCATATTAAATATAGTTCAGAGTAAAATACCTTTTCATATGCTAACCACCTCAGAATGGCACTTCGTTATGATTACTATAATACCGACATCAGCATTACTGCACCTGACGTTACCTTAACCTGTCCTGTTTGACTTCTTCTGCTTGACTGATCCTATATGGTAAATGGCCTGTATTTGTATAGCGCTTTTCTAGTCCCTAAGGACCCCAAAGCGCTTTACACATCCAGTCATCCACCCATTGACACACACATTCACACACTGGTGATGGCAAGCTACATATGCATGTGTTACTCAACTTTCATCCAGTTAAGCCTGTCCCATTGTCAGAGTTTGAACCCAGCTACTCCATCCTGTATATTTATCCACTCTAAGCTGAACTAGTTCTGCCTGAGTGATTCAGATTCATTCAGTGTGATTACCATGCAGTTTTGCACCATTTCACACACTGCCTCCCAAATGACCTTGTCTTTGGCTCTTCCTTTAGAGGTGGCATTTGACAAATGAAAATAGTGCGTGCGTGTGTGTGTGTGTGTCTGTGTTTGTGTGTGTGTGTGTGAGTGTTTTTTAACCTAGTGAAAAAAAAACTGAGCATAATTAATAACAAAGTGTACTATTTCAAATCCTAACACAAATGAAAAGTTTGATGCACCTCAAACAAAAAATTAATACGCAGTTAAATAAAAATCATATTAAATTAAATGCCTCTCAAACTTTTTACCTGGCAGAAAAGAAAAATGCTGAAATACATAGTTTTTAGTGGTGAAACTTTTTGAAAATGTAATTTGAAAACCTGATGACATAAATTCTACACTGGGACTTAAAAATATCAAACATATTGTGCTGTTTCAGTAATTTGGTCTATTAACATTTTAATGCATATATGAATATCAAGAGGTTATGCTGTGGGTATATTTATATGAATTGTGTTAGAAACTCAAGAATGAATGCAAGACTGTGCAGTTATTTGGTGAAAGCGGTGCACTGGGAGCCAATAACTGTTCACAGATTTGAATCTATCCTACAAATAAATTGATCCTATATATTATAAGGACATCATGTGTAAAAATGTGCTTTAGCCTATGACAGCTAAGGTTATTAATGATAGATTCAAAATGGAATATATCCAAATTCTGTTTTTATCACTTTCAGAGGGAAGAAGATGATCATTTCCAATTTAATCTACTGCAAAAAAAAACCAATTTTGACCTTATATATGTTCACTTTTTGTTTCTTTAACAATTTGTTTTAAACTAAACCATACTTTGGGCAAAAAGAGACTGGACTCACTATTGTCCCTTGAGGTAGAAAGTGGAACTACTTTAGCGCTTGGGTCTAGCTCAGTGGTGTCCAAACCCAGGCCTCGAGGGTCGGTGTCCTGCAGGCTTTAGATGTGTCCTTGATCCATCACAGCTGATTTAAATGGTTAAATTACCTCCTCAACATGTCGTGAAGTTCTCCAGAGGCCTGGTAATGAACTAATCATTTGATTCAGGTGTGTTGACCCAGGGTGAGATCTAAAACCTGCAGGACCCGTCCTTGAGGCCTGGAGTTGGCCCATCCCTGACCTAATGAGTCAGATGTCCACTTCAACTACAAAACAATGCAAGAATAAATTTATACATGGAACAGATTTAGACTCTTGGGATAAGTAAAAACTCTGAATAAATAAGTCTAGAGTTAGACCGATCTGAGACCTTCCCACATTATACAATATTGTTGATTCTTGACAACATCGACATTGTTGACAATATTGTGGACCCAGTGTGAGATCTAAAACCTGCAGTACCGGCCCTTGAGGCCTGGAGTTAGCCAAGCCTGGTCTAGCTGGTTAGCCTGCTGACTTCAGTGCATATTGCTCCTTAATGTCAAAATTCTTATTTCCTCACTAACTACAGCTAATATTTAAAATGTTTACATCTTATTAACAAATGGCTTGCTCAAAATTTCAAATTACAAAATGCATTCACTGTAAGATGCATAGTTATTCTTATCTGGAGTCAACTATTGAGTTTATCTTTTCTCTGTCATAGCTGAAATATCATTTAGTTTTTATTTTTTTATTTTTTTTATGCCATATGTTTCTACCTTTCCCTGTCACTATGGCTTCTTCTTAGCTTCTTCAGCCTTAGTTGGCCTTTTTTTTCATCTTCTACTGGGTTTAAACCAATGACTGTATTGGTTTAAACATATCATTTGAATATTTTGTATGCTGGCATTTTGTGCTTTTTCTCATACGTATCTTCTAGTCTTTTCCTCCTCTTCTATAATATCAGGTTGTTGAAGGAGTGCAAAGGCTACTTTATCTGTGTCTGCCTTTGGCCTATATAGTGCTTTCTGTACATGCATATTTGAACACATATTTGAATACTGCTACAAGACTGTATGTAATATACAGTATGTGTGCATTTTTGTTTGTGTACCTGCCATTTCCCTTGTGGCTCTCATTTTTTTCCCTACGTCCTCTCCTTTCTCTCACTGCTCCCATTTCCCTCCATCAGCAGCTAATCAACCTGAGACATGTCCAATCACTGGGTGTGTGCTCTGGGTGGGATCAGGTTAATCTCTGGAATGGGGATAATATAAGCTTAACATGACAAGGTTGAGTCCACATAAAGATAATTCCATTCCCATATTTCCATATCAGTGGAGATGTCACATTCACTGACAGTGATACAGCAGCGGTTTCATTTTTTTTCCTCTGGCAGAACCAATTTTTCGGTATTAAAATAAATTGAAAAAACTGGCAAAAACTGCTCAAATGAATAAATATGCATACATATTTTGAACCACTTAACCAGAGTGTAGTTGCAATCTGCCAGCTTTCTCTTTTCTTTCAGATTACGTCTTTGTTCTTTCCTTTTCAAATTAATTTGCCTTTGTTTGATACAGTAATTCAATCTTATGTGTCTTAGCCCCAGTTTTAACTTTTCTCTGGTTATTTTCTCTCTGTAGCATTTGGTCAGAATGAATGTCATGACCCAGGAGTCCCAGTAAATGGTCAGAGGTACGGTGACCAGTTTCAGCTTGGCAGCTCAGTGGCGTTTCGCTGTGATCAAGGATTCATTCGGACTCAGGTAATAATCATTTAAAAGTATCATTATCACACTTTTTTAACACAATTTTGATTGTCATAATTGGTGCCCATAGTTGTGTGGTAAAACCTAGTATAAATGTAACATTTCTTTAAATCATGTATTTCCAGGGGTCCGATCAGGTCACCTGCATTATTCAGGATGGAAATGTTGTCTGGTCTGCAGCTGTACCTCGCTGTGAAGGTAAACCTAAGCAGACACCTACACATAAGAACTGTTTATTGTATATAGGAGTATAATGTTCCACAAAACATTCAACTATTTTAGCGATTACCATACAGCTCAAGTGTGTTTATGCACCTTTGGAACAATTTAATTTTCTCTTTTAATTGATTTTAGCCTTGCAGTTTGGACACATCATTCTTTCTAAAGAATAATCTTTAAATGAGACTGGCACATGTTGTACCAAAGCTTTTTCAGGGAACATATTCATTTATTTAGACACCGAAAGACAGAGATGTACTATTAGGTTGCAGATATGTGGAAGTGATAATAACAGGATTGTCAGTTTTCTGCTTTTTCAACAATTTTTGAAGGTGAATGGCACCCACCAGTCTGTGAGCGTTTGTATGTTTATCTATGCAACCTTCCCATCTTGCATCCTGATTGCATTGTCTAAATGACATTATCAATTGTTGCCTGTTGTTAATAAATCGGACAGAGGACAAAATCAAATTGAACATGGGGGGGGGGGGGTCATCTTTTTAACTATGGAGTACGAGAGAATATCATCTCTCCTGTCCTTGAAGATCCCATCCAGAAAAACTGCTCCTTCAGTATGCATTCGGTGTGTTTTTTTTCTTTTCTTGCTGAAAGTCTGGATTTATGAGAGCAATCAAATAGGCAAAGGTATGAGCTACTTGAAAAGACAAACCACTGCAAATTATATGTTGTAGCAATGAATAATGAAGAAACCATGAATTCCAGGTCTGGAGTTTTTTATGTTTAATTCAGATTCTAGACTCAAAATGAATAAGAATAAAAACCGAACATGATACAATGTCTGATGTTTCATTTTATTTGAAAGAAACAACTCAACAGGAGATAATTATTGTTTTTTAATGTGTCATAATTGAAATTTTGGAACTGAGCTATAAAGTAGTGACTGTATGTGCCAGTTTTGCTGCCTGCAGCTTGTGCAGGGAAACGGAGAGTTATTTTTTGGCACCATTTGACACATAAATATATTTAATACCTCCTATAAATTATAATGTGATAATTATTTTGGGCTTTTTCAAACATCACTAACTCAAAATTGCTTACTGTAGCACATGATGGGCTCACCGTAATTTCTGAAGGTAAATGTTTATGTATGAAATATAGAAATTCAGAGTGGATTAGAATGATAAAATAAACAGAGCAGACAATTAATCTGCTAACTTAATGAAATAGGAGCAATTTACAGACATTTACAAGGAGAAAATGATTAATTTAATTTCCTGTGGTTGTGTGTGGGTGTCTTTGTTTCCATCCAGCTCCCTGTGGAGGGCATCTTACAGCTCCTACAGGTGTTTTGCTATCTCCTGGTTGGCCCTCCTTTTACAAAGACTCTCTGAACTGCCAGTGGGTGATTGAAGCACAAGCAGACCATGCTGTAAAGATACACTTTGACAAGTAAGTGTATTACTCAACTATGCTGTTGACTGATTTGTCAAATGTGTTTGTTCAAAAATTGTTGAAGTTTGACTGTTAATAGTTAGATAATATGGTACAGTTAGGGAGTGCATTATTTAGTTAATATTTTAGTTGGGCAGTCTTTCATATGCAATATAAGGTAGTCAGATATAAATGAGGCTGGTAAGTTACTGCTGCAGTAAATGATTAATGTTGGCTTTTTACATTTTTTTTCTTCTGGAAACAAGCCACAGACAGATGCAGTGTAGCCTGAAACTGCAATAGCAGAAATTTGTCTTTTTGAAATGTGACGTACACGCCGAGTTATCTTCATCGCCTATGAGGCATTTCATTTGTGGACGATTCAGCATACTTCTTCTGAAGCAGAGGCTAGTTAATTTTTCATTTAGCTGGTCAGATATAATTATTTAGATACCGCGTTGTTGCAGTATGTCAGTAGCTCCCAAATCTTGGTTTCTGTTCAACTAGGTAGGTTGGTGATATCCTTTTTCTGGATCATCTACTATTTGATGCTTAGACCCAAAAATCGACTGATTAGCCCCTGTAGCTCCAACTTAATGTGAATGGGTTAATTAGTGTTTAAGTGTTTTAGCTATTTAATAGAATAGTTGAAGGTGTGACTGATTGATTGCTTACATATCAGTCAAGTTTCTTATATGGTAGTACTTTGTTATAGCTCAGTGGGGTTTTTTTGCCTACAGTGGATAAATTGTGCAAAATGAACAATATTGTCGAGTTTCTGTTTTTTCAGCGTTGGAATTTATTAACATGTATAACTTGCAGTTGTGAATTTCATGTGCATGTTTTTGTTTATCTTTGTTTCTCTAGGTTCCAGACAGAAGTCAACTATGACACGCTGGAGATCAGGGATGGCCCCTCAGCATCCTCTCTCCTGATCGGCGAATACCATGGTACCCAAGCGCCTCATTTCCTGATTTCCACATCAAACTTCCTGTTCCTGTTGTTCACTACAGACAACAGCCGCTCTGCCGCAGGCTTCAGCATCAGATATGAAAGTAAGTCTAAATGACTGATAGACTGAAATGCCTGGTAGACACACTCGAAATTGCTTACAGACGCAAATACACTCAACCTCCTGACACTGCGGCGGTTGTGTGATGTGATTTTCAGGTGTGAAAATGGAGTCAGACTCGTGTCTCGATCCTGGTATCCCAGTGAATGGTCGTCGCCATGGCAGCAGCTTTTCCATTGGCTCTCGTGTGTCATTTACATGTGACCTGGGATACACACTTAGCGATCAGGAGCCAATTGTTTGCGAGCAGAATCATCAGTGGAGTCACGCTCTTCCCAGTTGTGATGGTTAGTATCTTCTTTTATTTGATTTGATTTCTTTCAGGAATTACCCAGTAGCGTGAGTAATACAATCAGGGGCGAATGCTGTTCTCTCGTGACTCACCTCACACATAGTTTCACATTCTCTAAACATGGAAAAGAGTGAAAAAATTTTGTCAACATACAGTACGTACTGACAGAGCAGGCCATTGTGGTTTGGGGTTTGTTTTCTTTTAACCAAAGACATTGCCCAGTTTTTGCCTCCAGAAGTGCTTAGTTGGGAGAACAGCTTGAAATAGCTTTATAAATACACTTCTCAAGCCAAAAGCTGCATTAAATGCTTTCGTTGGCAAAATAAGTCATCTTGAGCTGAATTTAATTCTGGCCAAATTGTTGTTTGATTGATTATGTGTGCTTTAGAGTTGATGTTTTTAATTCTCCAACTAAATATTGCAACTAAGAAATAGTAGCCACCACAGTCTTTTGTAAGGAGTTTTATCTAATCATTTTATTTACACTGGAAATCAATGTATGAGCTCTTTTTTAAGTTAATCTGGCACTACAGGAAAAGTTGAAATTGCATCTTGCTTTGATAGACTCTTGAAAGATTGCTAAATAGCAGACTTTGTTATACTATTTAGCACTTTTCTTACAATCCATCTCAACTATAACTATATAACTGTGTTCGCTGCACCTTGGACAGGGCTCCATTCAATCACTTGGCTACCACATACAGACAGATGCACACTGAACTTGACATCTGCTGTATGTACATCCTCTCTGAAGATCTAGAGACACTGTTTTTTCACTCATGTTCAATCCTGTCCTCATAGCTAAACATTTTTAAGGGAATGTTTTTTTGTTTGTTAAGCAACTTACCACTGACATATGAATCATTCAAAAATAAAATAAGCCTCTAACTCAGGGGACAGCTTTGTGTCTACACACAACAGACAATATGAAGTAGCAAGGAGGCCGTTTTTAAATTGCACCTTTAAGCACTTTGTTACTAGCAGCCTAGTGCAAAAACACATCATTTGTCCCCATTACTTTAGTTGAATTTCCAAAATTGCCAAAGATAACACAGAATGACAAGCATCAAATAGTATTTTTACACCAACAGGGTGATTACCAGAGAGCTGTTAGCTCTAAACTTTGCATATCATGATATAGTGTGTAATGTGTCCTTTGAGGAAACTGATCAAGACAGACTTTTAGCAGATGAACTGCAGGTGAAAGATCCATCTGTTCTTTAATGTGATCCATCTACTGTTCACCAGAGCCACATCAGAAATGCTCTCAGTTGAAGGCTGGTTTTTGGTTCAAATCATCAATGAGGAATATCTACAGTCATCTGTAAAACATGTTGGAGTCTCGGTCATGGTTTGAGGCTGAATTTCAGTCAGTTGATGCTGTCAAAACAAGTGGATTCTGAACACAAAAAAGTACAGATAAACTTTCCTCTACCATGTGATAAAGCTGGTAGAGGAAAGCAGCTTCCTTTTTCAGCACTGCAAACAGAACAGAACATATCAATCATGGACTGGCCTCCCCAGAGCCTTGATGTCGATATTATTGAAGCAATGTGGGATCATCTTGACAGAGAACAGAACCAAATCTGGCCAACATCCAAAGAAGAGCTTTAAATGTCCTTCAAGAACCTTGGAGGACTATTCCTGAAGACTACCTAGATTCATTAAAAGTACGCTTGCCCAAGAGAGTTCAGGCTGTGTTGAGGAATAAAGGTGGTCATAACCAAATATTGACATTCAAGCTCACTGGAGTTGCACAGAAACGTCTTTTTTGTTTCCTTATGTTGGCGCAATTTTGCATGCGCTTCAATAAATCTCTACCCGTATTCTCCATTTGGTAGCAAAAAGTAAAGAACTGATGGGTGGCTCAAGATTTCTGCAGATTACTGTTTATACTAAATTTTCTGCGTGGTCACTTCATTTCTACACTGACCCTGAACATTGAAACCCCGTTTGAATATCAACACAAAATACAGGAGAATAAAGATGGAAGTGGCAGAAAAGAGGATCAGTCTGTGTCAGAGGTAAAAGACATTTGAAAGGGAAGGTGTTTTCAGTGACACCAGTAGCTACTTTTCTTCATAGCAGAATATTGAAGAAAAAAAAGTCTGTTCTCTCACTTCTGCCTTTTGCCCTGTAATTGGACAAACAGTCTTCACTCCCACCACAATGACTCAAGCTGGACATTTAGCCTTTGTGAACTTATTCAGGTCAATAGAAATTACTGAAACAGATGCTCCCTGGCTATTCAAAGGGCTTCCTAGGCAGCGTTTTTCCACAGCTTATGCTATGGTGGGAGTTAAACAAACAGCATCTCATCTGCTCTGCCAACTGAACATAATCAAATATGAAAATGAAAGGATATCACAAGTTAGGAGTAAGTTCATGGCAAAGCAATCTATGTCATACTTGCAGCCATGTAAGGCAAACAGTTTTAAACCGGCACTGTGACATTTTCAATTTTCAGCCAGGCATGCCACTGAATGAGACAGCTGTCACATTATAAGACATGTTATTTCAGAATGGCACTTTTCTGAAATGGTGTGTAAGACTTGACTTAATGTAATGTGATATATAGTGTGCTTTTGGGCGAAGATCACAGTGGAATTATGTGTTAAGTATATTATTACACAGCTGAAATTTAGATTAATCACACTTGGCTGCATGTTGTGGAAGTGTGGGACAAAACAACAAGTCTTGCAAATACTGAGCAAACCTACAATATCTACTCACAAAATTCTTGGTTATTCTATTTAAAAGAGCAAAGAAATCATCTTTAAGCCCTCCCACAGGCATGCTGGAAGCGATTCATACACACACTCGCACCCATTAATGGCAATAATGTTATTTACAGGACAGTCTCAGAGGCACAGTTAACATTTCACACACACTACATTACACAGACAGCACTGCATTTAAAATAAAAAGCAAAATGACATGTCGTCACCCCCCCAGGCATGCAGGCACCATTCCCTTTCAGTAATGCCAGAAAGTCTATTCAACACAAACCATTCATCTTATTCCTGCAGGTCAGTTAAATCACCAAACAGATAACGCTGGCTGCTCTTTTATGTGTCAGGAAGAGTATTGAAGGGGTGCTGTGACATTTTAAAGCATGCAGTTGGTGCCAAGACAACAACTTGTTAGAAGTGACCAAAGTTAGAGAATCACTTAAGAAGACTAAGAATGTATTTAAAGACTAAGAAAAGGGAAGGAGGAGGAATGATGCTGAAAACTGATATGCTATCTCTATATATTTATCTCTCCTCTCCGAAAACCAAGCAGCTCTTTCTTTAGAATCCAGCCTCTTTCTCTGTTTCATTTTTTTTTTTTGTTGGTCATGAATCGTCTCTCTTTCTTGTCACATTCTTTCTATGCATTGTTATACACCTCACAGTTTCTCACACACATTTCCTTAACAATCTCTCTCTCTCTCTCTCTTTTCACACACAGATGATTAGGACCACCAAAGTATGAACCGTTACACACGTTACACACATTACGTACAGACAGACATGCGCATGTGCCTCCCTTAACAAGGGTCATTTAGACAGACAGTGTCCTAGTTTTTGCCAAATCCTGATGGGAGTCTGAAAAGCTGGCAGAGGTTACCGCAACACTCACAAGACAGCTAGTCAGTGAGAGGGAACAGCTCGTATCACAGCTTCTTAAATCAACCTCAGCCCTGTTGAAATATGATATAGAATAGTAGGAAGAAAAATGATCAGACTGAGAGATTGAGAGAGAGAGGGGTGAAGACGAGGTCTGCACGCTGGAGTACCTGCAGCACGAAGAAATTAGAGGAGCTGTGAAATCTGTCCTCATAAAGGCAAAAATCATAAATAGTCTTTTTATAAACCTTTCACCAAACGAATGACTACTGCATTTATCTCTGTAGCTAAAAGATGCGTTTGCGTACCAAAATATATATAAATTGACAGTGAAGAAAAATGTTTTGTCTGTTTGTTTTGTTTATAGTCTGGAATCCGTTTGTTTTATAGCTGACAAAGAGATTCCTTTTATTGCCATGCCAGTCAAACACCTTGAAGCGCTTTAATTGAATTAAATTTATCTGAACTGCTCTGAATAGTACTGAAAGCGATGAAAGCTCAGTCAAAGAGAAGCAAAGAGTCAATATATTATCTTAGTTCAGAAGTCTCTGATGTACTGCTAGCTCTCTTTTGCTCTCCATTACATTACTATGGCATTTTTCATTCTGCAGTACCCCAAATGAATTTGTCCCGTTCCATATCAGTGAATTGCTCTGTGTGGAGGCTAGGTATCTGGTAACACACACACACACCAATCTCTCACTCTCTTTTAACAAACCAGTCTCTGTTTGTCTGTGACATTCTCCCTGCTCTTTCCTTTTGTCCTTTTGTTTCTGCAGTAAGCTCATCTTTAACCTTTGTTTCGTTCACTTTGCAAAATCTCTTTGCAAAAGCTTTTCTAACACAAAGGGCGTTTGCTGAAATCAGCACTGCTCATTGCTCACCGCTCATACTATACAGTAGAATGTTTGCATAACAGGTCGATTTACGTACAAGACCTGAGACACCAGGTTTTGGTATTAGAGTTATGTATGACTAACATCTTAAGATCTTTATTCTTTATTATTATACGCTGTTCTACTGTACATTAATCTTTCTTCTTATGTAATCATAGAGTAAGTCTTCAGTACAGTCCTGAATTTAACACCATGCTAACTACACCAAATTCAGGGGTGATTTTCTGCAGGCTGGGGGAAAAAAAGCCAAGGTCCCAGGAATTTAATAAAGAATTTATATTAATCTGCCAGTAGGTGGTGAGCAGAGTTGGGATCGTTACTCAAAAAATAAGTAATCTATTAGAAATGCTGGTTTCTTTTTTAAAAGATAATAATGTAATACTGTACTTACTTAGTTATCCATGGTGAAAGTAATTAATCACATTAATTTTGTGTCATGACCTAAAATGTATTGTCACATAGTTACCAGTTAAGAATATCTACCATAGCCCCCTCTCCTGCAGCCTGGTACCAATCTGAAATAATGAAAACATCACTATAGTCTTTATTTTAGTGTTGCTAAGTTTGAACACAAAGCAAAGTTGAAAACCAACTCTAAGAGATTTCAAAATGTTTTCCACGTTGAGTCTACTCTAACATGTAGAAATGGATGCTACAATGCTAGAAGCCCGATTCCTCATCACTGCTTTTTTTTAACACTGTTAAAGATCAGGCTCTGGCTGCTGGGCTAGGCTTTTAACATCCCTCTGGGTTCTTCACTAGCTTTGTCAAAGCATGCTGTCACTTTTCAGATACTTGTAATGAGCCAAGCTGTGTTAGCAGCATTATGTTTCTGTCTTGGACGCAGTTTTCACTTTACCATTGTGCTATTGTCCTTCGTGCAATAAAAACAAATGTAATGTCCATATTGTCGCTTCTCAAAAGTTGTAGAGCACCCCACCATTTTCCTCCTCCTTGGAAGGGAAAGGCATGTTCTCCATTATGCAGTCAACTAAAGACCCTTTGTAATACAAGTAACTACATAATTGAACTATAACTTGATTACTGAATTAAGTACAATAATGCAATACTTTCTTGTGTTACTGAAAAATGTAATGTGACGATAGTAACATGTTACTTTGGAACTCATTACACCGATCACTGGTGGTGACCTCGTAACGGTACTGAAGACGTGTACATTTTTAGTACAACTTTTTTTGAGTTTTTTGAATAAAAGAAAATCTCCAGCTGTGTTCCAATCTTCTCTGTCTGTCACATTTTCAGCTCTTTGTGGAGGTTATGTTTATGGTAAAACGGGAACAATTCTGTCTCCTGGCTTTCCTGACTTCTACCCCAATTCTCTTAACTGCACCTGGACTATAGAAGTGTCCCATGGAAAAGGTAAGAATGCTCAAATGTAATGGAAATGTCAATCACTGGTTATAACATGTTAAAATATGTATTTTTTCATATTTTAATAATATGGAAAAATGTGTTAGGCAATGAAATGCGGCCACCCTTTGCCACAAATTCTCCAGTGTACACTTGGACAAGTGTAAAAAATAGTTCTCTTAGACAACTTGCCACAGCCCTCTCACTATCTTCATGTAATGCCTCTTCATGTAATGCCAGACTGACTCAGAGATGTTGAGATCAGAGCGCCGTGGGGGTTCTATGGTTTTCTTGTCACTGCAGATAGTTTTATATGACTTACACATTATGCAAGATGGATTTGGGACAGAGCATATTCCTCACTGATGGTACTGGATGATGGATAAGAATCTCATGTACAGTGGCTTAGACTATTGCTTATATATATTGCCTGATAGAGTGTATGCTTTGCATATCTGTAACTGTCTATCTTACACTGCATGCCTATCCATCCATTCTTGCATTCATCTATCCTTTCATCCATCTATCCATTTTGCCATCTGTTCTTTCAGGAGTCCATTTGGTTTTCCACACTTTCCATCTGGAAGAGAACCATGACTACTTGTCAATCACAGAGGATGGCAATTTTCAGGTTCCGGTAGCTCGACTCACTGGCTCCGTGCTGCCTCCTAGTGTTAAAGCCGGACTCTATGGGAACTTCAGCGCTCAGCTACGGTTTATTTCAGATTTTTCCATGAGTTACGAAGGATTTAATATCACTTTCTCAGGTAAGAACACCTGAACACAATTTTTCTACTTCTTTTTTAGCATTGCATTGGCTAAAATTCATTTTAAAGCAAATTACAAGGCTTATTAAATTGGCCTGTTAGTGACTGTATGTCACAGTTTGCTTGAGGACTCACACGCAGGAATCAGAGGCACAGTTGGTATTTATTACAGTTCCACCAGGTGTATATACAAATAGTGCAGGAGTAGTGCTATATACAAAGCGGTGACAGGGAAAAGGCTCTGGGGAAATCCAGGTAGGGAAAAGATGCTTGCTCCTCTTCTGACTCTCTCCTATCGTGACCAGTCTCTCTCCAAACACTCACACAAAAAAAGGAATCCGCTTGGGGAATGCAGGGTCGGGTCCAGGGGATCTATGTACAGAAGGAAGAACACGTTAGATGTTTTGCGCAGGGAAGCAAAAGAGAACTTGCTCAGAGCTGGGCTGCACTGACGCGAGTCACACACAACGATCCAGCGATGAGTAGAAGCCACTCCCTGGCTTAAATGCTGGCTGCACTGATGAGGCCCAGGTGTTTCCTCTTCAGAGGGGCGTGGGCCGAGGGCGTGAACCCACCATGAGTTCCGCCCTGGCGAGAGAGCGAGAGAGAGAGCAAGAGAGAGAGAACGCTACTTGTCAGCGGCCTGCTGATCCCCTGGCCGTGACACTGTATGATGATCCCTTACCAATAAATAAATAAATAAATAAATAACAAATTCATTGACTTTTCTTTAATGGAAGACTGTTGAAATTTTCAAACTAATAAACCAAATTGTTAGATACAGTGTTTCACCTGCTCAAGTAACTTTTTAATATGCGATGAAAAAATGGGTTTTATGCATTATTAAACCTAACTGGTTATTTTGACAGATATGCAGTACATCTGGTTAAGTGCTGCACTTACATTTAAAAGCTTTTATTTGGGACCTGATACATGATACACAAATTTTTGACAGTTTCCTTAAGTATTTCAAACCTATTTGGCACTACAGATTACAGAGCTTCCTATCTCAGTGGATGAAGCAGTCTTAGATGAGACTGCTGCACATGTTTTCATAATGAGATGAAGCAGGGAAAACTAAATCAAATGTGTCCTTTTTAACATTCTTGTAATTTAAATGAATGACAGTTTAATAAATTAATCTTTAAGTATTTAAATTATTCTGGGGAATTTAAAATGAGTCTTTATGACTCTTAAGTGACACAGCTCCAAATGCTTACATGTAGTGTTAATGCATTTCTTTCTAGTGTTGGCTAATATAACAATTTTTGCACACTTCTTATTAATTAATACCTTCTTTCTTTTTATGCTGACTCATGACAATTTCTCTCTACAGAGTATGACTTGGAGCCATGTGAGGATCCTGGTGTACCAGCATCCAGCAGGAGAATGGGACTCAGCTTTCAAGTTGGTGATTCATTGAACTTTTCTTGCTTCCCTGGCTACCGACTTGAGGGAGAGAGCAAGATCACTTGTCTGGGAGGAGGCAGGCGAGTCTGGAGCAACACGCTACCACGATGTATAGGTAAGATGTCAGCGCTTAGGTTGACTGATTTGCCAGAAATATAAATTGATAGCAACGGCATGGAAAACAGAAATCATGGTAGATTATTTCTTCATTTGAAAAACATTTCCATTGCTAGCAGGAGTCAAACTGGATTTTCTGAGGTTGTGAATATATTTGCTAACTTTTTTTTTTTTTTTTTTTTTTTTAAAGGTTTTTTATGCAATATTATACTAAAAAATATAATGTTGAAGATGTTATCTCTTCTATGAAAATAACTGGCAGGTGGCAAATAAAACAAAACTTTTAAAGTAATTTCTTGGCCATATGAACAAACCCGGAGCATTGTTATAATTCAACAGTATTACTGTATTGCTAACGTAACAATAATCGACTTGTTAAATGTTAGTTTTATTTGCTAGAATTTTGCTGTTTGCACGTTGTAACTTCTTAGCGTTTGATGTGTATCAATATTTTCTTGGAATCCTGGTGGTAATTTCCGAGTCTGACTGGTGGTTGCTGGTAATTTTGAAGCCCAGAAAGAGCAGACTGAAAATGCTATAATAGCATTATCTGTCAAGAGATCAAGCCTGACTAAGAGGAAACTAAGCAAGAGCAGCTGGTAATGTGCACTAGTTTCATCCCCTTTCGTTCCTTCTAAATGTTCCTCTCTTTAGCGCTCTGTCTCTGTCGAAATTTCTGTTTCTCCTTCTCTTCCTCTATATTTTGACAGTCCTTTGATAGATAATTGGGGCATTAGGCGCTATATGAAAAGTGTTAATACCATGCCTTTTGTTACTCCCCTTTTCCCTTTTCTAATTTCTTTCTGAGCATTTTCAGGCTTGTCTGTCTTGGTTCATCTGCTATCTCTTCTTCTTTTCTTCCCCTTCCAATTCTCTCTTTATCCCTTTCCTGCCCCTCTTCTCGAGGCTCTGTTCTCTTACTCCCACTCTATTGTACTCTTTTCACTTTAAAAGGAATTTCTGAAGAATTGCTGTGACTCTCCTTTATTTATGCTCCTTACCTCCTACCTTAATCTGCTTTAGACACGACAGAACATTTACAGAAATGTTGTTTTGAATTTCAAATTTCTTCAGATTTGATAAACACTGCGTCTTTTTTTAGTGTGTTTTATATTGTTTCAAACCACCCTCTCTCGTCTGTCTCATTACTCCCATTTCCTCTTTTTTTCTTCTAAGTAGTGGTGGTCCTCTTCAGTGGGAGTTAAAAGCCTGCTCAGCTCTCTTCTTTTATCTCCTCCTCATTTGCATATGACAAAACACTATTTGTACAAAGTACCAGTTTATATGAATTCCTAAACTTTGATAGGCACGGCACCTGCTAGATCATTCTGTATAATTTTATGAAGGACTTCTCCGACATACTTATCCAGCCTTATTGTTTGCAGGGTTTTTTTGTGTGTTGTTTTGTTTTTCTGCCCTTTTATCAATGTTTTGTAGTTTATTTTCAAATTATTTTGTTGTTTTTGTAGCATATTTCAGACAATGCTTTTTGAACTGCAGTGCAGTGCAAGAGTCTTGAGCCAGCAGTCATTTCTTTATATTTTTGCAGGGGGTTTTTTTGGACTTGAACAATAGTTGTCCCGGCTTTCTGAAGGTCTTTCAAATGTTTCAACATTGGCTGCTTTGTCTCTCATTTTCAGTACAATCCTTACACCTGACCATTTTCAGGGCAATGTTTTTTGTTTGTTAATCTGACGTATGACTCATTCAAGAATAAAAAAGGGCCCTAACCTAGTAAAGAATGAACCAGTATTGTGTCTAAACATAATAGTCTCTTCAGGCATTTTGTGACTAGCAGTGGGTTGTAAATGCATATAATTTCCCCCCCTTTAGCTGAAACTACAAACATTATCAATGACAGCACAGTTTAACAGGCATAAAATAGTATTTTTGCACCAACAAAGTGAGTACGAAAGAGTTATCAGCTGTTAACGTTGCTTATCTCAGCATGGTGTGCCCTTAAGAAATTTGAGGAAACTGGACAAGTGGAAGAAAGAAGAGGAAGTGGTAGGCATAAAAGATCAGTGTTGGTCAAGTTACTTGAAAAAAGTAATCAGTAACTAATTACTGATTACTTCCCCAAAAAAGTAATCCTGTTACTTTACCGATTACTTATTTTCAAAAGTAATTAATTACTTAGTTACTTAGTTACTTTTTAAAAACACGATTTACAACCTGAATAGGTAATAAAGCGATAGATCTTTCAGCCCAATTCTACTTTTTCTGCATAATCCATCATACAAAATGTAATCAAATGGAAAAGTCTCTTTTTAAAACTTGTTTTATTAGTTTTAATCTTTTAACTTAAAAATAAATTATATGCAACATTCTCTGACTGGAAGAAATTTGTTTAACATTTTAACCTGTTTTCTGCACATTCCAGCACATAAAATAAAATATCATTTTGTGTTTACACTCAGTCTTTCAAATAGATGCAAGTGAAACACAGCAGAAAATATCAAAGACTCAGCGGTCCTGCTGCTCTATTTTCACCTGTATAGCAGGCGGAGGTTTGCCCTGTTGCAGGTGTGCCGCAGCGGTCAGTGGACGAATCCGCGAGTTTCTCTGTGTCGTAGCTAGTGATGGGATTTCCGGCTCTTTTTAGATCCGGCTCTTTTTAGAGAGCCGACCCTTTCGGTTCGACTCACTAAAAAGAGTAGGCTCTTTCGGCCCCGAACCAGCTCTTCCGGCTCCGAACCGGATCTTCAGGTTGTTTTGTTGCTTTAATTAATTTATTATTAACAATAATATAAAATTATGCACAAAAGGAATTACTAACGTAAAAAAAAAGTGGTTTTATTTATATATGTTTATATATAAATATATGCGGTAGCCCCTAGAGACAAAACACGTACAAACTCCAAAACACATTTCTAGCATGAACTGAACTTCCAAAGCAGAGCTACTAGATCACTTAAATTACACAATTGAAAGCATGTGTGTATTGTTTGTGTATTTATACACAGGCACTCATATATATTCAAATAATTAAAAAAAAAAAGTTCATTTACCTGTTACTACCACACACCAAATCCGGTCGTTGGTACTTGCTGGCTTGTGTAGCCACTAGGTAGCAAAAGCTCAACACTGCGCCTAGCATCCTGGAGCACTATTGTCTTTTGTACGTGTTTTGAGTTGTTATGTGCTTCTGAGTTTTTACGTGCTTCGGAGTTTGTACGTGTTTTTACGTGTTTTGGAGTTTTTACGTGTTTTGGAGTTTGTACGTGTTTTTACGTGTTTTGGAGTTTGTACGTGCATCAGGGTTTGTACGTGCTTCAGAGTTTGACCGTGATTTGAAGTTTGTATGTGCTTTGTCTCTAGGGGCCACCGTAAATATACTTTTATTTATTCACTCCACATAAAATGTAATAAATAAATCATATAATACAAAAACCACATTTCAACTTTTAACTATTAAAATTTTCAGCTTTTTCCTTTTACAATTTTAAAGTGAAACAACACAAAACACTGCAAACCACAACACAATTAAATATAAATTAAATATGAAAACAAAAAGAAGATGCGTATTCTCTGAAGCGGAAAAAAGTGCGAGAGAGAGGCTGAGAGAAAGAAAAAAAAAAAAAAAACATGTGACGGCTGGCGATAAGGAACCGGTGTTGTGCCAAAAAGTGATTGTCTGCCAAAAACTGATTTCCAGTGTTTCTGTGTATTTTTTATGTGTAATATCTTTACGTATGTTCGTAAGTAGACTTCGGTGAACAGGGTTTACAAAGGGGTTACATAAAGAATTAAAAAATTATCTGTTTTTTAAGTATCTTTACAACTTGTACTTACATTATAACCAATCCGGTCCTTTATCCCCACTTAAAATATTTTTACTGAACTATTGTAATATTTGCTGCCATTTCTGCTGTCCTGTTGGGCAACTTACTCTTACAAAACACATTTTTAATTAATTTTTAACATTTTTTTACTGCATAAATAAAGGTTATATAAAAGTCACTGCCAAAAACTGATTGCGTCTTCTATCTTGTTACAAGAATGTTGTTTGTGGCTCAAGATGACTTTATGTCATCCATAAGGGATGCATTGTACATATGTTTAACATATTATAGCCCAACAAGTTACTTATAGCACTTTAAATATCAGCAATCGCTTTTTGGCAAATACCGGAAATCAGTTTTTGGCAGACAATCACTTTTTGGCACAACACCGGCTCACGCCGTTCACGTCACAGATCTGGCTCTAAGAGCCATTTCGTTCGCGAACGACCCATCACTAGCGCACTCGGTGTTTGCTCGGAAGTTAAGGGTTTTTTTCGCTGTAAAAAGAAGTTTTCTTCCAACTCAGTGGACAGCGGACGCTAAT
This sequence comes from Neolamprologus brichardi, assembly GCF_056152115.1. Taxonomy (NCBI): domain Eukaryota; kingdom Metazoa; phylum Chordata; class Actinopteri; order Cichliformes; family Cichlidae; genus Neolamprologus; species Neolamprologus brichardi. Next base: position 15,907,374 of record NC_142104.1, read on the forward strand.
GTTTTCGTCACTTTTTACGGAATAAAACTCAAAGTAAGGTCAGTACTTCCAGGTTTTAAACGCTGCATGCTCATACTCGCACTCGATATATTATCCATTGTTGATCTGCACACAGCTGTTGTCACTGTCATGAGACACTCGCAAAAAAAATCACGGTTTTAGTAACACGGCGAGCTAATCCCTTACATTACTCATTACTTGAAAAAAGTAATCGTATTACAGTAACCCGTTACAAATAACGCGTTACTGTAATACGTTACTTTAATACGATTACTTACTGCCCATCTCTGTAAAAGATTACCTACAGAAGATGAACAATAACTGAGAGCCATCTTCTGAAGAAACAGGAAAACATCTAGCAAAGAACCTGTCACAGGACCTGCCAGATCCATCTGGCCCTATAGTTCAATTGAGCCTAATCAGAAGTGGCCTCACTGAAAAGGTGGCAGTGACGAAGCCATTCTTACAGAAGGGAAACACCAAGTGAAGGCTGATGTATGCTAAGCTACACATGAACTGGACTGGAAACCAGAGGCAATTTTTACATTGGTTCAGATCATCATCGATCTTTATGTACAGAGGAGGTCAGGAGAGGGGTACAACAGTGAGTGTCTACAGCCGTCTGTAAAACACAGTGGAGGCTCTGTCATGGATCAGGGAGGCAGTTAAGCTTTTTATTTTGGGGGATCTTGTCAAAACTGATGGTATTATGAACGCATAAAAGTACCATCTAAAAATGATCCACCAGGCAGTACCATCTGGAAGAGGTCTGATTAGCTTTTACTGCATTAGCATACTGCTAATGCAGTAAAAGCATGGATAGAAAAACACACAGTGGGACACTAACAGATATGAATTCTTCTGCAGAATCCCAACGTTGAGATTACTGGGATAATCTTGACAGAAAAATGAACCTTCAAGAAGCTTTCAACTCTTTCTGAAGACTACTTTACTAAATTACGAGAGAGTTCAGGCTGTGTTAAAAAAAATAGGGTAGTCAAAATTAATATTGACATTCAAGCTCTTTAGAACGGTACAAACTCTGTTTTTGCCTTTTATACCATATTGCTATATTTCCATTGTGTTTGCATGTTTGCATCACTTCACCTATTTCTCATTTTTCTAGAGAAATATAAGAGCGGTGGCTCCAGACTTTTCCACTGTTTTTTTAATAGACTTCTGCATTGTCTCTGCCGAGTTGAAAAAAGGTTTGTGGCGCTACTTAATATGCGCCATGCTCTCTCCACGTCATGCAGAATGTTTTTTTTGTAATTTAAATAAATTATCACCCAAGCCTGCTATTCAGAGATAATTAGATAGAAGTGTTCTCATTTTGTAACTTCTCCTCTACTGCCTCGCTACAGCTGAGTGTGGGGCCTCCTCACTGGGACCAGAAGGTGTTCTCCTTTCTCCAAATTTCCCCTCCAACTACAATAACAACCATGAGTGCATCTACCGCATTACTACTGAAAAGGGCAAAGGAATCAGGCTGAAAGCTGAGAGCTTCTCATTGCAAGATGGAGATTATCTCAAGGTGTGTACCCTGTGCATACTCACATACACACAGATATGCATGCAAAAATGACAAATTTCACCAATTAGTCCTAAAGTGTATACTTTATTTACTCTCTCCCTCTCTCACTCACACACTCACTCACACACACACATACACACACAGACAAAATACATACAGGATTACACTATCAAATGCTGTCAAAATGCAAAGCTGTATGTACTTTGACTTTGCTTGAACAATCATTACGTGTTTGGCTTGCTGAGCTCTAGATGCTAGCATGAATACTCTATGAAATAATGTGTCAAAGCTTTTGTTCTAGCCATGAACATCTGGTCTAATTAATGTGTCAGGGAATGTTTGTCCTTTAATTATATGAGATGTGCAAGTCCAGGAAAAGGAGAAGAGTGAATAACATTAGGGTCTCTGGTTTCTTGGCTTACCTGCTATGTAGTTAAATAGTATTGTCAAGGTAGACCTACCTTTTAGATGTGTTAAACATTGTTGCAAGAAGCAATAACATCCCTGCAGGGGGTTATTAACCATCTTCCCTATTAGTGCTGATGGTGCTCCTGCTGTAGTCATCCATGCTGAATGAATGCTTTGGAAGCAGAGGCACAGAAGGATCAATTCTTCCTCTATTAACCCTCTAATGAATCCACTACAGTGTACAATTATTATTGTGTTTGAAGGCTGGCTTTTTTGCACTTTCATTACTCACTTGACACAATTTGTACAATAGAAGAGAGACGTTTTACCCCAGTTTCAAGCTTTATTGTTGTGTTGCTAGCTATTTTTATTTTGGATGATCACCTCCTGCATGGTTTAGTGTTTACTTTTCAATATCTTTCTTTCTTTCATTTTTTTGCTGTTTCTTTGTTGTATTCCCTTTTGCATTATTCAAAAAGCAAACTAGTGAAGTGCCAAATAATTGACTTCTACTAAAGGCCACTAAGTCAGTGCCCATAGACTCCCAAGTTAAAACCTCCAACTTCAAGGATAACATTAACATCTAATAAATCCACAGAGTTCACTTTCAGCCTTTTTTTTGGACAACGAAATGTTTGTTTGTTTGTTTGTTTTTTGACAATATATTTATTTGTATTTAGTAAAAAAAATCTCAACTCCTTGAACTTTTTTTCTAAGACACTGAAAGAAGTACATTGATCTGTAACATATTTAAGATGTGGAGATTTTTTTATTTTTTTTATTCAAGAAATTTTTTATGTTATAAACTTGATGTTAAAAAATTCCCATCTGCACAGAGAATTACAGATATTTCTGATGCGCATATATCCTCATAAGTCTCGCTCTGGTACCTGCCCCGTTGGCAATTGCGCAAGCTATTTTACAGTCTTAGCGCTGTCCTACAGACATCGTCTAAAACTGTTTTTATTCACAATGTCTCTTAGCAGTATTAGGCCTGAGGGCATGGTTAAGCCAGTATGTGGTTAGAGTGTATTATCAGTCTTAGGCCTAGAGCATTGGCTGAGCCTGTCTGTGGTTAGATTGTATTAGCAGGGTTCTTCCTGACTTTTAGAGAGGCTTAACGTCATTGTAAAAGCTGGAACTGTTCCCAGTGGGATGTGTTTGAAAAAAGTAAAAATCCTTTTAACAAAAGGAAAGTGACGCCAAGATGGTTAACAGACACGCAAATGCCTAAATATCCCCTGTATATTCAGAAAAAGGAGACAAAGGAAATCTAATTGTCAATAGGAAATAAAAATTGCATGTACAAAATATCCCATCAAACCTAATCAAAATCATTTAAAAGTTTGCAGACATTTAAACTAATAAGGTTTTAAATGCTTTCCCCCTTGAAATATATGCATTTACCACCTTTTCTGCTGCATAACCTAGCAATACCCATAGATACCACAATTTGCCCTGCATCAGTCCTTTAAACCCATTGAACAACATAAAATTATCATTTTGTATTGATAAATACAAAATCAATTGCAGCAGCACATCATGTAAAGAGCCTCTGTCTGATTTAAAAAAAAAATCTAAAATTAATTAGGAAATTACATTAAGCTTTAAATTTGCTGTTTATCAAATGTCACTTCACGAGCTGGCTTAAATTTGAAAACAGTTTCTCATTTTTCACTCCTAATATCTCTTTGTCCTATTTGCTTTCTCCATCTCTGAGAGTCTCAATAATAAATGTATTTTTTTTCTCTCTCTAAAAAATACCTCAACTTTACCTTTAACTAGCAGACAGGCTGTGTGCCAAACTATACAGTAACAATTAGGGTTAAATTTTATGGAGATTTGTGTTTAAAATGCTGCTTTTGAAATTACCTGCCACTTAAACACTTAAACACTCTTCTTCAGTTGAGCTAGCTTGATGTTGAAGTACCTCGACCAGAAAAAAATGATTCAATCCATCTGGATGCAACGTTTTCGTAGACGTCTACAGTCTCAGTAGACTGCAGGTTTCTTCATCTTTATGAACAGCATTGTTGCATAACGATCAATTGCATAACAATGAGCCATGATTGATCAAATGATCATGTCTTATGATTGCTGATATGCAGTTGTCACAGCAATTAATCGACGACCATGCGTGCTATTCACGGAGAATTGGTTTGGAAACACGGGAATGGGAAGAATGACAGGGATGAGAAGTTAAAAAGGATGTGCAGAGTGTGCAGGCAGGATGTTGGATACTTGGATTTCTGTGGCTGTTCTGGATCATTCCGGATGTTTCTGGCCCACTGCATATAATTATGAAGATATTTTGGAGCACATCATTTACAATATAAAATATAATTCTCTGTGCACCGGGGACAGGGCTGAAAAACAGTATTAAATAGTTGTAATTATCAGGCCTCAGGTGGTGCAACATTAGGAAGACACATGATTTTGCAGTGAAAATCACAGCATGGGCTCAGAAATTCATTGTCAGTGAACACAGTTTGTTCCTGCAACTGCAAATGCAAGTTAAAATTATACAGCGTAAAGAAAAAAAACAACATTTCGAACAAATGCCGTTACCCTCTCTGATCCCGAGCTCATTTAAGATGGACTGAGGCAACATGAAAAACTGTTCTGTGGGCTGATGAATCAAAATTCCAAGTTATATAATATAGATGCTGCATCTTCTCTTTGCTAAAGAGGAGCGGGCTCATCGAACCATCTGGCTTCTTTTCCATTCAAAATCATCCTCTTTGATGCTATAGGGGTGCATTAGTGCACATACAGTGGGGCAAAAAAGTATTTAGTCAGCCACCGATTGTGCAAGTTCCCCCACTTAAAATGATGACAGAGGTCAGTAATTTGCACCAGAGGTACACTTCAACTGTGAGAGACAGAATGTGAAAAAAAAATCCATGAATTCACATGGTAGGATTTGTAAAGAATTTATTCGTAAATCAGGGTGGAAAATAAGTATTTGGTCACCTCAAACAAGGAAAATCCCTGGCTCTCACAGACCTGTAACGTCTTCTGTAAGAAGCTTTTCTGTCCCCCACTCGTTACCTGTATGAATGGCACCTGTTTGACCTCATCATCTGTATAAAAGACACCTGTCCACAGCCTCAACCAGTCAGACTCCAAACTATGCCATGGCCAAGACCAAAGAGCTTTCGAAGGACACCAGGAAAAGAATTGTAGACCTGCACCAGACTGGGAAGAGTGAATCTACAATAGGCAAGCAGCTTGGTGTGAAAAAATCAACTGTGGGAGCAATCATCAGAAAATGGAAGACATACAAGACCACTGATAATCTCCCTCGATCTGGGGCTCCATGCAAGATCTCATCCCGTGGGGTCAAAATGATCATGAGAACGGTGAGCAAAGATCCCAGAACCACACGGGGGGACCTGGTGAATGACCTGCAGAGAGCTGGGACCAAAGTAACAAAGGTCACCATCAGTAACACACTACAACGGCAGGGAATCAAATCCCGCAGTGCCAGACGTGTTCCGCTGCTGAAGCCAGTGCATGTCCAGGCCCGTCTGAAGTTTGCCAGAGAGCACATGGATGATACAGCAGAGGATTGGGAGAATGTCATGTGGTCAGATGAAACCAAAGTAGAACTTTTTGGTATAAACTCAACTCGTCGCGTTTGCAGGAAGAAGAATACTGAGTTGCATCCCAAGAACACCATACCTACTGTGAAGCATGGGGGTGGAAACATCATGCTATGGGGCTGTTTTTCTGCCAAGGGGACAGGACGACTGATCCGTGTTAAGGACAGAATGAATGGGGCCAAGTATCGTGAGATTTTGAGCCAAAACCTCCTTCCATCAGTGAGAACTTTGAAGATGAAACGAGGCTGGGTCTTCCAACATGACAATGATCCAAAACACACCGCCCGGGCAACAAAGGAGTGGCTCCGTAAGAAGCATTTGAAAGTCCTGGAGTGGCCTAGCCAGTCTCCAGACCTCAACCCCATAGAAAATCTGTGGCGGGAGTTGAAAGTCCGTGTTGCTCGGCGACAGCCCCAAAACATCACTGCTCTTGAGAAGATCTGCATGGAGGAATGGGCCAAAATACCAGCTACTGTGTGTGCAAACCTGGTAAAGACCTATAGTAAATGTTTGACCTCTGTTATTGCCAACAAAGGTTATGTTACAAAGTATTGAGTTGTATTTTTGTTATTGACCAAATACTTATTTTCCACCCTGATTTACGAATAAATTCTTTACAAATCCTACCATGTGAATTCATGGATTTTTTTTTCACATTCTGTCTCTCACAGTTGAAGTGTACCTCTGGTGCAAATTACTGACCTCTGTCATCATTTTAAGTGGGGGAACTTGCACAATCGGTGGCTGACTAAATACTTTTTTGCCCCACTGTATGTGGCTCTCCCGATCTCTGCTTTTTCTAGAAAGGGTTTGTTTTTTTCAGCAAGATAGTTCTAAACTAAATTGTGCACTGAAACACAGTTGCAGCTGCATGTATGAGGTATAGATTGAGCTACAGCACAACAAATACTTGCCTCGGTACACTACTTCCACAATCAGACTGAAAAACAAATGGACTTGAGCTTCAGACACTAGGATTTAGGTTTTCTGTGACAGCTCAGAGATTGGATATGGATGGGGAAAAAAAACAAAACATACTTGATTGTTAAGATTAAATTTTGCTTATTAGCATAAAAAAGCTTGATGTGAATACTGGGAACATATACTGTCTTATTTTGTCACATGAGCCCAAGAAAACACTTGTTTGGCCCATTGAGATCCATCAAGTTTTGTAGTATCTGCTCAGGTTTACCACAGTAATAAATATTGCTCAAGTGTAAAGTTATGGAGCTGTGAGTACAAAGAGCGAGAGGTAGCTGGCACTTATAGATGACACCATGGAAGCTGTGGAAAAGCCAGAATACTTGCTGAAAATATCACTTGGAGTATCCAGAAGCCCAGCAGAATAGAAATGATCCAAATGACTTAATAAAACCCGAAACTGCACTGCCAAAATAATAGAGGTTTCTACAGACAAAATGACTGAAAATACTCACTTTTGTTGTACTAAATTCTTACTTTTGGTCCTGTGTTGTATTATATTCAAACTAAAATCCTTAGATTTTTAGCTTCTTTTTTTTTATCTTAAAAGAAATCTAATTTTAACCATCCAACATCTGAGTGATATTGCACAAGGGCATCCTTACTTGTGTGCTATACTGCAAAAAGCAATAGTTATAAAAAGATACCAGATGCTGGGATAATGGGATAGGATCACTGTACTATAGCTATTTAAAATATTTATTTAATGTCTATTTCAGGGTCAGTTTGGTGAATGTGTACAACATCTGTGGAGATCTGCCACAACATCAGAACACTTTGCAATGCTCAAGCTTTGATCAAACTTTTGGTCTCGCATTTACATCCACTGGGACAGTACTGCAGAACAAATCCATCTCCCATGGAGATATCACCCCTTGATGACAACGGTCTTCACAAATAGGACATTGCACCAAAAACTGCTTAGATTTAACCTATATATAATACCTCATGAACTATAGACTTACTGTAATGCCCATATCAGGCCTGAAGTGGTAAATGGACTGGTTCTTATATCGTGCTTCTCTACTCTACTCTACCTGAGGACTCGAAACACTTTATATAACTTGTTGAACCTCTTGATTCACCCATTCCTTCAAGTGCTTTCTATCTCACACACACATTCATAGTCTTAGGACATTTGGAACAGCCAGGGATCAAACCACCAATCTTCCGATTAGGATGACCTGCTCTACCTCCTGAGCTGCAACCTCCCCTAAAGGCATATATATGGTCACCACAGGATACCACCAGAGATCCCATGTTTTTGTCCCAAGGGCTGGAGATCCTTCACTGAAGTTTAGCAAGACCTACATAAAATTAGAATTAGGTGGTTTTAATGTTGTGGCTGATCATAGTGTATTAATTATAAATTTCCCCCAAAATTAGCAGAAAGCATACAGCAAAACTAAAATGGATGAGTAAAAAGAAAAAGCCCCAAAGTGCCACTTAGGCTAGCAATTAGCACGCCACTCCCCAGGCTAACAGTAATGGAGCTAATTCCTGTTACTGCAGCTGAACACTGTGAACACAAACCATTTGTTTAACAGTTCCAGCCAGCTTGAGGCGAAACTCTCCTGTAACATATGAAGCAGCTCATTACAATTTCTCTTGCTGTTGGCTAAGTTTTTGCCCTGGCACTATTAAAGAAGAGGCTTACCAAGCTCAATTTGCCTGAAAATATCAGCTAATACAGTGATTGACCATATTTACTGAGATTTACCCCCATGCCTGAAGAAAAGAGGGAGGGTGAGAAGGAAACAAAGTCGGGGTGTGAAGGAATTGTTATGAAAATAGAGGTGGTAAGAGAACAAGTGAGAACGAGAGAAAGAGTCACACAGACAGAGAGAGGAGGGGTGGCAGATGGTGACATGTTGATTTATGAGCTGCAGGGCTTTTCATTAACCATACTGAGTTTTACTGAAACAGAGAAAGAAAGAAAGAAAGACTGAAGCAGAAAGCAAGAGAGGCAGACGGAACGACGCAAAATTGGAGGACACTGAGAGGGAAGCTGTGGGGTGGGAACATGGGAAGGAAAATTAAGTTTAGTGGAGTAATGCTGCTCATACTGTGATGCAATTTCAACCTGCGCGTCCAGTGGCCACGTACTCAAATATAAACTAGGTACATGTTTGTAGCAGGTGGTGTCTCTGCTGACTGACAGTACTGACTTGAGATGGAACATTACCTTGCCTTCGTCTATTTTCTTTGGCATTCCTGCGACCTGCAGACCTGTCATTAGCAATCTTTAGAAATGTCACTGTCTGCCAAATATAAGCATAACCAACCCAAGCACGAACAATATATTTATATCACATTGTGTGAGCTAGTTTCACTACCAAATACTTATCACCTTTAGGCTTGTGGGAAACTGCCTTCAATAGTTTCAAATGAATCAAGAGAGATTATTTTCTCCCTCAAATTCTCCCTCAAATTAAGGGCTGTTCTCCTCTCTGTCTTTATGTTTACAATGTTGGAAACAGTATTTTCAATAAAACATTACAACTTGTTTAAAAAAGCAACTTCTGTTTGTCACTAGCTCACTTTGTGGATGTAGTGCTAGCTTAGAAACTTACTTTGGTAATAACAAGTACCTCTTATTTTTAGTTTTGGTGAAAACCTGTATTTTTAAACCATAATAATGGGGCTTTAGTAAGTAAAATACACAGCACAGCCCTTCAATCTAATACTCTGCTCAACTTTCTTGTGTTGCCAAGTTATAAAGATGTTTTTTGGCGGCCATTATTCCACCCTCTGTATCTACTTCTTTCAATGTGCTCATTCGAAATAAATGGCTTCCAGCTGTTTTGCCTCTTGTTTGTGCTGCTTGTATGAGTGCACAATTACAGCTTAATGAATATATTGCAAACCAGAATTGTTGGAAACTAAAACGAGACCCTGTTCAGCAAGAAATCTAAAATGGTAACATCACTAATGCTTTTGTAATATTTGAATATCGAAAAGGAGGGTGAGTAAGTGATCGACAAAGAAAATACAAACGAGAGACGTTTTTATGTCGCCGTAAACCAAAACTCCTGTCTTCACTTGCTTTCAGTCTTATTCATTTTTCCCCTCCTCTAATGCGCATATCAAATAAAGTCACACATAAACACAGGCATTGACTTGGCTTTACCAGTGTGTTTAGTTATTAGTAAAAATATGCATACTGAGGCTTCTAGCTTTTATGGAGAAAAAAAATGCTCTATTTCTTGTTAATGGTTTCATCTGTAAAATGAAGGGGGATAATTTTTCAAAATATAAATACACTTTTTGAACACTTATGACAGCTTGAGACAACCTTTACTGTGAATAACCAGCTACAATATTCCCGTTGCCAGTACAGAATTTAAAGTGATTTTCAAATTTACTGTTTGCCAGAGGTTACGAACAAGAATTAAACAGCAAAATTGAAAGTAGGTTCATACAATGTGTTCACTGTGCCACTTTTAATTGTGGCAAACAAAATGTCAGATAAAGCAATTTTTTAATTGTCCTGGACTGTCCTGGATCGCCCCACCGGGGTGCTGGTTTTTAAAAAAAGTGACTTGCTTTAACCTCCTAAGACCCAGACTCATTCATGGCATGCATTTTTAATTTCTCTTAGAATTAAATGATTTTTTTTTTTATTTTATTTTTTTTAAATTTTATTTTTTTTTAGAAAAATGAGATCCACATATGAGGACATTCGCTTTAAATTTCGATAGAACAGTGGCAGTATAATGTATAAGTGGATGTGGATGGATGGATGTATCCATAAGTGGATATCAGGCCCTTGTAGAGCAAAATGTAGTATTTTGGTCTAGACAACCGAAAATGTGATGTCCACATATGTGGACGCCAGGTCCTAGGAGGTTAACTTTAGCAGGATCACTGTCATTGGCCCACCTGAGCAGGTCTATGTCAGAGTACTGGACAATAGAGTGTGTCATACCTGTCATGCGTGCCACTTTTGTCCTGGTCATTGAATATTGGACAAACTCCTTATGGCCATGAGGATATTCTAGGGTGTGTAGGAGTTTGCTCAACCCTTGTGTGTGTGATTCTGTGTGGGATCGAACTTGTCCCTCAGGGTGTCCTGTGGGAGGTTGCTTCAGGAGTACAGTATCTGTTTTTATAGGCCATCCAGTCTTTGTACAACCATTCTAATGCGTAATACAGACTCATTTCCAGTGAGAGTTGGACTTCGCTGTGGTTGCCCTTTGTCATCGTTTGCGTTCATAACTTTTGTGGACAGAATTTCTAGAGGTAGGCAAGCGCACAAGGTCTCTAGTTTGGTGACCTGAGAACCACCTTTTTGCTTTTTGTGTGTGATGTGACTCTTTTGGCTTCAGTGGCATTCAGCAGTGACATTCACCTTGAACTGGGGCAGTTTACAGCTGTGTGGGAAGTGGTAGGAATGAGAATTAGAAAAGCTGGAAAAGTGTGGAGTGCCACCCATGGTTTCACAAGGAGTTGCTACCTCAAGTTAATGCTGTCCTTGCCTATTTTGGTGAAGAGAGATCTGAACATGAAACTAAGCTGTCAGTTTACTGGTTGATCTACCTTCCTCAACTATGGCCATAAGCTTTTTGGGTCCTACAAGGAGCAGACCCAGGGGAAGACCCAGGGCATGACAGAGAGATTATGCTTCTTGGCTGGCTTGGGAATACGTCTGTGTCTCACAAGAAAAGCTGGAGTAGGTGGCCGGAGAGAAGGAAACAGGACACAAAGCAATGGATGGATTGGATGCTAAACTAAGAAATAAGCCTTTTATACTTTACCTCCCACATTATGCATTGCCTTTTGGTTTTTCATACCAAGCCAGGAGTGCACTGTGCACCTATGTTCACTGACAGCCTCATTATTTCTAACACTCATGTTTTTATTCATGTCCTGAAAACCCTAATCCTTTGTTTTGATTGACAGGTATATGATGGAGAGAACAGTTCGTCACGCCTCCTTGGAAATTTTACTCGTGAAGACATGATGGGTCGTGTCATCAATAGTACATCTAATCACCTGTGGCTGGAGTTTAATAGCAATGCTTCTGGAACTAATCAGGGCTTCCACCTTACATATACAAGTAAGTGATCTTTATCAAAATGTTTAAACCAGGAATACAGATAATTTAAAATGTATATTTACTTGTACAGCGCTGGTTTGAAAGGAGCTTTTAACACAACTCTTGCTGTCTATCACAGACACCTTTCTACTTCAATTTTACTTTAAATTAAAGGGAAATGTCTCGTATATATTTGTACATCCCTAAACTGTTCCTTAATACCTTTTAATGTTTCATATTTCAAATTATGGGCAGCATGGTGGCACGTGGTTAGCACTGTTGCCTTAAGAAGGTCTTGAGTTTGACCCCACCATCTCGCTGGGGCCTTTCTGTGTGGAGTTTGCATGTTCTCCCCATGTTTGTCTGGGTTCTCTCTGGACATTCTGGCTTTCTCCTACAGTCCACAGACATACAATTAGAAGGATTAGGTTAATTGATTATTCTAAATTGCCACTCACTGGTGTAAATGTGAGTGTGAATAATTGTTTGTCTCTCTGTGTCAGACTGGCGATCTGATCAGGGTTTATCCCACCTCTCACACTTTGGTAACGGGGATAGGTTCCAGCCATCCATGACCTTGTTGAGGAGAAGTGGAAGAGAATGGATGGATGGGTTTTAAAATATTCCTTCTTGATGTTGTACTTGGTGGAGACATCTTTTTGATTATCTACAGTTAAACAGAAAATGTATATAGCAAATCAGTAGTTCTAGCCTGAGATCACCACATTAGGGATATCTGGTCTCCCTGATGCCATACAGAGGCAAGAGTTACAAAAAATTACACAAATTGCATCACAAATTGTTGATCAAAAGTAGTCCTAAAAATGACAGCAATATATGCACACAGCTACGCAAACAGTAATTTACTATATGACAAGTAGCTCATCTCAAAGATCGTCATGAAGAGATGTTTATAATTGAAATCTAGAGTGGTAGTAATTGTTTTTGATTGCCCTCTTGAATGTATCCTGCACCTGCCCTATGCTTCAGTCAAGTGATTCTTGAGTGCTACTGTATGTAGCAGAACAAAATAGGTGTCATGTACTACAAAACTGTAGAGACTAGCCTTTCTCAGTCAGCAAATTGTATTGCTTTGTTTTTCTTTTTCCCTTTTTGACAGCTTGAAAGATCAACAATCACTTTTCCCAAGGATTTTCTGTTGAGGGCCAGAGTGCAACAGTAGCTTACCAAGCATACTGTAAAAAATGAGTGCATGAATATCTGAAACAGGCTGTCTTTCTTTCTGACAAACACATATGCACACACACATCTTAATAGCTGTAAAGTGAGTCTCTTAAGAAGGCAAGAGCAGCTGCTGTGTAAGTCAAAGAGGCTATTAGAGGAGCATTTATCTGCAAGTCATTAAAAGAAGGTGAGAAAGTGACACATCTCGAGTGGAAGAGCGGCTGGACGAAGGGACAAACAAATGAAGCTAGATGTTATATGGACGCCAGATATATGCTCTGTATGTCAGTTAGGCCATTAGACAACCATCAATCAGTGAGTCATTAAACCAGAGAAGGTGACACCTTCTTCAAAGCGCTGCTGCAATAGATGAGTGGATGGATAGATAAGAGAGATTGATATAAGGTTTAAACAAAAGAAAGGGAGGAAGCAATGGCTGCTGATCAACGGAGGCAGCAATTGCTTGTTAAGCAGAATCAGAGTCTGAGTTAAACAGTTTCAGTAATGCACATTATTAGAGGCTATTTTAATACAGAAAATAAAATAATGTGCACATCTGTTCAGGACATTAAGAAAGCCGGTTGTTAGCATTTTCTATTACAGTTTAGTAATAATGTGGTAATAGCGGCAAAACCAAGAATGTGACAATACAGAAATAACAAGTTATAACCACTTAATTACCACATTATTAGCCAAGTAATTATACTGTAGCAAAAGTGGTTATAGCTGAGTGATAATCAGACAAAAACTGAGGGTACTAAACTAAAGTCAGGACTAAATATTCCTGACTTATGTCTATAGCATTCTTATTTATTTGGATGTAACAATGTAACTATTATGTTTAATGTTCTGGCTTATTACCTATGAAGGGAAACAAAAAGTACTAGGTAACCATAAATAACTATAAGTCAGTATACAGCAATTAATATTACAGTTATTACCATTTTCGTTGCTTGCAGGTTATTATATTGTTATCAAAATATTACTGTTACTGATAAAGTTCTACCATTAGGTGAATCTGTTTTCACTGAATTGACAGGTCTAGACGCAAAAGTCAAACTTATAGATTGAGTGGATTCTCATTTTATGCCCTGAATCTGGCAAGAAGTAAAAACTTAGCAGTTTTACATATAATAACATCACCCAACAGTCAAGTGACTCATAGTGATCATCATATTGAAACAATTTAGCAACGCACTGCCAAATATCTCATTAAACTTTCATTGACAAAAGCTGAAATTTACCATGTAGAAATTTAAGTATCGCTGACTTTATTGGATAATTAAATATCTGTGCTGCTAACTGATGAATCTTCTTGAATAAAGAGCTTTTTTACAGCTCACTGTTTATTGTCCCTATAGCAACCCCTATCTGAGTGGGAATGTTATATCTATCATAAGCTGACCTGAGGGGGAAAAAAAGCATATGTTGGTTGCATTCTTGTGTCTTTGTTTAACCATCTGCCTTAATGGCAGGAAGTTTTTCTATTCTTGTGTATCTTAGAAAGTTAGAAACTCTGTTTTTTCTGTGTTTATGTGGGATGTAAAATTATCATTTAATGCTTTTTTTTCCCTCCACATTTTCACATAGGAGCCACATTTTCACTGCATAAATTTAACTGACAATGCTTTCCATTACCATTACAACTCTCATTATATTTTCAGAAAGTGAGAATCCCAACTTTTTCTTTTTTTGAATGTCACAGAAAGAAGCATAATTTTATAATTTCATGTCACAAGTATTAACATTGTGTTCAGACCTTGAAATTCTGTAGGACATAGTGAGATTCTGGAGAAGAATACAATAACCTTATGTCCTTTTGTCCAGAATAGAATCATCCTGTGTGAAAGGTAGTGTTGCAGCATGGACAGGAAGACCTAATCACTATGCCTGTGTGTTTGTCTCCACCCAGGTTTTGACCTAGTACGCTGTGAGGAACCAGGTGTCCCTAGTTATGGCTATAAGATCCAGGATGACGGTCATTATGCCAACACTTTTGTCCTGTACTCCTGCAACCCTGGATACAGTCTTCATGGGAGCAGTACACTCACCTGTCTCAGTGGTGACAGACGTGTCTGGGACAAGCCGCTTCCTTCCTGTGTCGGTTAGTATGCCAGCATATGTGTAGGTTCCCTTCTGCATCAATATTTCAGGACTACAAGATCTGAATTATTAACCTCTGGACAACTCTCTTTTTCATACAATTCAGTGAGTGATATAGCAGGGAGAAGCTACTCATGTCTGTTTCTGAGTTGCAGCATGATGATTCAAAAGACAGTGTGCGAGAACAAGTGACTGAGTCAACAGACACATGAATACTTTCAAAAGAGCGTGTGGGGGACTGATTCAACACTGTGGGAAATGTAGTGGTTCTAATACAATTTATGCATAAAAACTGGCCTTTCTGATCATCGGCCTGTGCACATGAGATTACATGCACTGTGGCATCTGGTTGTCATCAGGTATGATATTTTAGTGCATCGTGCGCTCTGTTTTAAGGATTGCGTGGTTAAGATGCAAAAATAAAGGGTGATTTCTGAAGTGATGAATTTATAATGTAAGCCAGACAACTCCCTAGTACCCTGAAGGTGTGAAGAGCATTTTATGCCAGAGACTTTGACAGAAGCCTCAGCTTTCTCTTTTATTCTCAGCATGCACATCAAATAGAATATTCTATCAGAAGAGACTGAAGGTGATGTAGGAAACAATATTGATTCATCTGAAATTGTTGCTTCTTGAATAAAATTATGGTAAAATACGACCAAACAGAGATATCATGTCATAGAAGAGCTGCAATAACTCTTTTTTCAATGTACGACTATACAGACTGCTTGCTATATAACCTAATTTTGACCGCATGCTGTTTTTCTAAAGTTGTATAATGACAAAGTTTGTTTGTCTGCATGCTCAAAATTCATTTTAGTCAAACTAGATAGCAATCATTTCAGATATAAAAATAAAAAAGTTTTTTGTTGTTAAACAAACTTACTGCACATCCGTATGAAACTGATGATTCATGATTAAAACTGTCCTCTTAACAGGAATCACTTCTTCACCCCTTCTGACTAAGTCTGCAACAGAGAATCTTAAATAATAAGAAAAGACAGAAATTATGATAAATGAAACTTTTAAAAAAGGACAGCCCTCCTGCACTTCTCTCCAACTCCAACAACACTACTTGAGTAGTTGAGAATGCTGACCACAGATTTAAAAATAAAAGAATCATCATCCATTTCCAATGTAAATGTCACAAACAGACAGTTACAGTATATCAGTTTTGCAATGACTGACCAACACATGACTGCACACAATGTTTTTTCAGATAGTAAAAATAGTTTTTAAACTGTATTTGGCCCATTTAAAATATATTTGGGCATTTCTTAACGTTTTCAGGCAGATAAACTATCAGAGGATAGCTGTACCTTTAGTTGACATTTAGCACCTCTTAATTAGGTCTGAGAAAAGTATGCCAAGAGATTCAGGTGCTTTTTAACTTGTTTTCCTCTCTTGTTTTTAAGTGTGTAAAAGCTGTTTCATATTTTAACTACAACAAGTACAGCTGGTCATTCTGATTCCTTGTTTTCAGTCAGCAGCCTCCAGTGAAGCATGGAAGGTTTGTTTACGTGTATTGTTTGTAGCTAGCTTTGAACCCCCTAAAGGAAATTTGCAATTTTTTAAAGTCCATAATTCCTATTTTGTTCATAAATATTGTGTGGCTTTGCATATTTTGGAAATGAAAGCACAGTTCCTGTAGGTATTCCATCTTGCTGAGTAGATGTGGGCACAGAGCACATGTTAATTTGGAATTCCCCACTGCAATGCTTAACCATGTGTCTTGTAACCTGCCAGTACATCTGAAGTCTGTCATGTGGGTTATACCCAGCTGTGGTTTCTAATGGCAACTAAAAACAATGTGTGTGAATGGATGTGTATGGCGAAGAGTGTGTGTGTGACCCTGAATGCCTCTGCAGTCAGTAAAATTTTTGCAGCTGTTCTGTCACTGCCTTATTTCAGGTAAGCCAGCAACCGGGAGAATACTTGCTGGCAGAGCCCTGGGCTAACTACCTCTGTAGCTACCTTTGCGTGCTCATCCTTTGTCTGTCTGTTGGAGTGTTTGTCTTTCTGCCTCTCTGACTGTCTCCTCCACTGTCTGTCTTGCTTACTCCCATATCTATGTGCATAAGCATGGAGATCAGGAGATAGGTTTGCCTCAGGCTGTTTCTATACCAAGAGTGGTTGTCTGCTACTTTGAGAATATTTTTTTTTTGCCATTTTTCCCTCTCCTTGTTCAAACTGACAAGGAGAGGGGAAGATTATTCCGACAATATTTCAGTTTTGGTAAAATCCAGGTTTTCATACAACACATATAGATTTACAATTTTGCATGTACTTATAAAAACACAAGACATGAACACAATAACCAAGCCACCTCTTCACATACAACTTTATAAAAGTAAAAAACATGAAAGATCAAATTTAAATAAATGCATGCATATTTTTTTACTTTTAAGTTCACACATGTGTATAAACTTTTATTACTACAGCACTCACTCACGCATTATCTTTACATGGAACAGTTTCATTACAGCAATACATATTGTTATTAGAAAAAACTGTTTTGATAATTATATCTTTTTTCAAAAAAAAGATCTTTTGTATTTCTTGTACAGTGTCCATTTATTATGAGTTACGCCTCACCATAGCTTGGCACGTTACTTTTTTCTGTGTCCTACATAATTTTACTTTCAACAACAGAAATAGTCTTTTTGTTGCAAATTATGTTACTGAGATAAGATTTCTGCTTTTCTATTGGAAAGGTCCCAAAGGGTCAAGCCCAGAGCAGCATGCAGGATTCTATTGGCCTTGAAGTCCTTCCCTGGCATATATAAATATTGTTTATTTGTGTATGCTGCCATGTTAAGGTCACAAAGCTGAGCTGCAGGCAAAATATTGCAAAGTACTTTATCTGAATAAAGGGATGAACAGAATATTTGTCTAAAGTATAAACATTCTCCCAGTGTGGTGACAAGCTCAGAGTTGTGGTGATAGTATGACCTGTAAGGATGTGTGCTTCCCCTGGTTTCCCTTGATATTGTACCAAGTAAATACAGTAAATGTTTACATTTGAGTCTCCTGCAGTCCCCTGTCTACACTGAGGCAACACAGTCTCATCAAAATTTACATGACAATAATTAATGTCAAAGGCAGAGGTAAAGTAAAGCAAAACTATACTCTTTATCTTTCTTTTAAAGTGGAAAAACTTTAACTACCCTCCCTCTGCCTGTACATTCACCAGTATATGTCAAAGCCAGAACAGCAATTAAATTTGCAACGGTGTGAAAATATCTCATCAAAATTCTCCACACCTGTTGGCCTGATCTTTAAAACTTCTTCTCTGAAAATTGGCCAAGGCTTACTTTGCAAGTTGTGTTGTAAGTCGTATCTGCCAGCAAGAGTGATAAAAACATAACAGAATAGTTGCCTTTCTTTTCCTGCTTTCATTCACCAGGGACAGAAACAACTATGTTGTTGTACTGTGTATGCTGGCGGGTGTGTTCACATGTCTGGATGTGCTTGCGTAACTGTAGAAATGTTTTCAAGTATGTTTCTGGCCTTGTGTGTGATTGTCTCTTGGAGTACCCTTTGTGTTTGTCTTCACATGGAAATTCTGATTTGTGTGCTTTCTGCCCAGGGTAATGCAACAACAGTAGGTTGCCATGGTTTTGTAGATTGTAGGGCTGTGTTAATGATGCACGTTTAACTCACACAAACAAACACACAGAAATGCACAGATGTACATACACACACGTAGACATACCTAAACAGCAGTCATCTTCTTGCGCTATGTGCTACCATGATGAGTTTAAATCTCTTACCAGCGTTGCCCCCTGATTTGTCCATATTCACTATTTTTAACCTCTCTGTCCACAATAAACAATATAAAATTAACACAAAACTCACTCGTGCTGTAAACTGCCTCTTTTTTCTTGAACTCCTTAACAGAAAAGAGTCATCAAAGTTATTTGCCAGCCTTGAAACGCTATACCAAAAGCTTGGATAATTCAAGGTTGATTTAACGATTCAAGCAGTTCTTAACTGAATCTCATTTAACTTAACCTTCACACCTCAGTGCAATTTACAGCAAAGAACAGAAGCTACATCTTATAGAGATAAATTGAAACATTAATACAAAGACCACCATAAAATGTTTAATGTAGGATCTGGTTCTATAGAGAGAAATTGTTTTCAGTGGGCCAAAATGTCGGGCCAGATCTAAAACTGGTGGAAACCCTACTTCTCCAAACCAGCCCGAGGATAAGAAGACCCAGTCAAATACAGTCCCGATCAAACGTTTAAGACCACTTGAAAAATGGCAAAAAAAAATCATATTTTGCGTGGTTAGATCTTAACAAGGTCCCAAGTAGAGTTTCAACATACGACAAAAAGAAATGGGAGTGAGACAAAACATTTTTTTGAGCATGCAATTTATTGAGAACAATGCGTAAACTGAAACAGGCTGTTTTACAGCTGAAAAGTTTGGGTTCACATAATAATAATAATAATAATGGATTGGATTTATATAGCGCTTTTCAAGGCACCCAAAGCGCTTTACAATGCCACTATTCATTCATTCACGCATTCACACACTGGTGGAGGCAAGCTACAGTTGTAGCCACAGCTGCCCTGGGGCAGACTGACAGAAGCGAGGCTGCCATATCGCGCCATCGGCCCCTCTGGCCAACACCAGTAGACGGTAGGGTAAAGTGTCTTGCCCAAGGACACAACGACCAGGACAGAGAGCCCAGGGATCAAACCAGCGACCTTCCGGTTACGGATACGCTTCCCAAACCACTGAGCCACAGTCGCCACATGCCACTAATAGGCCAAATCTGTGCAAAAATGTGGATTCAAAAAAATGATATTTTTTATATAAGTTATCATAAAATGCAGTACTTGCTCCAATGTTCCTTTATGCTTTCTTTTATTATGCATAGTAATGTCTGCTATGGTGTTTTAAAATATCTTGGTTAATATGCATTAGTGAATGGATGGATGTGTTTCAGCTGCTGACACTTTAAGCTGCATAAATTAAGGCATCAAATATGCACTTTTTTCCACTCTCATCCTCTTGCTTCCTGTCCTTGTAGCTGAGTGCGGAGGTCACATAACTGGTGCGGTGTCTGGACGGATTCTGTCTCCAGGATATCCTGCTCCATACGACAACAACCTCCACTGTACCTGGACTATAGAGGCTGATACAGGAAAAACTATCAGGTAATTTAAGTGCACGTGAGTAATGTCGCAATGACTTGCAGTTATCTGGGGTATTTCCTGTTCTACATTAATGGTAATGGTTCACAAAAGGATTAAAGAATAGAAACTGGCTTTTTTAAGTCAAATAAGTCAAAACAAAAAAACGTTCTTTTCCATCCTGGGTAGGTTTCGGTAGCTAGCTACCATTTTATACACGCTAAGGATTACTAGTATTTATGGTTAATATAGAGCAGCAGCAGTATTATAAGGAGAAACTTCCATATAACATCAACCTTCATTCACCGAAGTCTAAAATGACCAATAATACAATTAGTCATTATGCCACTATGAAATTTGAGTTGTGCCTCTTTGTTGATGTGAAAGTAAACAATCTTGTATTTTTGTATTTCCTCAGCCTGCACTTTATTGTCTTTGACACCGAGGTTGGCCACGATATTCTGAGAGTTTGGGATGGTCCGTCGGGACCATCAGATGGTGGGATCCTGTTGAAAGAATGGTCAGGGCCAGCGTTACCTGAAGACATCCACTCGACTTTCAACATACTTACGCTGCAGTTTGATTCTGACTATTTCATCAGCAAGCAAGGATTCTCAATACAGTTCTCCAGTAAGTAGCTTTCTCTTTATACTGATATCATTAAACATGAGGTAGAAGAAGAACATTTGAGTTACGAGAAACTGCTCAGAAATGTAACATGATTCTACTAAATCTGTAATTCGGGTGGTCTGCCCTACTTTACCCCTCAGATCCCTTTATGAAGGAAAGCCAATTACAAAATTACCTATTAATTTCGTTAAAACTCACCACTCATCCATATAGTTTTGTGGTAATCATATAAACCCTATTTTGGCTATAAGAAAATTAAGCTGGCATTAATGTGGAATTTAACAGGATTTCTGAAAAAGCTTTAGTCATAGAATCAAATGAGACATTTAATATCTCACCTTGGGAGCCATGTTCAGAAAGTACTGAAGTAGCCCACCAGAGACGTGTCTCATTTCATTTTTAGAACATGAAAGATTTATTTGGGAAACTGTAGTCTTGTGTTTTCTGTTAATTATTTTGTAGATAATGTTAATGAATTGATCTTTTTGTTTTTGTTTTGTTTGTGTTTGCGGGTTTTTTCCCCTTTTTTTTTAAGATGAGCTCACTGAACCTAAGCTGTTGCTGCCGTTTGTCCCAGGGCAACCTGCATGGTTGTTGTGCCATTTTGATGCAGAGATGCCCTTTGGTATTTGAGTCAGTGGACCCCAAAATGTCTGTGCATCCTCCTTTTAGATTTAAATCTTTTTGATCCACTATGGCACCAAAACCGATCAGAGGCACACTGAGAAAGAAGGATTTAGAAAGTACCATAACAACTAGGCGAGAATGTCAGCTGATGGTTCACGAGACCATTCATACACACCTGTTCTTTATACAGGTGTGTGTGCGCACACAAAAGTCCAACACGCATAACTGTCAGGTTTTTTTTTTACAAATATTTAAAGTAATACAAATTTATTTCTACATATTTCTCGCTTTTTCTTTCTCGCCATCCTTACACATCGTCCTGTTCTTTCCATGTGGAAAACAATAAATATTTGCCCTTGGTAACATCATAATTATAGCCCTATTATTCCATTACTATGGTAATGACCTTATATTTTTACCTCCGCATTGATTTAGGAGGTGGTATTCTCCACTGTTCGCATTTATTTAAGGCCAAGTTTTTTTTCCTCCTTACTTCTTGACTTAACACCTTAGATTTATCTTTTAAGCCCCTAAGGGGTCCAGTCCCAAAGGGTGGATAGATATCCCTTCTCTAAACAGTCTGGAATTTCAGAAAACAGAAAGGGACAATATTTAATATCCAATTTATGCTGTATTTTTTAACATAAATCATTTTTTTTTCTTAATCTTTAGACAATTATTAATCTGAGGCAACCAAGCTATTTTACCAAATGAAATGTCAGAGTCAGGGTCAGGGTAACAAGGGTATACTTGTTACTCTTATACCAGTTTCAGCTAAAATAAAATAGGAAAAAGAAAAAATGTCAATTTTTAAAGCCCATAAAGTGAATTGTGTGTTCAAGTATGCTTGTGCCATTTTAACATCAAACTAAGATGAACTCTGAAAATTAAAGTTGTTATAGATAGGTTTTTGTTTTTTAAGTCTTAAATCATATTTATCTGTTCTATCTTAAAAGTAAATAAATAGAAATGTTATTTGTAGATATGTAATACTTAAAGTATTTGGAGCACCTTAGGGCTGATTGTGCTGTAACGGGCAATGTAAGTTCATCTAAATCTAGTTATCCCCCACTTAGCACACTGCTTAGCTCGAAGGCAGAGCCAAAAATTACCTAACTAACTTGTTGGGGTCAGTGTCTCCTGATATCACTACTTCTGATAAGTAGAGTAATTATATTAGTCACTGTCAGCATGATAACATAATAATAAGCTCCATTTGGACTCACTCTGCTATGCGTGTGTGTATTGTTTTTGCTTCTGCTGCTGACAGTACGACACTGGCAGTAATGTTACGTTTGAGTGCATCTGTCTCAGTTCCTTTTGTTCTCTGTGCTCCTAGTACATCAATATTTGTCTGCCTTTGTTTTCTGCACTCTCCAGCCACAACAGCCACGACCTGCAACGACCCCGGCATCCCTGTCAATGGTTCTCGATACGGGGACAGTAAGGAACCTGGTGACAGTATGACATTCCAGTGTGACCCAGGGTATCAGCTTCAGGGCAAAGATACTATCACATGTGTGCGAATGGATAACAGATTCTACTGGCACCCTGACCCTCCAACATGTGTAGGTAGGTGTACAGCTCTTTGTGGATCTCTTACTGCCAAGCTGGACCTTCAGTTAAT
The DNA here is from genome assembly GCF_056152115.1 of Neolamprologus brichardi. NCBI lineage: Eukaryota > Metazoa > Chordata > Actinopteri > Cichliformes > Cichlidae > Neolamprologus > Neolamprologus brichardi. Next base: position 15,930,260 of record NC_142104.1, read on the forward strand.
TCACCTGATACATTACACTTTGTTTGGGGGCTTATATATATCATATAGCACAGTAAAAAAATAGAATACGATGAATTAGATTATTAGATTAGATTAGATTAGAGATTATATCTCTCGGCTGGCCTCGGAACGCCTTGGTGTTCCCCCGGATAAGCTGGAGGAGGTGGCTGGGGAGAGGGAGGTCTGGGCTTCTCTGCTTAGGCTGCTGTCCCCGCGACCCAGCCCCGGATAAAGTGGAAGAAGATGGATGGATGTTATAAAGGCACTAGTAGCATTTTTGTAGTGGCTCGTTGTTTTGTTTTGTACATTTGAACACTACACAATGGTAGACTCCACCTAAGGTTATATTTGGGTTGGACACTGAACACCCTTGGTATGTTTATCCCGAGGTTTGATCTGTAGCACTGTCGAATGATGGAAATAATGTTGATTGAGTTCCCATGTTAAACAGTTGAAAGTCCGGCGCACTTGCTCGTTTGCACTGTCATGCTTTTATGTCTTTGTATTCCTCTTTACGGTCTTCTTAAGCATTTGACTTCTTCACTAAAGGACAAACATGGCCTAAAGCCCTGAAACCTGCCTTATGGTTGTAATTAATTAAATTCATTGAGCTTTTCAATAATACAATCACTAATACAGCAGCTTTTCTCACCAGACAGCCTACGTATTTATAATGCTGCATGCCAATATTTTTTGAATTAACAGTGCTCAGGTTCCAAACTACATGACCTTAATGTGTCACATTCATTTTGTTGATAAACTGCGTCATCCAGTTCAGTTTTGTCTCACATGTGACATTGTGTGTCACGTTAGAGTAGATGGATGTGGAAATCAAAAGAGATTACCATTCAAGGTCCTGAGCTACATTATTTTCAATTATTCAAGGATCAGAATGGACAGATTTCACAAGTCACTGAAAACTCCTGAAGTAGCAGGTTGCTCTTGTCGTCAGCCACCCAGCTTGCACCAAGACACCACAGACAGCTGGCTTACTGTTAGATGCTACGGTCTCCTTTTCTGTTGCCTTTTGCTTTTCTTATCAGCCACCAGTGTATAGAAGTCCTCCAGCAGAGTTACACAGACCAGAGATTGCCTTGTAACCATGCGTGTGAAACACATTATTCTTTGTCCCTGATATTGCCTTTGACTCTTTGCTAGTGACCTCACGTTTTGCATGAATATAGATAAAATGTTGGGCTCATATCTCGCTCCATTTTCGCTTTGCTTAGAGGGTGCTTCCCTGTCCTGCACTTTCACTTCAGGTAGCGAGTCCTCTGTGTTCAAAAGCTCCCAAGATGAAACATACTATACACCACTATGCACAATGGACTTAGCGTGTTAGTGTGCTTCTGCTTGTGAGTGATTTGCAAGTGTTAATGCCTTTGTTTACTTCTATTTCACTGTTGATAATCCATTCACACCCACCTGCCAGCCCCAAGACACATCTCTGTTTTGCTAACTCTTCCTTCACATCACCAAATTGCTGCTTGAATGCATCTTTCTGTCTCTCTTGCCAATATCTTTTTCCTGCTCTCTGGCTTCTTGTGGGATAAAAGATCGCTAGGGGTAATTTTCTTTCTTAACTACCCCCAGCCCTACACTCTGCAACTAAATCTTGCAGTCTCTCTCTCTCTCTCTCTCTCTTTCTTTCTCTTCTGCTGTCTGCAACCACCATTGGAGGTTATATTGTCCACTAGGGGTTTTTCCCACTGTCCTCACCAATCTCTGCTATACTTGCCATTACCAACTAACTCATTTTGTCTCTGCCTTTCTGTGGGTTTTATATGACAGGTCAATCAGGGGTTATTCTGAGTCCAAATAACCCCAAGCCCAATGCTATGTAATAATGTTTCTCCCTTTCTTTTCTCCCTCACTGTTCTCTCTCATCTTCAGCAACATGTGGAGGTAACGTCAGTGGTCCTTCTGGGGTAATTCTGTCTCCCAACTACCCCCAGCCCTACCCGCCTGGGAAAGAGTGCGACTGGAGAATCCGAGTCAACCCAGACTTTGTCATTGCCCTCATCTTCAAAAGGTAGATTACCTATTAATTGTATCTATTAATGAAAGACTAACCCTTTACCTTCCCTTTTCCCAAGCATGTATGTTTATGAACCTTAAGCTAACAATTGCAGCTGACTCAGTAGATGAAAATTTATGTTTTTGCCACTTTAAGGCAGATTAATCATACACACATTATTTTATGTGTTTTCCCTTATGATAAAGGGGTGGTTCCTGCTCTATTTTCTTAAAGGGAAATGTTTAAGAGGTGTTGACATAGAAATCAAAGCAACTTTGACAGTTTCTGATAACTTCGTATTAATTAAGGTTTTATAAATGTCACAATAATATGTAATGTGTTCTGCATGAAACAAAAGCCATGTTGAATCGTGTCTAACTATTGTGCCTGAAAATGCTGATATTTCTCACAGTCACTAAGACATGTCTTATTGGCACATTCTGGTAAGTATTTAAGCTTTTTTTGCTAGAAAAATTATTAACAAATTATATTAGGATGTTACAACAGGAAAGATCAGAGACTGCAACTGTGATAGACACATCAGGACAGGCCGATGATTTCACTGATGATATAAATGATTAAAGTGTTTGTCCAACTGTGTGAGAAAACATTAAACATTTTAATTTTAAAGATTTTAATGAATGTTTATAGAAGTTTATGTTTTAGTGTCGACTCCCTCTAACTGTGGCCATCGCAGAGTCAAAAAAAGTCATTCTGCAGTAAAATTCATTGTTTTTGTAGTAAGATTATCTCTTTAGAAATCATAACCTTTTAACAGCCTAAGGCCCAGATTTACCAAAGGGACCAAATTAACAGATACAAAAAATGGTAAAAATCCACTAATGGGAGTGGAAATTCGGAACTAATATATATACACTGCTCAAATTTAGGGATCACTTTTTAATCAGAGTATAGCAAAAAGTCAGTTAAACCTCAGGATATTGGACAGCCCCCAAAACTTACTTTATTTTTCTCTCCTCATCTTTTATGAGAGTTTTTCCACAATGTTTGCATCTGGCTAGGGCCAGTGTCACTACTGATAGCATGAGGCGATAACTGGACCCTACAGAAGTTGCACAGGTAGTTCAACTTCTCCAGGATAACACATCAGTACATGCCATTGCTGGAAGATTTGCTGTCTCCAAGCACAGTCTCAAGAGCATGGACGAAATTCCAGAAGACAGGCAGTTACACTATGAGAGCTGAACGGGGTTGTAAAAGGTCCTTAACCCATCGGTAGGACCGGTATCTGTTCCTTTGTCCAACTACAAACAGTATAAGCACTATCAGAGAATTACAAAATAACCTCCAGTGGGCCACTGGTGTGAATTTCTATGACCAAACAATCCGAAAAGACATCATGAGGATGGCTGAGGGCCCCACATTTTCTACTGGACCTCATGTTTTCCAGAAACTCAGTGATGCCCTGGTCCAGATCTGGCAGGAGAGCCCATGGATACTATGTTACGACCCATTAGGAGCATGACCTGGTGTTAGGCATGCATACAAGCGCAAGTGGGGCCCATACAAACTACTGAGTACCATTTTGAGTTACTGCAATGAAATCTCTGCAAAATGGACTAGCTTGCCCTATTTTTTTTTCACTCAGATTTTGGGGTGTCTTTGAATTAAGCACTTTGATGGTTGATCATTTCCATTTCCACAAAATGATGCAGCATCTATTAATTTCTTACATATTACCTAGTCCATAACCGTTTAGATACCGTTTAGACATTTTTTCCATTGTCATCTAATGCGTTTTCAAAACAGTGTACAAAGATGTGTACAGATCGTTTTTGACTAATCTGCATTCTACCAAGAGCATCCCTAATGAAGGGATGAATAACATGTTAACTAAAATAGTTAAAGTTTAGGACTGTGCACATGTTTCCTTCTGGAAGCAGAATGGCATCAAATTAAAAAGAGGCAGCTGGTGGAGAATCAGTATGTTTTTGATATAGTCTTCTGTTACATATTATTGTTAACTCTGCTGATAACCTTGTCTAATCTATTACAAGCTAATCCACAAAATAAAGCTAAAACTGAAATCTGTAACTTTTGACATGTATGATTTTCAGAAGAATACAGTTATTTACTGCCAAATCCTGGCCCATACAAATATCAATGAAGCAATTGTTAATGTTCCATTTGCATAAATGTGCACATAGCCCGTCATTGGATATTGTAAGATTCAGTCATTAGATATGTCTGAATCTAATTCCCAGTAATTGCTTCATTTTGACAGATGTTTGAATGTGGTGTTTAAGAGGCCTGATAACAACAAGGTAGAAGTCCAAAAAAGCTGTTCTGCGTGTTTCTCTGCTGAAAGGAAAAAATTACAGATACTTTTTTATCTTTGAAAAATCTTTGTGGAGAAATTGGACTAAAAGGCTGAAACACTGCCCATCATTCACTATAAAAGCTAATTTGGCTGCCAATACGTACTTGTAGGCCTTTTGAATTGGGATTCTCCTCTTCCCTCACTCCAGTGTGTCACACTGAGTTCAGCTCAGTTTAGCTAACAAAGCCAAAAAACAAGAACTGTTAAAATTTCAGGGCGAAGACTGTGCAAAGAGACAGATGTCAAGACAGATGCAACATTTTGGCACCGCGTTCATAGCTTTTTGCATCCAACGCTTCCAATTACATGCTCATTCTGACTCTCATTTTCCCCCGGCATTCCAAATAAATTGGGGCTTTTAGCGCCAACTATCGATCATAATAACACATGTTTTTATTGCGTGTTAAATACAGTGCAATTTGCAATAAATTGCATGTGTCCAACCTTAGCCATTTCTATAATTCCTACCTGCGTGCATGCTTTTCAGTCACAAATTTCACATAGCTGTGATTGTTAATAAATCTGACCCTAAATCTTTTTAGTCTTTTAAGTTTCATCACTGTGACCATTTTGATAATGTCCTACACATAGGAACAAGGTATTCTAAATTAACAGTATCTAATGATCTAATCAGTGCAACATTGAATACATCACTATACAAATATATATATATCTATATTGAAAAGTGCTGTGACTGCATGCAAAAAGAAATTAGAATGATCTTTTTCAGACAAACACACTAAACGTGATGCAGTGAGATTACAGATACTATTCTTGCCTTGAAATTCCTGAGTGAATAAAATGAATTTCCAACCATTTAATGTTTTGTTTTTTGGTAATAGGGCAGTGTTTATTTACATTTTGAGTTCTGCTTGTGCCTCAGTGGTAAATATTTTACAAGTCACAGTGGTTAGCAGCTTATGACTAAAGCAAAAGTGAAGACTTGAGCTTCAAATGTAGCAAAAGAGATAAAAGCAAAGCGGACTTTCTCCAGATTGCCAAAGGAGAAAAAATGACCCAATTTTTGCTTCATGTTTTTAAGCTTGAGAGATAATTCCCTTCTGTTGTAACAGTGAGGCAGTTTTATTTTACTTCTAATTAAGTTGTATTGATATTGGTTGTTTTCTGAATGTTGTGTATCATATTTTTCATGATTTGTTTAAATGTAGCTGTTATTTCTAAGCTTAGCTTGAATAGACTACAAAATGACCCAGTTAGTAATGACTTCCTGATCAGCCTTTGCATTTAATCACAATGTGTTTCTCCAGTCAAGACAAACCTAGTTTTGAGATGTCATTATCTGAGCGTCCACATCCAAGTGACCTTTCTTTTGTAGCTGTTTTACAAGGTATCAGCCTGAAATCTTATTTCATTTGTAAAATAACCTAAAATGATATTTTATGTATGTTTTAAATTTACAGGCTATTTGGAGTCATTTTAAAACAAAACACATCCATATTCATTTCATTTCCATGTCATTACAATATATTTTGAAATGTGTAATTCATTTCATAACAGTCTACTCTCTCAATTTTATGTCATTGTCCCTGATTTTTCATCCAGATCTTAATATACTCTAGTTTTACTGTTGTGGTTTGTAGGGTAATAATGTTGTGCCATTTCTTTTCAGCGTGATCTTTTATTTTAGTTTTATCACACTTAGTTTCTTTAGCATTTAGACCCACTTGTATTACTAATGCAAAAGGTATTAGTAAAGACCATTTGAAGCTCCGTCAGTGCAAATGGGGTTTGGGTGTAGTTAATCTTATTTTATACCAGACACAAAACAGGCCTTAAACTGAAACATTCATTGCACTCATTTTAACTTTGGTAATTTTTGCATACTACATTATTAATGTGTATTTTCAATAACTAATTTTGCAGTGGGAAACTTGACGCCTGTTTTAGCCTTCAAAAAAGTAGGGGAAATACAGTGACTTGCAAAAGTATTTGGCCCCCTTAAACTTTTCCACATTTTATCACATTACAGCCACAAACATGAATCAATTTTATTGTAATTCCACGTGAAAGACCAATACAAAGTGGTGTACACGTGAGAAGTGGAACGAAAATCATACATGATTCCAAACATTTTTTACAAATAAATAACTGCAAAGTGGGGTGTGCGTAATTATTCAGCCCCCTGAGTCAATACTTTGTAGAACCACCTTTTGCTGCAATTACAGCTGCCAGTCTTTTAGGGTATGTGTCTACCAGCTTTGCACATCTAGAGACTGAAATCCTTGCCCATTCTTCTTTGCAAAACAGCTCCAGCTCAGTCAGATTAGATGGACAGCGTTTGTGAACAGCAGTTTTCAGATCTTGCCACAGATTCTGGATTGGATTTAGATCTGGACTTTGACTGGGCCATTCTAACACATGGATATGTTTTGTTTTAAACCATTCCATTGTTGTCCTGGCTTTATGTTTAGGGTCGTCGTCCTGCTGGAAGGTGAACCTCCGCCCCAGTCTCAAGTCTTTTGCAGACTTTTCTTTTTTTTGCAGGTTTTCTTCCAAGATTGCCCTGTATTTGGCTCCATCCATCTTCCCATCAACTCTGACCAGCTTCCCTGTCTCTGCTGAAGAGAAGCACCCAGAGCATGATGCTGCCACCACCATGTTTGACAGTGGGGATGGTGTGTTCAGAGTGATGTGCAGTGTTAGTTTTCCACCACACATAGCGTTTTGCATTTTGGCCAAAAAGTTCCATTTTGGTCTCATCTGGCCAGAGCACCTTCTTCCACATGTTTGCTGTGTCCCCCACATGGCTTATGGCAAACTGCAAACGGGACTTCTTATGGTTTTCTGTTAACAATGGCTTTCTTCTTGCCACTCTTCCATAAAGGCCAACTTTGTGCAGTGCACGACTAATAGTTGTCCTATGGACAGATTCCCCCACCTGAGCTGTAGATCTCTGCAGCTCGTCCAGAGTCACCATGGGCCTCTTGACTGCATTTCTGATCAGCGCTCTCCTTGTTCGGCCTGTGAGTTTAGGTGGACGGCCTTGTCTTGGTAGGTTTACAGTTGTGCCATACTCCTTCTATTTCTGAATGATTGCTTGAACAGTGCTCCGTGGGATGTTCAAGGCTTGGAAAATCTTTTTGTAGCCTAAGCCTGCTTTAAATTTCTCAATAACTTTATCCCTGACCTGTCTGGTGTGTTCTTTGGACTTCATGGTGTTGTTGCTCCCAATATTCTCTTAGACAACCTCTGAGGCCGTCACAGAGCAGTTGTATTTGTACTGACATCAGATTACACACAGGTGCACTCTATTTAGTCATTGGCACTCATCAGGCAATGTCTATGGGCAACTGACTGCACTCAGACCAAAGGGGGCTGAATAATTACGCACACCCCACTTTGTATGATTTTCGTTCCACTTCTCACGTGTACACCACTTTGTATTGGTCTTTCATGTGGAATTCCAATAAGATTGATTCATGTTTGTGGCTGTAATGTGACAAAATGTGGAAAGGTTCAAGGGGGCCGAATACCTTTGCAAGCCACTGTATGTCAAATAGTTTATCCGTGATTTTCTTTTCTTTTTGCTCACCAAGTCAAATTTTTAAGTCTCACGAAACAAAAGTTTATGTTTTGTCAGACTTAAAAATCTAAAGATCTTTCTATAGCTCACTATAGTGCTGAAAAATCAAACAGAAAAGTACTTTTCTGCTACTTTTGCAATATTGCTGCACTTAATGTCAAACAGTCAGTCTCTCTCCATCTCTTTCTCTTTATGTTTCCTTGCTATGACTGGACACACAAACTCTTACACAGACGCACACTTCCAACCAACTGATTCAAAGTCTATGCATCTGTGAGAGAACGAGCTACTATACACATACGCGTAGACTTGTAGTCAAGACTGCCTAAACCAAGACCAAGACAATACCAAGACCAGAGGGTATCGAGACCAAGACAATACCAAGACAGACCGAGACGAGACCAAGACTGAGACTGAGACTGAGAAAAAAAAGTCTTTAAACTGCAGTCAGATGCTGCATCGTTTACGGGTCACAGGCATATTTATGTGTTTTTGCGATGCACTCGCACAGCCCTCCTCACCGCTGTCTACTGTCTCACTCGCTTACTGAGAGGACAGACGCACGCTCCACTTGACTGTTGCGTCTCTCACCCTCTCTGTTTTCCGCATAATGATACGCGTGCTTCGACTATAAATGTTACAGTACATGTTGTCCTCTTTCAAAGTGCGACAACAGGATGACCAACCTAATGATAAGACTGCTGTTGCAACAGTTTCCTATTTTTCTAAATGTCTTAAGTTATTTATGTTTTTGGTCAAATATTTCTGTCTTCGTTTTAACAGAGTGACAAATATCCAGAAAACATCAAACATCTCAAAAAGAAAGCAAGAAGATGAGTTGACGATTACAATGGAGATAGCTAAAACTGACAGCAATTAAATGGCACACATACCTAACTGAACGTACAGTTCTGTGTTAATTGTTTGGACACTTTGAAAACTACCAACAAACTTACCAATAAGTATTTTTTAGGTCTAAGATTTTTTTTTATTTTTTTTTATACCCAGTTTTAACATGGAGCCAAGTTACGACTTCCTGCACATCTATGAGGGTGAAGACTCTAATGGGCCTCTACTAGCAAGTCTCCAAGGCAACCAGGCCCCAGAGCGGATAGAGAGCAGTGATAACAGTCTCTTCCTTGCATTCAGATCGGATGCCTCGCTGGGCATGTCTGGATTCGCCATCGAATATAGAGGTAATTAAACCAAAAAATTTTTGGCTTGACATGTCCAGGTATACTTTACATTTGGCTACATTAAATAGATTTAAACAGCTTATGATTAATTCTTTAGTGATTACAACTGTTTGAAACTATCCCATTACTTAATACAGGTGTATTAAGTAGTTTCATTAATTATCAGCAACAGAAGAAATGTTGTGGTGAAGGTAGAAGTACTGATTTGAGTAAAAGTGATACATATTAGTGGTATACAGGATAGTGTTAGTAACCATAGTGTGCAAGCAGCAGGAGCATAGTTTTGAGTGTAATAGTAGAAATAGTAAATACAACTCGTATCAATAACATTCACTTTCAAAATAGCATCTCAGTATAGGCCTAATGAGGTTGAAAAGAACAAGGCGAATCAATGTCGGTTTCTAGCAAATAAAATGTATTTTATGACTGTTTCTGCACATTGAAATGCAAAACGGTGAATGTAAAAACAATAATGTGCTTGCATCGGGTTTACTGATTAAAAAGTCAATGCAGGATTGTTTAGTGTGCAGACTGGATCAAATTTAATCTGCCTATTCTTATTAATCCCTTCATACAGGAGAAGTTTTTGTGGTTTGTTTTATTTTTTGTTTTTGTTTATCAGCTGAAAACGGTGCTCCTTGCCAGCCGATGAGTTGTTTACGTCAAGTGATTGTGACTTATCCTGGTTTGGCTTGACTAGGGATGATTTAACGCTTATAGTCAATACAGCACTTAGTTGATTCCTATATCCTATTTATGTCTAGTTTTTAAAAAGACCATCACCTATTCTGTTGTTGGTCTCATCACACTACCTTACACTTCTGTAGTTTTGTCATTATTCACTACCTTTCATCTGCCATCTTTCTAATTAAAATCCAGCCTTAATCATCTCTCTGTTTCACTTCTATCTTGCCCTCCACCCTTCTCTGTCTTCCTGCCCATTTCTTTTCTCAGGCATAATATCTCATTCTTATTGGCCGATCACAGAAAAGCAAACAAGCTGGTCCAGCTCCAAGTCATAAAGATCCAAGACACTGTTTGACCACTATTTGTCTCTTACTACTTTATCACCATCTCATTCTTCTTCTTGTTTGCTCTTTTTGTTTTGTTTTGTTGGGGGTTATTTGCCCTTTTATATGGGAGTACATATTGTAATTCGAAATGCTGGACTATAAAGATTTATGCATATTGTAGAAATGTACAGCTCTGAAACTTTATTTACATTCTAATAGAAAATTGATTAATGTATTTCCTAACAGTATCATAATTTTCATTGTTACACTGCCTTTTCTGTACCGCAGGTTGTTGTACTGTTATAAGTTTGCAAAAAAAATCTAAGAAAGTAAATACAATTTTTATTTTGTAATAAAAACTATTAGGCTACTCTACTCATACAGACACTTTCCCTCTCAACAGAAAAACCAAGGGAAGCCTGTTTTGATCCCGGTAATGTTATGAATGCCAGTCGGACAGGGTACGACTATAAATTGGGATCTCAGGTCTCCTACAGCTGTCATCATGGCTACACAATAGCAGGTGAAGATACCATCACCTGTGTCATGGGTCCAGATGGAAAGCCAGTGTGGAACAAGGCACTGCCATCATGTAAAGGTAGGAGTGACGCATCAGGAAATACAACCTTGTGCGTATTGCTGTACCATAATATTATTGTTACAGTGAATATTTATTAGAAATCTGGTAACTCAGAGGTTAAACTGCATACGGTGTTCTCTGTTTGATTCCAAATTGGGACCTTGCTTTTCCACTCTCTCTCTCTATTTATTATCTAAATTTCATATGAATCTTGGTCATTGTTATACACTATCTGGTGGCAACACTGTAAGTTGTATATCTCGCTTCAGCCATCGAGCCTCCTTTCTGAGGAATGATAGGTCCAGTCTTTCAAAATCATAGACTTTATTTGGACAACTCCACCATATATATTTGGCAACTCACTCCATTGTTTTGCAATGTTTGAATCATGCTTTTTATAAGGATTGGACAATACCACCACCCCCCCCCCCCCCCCCCCCCCCCCCTTAAATTAAAAGTTTATTCAGTGCCAACTAGCTAACATATTTCAACTGCCTCTCCAGAGAAGCTTTTGTTCTGTGGAGGACTGGACTTTAACACCACTGTCTTGGATTGGATTGCAGCTTGTGATTTTAGGACTTATTGTACTCTGAAGATCTTCTGAGCTTAAGGGGAAGGGAAGTAGTTTGTAAACAGAACAGAATAAGGCTTGCAGTCTGAAACCTTGTTAAAGACGGTGGAATGAAAGTCTGTCCTTGGGACAAGGGACACTGGAGAGGCAGCTGATTATATTGCTTCATTATTTATTTACAAGACCAACCACATTCAAAAAACCCCAATCCCCAACTTCCCATTCCCAGATCTGGATTTAAGTGTAGTTGTAGTCTTTACGTGTGTGTGTGTGTGTGTGTGTGTGTGTGTGTGTGTGTGTGTTATCAAAGCAGTCAGGGATTGGGGACTGAGCTGTCTGTGTGATTGACAGCTCAGAGAAGCAATGAAACGACACCTGCCAGAGTGCCATTCATGGTGTATATGGGTTTGTGTATGTGAGAGAGGCATATCTGACTAATGCCATGTGGGTAAAAATTCAGATAAGCCACAGAGCAAGGAGGTAAGAATTAAAAATGGTTATGTGCACATAGACAAAAAGCACATAGTCCTACTTCGAAAAGTCTCCTGTGAAAGCTCTGTTTAATAATGTCTGGGAGACAGTCACGGGCATTCAGGGGTGTGAGAGAATAAGTATGGGATGATTGCACTCATAGCAGGTATTTGAGAAAAGCAAAAAAAAAAAAAAGAAAAGAGCAAGAATAAGAGGTTATCAAGTCATTTTATTTCATCCTCTCCTTCATCGACTTTATTTCAAGGTAATACTGCCACTTAGGAGATTTAGCAGACCAACCCCAACCTTTTGACCAGGTATTGTTACACAGGATAATGTTTTACTATACAGTAAGACCATAATTTAATCAATAAAATAAAATAAAAAATAAAATAGTCTATCTGGTAACTAAGTTACTTATACACACACACACAAGCACACACACAAAGTGTGCAACATATACACATGTGTATATACACATATACACATATACATGTGTATATGTTTTCTATTACTTTTACTTTTTAACTTTATTATTGTTAACACTATTTCAGTAATACCAGGCCTGCTCTCTGGATGAGAGTTTCCTAAATGCAAGTCAGTTTAGTTCCTGCCCTTTCAGTGATCCCAATAAATGGTTAGATCTCCTGAGATTGTCATTACCTACATTATAAACAATTCATATAGTCAAAGCAGAACGATTTGACTAAATCCCACTCTGCAGTCTTTCGCCTTTGCTCCCTCAGCTCTGATTGCACATTGAATTTTCTCACCGCATAGTTAGGGAAGTTGCTCTGTCTCTCTGTCTGTCTCTCTATCTTTGGGCAGCTCCTGGGGCTTTTAGACCAAACTCATTAGACAGGGTGAGACCTCTTTAAATAATACATCTCCACTTACACTCCCTCCGTCTCCTTTTTTCTCCCTTTCATCCCCCTCACTCATCTCCCTTCTACTCCTTTCCTTTGCTTTTTTTCTCTGTAACTACTTCTCACTCTCCCCTGTATCTCTCTTCAAGATTTTTTCATCTTCTTTCTTATTTTACTTTCCTCCTACCTCTTCTGTCTGTGTCTGATTTGCTCTGTATGTTTCTCTCACAATTTCTCTCTAGCTCTCTTGCCCCTTCTTGCCTTCTCTCTCTCTCTTTCTCTCTCTCTCTCTTTCTCTCTCTCTCACACACACACTCACACACACACACACACACACACTCTTAGACACATACAAACACCTCCCATCTCAAACCGCTCTTTTATTGGTTTCCATGGTAACTAAGAGCTGGTGCGAGAAAGAAGGAATTCTCCGTGACTGTTGATAGGGTTGTGTGTAAGACCACATGTGTGTATGTGTGTTTATGTGAGAGAAGAGACACAGAGGTAAAGTGAGAGAGTGACATAGCTATAATAGAGTGCCGCCTAGAGGCAGTTTCCTTACACACGCGCAGCATGAACAAACACATGGGTACACACATACCTCAAAAAATCGTACCACGCGTGCATATAGAGTGGTAGAAAAAGTAAGAGAATCCTGCAGAATTATGTATGAGAAGCACTGGTCATAGAGGAGACAAACAAAGTCCATACTAAATACATTATTCAATGTTGTCATTCAGGTAAGAAATAGTCATTCAAATGAAATCAACAAAAGGTATTTAGATTCAAGGTAGAAAAGCTGGAATTTACATTACTCATCAGCAGATGAGTTATATTTTTGTGCTCCAAAAATATATTACCAAATATCAGAACTTTTCAGTGACAACTTTTCTTGACTATAAGCCAAGGTTGAATTATTTATAAAAAAATATATGCAGAACTCTCTACAGTGTAAAAACAGCACTGCATGCCATTATGTAAACTTGTAAAAGAATCACTGAGGCGAAATGCTTTATCAAAATAAGTTACGGGATAGTGTGAGGGTGACTGTCCACCAGTGGAAGCTCAGTTAAAGCTTAGAAAATCTAAGAACTAAGTCTTTTAGTGAATTATTTTAATCAAAGGATATTTGGTATTGAAGTGACCCAGTCAGAGTCCAGATCTAAATCGAATAGAAACGCATCATAACCTCTTAGAGCCATTCGCACCCAGCAGGTTATACATATGGCTCTTATGAAGCAGTTCTGGGAGAAAGAAGGATCCAAAATTCCTTCTGAACTTTTTCCAGGTGCTATCTGTAAACACAGTTAATGTGTTGTGTCTGCAGAAGAAGGAAGAAGGACAATTAAAAGCCTTACAGAGAGCTAATAGGGCATAATGCTTCCTGTTCCTGGTGAGCTTTTAATTTGAAACATCTGTAGGAAATATTGAGTTTTATGGTCAGTGTCAATACTTAAAGAGCTAAATATTACCTAATATATTGTAGACAAGAACTGACTGGACTGAAAAGGTGAATGAAAGCAGCATATCTCTTGACAAGTATGAAAAGACTAAAGTTGTTATACTGGTGGAATGAGTGCTGTAGCATGGTGCATTATACCGAATTTGCCAAGTGAGCACCGGTAATTTCACGCTTTCTCGGTGGATTCTGCCCATGTTAATTCACGCTTGCATTTGCTGCCAGTGCTGCTGGTGTTCAGGGCACATGCTTGTTGACTTGATCTAGACAGAGAACATATTGCGGATTGCAGGTATAAGTCTAAAAGGACTTTTTATATTGGCTTTTTGGATCTTAGTATGTTTTTTATGTCTGCAACTTCAAGGTGAAAATGATAAATCTGGATCCGAGGTAGTACAGGGAATACAGAGAAAGTCTTATATTGTATTAATCATTCCGTTTCTATAAAAAGGGTTATAGACTTACATATATTTTGCTACTTTCATTTTACTACTACTTTCTATGAGAAAAAATGTCATTAGATAAAGACATTTGAAATGTGCAAGACATGCAAAGCAAATGGCATAACCATTTTTTTTCCTGAAGTTTTCATGGATTTCATTCTCATTGTGCGTCATAGTATAAATAATGGATTCTGTTGTGTATGTGTTGTGCTCAAGAATTGTGGTTATTACACTGTTGACAAATTGATCCTTTTCTTGAAATGTTGAAGTGACAGCAGTGGCTGTGTTTATGGTTCCAAAAAACACTTACTGGATGAACTGCAACCCAACTTTAAAAGTTTAGGACATTTCAAAACTCTTTCCTGTACTCTTGCTGCCACCATGAGCCCTGCTGTGCCTGTATGTGTGTGTGTGTTTGTGTGTCTTTATATTTGTATGAGAAAAAAGGGAAAATGAGACGCAGAAAGTACTACAAGAGTGTTGTGTGTGTGTGTGTGTGTGTGTGTGTGTCGATGATCAAAGCTCATAGATGTGTGAGAGAAAGAGAGTGACTTGCATAGCATCTTTTGCATTTATTTGTGTGTGTGTGTGTGAGAGAGAGAGAGAGACAGAGGGTGTGAATGATCAAAGCGCATGTGTGTGTGTGAAGGCTTTTGATAAGGCTGACACCTGAGCCTAGAGCAGCACCACTGGGAGATTGTGGGTAGATCAAGACAAGACCTCTAGACCTGAGGGTTTGAATGCTACAGCACAACAAAAATCAATCCAGAAAGTATCAATCAATAGAAGAAAGAAAGAGCATGATTACTATGATGCTTTAGGAAACAGGAAGAAAGTAGAGAGGGATATGAGTGGGGAGGAGGTGGAGGATGAGTAGGTGGGAGTACAGCAACTGTCTAGCAAAGAAGTAGAAACAAGTTTTGTTGTATTTATATTCTTAGGATGTAAATCAGTTTTACCGAGTGAGTCTTAATGTCCACACATGGACTCAAAGACTATGACATATGTTACAGATAAGTCCTTGAGGGCTCAAGGCTGTGCTACTGAGAAATCGGAAAGTGCTTCAGGGCTCTCTGGTGGAATTTTTGAGCCCACAGTTTTCGCAAGACTGAAATGCTGAAATCTTTGCTTGAGGGAATTATCCTCAAGGGGCTGTTGAAGTGGATGTTCAAAATCATCCAAAAGGGGAAAGAAAAATAACATTAGAGGGGCTACCAACTAACAACGTTTAGGCTAACATGATACTGTGTTTTAAATTACTATCAGACAGTTTTATGAAACCACATATGAACCCACACCCTTAGTGTCACTTCTTAGTTTCACAGATTGACCTCTAACCCAGGCAGTATATTAATTCACAGAGTGCTGGCCCAGTTCTCAGGCTGTCCTTATAACCTTTGCACTCCCATGCTCTCACATTTTCAACAAGCACGGAGGTGACGCTAATTATAGTCCACTAGGGATCACAGCTGATATTGTGGGTGCACATTGGGACTAAGCCAAAGTGATACACACCATAGCAAGTTGAGAAGAGCAGAGGCCGGACAAGGTGAGAAGGGAAGGGATAAGACTTACATGGTGAGTGTGTGCGTGTGCCGGGGAAGGTGACACTGACAGATTTGCTAGTTGCTGCTGTTTTTTTGTGCACACACATGCACGCACACATTCAGAGACACTTACACAAATGTCAATGACCTCTGCTGACCTAACCTGCAATATAAATGTCTGCACACCCACATGCTGTTCTCGCTAAAGGTTTGCAGCTCCCTTGGGGGTGCAAAAAGATGGAACAAGCTACTGTTAGGTGTGTTTCTTGTGGGTCATGCATTGGTGGTATGGATTAATAGGCTATTTTTGAAACTGCACTACACTAATACAGGAGATCCCACACTGTGCGCTTGCACAGCACCACATAAATTCAGCCACTAAAGTTTTTATCCCGCTGTGTTGTTGTCAAGAGGAACTAACTACTTTGAAGAGGGTGCACCAGAACTTTGGTCTCACTTATGAAAGAACATGTGGCTCTTTGTTATAGCCCTCTCCTGAATTGTTTTTAATGTGATATATAGCCACCAAGTGTTGCTGCTGCATCACACTTAATGCTTCATAGTGCCATGGGATATGTTGTTTATGGGTAAATGCGTGGGCCTTTTTTCCCCCCAAAGAATCCACAGTGTCGTTGATTGTTTTCTACATCGTTAAGTGGAGACATCACTTTAAAAAATATATATATTTTACCTATTTCCCACATTTAATGATGAGATGAAAAATGAGATTTCCTATATAGTCCGCTCTGTCCTTAGTGAATATCATACATACACACTCTCATACACAAATGCACATGCCCAGATAGATATCAGAAGACGTTTACATTATATAACAAAGCCTTGGAGCCACAACGGCCCAAGTGATATTTGGGGACAACACAAGTTTTCTGCTAAACTAAACAACTTTGGAGCCAATTGCAGTCAGTTGGATTAAAAAAAGAAGAAGAAGAAAAGAAAAAAAAGGCAAGAATGAGAGATTAGAGTAATGATATGCTTGCCAGCTTCTTTTGCAATGGGCAGTGCTCCCAGGAACAGGGAAAAAAATGAAAAGGAGACATGGCTAAAATCTGTACGCTTTATTGCAACATTATGTCTCTAAATAACTGAAGCAGCAAAGCGGATGAAACTGTTTGGCCACTAATGCCAAATGTTCCTTGAAATGTTGTTACCTTAGTTGTAGAGTAGCAGTGGAGCAGAAGAGGATGCTTTTATTTTCACGTGTATTACAGTATAGTGATATTTTTTTCCTCTGCATGTCCCAGCTTGTTAAGAGCCTCAGATTAAAGTCCAGGGTCAGCTATGATATGTTGCCCCTGGAGCAGATAGGCCTAAGGGCTTTTCTCACAGGCTCAGTGTAGGAGTTTGGAAGTGTTGGGGCTTTAAACCCTGACCTTCTAATCAGTAACCTAGAGCGTTAAAGTTACACTAACGCATTCAAGTTTTTTATCTTATGTTTCTTTGTATCTTAAAAACAGATTGAAGTGGAACAATGAGGCTACGCTGACCCTTGATGTTAAGGATATGTAAGGGCATTGGTTTCTGCAAGTTAGGGTACATTTTTTTTAAAATTTTGATATTTAGTTTTTTCAGATAATTGTTACTGATAGTCAACGTGTGCTTTTTCGATATGTTACTGATCACACTTGCATAGTGTCACTCCTGGAGACTGTCCAGAACAAACAGACTTTGATCTGTTGACCACTGAGCAGTTCCACTGGGTGTTGAGGGCTTTGCTCAGTGATCGTAATGAGGGCGAGGTGAGTGTTTCCTTTTCACCTTATCCACATGATTTTTTCCTGCCACTCTGGAGATTGAAAGAAAAGTACACTTGATAAGAAATAAAAAAATAAACGAGAACCAAAATATAGACATTCCTGCACTTGGATGCGAGTATAAACCTTCTAGCAACATTTAAACTTTGTGCACATTGTACGCATAAAAAATATGATGAGTACAACAACATGTCACTGAACAAACTCACTGTTCTGTACTCTAAATGATGGCTATGTTTATCTTTTGTCTATATTTATTTATATTATATAAGGTCATGAGAGAGCTCCAGTATACACCGTGTGAGAATTTTATCCATTAAGCAGATTTCCAGTCTGTTATGGAACCAACACAAATAAGCAAACATCCTCTAATGAATGGACAGTTTCCAGTTAACAGTATTTAAATGTGCTGTTAACTAATGAACCATCCTAAAATATGATTCTGTGAGCCAAGTAATGGCATAGCTCCACTGTAAGTCTTACCTAGCAGAAGCTGAATGTACTGAGGTAGTAGTTTATTTCATAGTGCCTAGGACTGCCTTTTATATACATTTTGGAAGAGTGATTACTCTCAAGACAATAAGATTCAAAAACATTTATCACCCTTAGAATTGATAAATATTATGTAGTTCTGCATTACTCGTACATTTACATGTTTGATCTAACGGCGTTGTAGAGGTTCTAGGAGTCTTAATCAAGGTTGATTAAGACTCCTACTAAAATCATTTTACAAAGCAGGTGGAGCTTATGCAGAAATATCATGGAGAGTATTGCAAACACATTTGATTGGATATATAGTTAGCAGACTGCTGTGAGCCTGAAGGGCTCAACTTCATTAATGCAAGTGAGCAAGGGGTTACTGCTGCACTGATAAAATGCTCTGAGAGACAGGATTTCAGACCTGAATCATCGCTATGAATATGACCACCACCATATCATATTACATACCAATGCCAAGTCCTGCATACTAAGTTGCATCTGTGTCTTTTTAACATCAAATGAATTAATATTGGGGACAGCATGTTGGTGTAGTACTTAGCACTGTCACCTTACAGCAAAAAGGCTCCTGGTTTAAACCTCTCAGTCGGATGGGCATTCTGTGCCGAGTTTGCAAGTTCTCATGTGCCTCCGTGGACTTCCTCCTGCTCTTTGCATGTTAGTTTAGCGGGTGACTCTAGCTGTAGGTCGTTGTCTGTTTCTCTGTGTTGACCTTGTGATTGATTGGTGACCTGTTTGGGCTAAACAACAGGTTGGATGAATAATTAGTATTGGGTTGGTATTCTACGTACTTTCGGTATCTATATATAATACGTTTTTTATATGTCCAAGAACTGCAGCGTAGTGTAGTATCTCCACAATTTGCAACAATCAAAATTTGTGTGCATCAATGTGACTTCATTTAATTTAGAATTCCCTGGTTTGGTGTACTTTGGTATTCATATTTTCAAATACTGTGTTTATTTACTACTTTATAAAACATCTGGCTATTGTGCTGTAGTTGTAAATTATCTAAATTACATTTTAAAATCTTTTAAATTAAAAGCTTCTAATAATCACCTTCTTTGTACAGCACCATGCGGAGGACAGTACGGTGGATCTGAAGGGGTCGTTTTGTCTCCAAACTATCCTTTAAACTACACGACAAAACAGACTTGCTCCTATTACATCACAGTGTCGCCTCAGTTCGGTAAGTGCATAATTACAAAACTGCTTACAGTCAGTCTTGTAATCAAAGCACTGAAGACTTGTTCAAATGTTGAAATAATCATTTGTCCAAATTTGTTTTTATTTGTCTGGTTTTTTTTGTCCAGTGGTGTTTGGTCAGTTTGCTGTCTTCCAAACAGCAATGAATGACTCAGTGGAACTGTTTGATGGACCCAATGACAACGCCCGATTGCTCAGCTCCCTGGCTGGTTCACATTCAGGTGAGTCTGTTGATCAACTATAGTGCCAGAAACAGCCAGACACAGCCTGAGGAATGCAGTTTTTAATTTTTTTAATATTATATTGTCATCAAAGAAACTGTTGTTTTATTGTTTTTTCAGTTATATATGCATGATATTATACTTTTGAAAAGCTGCCCCACCTACAATTTTCCCTTTTTTTTTTTTGCACTGTTGAGCTGTTTTCGAAAGAGGAAAATAATGAAATCTTCTGTAAGAAAGCAGCTCTGGGGGGCTGTAGAACACAGCACCAGTGGTCGTTATCACAATTTATTTGACAGTGATGTATTTGGTGAAAATCCATTACGGGTTATCTTTACAAGAGGAAATCAGCAGTGGAAAGCGTCTCACTGGGGCCATACAACATACAGTAGCACTGATACTCCTTAACAGAATCCTCCATGGGTTTTCTTATCTTCCAACTTTGAGTCACCCCAGCTTGCCAATGTTTTGAGTCTTTACACAGTAATACAGATGGATGGAAATAGAAAGATATGACAAATTTGATCTAGATCAAAGGATATTAATAATAATTTGTTAAATAAATAAAAAAATATAATGATTAACATCGTTGCTGGTAAAATGCGAAGGCATCGCCTCAGAGTTTAACTTTTGTGTGAATTTCGTGTGTTATGGCCTGGAGGCACGCTGCAGGGGAATCCCCTTAGAAGTGACGTTTAGTTCCTTTATGTCAAAATCATAACTTTCAGAATATTTTCTTTCTTGTGTTTATTCTTTTTTTCCCCCACTTTTGCTACCTCCTTTCGCTTGTAGAATTATAAGGGAAGAAAATGACTGTGTTTAGTAAACAATGTAACTACAACTACGAGTAAAGTTCTTTATAATACTGGAGTGGTTTAGAGTTTGATAAAAAGACAAGCGAGCTTACATTTTTGCTTTTTTGTGCTCATAGATCAGTGAGACTTATTTGTGTTGACTGGATGTAGCTGCCTTTTTTCTGATAAATACAACCCGTCTAATTTAATTGGTAATGGTATATATAGAATGAATGACTCGTACCTTGAAGTTCATTTGGGTTTTTTTGCGTTGTTTTTTTTTCTTTTTGGCTGAAAACGAATGAAATATACCACGCTTTACAAAATAATGTTATCCGCATCATTACCCGTTACTCACGCACGCATTCACATGTGCACACACACGCATACACAAGAAAAAAGGGGGCAAACAGCTTTGTAGCACATTGTTCCACCTTACTGACTGATTATCCTGACTCACAAACATATTAACTCACATACACACATACCAGACTTACACATACGCACACACATCCTGATCCCCGTGCTGCTAATGATGGTTCTAAATGTCAGCCACACCAGGCCATGTTTTACCCATTTATCACTGTTACTTCATTTGCCTGCGTATGTGTGTGCATATAAATCTCTGTTTGTGTATGCCTGCTGAGATGGTGTGTGCACGTGTGTGTGCGTCTTTGTTTTGCATTTTAATTCTTGTGAGGCACATATTTTACCAAAAGGCGAAAAAGAATGAAAAACCCTGCTTATTGCTGAGTTATGAATGGAAGCTGGTACTCTTAAATATATAGGCACTTAACATATACTTAAATGCACAGTGAATGTTTGTGGAACTGAGAGTCTGTATCTTTGTAGCACATGTAGGTTTAAAAAGGATCTGTATGTTGTTGCTGTTGTCTTCTACTTTTAAAGCTTCTACAAAAACGTTTTTGGATTAAAATTCATTTTGAAATCATTGTGAGATATGTGTTTTGTTTTGTTTTTTTCTCAGGAGAGACGCTGCCATTGGCAACTTCCAATCAGATCATGCTCCGGTTCAATGCTAAAAGTGGCCAGTCAGCTAGAGGCTTTCACTTTGTCTACCAAGGTAATTCTCTCTGTGTTTGACATGTGTTCACTTAAACACAATAACATATGTTCAATTCAAGATCAACTTCAAAGTCTCCCTGCTCATATGTTTATTTCCCGTCTTTCCTCATCTTGAATCATGTAATTCCTCTCATTATTGTAGCTGTCCCTCGGACCAGTGACAGCCAGTGCAGTTCAGTACCTGAGCCTCGGTATGGCAGGCGGATTGGTTCAGAGTTCTCAGTGGGCTCTGTGGTTCGGTTTGAGTGCAATCCAGGATATCTATTAAAGGGATCCAATGCGATTCGGTGCCAGGCGGTACCAGGTGCCCTCGCGCAGTGGAACACAACAACACCAACTTGTATAGGTAAGACTAGCAATTGTCTTATGCATCAATAAAGTCTCCAGTTGTTTATAATTTTGGATATCCGTGCAAAGGACCCCAAAGGCCACACGTAGTTTGACTTTAACCATCAAACAGACTGACAGCAAAAAAATATCTCTTTCAAATCAATGATCCAGTTTTATCTTCCAGTTAGAATGATATCACATTTGAAACACAACAAAGGAGATAACAATAGATAACCAAAGGGAGATATGGCTGTTTTCCCTGGCATGACTGTAAACATTGCCAACTGTCATTTTGAGAGCCAGGGTGAGAGTCATCAGTATGACTGCTTGATGTCACCCAGCAAGCAGGACCTTAGATCCCTGAACAGGTCTGTGCAGACTTGAGTATTATTTAGTATTAATGCAAAATCTGGATAAGCGAAAGACTGAAGGACTACCTGAAAAAAAAACCCATAGAAAAATTAATAAAACAACTTAACAGCTGTCCTCTGAAACAAACAACAGCATTAAGCCTAAGCTCGTCACCATCAATGTCATACTCGTTGGGATGCAGTGCATTCTGGGATACTTCACTGATGACATTTAAAATCCCCAGAGAGCACTGATGAAAACGCAGATGAAAAAAGGCCTTGAGTAATTAGTCCTTTCTGTGAAGCATCTTGTACTAGTTAATGAGAGTAATGATTGAAGTTTAATTTTAAAGCTAAATGCATCCGTGTGAACTCTAGCGTTCCTGTTGAGAGCTGTGTTTTTTGTAAAAAGACTCAACTTTCACCTCAGTTTATGCCATAAAAGGTGTTTGTTTTCCTATTTTTCCTGTCTGACTCACTGTTGTTATAATTTGAAGACCATATTGTGTGTTTTTAGGAACGAAGAGCCATATTCCAATATCCTGCCCCATCTGTTGGCATTTAGTTATAATGTTTTGCCAAGAATTGTGGATTTTATGTCTTCATTCTAGTTCCCTGCAGTGGTAATTTGACTGAACGTCGCGGGACAATACTGTCTCCTGGCTATCCTGAACCCTACCCAAACAGTCTCAATTGTCTGTGGAGGATTCATGTCAGTGAAGGGGCTGGGATTCAGGTACAGATATATACACTTAAATATAAATGCATAGTCTACTGGATATACACTAATTTTGGAGGAAGCTGTTGGCTGTTGTGTTCATTTATTATCATTGTTGGCTATTTAGATCCAAGTAATGACATTTGCTACTGAGCACAACTGGGACTCTCTGGAGATCTACGATGGAGGAGACATGACAGCTCCCAAATTAGGGTCATTTTCTGGTAAGACAGCATGCTCACACATGCACCTAAATGCATTAAGTTATGCACAGACACACATGCAAACAATATCCTATGATGGATGAGAGATGACAGCTTCTAAACTATGGATAGACACACACACAAACACACAAGATCTATGATGAATTAGATATGGCAGCTCTTAAACTATAGATACACACACATATGGCATACACCGGAGAGCTGTGATGGATGAGTTGTAATACCAAAAATATGATATATATCTTAAATAAAGAATAAATCTTTTTAAGACACAGAATTCTTCCAATTCTAAGCAGTCAGTAAGAAGAGTGTCACCATGAGACTGAAGGTGGAGGAAAAGGAAAATGAAAAAGGGATAGAAAGAAGACAGGCAGGGATAAAGAATGATCTAACCTTTTATGATTTCCCTGCAGAGTTTCCCCTGTGACCTGCCCCAAGCACATACCTGTCACACAGCTATCACACATAAAACATGTTGCCCATAGGGCAACGCACACACCCACCCACACACAACTGACTGCGCCCTTCTATGGAAGGCACACCGGGGAGCTACCCACTATAACCACAGTGATCTGGTGTTGACCACTGAGCAGCTTCACTGGGGCAGATAAGGGCCGCTTCACATAAGGACACTAAAATGCTAGCTATCCATGGAGGGTGAGGGGTTGTTCACCTTCTCTGCACATAATTTCCCAGCTAGTCCTGGGATTTAAATAAAACTTATAGTCTAAGTCTTGCTGAAAAAGCAGCACCATTGCGTAGAAAGGGATTCCTTCCTGTATATGTAATATTATATTCCTCAAACTTTAATGCTTTTTCTAATCATTCACCCGGTCTATGATATCTTTATTTTTTGTGTTTTTTTCAGGGACAACAGCTCCTGCTCTCCTCAACTCAACATCCAATCAGCTCCTTCTTCACTTTCAAAGTGACATCAGTGTGGTGGCAGCAGGCTTTCACCTAGAATACAAAAGTAAGTAATATTCATACTAGGATAGCACAATGCAATGCTAGATTCATTGGCTGGAAAGAACATACTCGTTGATGCACAAGAACCAAGAATTGAATCGATTTTGGGTCTCTTCTTTCAAGAATCTACAAATGCACACAGACAACAATACAGCCAGAACTTTAACATTAAATAGCAAGAGTCAGTGACCTGAACTGGTACTGCCTGAGAGCATACACACATACTGAGACCCACACTGGAGCACACATGCAGAATGCTCACCTGGAGGGACATAACAGAATCAAGTAGACTTAGACACACACTCACTTGCGTGCACATACACACACAAATATGTAGATGGAGAAAGGTATAGACACAGATATTAACATCATGCTTTTACACACCCGTCAGAGCATGGTTGTGCTTTTTAGTCCTTTGTAGTTGTTTTAACTTAGAATCACTTCTAGATCAATGAACATGTCCCCTTTTGTAAATATGCATGGGGGTTTCAGTGTTTGTGTGAATACGTGCATTTCTCTGTGTGTGTAGAGAGTGCACATATTTGAGCCTCCGTTGTCTGTGTTTTGCTACGCTCTGAATTCCTTGGTGTGGGCATGTTGATGCACACAAACTAGCAAGATTGGTCATTTTAGGGGTGCTATATTGCTTCTGTGTGTACACACACACATCTTGCCTGGTGTGGTAGACCCCAGCCTCTATGGATCTTGTGCTCAGAGCTGTGTGCTGCCATGATTAGTGCTTCTGTGCTGTCTTTCAGTCCAGCTTTATCCAGCCACTGGTAGGATTTCTGGATGTCAGCTACTTCATCTATCTGCTGGTGGTACATACCATGCAGAGGCCTGTCCTTCCTTGATGGTTCCTCCTCTTCCTCCTCTTTCTTGAGTTTCTGCTGCCTGAGGAATTCACTGAGCACGGAGTCGGTTGGAGCCATCCTCCTGATGTATTCATGGACGTTGGCTGTCTCATTCTGGACTGTGGTGCTGACACTCACCAGTCCCCGGCCTCCTTCCTTCCGCTTAGCATATAGCCTCAGGGTGCTGGACTCGGGGTGAACCCCTCCATGCATGATCAGGAGCTTCCTGGTCTTGATGTCAGTAGCTTCTATCGCCTCCTTTGGCCAGCTTATTATCCCAGCAGGGTACCTGATCACCAGTAGGGTGTAGGTGTTGATAGCCTGGATCTTGTTCTTACCGTTCAGCTGCCTCCTCAGGACTTGCCTTATCCTCTGCAGCTACTTGGTGGTTGCAGCTTTCCTAGCAGCCTCTTCATGGTTCCAATTTGCCTGTGGGATCCCCAGGTGCTTGTAACTGTCCTCTATGTCTGCAATGTTGCCTTCTGGTAGCTCGGCCGCTATGATGCCTGACAGGAGCGTCCATGTGGTACTAAGGCAGGTTATTGGTCGGTAGTTGGATGGGAGCGGTCCCTTTGGGGGTCCTTGAGGATCAGGTCTGTCTGGCCTTCGGTTAGCCATTCCGGGTGTCTCTCGTCAACTAGCAGCTGGTTCATCTGTGCTGCCAGACACTCATGGAGTGCAGTCAGCCAGTAGGTGTGAACCATGTGAGGGCCTGGTGCTGTCCAATTCTTCATACTGGAGACCCTTTCTTGGATGTCTGCCACTGTGATGGTTGCTGGACCCTGTTCAGGGAGGTTGCTGTGGTCTGCTCTTAGATCCACTAGCCACTGAGCATTGTTGTTACGGGTTGTGTCCTTCTCCCATCAGGGAGAAGTATTGCTCCCTCTCCAGCCTTGGTGATGCTGTTCTCATATTGTTCCCCTGCCACTGAGAGTACACCTTGGCTCATTCTGTGGAGAACAGCTGGTTCATTCTCCTGCCTTCTATCTCTCTGTTGTACATCTTCAAGCAGCTGGCCAAGGCTGTGAGTCTTTGCTTAGCAGTTTCCAAGGCCTCAGGTATGGACCTTAATCTCTGCATCTTTTCAACTTGGCTGTTAATAATGGATACACAGAGATTGTTGAGGCGGGGCTCAGGGGAGGGTAGAGAAGGAAAAGGGAGGAGTCAGACGATAAATGATAGGTAAGGTTAGAGTGAAAGGCTAAGGGAAAAAAAGTGAAGGACACAAATCTTCACTGTTGTCCATATTCTTACGACCATGTGTCCTTGTAGCATTTCTGTCTTCTCAAGTAATGTTTTCAAATATATGCCAAATACCAACACAGTACATTATATTTAATTTTGTTTACTGGAATGAAATCTTTTTGTTCTTTTCATGGAAGCCAGTTCCTTCCCAGAGCACCTTAAAAAATATCTTGCAGGTTTCACACTAGATTTTTACTTATCTTAAAATGATTGTCAGCTCTTCATTATGTAGCAGATGTTTGCCTTCCAGAGAGGTTCTGTACAGGAGACCCCAACACAAAGTAGGCTTTTAACTTTTTTATTAAACAGAAAGTTTTCCAGAGATGAGTCAACGTACCTGTTCAAAAGGTGATCAGAATAGATGCATCAAAATTATTATTTGACCACAGTTGATACTTTGATTTGATCCTTCTTTTAAACGCTATTTTTTTTTAAAAAAACTTGCAAGACATTAAAAGACTAAACTCTTACTGATGATTTCAACTTTATGATCTTCAAATTCACAATCAAAACTCAAATGATAAAACTATTTCTGGAACAATATCTCTTATTCACCCATCTTTCGCTGCACCGTCTTCTGATTTCCCAAGAGGCAATCTGAGTAACAGAAACTTTTATCAGGAGTTCCAAAAACAAACCATGACTATTTGATTTGTTTGTTACATATTGCTAATTAGCAGGTTACTTTAAATACTTTAAATGGATGTATCTGGATGGGTAAAGTTGCTGACATCTTAGCACTCTCCCCTTTTATCCAAATATGATCACCTCTGTGTGTGTACAACATGATGACAGCCATAGCACCTCAATCAACACCTCACAACCAGACGTCACAAACACTGTTATGGAAGCTATCTTTTGCATATTTTCCATGTATTTACTCTAGGTTTTCTATAGGAAGAAAAATATCAAACATTCACAGGTAAAAAAAATTTCAGCGTGGGAGCGTGTATAAGTGGGCAGAAAACGTCTCCTGAAGACGTGAATTTTGTAATTATATTTTCATAATTTTAGGCAGACTAGAGGGTGTTTCATCTGAAGGCCAGAAAGAGGGATCTTTTTCCCTTGCCTGTCCTCACATAAACTGGAACAAAAGTATTGTAAATCCAGTCAGTTAGACTTAAATGCTGACACTGTCTAGTCGTAGTCTAGTGGCCCTAGTGGAGTGGTTTGTGGTGCTGTCAGCATTTCACAGGGCATTACTGCTCCCTCATTCCCGGGGAAAAACAGTGCGCTCGCACACAGAGAGAGAAAGATGGTCAGCCAAATGGAATACTTTCATTGATCAGTTGTCATGACAGCCCGCTGATTCTCTGCATAATAATACACTGTGTGTGTATGCGTGTGTGTAGAGTCTCCCGCAGCTTTTTCACTTTTGGTCCATCTAAAAAAAAAGAAGTACCCTTCAGTTCTTCTTCAAGCACTTTCTCATGTACAAGTCGCTCATGCGCACACACTCACAAATGTCATTCAGTGAATCTCGGCCACCTGGATGCGTGTGCATGTGGTGGTGAGCCTGTGTGTGTGTGTGTGTGTGTGTGTGTGTGTGTGTGTGTGTGTGTGTGTGTGTGTGTGTGTGGGCATGCATGTAAGCTCAGTGGGCTCGCAACGTTTTGCTGGTAGGAAGGTAGATAATGAACCAACAAGTCCACACACACACACGCACACACACACACAGATACAAACATTCACCCCTCTGTCTCCTCTTCTTTCGCTCTCTATCCCTCTCCCACCCCTTTGTTGCCATGGTAACCGCTCTGGGGCAGGCTCCTGCGGAAGTTTCCACAAACGTCTGCACTGACACACACACACACACACACACACACACACAAATGAACACACAGATACACTCCTACCGATGCTATTTGATAAGGGCCTGCTGCTGTCAAACTTATTAAGGATGTGTTTAACCTTTATTGTGTTGGGAATACATAACCAAAAGTCATTGTGTTACCTTCACATATTTTTAAGCACGTCTCAGAAGCTGCTGTTGACATCGAAAAAGTTCACGCTTTATCATTGTACTAGCTGTCAATTCTAAAATGAGCTTTTGTGTATGACAAAAAGACATTAGAGCTTTTGTGACTTAATCTTGTGAATTATATATCCATCAAATTAATCTCTATAATTATAAAAAGCCAGCCTGCTCAGACACACTATTTTGGGGTATACAAACAACTGTCTAATACAAAAAAAAACAACTTATAAACTTGGGTAAACTTGTGTGTTTGCTGTGATGTTGTTTTATAATCAGTTTGTTCATGTCAAGATAAAGGTCACATACAGGTGAATGAGGAAGACAGGAAAGGCTTCCTGGAGATACTGCAGTTGAAGTTTAGCAGAGAGCACAGGGAAAATAAAACGATTTTAGTTGGCCATAAGATGAACGACTATAAGGACAAACATTGATTTTCCATGTCTGCGTAAAACTTTTAGAACTGATGACAACATCACTCTTACATTTTCTGTCTATGTGCTCAAGTCCAAAACACATGAATGGACCCGGAGAGCGAGAAGACGAAATAACAGTGAAATTATGAATAGTAATAACATAGTTCATTGTGTTTTTGTTCATTTCATTGATTGTTACAGCGGTTGGACTTACCACTTGTCCAGAACCAATGATCCCAGCCAATGGAATTAAAACTGGAGACAGATATATGGTCAATGAGGTGGTGGCATTCAGTTGTGAACCTGGTTACACTCTGCAGGTAATGAACACACTCACACAAACTGACCATTAGACAAATGTTCAAAAATATTTTTTACCGTGGTGTCATATAGTAGGTCATGGGTTTTCATGTATTTATTTAGGAGTATTAAAACATCAGATGCTTATTACATATGAATTTTCCGGTGTTGAAAAATGCCATTGTTATGCCTTTGCTTCCACTTCCTTTAAAAAACCCTTTTTTTTTTGTACAAAAAAAGGAAAAAGAATACAGTTACCTGGTGAAGATATATCAGCATTCCTTACACTTACATATTTTTTAACAAGTTTAACCACTGTGTGATTACTTTCAGGGTCACTCTCACATTTCCTGCATGCCCGGGACAGTGCGTCGATGGAACTACCCACCCCCTCTATGCATAGGTAACGCGCTCAAATGCAAATACACTGCACCGCTGGCTAAATTGTGTTACGAGTGAGCGATTCAGTTTGGAAGAAAATATGTCCTACTGGTGTATCAAAGTGACATAAGTACTCAGGCACACTGGATATGTTTACTTATGTGTGTGTGTGTTGTTTGTACCTTTTATGCAATAGTGTTGTGTAACCT
This sequence comes from Neolamprologus brichardi, assembly GCF_056152115.1. Taxonomy (NCBI): domain Eukaryota; kingdom Metazoa; phylum Chordata; class Actinopteri; order Cichliformes; family Cichlidae; genus Neolamprologus; species Neolamprologus brichardi. Next base: position 15,959,856 of record NC_142104.1, read on the forward strand.
TTATGTTTGCATGGAGACTTAAATAATTCAGTCCTTGGTAAAAGATCTCAGAAGCCAGTTCCAGTTAAACTCAACTTGACATGTCAGGACCAGCTTTCCAGACCTGCTTTACCTATTTCTGTAAGAGATATTTGCATCAACCCTTTTATGTCCAAAAAATATCTATAGAAAAGGATGCCATAACAAGGCTCTTACTTAAAAAGATATGTATTATTCACCACTGTGGCTGATGAATTTACAGAATTTTGTGAAAAACACATCACTTGAACTTTACTGTCGAAGCAGTGATCTTTAAACTACATTGTTCAGTGTTAACAGTGTGTTTGTTTTCCCTGTGTTTTCAGCTCGTTGTGGTGGGGTGCTGACTGAAATGAGTGGTGTCATCCTTAGTCCAGGTTTCCCTGGTAACTACCCCGGCAACCTGGACTGCACCTGGCAAATCACCCTGCCAACTGGATATGGTAAGTAGTATGGATGTAAGAGCATTCCTAAAAAATAGGTGTCACTTTCAGTACATCTGCTGGCTAAGTTGTTTGTAGCACGGAATCTGCAGCAGATTTATATCTATATATTTGTTTGCTATGTGCTGGTAAATACAGGAACTGGAAATTTTAGGGGGGCGTAGTATTTATTATTTTTTGTGTATGATATACATTTGCAAAAAGTATGTAAATTTAAAAAAAGAATAAATGTTGGCAATAAATGTATGTTGTATTTTTGATGCAAGTTATCATGTACAAAAAACACAATAAAATAGTCAAAAAATATTGCAGTGAAAATAGACAAAAATATTTCAAACCATGTAAACGTATTGCGCTCAATTAGTAAACGTGCACCATGTGTGTATGCTGTGTGCACATTATGCAAGTAAATTAAAGTTCTTCTTAGTATTGAAATAATGTACTATCAGGTCTTTTATATAGTCGTTTATAGCATGTGTCTTTATAATTTGCATTACAGGAGCTCATATTCAGTTCCAAAACTTCTCTTCAGAAGACAACCATGACTTCCTAGAAGTCAGGGCTGGTCCACAGCACAGCTCATCCCTTATTGGTCAGTTTACTGGCTCACAGCTCCCACCCCCTTTACTGAGCACTACCCACCTGACGATCATCCACTTCTACAGTGACCACTCAGAGAACCGGCCAGGATTCAAACTGACCTATCAGGGTGAGTTGATGGGTGGTTTTTCTCTTTTTAGATCTCTTTTGTTTGTTTGTTTTGGTTTGGGGTTTTTTTTAGTCAATACAGTCTTTACAGATATCAGACCCTGAATTATTACTGCAGGCATTTACAGTCCCACAAGGATCACTATGATAACAGACCTGTGTTGAAATGAGTCCCATTGTTTAGTTTGTCCAAATTTATTCAATGCAATGATTCATAAAAATGGTCTGCTCAAATGCTCTGAATAAATTAATATCCCAAACCTAGTAGCCACACTGCAAAGCTTTCACAACTCCAAGAAAGAAAGTATTGCTATGAGGTTTTGAGCTTTGATCCATGAATGAGTCATGCTAAAGACTTAAAAACCTCATGGCTTTCCTCTCATCATTAAAAATGATGGATTGTTAGTAAGCCCCTGTGAGAGACTGGCATCTTGTCCAGCAGGCTTTACTTGTAGCCCTAAGTGCTTCACTTCAAAGACACAAGAGATGCACTGTGGGCCTATATGCCAGCATAACTAGAACAAGGCTTATTCAATTTCAAATAAGCAAACTCACAAATCATGTGCGCATGAATGTGAGTTCCCTTTTTTCCTCCGATTCGGAATGGTAAGTCCTCTAGCACTGCAGTCAGTATCACTGTTATCCCGCTGTTGTTCGTAGAGGATGCAGACAAGCCTCCTCACGTGGAGTTGCACCAGATGCTTTTTTTAACAGTTCTTTGATGAGAAGATGCAATGCAGACAGAGGTCCACAACACCACCTCCAACCTCGGTGCATGCTTTCTCAATATTACGTACACACTCTGGTTTTGTATTCAAGGGCATAACATGTTTACAGTTAAAAAGGCTTAATAGCTGCAAGCAAATTATTAAAAGCTAAGTTGGATAAGCACTCTATGCCAAAAAATCAGTGTGAATACATACACACACATTTCAACTCAAATGTCGCTTATAAAAGCTTAAGGGAGTTCTTATTCCAGTTTTAGGTTTTGGCACGATGACATTGCTGCACCTTTTAAGTACACTTTTGTACATAGAAAGTTTAAATGTTGCCCTGGGAATCTGTTGGAACCACATTCTTGGCTGTAGTTTCATTGCTGCAAGTAATACTCCTTCCAAGTGCACATCTTTTGGCCTTCATTTTCCACAATCACCATAGTTCTTTATTACCTCCATGAATTTCTGTGGTGCCATATCCTTTCATATTCACTCATCTCATTGTTGCTCTCTTATGAGAACTCTGCGTCTATCACATCTTTCTTTCTCTTCTGTTCTATTTCTGCAATGATCTGTTAACCTTATTAGCTTTTGTTTAGCTAGGATCAGCTGTATTATTTGTTGCATGTCCTGCTTGGACTTGAAGTCTTGCACATCCTGCACATCCTGCACCTCAAATGCATGTTAAGCCATTCTTTCCTACCTTTTACAGCCTGCTGCTACCAGCATAGACCACACCCAAGAGCATTTTGCACAATCTGCATTGTGGATGCTGTCTAGTGCAGCAGACACAATTTGTATTTACCAGGTGCTGAATGCTTGTCCTAGTGTTTTTAGGTGCTGCTTTTCTCTCTAGCCTTTTGTAACAATTGGGATTCCGATATCAAACACCTCTGCTCTCTGTCAGTGGCACATTTAATGAAGGAGCTTGACTTGCCATGACACTCACGCAGAGTGAGAACTGCCCTAAATATACCTGTGGTACTGACATTTCCTCAGGCAAGTGCTAGAATCCCGTGTATACCTTTGCCCGATAACTGTGTAGGAGGAGATCACATCTATTGATGTTGCTGCATTAGCTATTACTTGTTGTCTCTGTGGGTCAGAGATTCTTTTCAGTTTACCTCAAATCCATTACCAGTAGACAGAAAATTTTAAAAATGTAAGAAACTTGGAAAAATAAATTACTTTTTTCTTCCCCAGCTTCACATATCTCTACCTACCCTCACATATATCTCTTATCTCTATCTGTAGGCTACCAACTTCAAAACTGCCATGATCCATTTCCTTTTGCAAACGGTGACATCATCAACAATGATTACAGCGCTGGGCAATCTATAACTTTTCAGTGCTACCCTGGTTATGTTTTGATTGGACACACAGTGCTAACATGCCTGCATGGTATCAACCGGAAGTGGAACCACCCATTTCCACGATGTGAGGGTAAGAATAAGTCACCCTTACTAAACAAGCAGTTGCAATTTCTAATGTAGACATTTAGAAAATGGAAAAAAAAAATTATTTCACCTGCATCACAAGTCGACATTGTAAACAATTAATTAGTAAGTCACTTATGTCACTTGGAACATTTACTGGATAAATTATTTGTAAAATTATCATTCTGTCACTTCTGTCGCTTCTTGTTCCAGACTATTAATTACATTTTTTAGCATTTTAAAAAAAGTGAAAATTATGTTATAATTCTGCTTTTTACAGCTCCTTGTGGCTATAATGTCACAGCTGAAAATGGGACCATCTACTCACCTCAGTACCCAAATGAATATCCAAACTCCCAAGATTGCAGCTGGCTCATCACTGTTCCCCACGGACATGGAGTTTATATAAATTTTACCTTACTGCAGACAGAACCCGTCACCGATTACATTGCTGTCTGGTAAGTCTGGGTATAGTTATGGCTCAATATTCATAAAAACACACGCAGACATATACTGCACACGCAGAAATGAAGAAGTGTTATTTAATGCCTCATGCATGCAGGGATTGAATCATTGATGGGTAAGTCTTGAGTGTAGTTTGACTCTGTCTACTCTCTGCACATTAATGAGAATACACCAAAACTGTATCAACTTTTACTAAGATCATGCATTCAGTTGTCTGTGTCACACACATTCACACATTCTCCTCATATTTTGGGGCTATATATTGAATTTTATCCCCTGGTATTGATCATCTTTTATTCATTTTTACTTTTCTCTGTAACGTTAATTATACATAAATTTTATCGTATATGTTCATATGCAGAGACCATACACTATAACCTAGATAATAAAGTACATACGCACACATACACTGTGCTATGTAATGCATACGCAGACTCTTCAGCAGTAATAATAGGATTCAGTGTGGAGGTAAGTGTAATACGGGGTGTATGAGAGCAATGCATTTACAATGGGACCACTGACCAATTCAATCTAACTCAGTACCAAGGCCATACGCAGACTCAGAGAGGGCTTGGGAACTCTGGAAGTAATCATGAGATTCAGTTGGGAGTGGGAAATGTAATGAAAAGAGTGGCAGAGCTGGGTTCACCAATCTAACAAGACTCAGCTGGATCTAAAGCGCCTGGGTCAAGAGAAAATTTCACCTAATATGCATTAATTTTCCTGAATAACAACAGTAGATTTAAACAGTAGATTTATGAGGAAGAAAATTAAGATCCAGCAGATTTTGGTTTTAGCTATACTTGGTGCTTAGGTGAGGTCAGGCTTTACATTTCAGGCTCTAGAGTCAAGCTCTAGGGAGCAAGCATCAGAAATGTAGGCGGTGGGAAAGTAATACATTTACAGTGGGTGACTACTCGCTTTCAATCTCGCCAGCTAAAAGAACCATGGATTCTGCTATGGAGAGGTGTTATGTTGAATTATTTTGCAGTTGCAAATTGATTTCAGTGATTTATGTGTTTTTGGCACATTTCACAGGGAACAAAAATCATAAAATCACATTCATAGATTGTAGGGAACCAAAAGAACTCGGTTATGTGAGATTAGTTCACACATAATAGCTCAATGTAGCTATATCTCAAACACATGAATATATTTGGAAGTGACCTGGGGCTGACACTGAGGAGCACAGTGCTTTTCTCATACCCAGTGGGATGCTATCTACCTTCCAGGGTCTTAGACAGCTTAAGAGCACCTAATCCAAAGGTCTACTGCATTATATGCATGTAAATAGAGTCTACTGGCATTAATACTTATCACTTCAAACATCCTCTTATAAAAATGTTTCTTCCTTAATATTCTTTTTGACTTTTCGACTTACCCAGACAAAAACGAATATGCTTTTCATGTGGAAAATTGAAGCGATTTAACAGGAACAGTGGGTTTTACAGTGAATTACCAGACTACATTAAATTTACTATATGAACTCAGGCCTGCTGAATTTTTTTCTTTAATGATGGAGTTTGTATTTGAAATACTTTTAATTATATCCATCAGCGGTGAACTGTTAATAAAACAGGATAACTGACGTTATCTAATTGAACTCATAAGAGCATAAGATCGCAGCCACAGGTTTTATAATGATTTGGGACTATTTGGATGCTCTAATTCAGTCGGACAGAAAGTGGAATAAGACACTGTTTGTGCTGCTGGGTTAATAAGAAATTGACTGGAAAAATAGTTTAAATTTAATATGAAAGTTGCAAAGGTTAATTTTGGAAGTTCAGTCTAAAAACGGGTCACGCTAAATATGAAAAAGCAAACTTGCTCTCAGTTTAAAATAAATTACTGTACTGAAAATGAAAGGGCTTTCAAAAAATGTCCTTTTTTACGTAGTAAATAGTATAGTATAAATGCTAATGAAATGGCCAAAATTGGACTTGGGAGTGGTGCATTCACAGAACGTTTCTTTGATTCAGACTGAGCAACAAATTGCTGCCGTTAGTAGAAGCTCACAATCACCAGTTGCATTTATAGTTAAGTCAGAGATCTACCTGTTACACACAAAAACCCCCACTGATGTGATCGTTAATTACTACTGGCTGCTCTTTGCGGTCACGCTGATTTCCTTTTCCCCTGTTTTGGCCTGTCATTACTCAAACTTGTTACAAATGTCTTTTGAATGCTCTTTATCTTGGTGTGTTTGCATCATATCGCAGTGATCCGTGTTTGCTGGTTTCTGTCCTGTACACCCCTGGGGTTTATGTGACAGCAGCTGCATCCAGATGTCAGGGACTAAAGCCAAACAGCCTCTGTGGTCTTCCACTTGTTGTGTTTGGCTGTTTGCCAAATACCACTGCTAACAGTGGGCATCAGATCTAACATCAGAGTAACACAGTACAGTAGTTAATGGTGCTGGACACTCAATAAAAAAGCAGTATTTCTTTAAATACTTTTAAAAAAATAATACTGGCAATATTTTATGCATTTTAGATGCTTTGTGTCACATTCAATATATCCCTGTGGTGGATGAGAATGAAATTAAGAATAATGTCGGTAAATAATTCAGATTTTATTCTCAGCTCAGAATAATAATTATACATTATCAGCATTCAATCAATATCAATGCAATATTTTGATATGGTCGGGGGGGAAAGTGGATTCTGAAATGTTATAACGTCTGAAATGTTATAAACTGAAATGATATCTAGAAAGATTAAGATAATAACCTGGCTTCAGAATGTAATCATCATTTTGCACCTGGAATCTCCAGATATCCTAAATTGTAAAATGCCCTCACCACAAAACAGCTCCTTTCCAAACTGCCCTTTGATTGAAGGTATTCTGAAGATCAGGGTGTGGCTGCTGGGCTGGATCAGCATGCAACATCTGCTTTAACATCAGTCTGGATTCTTGGCCTAGCTTTGCATTAGCATGTTGTCTGTGCACACGCTTGCAAAGAGCAGACGTTCTGTTAGAAGGTCGTTTCAGTCCTGGATGCACATTCCACTTTACAACAAAAAAAACTTTTGAGGTTTTTCTTTTTTCTTTTCTATCTGCCTGGCGTGCAGATAACTGAGGAACCATTGTAACGCAAGTGTCGACATGATTGTAACTGTAATGTAATTACAGAATTTAGTATGGTAACATCTTACAGTACTTACTACATTACGGAAAAATGTAATGAGATTACAGTAACGCATTACATACAACAAATCTCGGTTGACGAAATGATGGGAAAGGGAGGTCAACAGGAGGTCAGAAGCAGAGATGAGTAGTCAGGCTTCCAGCCTCTGTTTCTGCCTGTTCATGTTTCTAAAGTAAAATCACTGTGGAGATCACTTTGAAGTTGTTTTGAAGTTTGGGCTGTTTTTCACTTTTGCTTTGTGTTTTCTGCTTTCCTTTCTGTGTATGTGTCCATATTAGGGAAGGGATTTGTGCTGTTGTGTAGGAGTGTGGCCTATAGGTTTATATTGCTGGTAATTATGTGGAAAGGCCATTTTACGGTACTTAAGCAATTAAGTAAAGTACTGTATTACTTTTAAGTTATGAGTAATGTGTAATGAATTACCTTTTTTGAGTAAAAACCCCAACATCAATCGAAAATGAGTTATTTAAACTTATTTTGAAATTATGCTGAAATAGCTATAATATGATTATGCACAAATATTACATCACCTCCCTCTTCTGTTCATCATCATGTGTAAAATTCTTCCCGTGTATTATTATGCTTCGTGTGCCTTTGAAGACAGAAGTATGGTTTGTAAAAAACATAACCATGAAAAAATGAAGCTTTGATGGTTTGAATATCCACAAGTGGTTCATCTACCCACATCTAATCATCATGCACAATGACAAATGTCTAATGTCTTCTGGAGCCACATGCCTTTATTCAGTGTAATCAAGCCACATTACAATTAATTAGTCGAGCTGTTTGTTTCTCCTTTTTTCCCCACCTCAAATTGATAGAAGACATATTTGGCTGCAGATTGTAACTAGGTTGATATTTTTGGAACAGTAACTGCCTACTCTCTAAATGAAGCCAAACAAAAACAGAGTAATAGCCACCGTACTCTCATTAGCCAAACTGGTCCTGGCACTGGTCCTGGCTCCTGTATTTATTTCTTACTAATACGATGCAGAGGTGCAGAATGATGGATGAGTGATGATTGATGGAGGGGTGCAGTGATTAACACTGTCACCTCGCAGTAAGAAAGCCCTTGGGATAGAATCCCTGTGCTTGCTTGCCTTCCACAGTCCAAAGGCATGCATGTGTTTGAATGTGAGCATGCGTGGCTGTCTGTCTTTCTGTGTTAGCCCTGCAATGGACGGGTGGCCTGTGCTGTCCAAGGTGTACCCTACCTTTCCCCCAGACAGCTGGGGTAGGCTCCAGCCCAGCTCCAGTGACTCCAAATCTGATGTGCCATTTGGATTTGTTAGGTGCTAAATCATGTCAGCCCCTGTCACTCTAATTATATATCTTCTCAATACCATCCTTTTTTTGGCTGCACTGTAATTTTGTCAGTCACATGTATTACAAAGTGCATAGCAGATGAACAGTGCAAACTCTTAATAAATCTGATTTATTGTATTTTTTAACCTTCATTTCCAAAAGCAATGCTTACCTAGAATATGAGGCAGAGCTTCTCATTCTTTGTTCCCGACCATGTTGTTACACCAAGTGGGGTTTTTGGTCTTCTTCACAGGAGAGGTCTTGTTGGTTTTCTCATAAGTATTTGACTTTGCATTACTAGCTTTATTAAATTACTTTTATAGATGTATGGTTTTCTTTTAAGTCACTAAATTAAATGTAACTAGCAAAAAAAATTTTCTACAGTTTCAGACTTTTTGCCCTTTTTCAATTATAAATTATAAATAGAGCTCTGAAATACATCCATGTGTTAATAAATAGGAGAGAAAATGTCTTTTGGGCTAAGAAAGGTATCGCTATTGGGTTTGTGTGTTTTTCAGTGAGTAAAAATAGAGTCTAGAAATTCTAACAGTTTTAATTCAAATGACCCATATAGCACATTTTGATCTTCCAAATGAGCTCCAACACCTTCAGAAGACCTTGAATTATTGAGGAGCCAAGAGATCCCAGGCACTCTTCATGAATTAAAATTTTAAAACCCTTGTTTAATCCAATGGCATGTTCATTAAAAACCTAAAACTGGGCATTTAGGAGTGTTAGAAAATGTAACCTTTCAACAACATTCAATATTTAATGAGTGAAGTTAAGCCTTTAATCTGTGGGTTTTGTTCAACGAACTTGTTTGAAATGAGCGATAAAAACAAAGAAAAGAAGAAAAAAATATTCTTGCAGCCACTTTAGTAGACTAATGTGGACATTCCAGACACATATGTTTTATGTTATTACCAAATTCTGTTTTTTGTTTCATTTGTTTAAATGCAGTCAGCAGAAGGAAATCACTCTACAACTAGCAATTCATAACAGTTTGAAAGTGATTTTAAGTCCTTGCCCTTCTTTGGAGATGCAGCAGAAACATGTACTCAGTGTTGACATACTACACATTTTTTTTATATTGACTGGATGTAGCCCTTTAAAAAGTTCATCACTAAAATGTATTTTCTTCAATGGGAATCAGCAAATGTACTTTTGTAGGTAATCCTACATTTACAAAAATATATATTGAGATGAGGTGTGGATCAATTTTTGCAGACATGTCAGTGCTCTAGCAGCCAAATACAAAACAAACAACTAAACTACCTACTACTACTAATCATCTAAAAATGTGATTTTGTAACAACAAATTTTGCATTTTGAATAGAATATGAACTTCACATGCGCTATATTAAGAATCATTAATACAAGGAGTGAAACAAATTCACCATAGTTCAAACTGTGTTACCTTTCAGCATGTGCAATGTGACACTTGGTTCCTCTTCTTGCCGGTCAATAGTTTTTAATGTATCCATGTCTTGAGCTTTCCCATCAACTGTTGCTCTCTTTCTATTTAGGGACGGCCCAGATACGTCCAGTCCTCAGCTGGGAGTTTTCAGTGGTAACACCGCACTAGAGACAGCCTACAGTACTAGCCCGAAGGTCCTGATTCGCTTTCATTCAGACTTTTCAACTGGAGGCTTCTTCATTCTGAACTTCCATGGTAATTTAAAGCAAATGGCTTATTTCTACATGTTATCTACATTTTGTTGTAGTCTTAGAATTAACAGTGAATAGCTTCGTAACATGAAGTCATAGGCCTTTCAAGATTAAACAAGTACCGAGCCATCTTTATTTGACTCTTTTTAGTTTCTATTACTTCTTACTATTATTATTATTATTTTTTTAAATAGTGTTAGTTTACTATCTCATGTTATGTTTTACTTCAACAAAGGCATAACTGTGGGTTCTTCTTTTCCTCCAACAGTTGAAAGATATGCATGTTAGGCAATGGGTGATTCTAAATTGACTGTAGGTATGCATATGAGCATAAATGGTTTTCTGTCAGTTTGCTAGCCATGATTAATGAGTGACCTGTGCATGGTGAACCCTGCCTCTCAGCCATTATCTGATGGAATAGTCCCCTTTGACCCTAGTTGGAATAGTAGATTAAAAAATTGATAGACATATGGAAGACATTTGAAACCCTAGTTTCATTTTGGTGAAATGTGACCAGCCTCTGAGCAACAAAGTACACTTATTTTAAAGTCAAATACCCTATAACTAAATCTAAGAGTTTGTTCTAAGGAAAAAATATATTCATACACTATCTTATTCATACACTATCTTTATTTTGTCAGGGGTGTTTATAAAAACAAGTCCTATCCAGGCAGTTATAAGGGCAGTTATTTTATAGCATTACAGGTAATTTGACTGTAAAATAAGTTGTGGCTCGTGGTACTTTACTTAACCCAAATTAAAGCTGAACATCTGCAAGTCATTGACATCTTGATTGTTCAATGTAAAATCCACAGTGGTAGAGTACAAAGGCAAAAGTAAAAAAAAATTGATCCAAATATGTTTTGAGTCTTCTGGAGCTCTGGATTATGAAGATTTGAGAGTCGGGCTAATTGTTTATATTTCTTTTCGCCATATGCTCTATTCCAGGGTTTTTAAGAAAGTGATCTAGATATGCATCCAAATTAGAATTCCCTTACATGGAGCTTTAATGCTCTGCCAAGCTTTTTGAAATTGAGCTTGGTAATCTTGCTGACAGAAACTAAACATATACTGGTAAATTATAAGGTTTTCTTACCTATTACCTTTTATAGGCAAGGTCTAATTTTTAGACAGGGGTGCAAGTGTAAGGAGAAGTCCTGCAGTGATCTACAGTAAGAGAAAAATAACATGATTTTCGTAATATTGCACCAGGTAATTTTGTTTAAGACAACTTCTCAATAGTGAGTACGTTAACCCCTTTTTTCATCTCTTCTCTTTAGCGTACCGTCTTAAGAAATGCCCTCCTCCCCCTGTTGTGGAGAATGCAGAGATGATCTATGAAGATGAGGACTTCCAAATAGGTAATAGACATGATTAATAATCATTGGTTTTGATACGGGGAAAAAATGTTGGCTAAAAGTTGCAAAAAACACAACAACTATAACAGAATAACCTGCAAAACTCTTTTATTGATAACAAGTCGGCTGAACCTGCATTCATGCATGACAAATTTGCTTAATTTAGCAAGATTTTTTTAATTATATCGTTTGTTACATTCTTCAGAATTAAAAAGGATCATCAGCCTTATCTAATGTGGTACATCATAAGATCAAAATGAAAAACTACCTGATCAGGCTTGTAGTAGGTCATTATTCTGCTGATTGATTACTTCATTAATCTGCCACATTACTTTGCAAATGCATTATCTAAATATAGCAGGCCCATGCTTGTCTGTCATGGTATTTTTTTCTTTTGCTTTATTAGTGGTACAGAGGCACTTGTTCATAAAATCCATTCAGTGTACCTCTATGTATTGGTGTCTTAGAAGCAAATATTATAAAAATAATAGTGACACATTTGCAAAGAAAATTATTTTGTACATAATATTTTAAAGCTGTTGCAATTGCCATGTAGTGTATTAGAAATAAGGTCTCACTGGATACCCCCTGGTTCAAAGGACGTCTTGTGGGATGCTTGCCATAACTGTTCAATAGGGTTGAGGTCAGGGGAATGTGAAACAAAGTTTATCTGAGCCAGCAATCCTTCAGATCCATCGTGGTGTAGTATGAGTCGATCTCCGCAAAGATGCAAACCAGAGGGTGTAGCATATCTTTGAAGAGTGGAGTCCGACTTCTCCTTGGTCACGAGTTGTCAGTGCCAGTTCCAGAGCAGGCAAAGCACCTGCAGACTTGAATATTCCCACCACACAAATGTCATGTAAAATGTAGAATACCTCACACATAAAGCCTTGTTGGACATGGGCAAGAATCTGCCCTCATGCTTAGACAAAACGACTAGCCAGTGTATATGTTCTTTGCTGACTGGACATTTATCTGCACTGAAATGGCATTTCTGTCAGGTAACAAAAGGAGGTCACTTTTTTAGGCAAACACCTGGTCATGGTTTGGATAAAGCTATTTACAAAGGCCTCTTGATTTTATATGCAATTTTCCAGGCCTTTGTAAATAAACAAACTTTTTTCCCCCATGTTTCATAGAAATGATAGTGTTTTAGGTGGGACCCTGTTATATGTACTACATATCATGTACTACTTTTCATAAACATGCATTTTGGTATAAATGATTGCTTGTCAAGTTTTTTCTTTTCTCTCAGCCTTGTTTTGTGTGTGTGTGATTTGTGAAAAGCAGCTTGCTCATGGTGACCTTTTAGATCAACAGGGCTGTAATTTTAAAAAAGAAAAGAAAAAAGAAAAAAAATCACACATTTCATAAAAGCCAGCCAGATCAATGTACCTTGCCAGTGGCAAATAGAACCCAGTCTCTTTTTGCAAAATATGAAACAATTTTTTTTTTGTACAGAAAACCCAGATTTTCACATCCCAGCTTTTATGAATGTAGAAAAGTTTCTTTATTTTTGAATGATCTGTTGAGTTTTTTAACCTTTTAATAATTCACTGGTAGCATATTATTTTATTTGGAGGATGATGAAGACATTTACTTTATTTTTTATCAGCTTTTGTTTTCAGATTGAAAGTTGTAGGTAAATGCAGTAGTCCTAAAAGGATGCAGACAAACGCAACAGTGATAATAGTCATACTTCATACCTCCCTCGTATAGAGCAACATGAAAAAAGTGCCAAACCTGAGCCCACCACAAGTGAAGCCAATTTGGGCTTGTTTGGCGTAATTATATGCACAAATATTAAACCTCTCAGACTGTTTGACTGCAGGTGAATTTTACATGCACAAAACCTGCCAGAGTGAATTTCCTTAGAGAGAGCACTAGCTTTGTTATTGATGTGCTACCAAATTCCAGAATTGTTGAACATTCTCAAGAAAATAATGTGCTTGTTTATTCTGTTTTAAATTGGTCTTATGCTGTGAGGCACTATACGTCTCCTGGAAGTGCGAAGCATGCATTACATCACCCGGTAGATTTACAACACTTTAAGATGGAAAATCTTTCTTGTTTTTCTTTGGAAGGCATAAGAAGCAACATTAATCTGGTGCTCGCTTTTTAAAAAATACAAATCATAAAATGTCAGAGTTTTTTCCCAAAGTTCATAAAGATAGACTCTTTCAAGCCTTAATGTATTACACTCCATTTAGAGGGCTGTTGATTGTGAAAATTGTTGTTCCTTCTCTCTTCACTCCTTATTTTCTGTAAAGCGATCCTCTCCTCTTGAAATCCAGTGAAACGGGAGGGCATAAAATCTGCACTCTTCATTTGATGCAAATATGTACTAATTTCAGGAAAAGGCGATTTTCGACTAGTCTTCCAACATTAGTCATTTTAGTAATAACAAAATAAGAAGCTCTTCTTTGAAGAGATGTACAAGGAGATACATGGCAATTAATTTAAAGATTTGTAGAAAGTCAGTGTGTCATCTGTATTAGTAGTCGATTGCGTCTGTTTAGAGTATTTAATATAGTCTTTTATGTACTTATTATTATCCTTTAGATTGGGGTTACAAATAATGTCGTTTCTTAAAAACAGTTGAGATTTTATGGTCAAAGTTTTCTTTTCTTTGCCTGCCTCGTGTAATAAATTAACAGAATTTATAATTATATATATATATATGTTATATAATATAATTTTCCAATTTTAGGTGATATTGTGAAGTATCGCTGTTTACCTGGATACACGCTGCTTGGAAAGGCAGAGCTTATGTGTAAACTCAACTCTCATTTGCTCTTTGAAACCCCGCCCCCAACATGTCAAGGTAAGGCATATTTTACAGAAATGATCTATCCTAATATGTTATTATCCTCAGTGTATAGTTGGTTTCTCTTAGGTTAGCATGTATATGGTAAACAGAATATACGTTTTTAAAATGGTTGGTAGTTCTTCGCTTTCTGCACATTTTAGGAACTGTCAAAAACAAAGCAAACCAGACGTTATTGTTGTTGGGTTTTTTGCCTATGGAAGAGAATTTACTATGCACTGACAAGGGACAGATTAAAATAAGAAGTCAAAATCAATACAGCAAAAGCTGAGATATCCTGGCATGTAATTCACCACAAGCTCCAGAATCGACAGATCCTGGCTTTCCATTATTCAACTTCAACTGTCTTTTTGCAAGATCATTCCTGCCTAGTCAACACCCGTGTAACGTTGGACCCAAGAAACATACGCTGGGGCGAATATGTTGACAGCAGAACTTTTATTTAATACTGTGGTTTCTTGACTGGGACACAGACACTCCCGCTCTCTCTCTGCTGTCACGTCCGCTCTCCCGCCGACTGTCACTGCCAACATATAAAGAGACACAATCACTGTCAGATCCCAGCACACCTGTTCACCCCGCCCCTGCGCCGCCCCGGGAGCTCACTGCGTCACCCCTCCTCTGCAGCTGGCCAGAGACCACACCCACGCCACAACCCATATTTTCTAGGCTCCCAATTTTGTTGACAAATTTCTATCCACAGCCACAGGATGTATCCTGCAGCTGCTCTAAGTGGTACCCCATGTGAATACTAAACCTATATTGATGTTTAAAAGCAGTTGTGGCTTCCTTTATTTTGTAGTCTTGAAAATGAGTCATGGTTTTGAAAATGAGTCCTATTTAAGTGTAAAATTAATTACTGCTTATATTTATCCCACTATTTTATGTACTACTAGTACTACTACTACTACTGCTAGCAGTAGCAGAAATATTAACCACTGGCATTGTATAAGTATGTTAACAATCAGAATGAGCAACTTAGTATCTCTTGCTATCTCTATGCTTCTATAATATATCTCTTCCATAAAAGACATGTTGCTTCTCCAGTCACATCTCCAAAACTTTAATTATCGTTGTGTAATTATTACATTTGGAGTCAAAACATATAACCCAGCTGCATAAAAGAAGCTCAGCATCATTCTCAGAGAGTTGTCATGTTTCATGTAGGTTAATGCAGGAAATCACTAATTGAAACACAGTCTCACAGTAATAAAACTTTTCAAAAAATCAAACTGATATGAAGCATTGTGGCAAAGTTACTTAAATTTTAAGTATTCAAATGTTAATGGTTAGGCTGTAGTTGAACCACACTGACGCTAATGCCGTCAGTCTCTCTAGAAGAGTCTTAGGATTGTGCATTGAAAATGAAAATTAGCTAAAAAGTATGTAGTGGCTTTTTATTTTAGCCAGTTTCTCATATATTCCAACAATGGGCATAATAATTCCGTAACACAGTAGTTCATTGTTGCAAAGAAATGGCATGTTTGGTTTTGTGAGTAAAGATTCCTCAAAAAAATGTTACATGTTCAGTTCTGCTAAGACAACTGGTAATTCTATGAGACACACAAAAAAATATTGATTTTTATTATTTGAGAAAATGAGTTTCTTTCCTTCTATAGCCGAGTGTTAAAGAAACACATGGCTTTCTCCATCAAGTGAAACTCCTTTTCCTCTATATAAAAAAAAGAAAAGAAAGCAGTATTCTTATAACAGGAATTCTAATAAAAATCTCTCTTAGAGGATCTGGCGCTCCTTTTGTGTTTAATCCTGTTAAGGAAACAACCAACATACAGAAAAATTGAAAGAGTTCTGCAGTTATTTTGCTCAAGACTAATAAATGGGCCATTTTTAAAGGATGAATCAGTGGGCATGCGGCCGTTAGGTTTCACATATGCTGACATTTTAAACTGTTACGTGACTACCACGCATCTAAAGCAAGTCTAAAACATTTTTCACTACAGATTAGTTGCATACTACATGCATTTCCACTTTTTTGTGTATGTTAAAAAGCATAGGGCTTCCATTAAGGAAACCCAGAATCAAGGCTGTATTTATTATTCTTAATTCTTTTTACATTTTTGATTGCTTTAACTGGCTTTTTGGTAACCCCTTCAGCCCAGTGCCCAGCCAATGAGGAACGGTTTTCATCCTCGGGTGTGATACTGAGCCCTGGGTTTCCTAGCAATTATCCAAACAGCCAGACATGCTCCTGGTTGCTGCGCATGATTCCAGGTACAGTGTGTATCCTATCTATCTCTCTGTCTATCTATTTATCTATGGGGTTACACATGTGTGTTGGAATAATCTTGTGACTGAAGAATACTTACCATCTGCATTTAGATGCAACCAAAGAGACTGATCTCTTTACAGCAAGGACAAAATTTGAAATTTAACACACAGCTTGAGTGAAATGACACTCAAGCTGTGTGTTATTTACTTAACCTTAATCTGCTTTATTCTTGAACCTGATAGACCTCTGTGTCTGCATTGTACTGCATGTTACAGTACATTTGCACTTGGCAGTAAATGATTGTGTCGTCGTCCCCCCCCCACCCCCACCCCCACCTCAGGTTACACCATCAATATCTATGTCGAGATGTTCCACAGCGAGAAGCAGTTTGATGAACTGGAGATTTTCGATGGTAAACAATCCTTTCCTTCATTTGTTACATCTTAGGACGCATACTCAGATCCAGCTTTAATTTATGTTTTCTTGTTCAAAATACCAACAGTTCAGTTAATAAGATACATAATACTTAATTCTAATTTGGGGTGTTAGGAATTTACCCCACAGGACTTCCAAGTAGGTTATGGAGCAGGAAATTTGTGTACAGGGTAGATAATGTGTTCTGTGTATAATTTTGTGGGGTTTTTTGTGCAGTGTATATTAAGAACATTGTGAAGCTATATTAGAATAATTTTACTAGTGACAGCTAAAAATGTTAATTTGTATACCAATAAACATTATAACAAGCTACCCAAACACATTTTTAAATGCATATTTTACTGGAATTTCTAAGTAGGGTGAGCACATTTGCACGCAAGTTCTCTCTCTCTATTAATCTTGCGTGGTCCAAACAAATGTAAGCTCCCTGTGATATTTCTGAGATTAATGACATCACAGAGGAAGCATCAGTGACCGGGTTGTTTTCTAATCTATTGAAGCATTACTGAACAGTAGACTATTTGGAGAATCCTGTTCAGCTACTATAGTATTTAAAAGCATCTTTTATAAACAAAATCAAACGCAGACACTGTTCAAGTAATCTGGAGGTAGCAAGTCACTTCTTGAACTTGGTAATTGTGTGTACCTCACATCTAAGAAATTTCATTGCCGCTTCACTTTAGGCTATTTTTCATCTGGAGATATGCATGGAGACTCATATCTAAGAAGTTTAACTTTATCAAAATTTTCCTACTATCATTGCTACGTTTCTTTGCAACAGATACTTAAATGACAAAATAGCGTATTGTCTAAACAGGCACGTCTATAAAAATCAATCACTTGTTGTACATGGTTCTGAACTAAATTACTTGTTTCATTAGGATCTTCCGGACAAAGCCCACTGCTTGTTGCGCTAAGTGGTAACCATTCCTCTCAACTGAACTTCACATCAAAGACAAACCAACTCTATCTACGATGGTCCACTGACCACGCAACCAACAAGAGAGGATTCAAGATACGGTACTCAGGTACATCTGGTATCTTCTGAATTATTGATATTATTATTTGATTAAAATAGAATATCCTTGTGCGTTAGATGTATGCCCATTTTCCAATGTGAGTTTTCTGGAAGGGGCTGCCCTCTTATTCTGCTTTTAAACACAATACCTAGAAGTATGTGCGACCCCCTGTGTTAAAACTGTTTTTGACTACTAAACTAGCTGCTCTGTTCTCCTTTAGTGAATAACCATCCCTAATGCTTTTCTTAATAATGAAAGTAATTCATCAAGGTTGTAGGTGGGTGAGCAATGATTATTTAGAAAACATTATTTTTGAATGCATCATGCTACTTATGAGCAAAAGAGAATTAGTAACTCTAATTTGTTAATTTGTCAGATTGAGCGAATTAAATCTATCGTGGCTTGCCAACACTGTGAGGTTGTGTTGGCTTTTTTAGATTTGGGTTGTAAGCTAGTTCACCACTTAATCATTTTAACTTGTTAAGAATTCGTTAAAGACAATCCCCCAATCTTAGTCATAGAAAAAATAATTTATAGTGACACTAATCCTATTTGGGTTTAGAAGGAGTAAGTCACAGGGCCTGTTTCCTGGCTCTGTGTACTGAAGGGAAAAATAAATAAATGTGATATATTTTAGTCTTTATATCTTTATATCTGCAAAACAGCCTTAAGTAACAGAATTGTCTTTCCCCGTGGTGTCTTATTGCATCGACAACAGCATCTCTAAAGAAAACAAAAAAATGATGGGTGGGATTTTTCACTTACTATACATTATTAATGATCTGGAGCTTTAAATTGAAACTGAACATATCTATAGTACAGTTTGTATCATAAATATATATGTTTAGAAATGTGTTCTTCTTTGACATGCTGGCATGCTTATGGCTAGGGGGCAGGAAATGTATTATACCTGTGAGGATCCTCAGAAGTATATACTATAAATGTGTGTTGGCAGATGGAGTAAGCTGTAATAATCACTGTTACGCTTTTTTCTTATTATTCTTTGTGGACCCAGTGTATTGTTTGGCTGTGAAATTAACCCTGCATCATTTTTATTAATTGTATGGCATCTATTTATCATCGGACCATCCTGAAAGCTGGGATAGCCTCATCACTTTTATATATATTTAATAGTTTCACTTGTTAAGATTCACTTGGAAATTCTTGACCCATCTTTCTCTCTCGCTCTCTCTCTATTTTGTTGTTTTTGCCTTAATGCATAAAGGGAGCATTATGTTCAGGCTGTAAACAAGTATGGTAGTTAGTAAATTTTAAAGAAGTTGTCAGCAGTGGTAGTAGGATAAATAATATATGTCTCAGCATGTCTTCACAGCACATGTGAGAGCAGAGCCATTCCAATTTTTCAAATAAACAATTAAGGTGATGTATTCATCAGCTAAAACTACTACAAATGGAGCTAAAGTCACAATATACAATGCAGTTAATGTTAGAGGAATGGTATAAACACTAGAGTAAAACACAATAACAACATCAAGGTGGAAGCAGTTAAAATAAGTCTAAAGCTCTGGAAAATTCGACAGACAAATGGAATTATTGTAGACACATAAGAAGGCGTAAGAATAGATTTCAGTGTTGATATAGACCAAGACCAAGTCAAGGAGTCTCTGCTCTGTACTTGGACAAGAGCAGCCTTCGTCAGGTTTAAAAAATTGTAGTTATGAGTAAACTCATGGAGCTGGATACAATAAGCAGGGATGATTGCTGGACTTCTCAGAAGGACTTGGCATTTAGATAAACCCACTTGTCAAGACAGTAAGGTTATCGGTGTTAGTTGGCCTAATAATAGGCAGTTAAAGGTTTGGTGAAGCTACGGAATATCAGCTCTTTGCTTGGGCAAGAGTTGGATTTAAAGTCAGCTTGTAGATTAGGGTAAAAGATGGGGTCACCTGTTAGAAAGCTCTGTTTTAATGCCAGAGTATAACAGAGAACAACAAAAAAAGATACTGACCACAAAGCCTCAATATTATTGGGCTTCCACGGGAATATCTGCTCAACCTTTGGTAGCATTCTGTGTTTACTGGCATCTCATTAGCTGATGACTATTTGGTAAAATAGATAATAGCAGAACTGACACTTTGTAGATAGATTTTTGTCTCTCCGTGGTTCATGACCCTGTGTTTGAAGATAAAAACTCTTCCTCTACTGACTATGCTGGTTATTACTGCTTACTTATATATGCGCAATTCAAACATTATATTGTCTGATGGGAACTATGACAGAAAAAAGGAAAGGAAAATCATATGAAGTACCCTGTAAATTTTCCTGTGACTAAAACCTCCAGAGATCTTCAGTAATAAACAACAACTGATACTCTGATGTGCTGGTCTTGGGATAAAATATTATCCGAATGGAGCCTGTGTCCCTTTATTGAAATTATACACACTGAGATATAAAGGAGGACCCTAAATGAATAATGATTATGTTACAGAGAAATGCTATGATAGGACCATAGCTATGATAAGATCTGAAATGGTGAATAAAAGGGAACAGATGACATATGACACTTCTAGGAAATAAAGATTTACAGACTCTGTTGTCCTGATCAGAGTGGGAATGTCATTCCACTAATGTGAAGCCAAGAGGGAGGAGAGCCAAGATCAGGTGAAGCAGTGACCACATCAGACAGAGAAGTGAGAGCCAAGCGGCCCTTGAGTGCCGTGTTCTAGCTACTGTTTAGAGTGTTATTCATGCTCTACCTCACTCACACTCTGCTCTAAGATGACAAAACACTGCACTACTTGGAAAAATTCAGAATAAGTGCAATATCTTCTTCTAGTTTATGATTATTCTGTTTGCTTTGGGATTATGCTCACTAAGTTCACTAATAGATGGCATTTACTTTTTGTTTTCTTCAGATTGCCTGGAGTGTTACAATTAATGTCACCAAGTTTTCAGACTCTCTTAAACTCTTAAAATGTCACGCCAGTTCGTTATTTTTACCTTAGAAAATCAAATTATTTGTACAATTTGACTTTAAGCTATCCGCTGAGAACACTTTTTTATTGTCTCTCTTTGTTTCTCTGCCTCCAGCTGCTTACTGTAGCATTAATGATCCTCCACTGAATGGCGGTGTGGTCAACCGAACCAAACTTCGCCCAGGTAGCAGACTTCAGTACTTTTGTAATCGTGGTCACAGGCTGGTGGGCTCAAGCAATGCCACCTGCAAGCTCGACTCCAATGGGCTTTTCCAGTGGGATACCCCACCGCCTTTTTGTCAAGGTAAAATTTTAAACCAATTATTTCTCAGTCTTCTTAGTGATAATGAACAAAGGTAAAAAGGATTAAAAAATTGCAGTTGTAAAGGATTCCTTCTGCAACACTTTTCCTTTTGTTATGTGGTAGCTGTCTCATGCGGCATACCTCCGTCACCGGGAAACGGCAGCTTCCATGCTTACCAGTATACTGTTGGGAGCCAGGTCACCTATCAGTGTAACCATGGTTACCACCTTGACCCAGGTGTTCCGATGACTGCCATGTGTTTGGAGGATGGCAGCTGGAGCAATGCTGCGTCAGTCTCCAGATGTCTACGTATGTATTTCTAACTTTAATATAAGGATGGGTAAATGTATTAGTTGACAAAAAAGTAAGCACTGGCATATCTAGTAAAAGCTAGAGCCTCTCTCTTCTCAGTGCCCAAGATGCATTTTGAGAAGATGACTCACACATCATTTATTTTTCAAGAAAAACCTTTTGTCCACTAAATCATTAGTTCATTTGGAGTTTGTTTAGAATTATAAATAAGTAATACATTTTAATTTATACAATTATTATTTATACAAATAGTACATTATCAGAGATTTTAATTAAGAATTAAAAGTCACCTGCTGTTCAGTTACATTTTATATAACTGTATCATTTCATAAATTTTTTGTCCAGCGGTCCACTGCCCCAGCATTGACGACGTCCTCTCAGGTCACATGCTCTACCGCCTAATTTCTGGTAGGCTGGGAGAGTTTGGTTCTGTGGTGATGCTGGAGTGCTCAACTGGGTACTATTTAGGTGCGGGGCATCGGACTCTTCGGTGCCTTGCCAACCGAACTTGGGAGGGGTCAGATGCCCCAGCTACCTGTAAGAGTAAGTACTGATACACACAAAGACACTATTATGACTGTCTTAGCTCATAATCAGCTGGTGCCCTCACTTAAGTGCATGATAATAAAATTAGTATTTGGTGCACCTTCTAAATTTCCTCTAGTAGAATTATACTGAACATTATTCGTGAGTCAGATCATACATAAAACTGTCACGGTTCAGCTGTGTGGCAGGCAGGATGTAGGACCCAAACGCAGGACTCACAACACGGGAGGTTAACTGAAAATGGCAGCTTTATTGCTGGGAAGTCCACCTTAACATAAACTCACAAAAAACAAACAAAAGCCCTGAACATAGTAACTAAGGACTGAAACTCTGGAAAACTAGAATGTAAGCTGGACCACAAGAAAACAAACCCTGGAACTGAGAAGCTAGGATCTAAACAGGCACACGAAGGAAACACACAGCAGTGACCGGCTTACAACACGACAAAGGGCAAAGGAAAACTGGGGTTAAATACACGAGGGAGTAACGAGAGAATGGGAATGGGCCGCACACTTGACAAGGACTATCAAAATAAAACTGGAACAAGAGACATTTAAAAAATTCTGCCCATCATTTTTTTTATCTTTTCTTCTAAGGAGTTTGACTTTCATGTAATTTTTTAAAGCAGCCATGAGCAATAGTTATCCACGCTTTCCGAAAGTTTTAAAAGTTTTTCTTTTGAAATCGGCTGATTATTTTTTCCCATTTTCAGTCCACCCCTTGTATCTGACCATTTTCAGAGGAATGGGCTTTTGTTCACCTTGGCCAGGAAAGGTTAGCTGACCTCAAAATTACTGAAGCAGTGTGAGATCATCTTGACAGATAACTGAACAAAAGGCAGTGAAAATTCAAAAAAAGAGCTTTGATTATCCTTCAACAAGCCTGGAAAACCATTTCTAAAGACTATTTAAAGAAATTATAAGAAATTTGCCTAAGAGATTTCAGACTGTTAAGAAGATAAAGGTGATCATACAAAATATTGACTTTCAAGACCTTTTAAATGGCATAAATGTTTTTGCTATATGTTCTGTATTTCAGGTATGATTTCTAATCAGTGCACCTGTTTCCCATTTTCCTAGCAAGATATAAAGAAATGAGGGGAGACTTGGAAGAATTAAAGAAAGCTACTTTCCTAGCATAACTGCCATGTTTAGTTTTAAAAGAAAACCAACTACTGTGCTTTTCACCTGCTTTGAGGGGCAAGCATGCATGTGCATAATCCTCTGTCATTGGTATATTTGAGAGGGAGCTGCTTTATGTGTGGTTGTGCATGAGGTTTTATCTATTTCTTCTACTTTTTTTGAAATTAGTTACCATGGGTGTACGTGTTTCGAAAGGCCTGAGGATATTAACCACTGCACATTGTCTAGGGACTGTGTCTCTTTCAAACAGAATGCAGTCTGTGCTTCCTAAATGTGGGGTATATGCCGATAGTGAAATGCTGTCTGTACAAATACAGTCTTACTATGCAATGCGTCTTTGCTGCTTGTTTCATAAAGAGAGGCTGTGACAGAACATTGGGACTTTGACAACTTTCCAGTAGGCTACAGAATTTCATACTGTTGCATAATATATGATATGCCAATGGAAAAGTGAAATGTGTACACTGGAGAAGTTTAAAAAAATGATTAAAATTTGAAATGTATTTTACATTAAGCCAGTGGTTTAAAGACTTTATTTGGATACATTTTTGTTAATTTCTCTAGGTAGTGTTTTAGCTGACCTACCTATCATTGCAGCAGTTTCAAGGGATTTGGTAGTGTAACAGAAGTGTCTGTTTAAATTAGCCAGTGACTTTAAAGCTGTGTCTCCCAGGATATTAAGGCAGAATTAGCTTAAATCTTCTGAAGGAAATAAATTCAGGTAGATATTGTGTTGGAAAACAAAAATTTACCATGTTTAAATTTAGGATGGTAGTCTTGTAATGCTTCATTTAACTGACCAATCATGATGAAGGCTTGACGACACAGACCACTTTATTTGCAGATTTTGTAAAAGATGGAAAAGTATAATTTGCACCACGATGTTATGTAATGTGTAATTTGTTACTTTGTAATGACACATTTATTTCATTATTTAGTTATCTCCTGCGGGGAACTTCCTTCCCCACCTTTTGGTACCAAACTGGGGACGTTGACCACATTCGGAGCAACTGCAATCTTTATGTGTAACCATGGCTACACGCTGGTGGGATCCCACGTGAGGGAGTGTGGCGCTAATGGGCTGTGGAGTGGTGTAGAGACCAGGTGTCTAGGTAATGTCCATTGAATGTGATATGATGTTCAAGATGTTGTAGTTTATCCTAAGTCCCTTTGGCACAAAAATGAACAATTTGATTAAAAATATAAGTCATTGGAAAAGAAATGTAGCAAGCTGTTAAAGTAAAACCAAAGCATTGACTCATCTCATATTACATTAATAAGAAAAATCCAACCTGATTAGTACCTCACTAACACCATGGAATAGATCACCTAAGTCAATGTAATGAACAAGGAGAGCCTATATGTACAACTTTGATAAGATAGCGCATTGTTGATATTCATGTTACACCTGCAAATTTCACATCAACCCTCATATTCTTTTGAAATATTGATGGCAAAATATGACAGTATTTGTCATTTATTGATAGAGATGATATTTGCTGACCTAAAAAGACAATAATAATGCTATCTCTTAAAATTAGAAATAATTGTAACAATTTTAGAAAGGCTAGTTATTTTTAACTTTTAACCTTTGGCAATAACCAAGTGACCATTCAGAACTGGGTGGATTATTTACCATTTACCATTAGATACACAAACATCAAGAAAAAGGGATCGACTTTGTAACACATCTGTTAACAGATGAAGTAGTGTCAAATACAATTCAGAATTTCTTTACACCTCAGCTCACAGGAGTCTTGCTTTTTATGTGCTGAAGCTTTAAGTAACCCCAGGCAGATGTAGTGCATGAAAAAAATTGTTTAAAGGACTGTTTTAAGAGACTTTTGTTGATCTGTAATTGCTCCAAGTTTAGAACTAAAGTCTTTGAAGGTGATTTGCAAAGACAGACATTTGAAAGTTTAAGCATCTAAGCTCCTACATATAATTTGGCAGTCCACAGTGACTGCTGGCACAATGAGCCAAAATGTGTTTAAAATCAGGGCTCAGCACACAACACCAGCTTCAGTGATGTGTGAGTGAGTTAAAGATGCGTTTCATTGTGCTGTATTAATTTCTATCACTTTGCTTCTCCCAGCTGGTCACTGTGACTCTCCAGATCCTATAGTCAACGGCCACATTAGCGGGGATGGATCTAGTTACCGTGACACAGTTGTATACCAGTGCATGTTAGGATATCGCCTAATTGGCACATCAGTCAGAATCTGCCAACAAGACCATCGGTGGTCTGGAACAACACCTGTCTGTGTCCGTAAGTTCACAGTACCAACAACATCGTGCTTTGAAGTTAAAGATTGTTTGCTGCTTTTGTCAAATATGAAAAGCTAAAACCTATATTGTTATATAAAGAAAATCTTCAGAGACATGACACAATTTATTCTTTTAGAGTTTACATTTTTTTCAGTGAATATATCTGTGCACCAACATTAAAAAAAGTTGGAAATATCACACAATATCAAGAGGGAAAACCACAATACTTATTCCGAACCTCAAGTTTCTCATCACATTTCTCTCCACTCTTTCTCTCTCAGCAATAACTTGTGGTCACCCAGGCAACCCAGCCAATGGGCGGACCAATGGCACCGAATTTAATCTCAATGATGTGGTCAACTTCACCTGCAACAGAGGTTACGTCCTAAGTGGAAATGCTCGGGCTCAGTGCCGACTTAACGGACAGTGGAGCAGCCCCTTACCAGTCTGCAAAGGTCTCGTCCACATTCATTAACACAGAGCTAGCAACTCATGCACATGCACATCCTTGTAAGGCTTTATTCTGTTAAATCACCTCTATAGATTAGAGTTTTATATTATGTTTTTGTCAAGAAAGTAAATGTACACACGCTCTGTGTAAGTGAAATAGAGAATTTAACTATTTACCACTATCTATGTAGCTTTTTTTCACTTTTAAATCATAGAATCTGTGTGAGCAGCCAACATGATGCTATCGACATCTGTTGAGTAAAATCATAACCAAATAAAAGAAAAGGCCTCAATGACAAAAATGATCCCTAGGTTGTATTGTAAAAAAACAGATTTTCCTTTAAATTGTGGATTGCCGTGGTATGTTCAGCATGTGTTGACTGAATTTGCTTCTACCCACATTATGTAAATGAAATTGCTTTTGGAACCAAGTCTGCTGCTAGTAAAAGAGAGAACACAACAAAATCTTATCTGCAAGATGAATTCAGACACAATCAGTGTATCTCCAAATAAACTAATAAATTCATTCGTGCACAAACACAGCTGGGTACATGTCCAGAGACATGCTCTTTTCCTCTGCTACCCATGCACGGTCATTACAGTACAAACCTCTCTAGACCCCTGGTAGTGTAACAGTTATGATATACTCAAGCACGCACACACACAAGCATTTTGCAAAGTCATGAGAGCAGATCGATATAACGTAGTTGCTCACATGGGTTTCCCACTGAAGCGATTCATCCTCGCTTGCCTGCTTGCTTTCTCCATCTCCCCCACATTTTCTGTCTTATCCTGCTCTCCCTCCCTCTTTTTACCTCACAGCAGCAGCTGTCAATTATAAGACTGAAACTTTCTTTGTTCCCATAGGGTGCCAAACACACACACACACACACACACACACACACACACACACAAACACACATAGGCGTCTCCCCCATGGACTTGAATTTGAGTGAATGTCAGTCTCCCCTGCGACATGGGGAAAATCAAACTCCACTCTTATTGGACTGGCATCTACCCAGAGAGAAAAAGTACAAGGGACAGGAGGAGGGAATAGGGAACAAAATGCTTCAAAAACCAGAGCAGGGTATGACAAAAGAGCAGTTTAAAGAAGACCAGAGCAGAGCAGCATGGATGATATGAAATTGTAACTTTGTTAAATGGTAGTTGAGTATTCAGTACTCAACCCCACAAAGCTCCCAAGATATATAGCCATCACCTTTATATATGCTTGCATTGTAAAAACTTTGTAAATGCTTTTAAATGGCTCTTCTGCTCTCTCGTACAGTGGTGAACTGTTCTGACCCCGGTCATGTGGAGAATGGCGTGCGCCAATCCGGCCTTCGTTACCCAGAAGTCTTCAGCTATGGTGTGACTGTAGCAATCCACTGCAAACGAGGCTTCTACCTTTTGGGTTCTGCACTCCTTACATGTCAGCATAATGGACTGTGGGACCGGCCAATCCCTCGTTGCCTAGGTATGGGTGAACAAGTGAAAGTAGTCGGGGAAATATTTGGCTCGATTGAAAAAGTGACAATAAAGCTGTAACAGAAGCAGATACTGAATGAGAGCCATTTCCTTATAAGCAAAATCTCTTTCCTGTTGTGAACAGAAGAATTTTGGGATTTTTTTTTTTTTTTATAAGAACATGCCTTCAAAAAAGTAGTCACAAGCAGGTGGCCTTTTTTGTTTTCTGGAATAGGCATTTGAGGATTGAAATAGCCTGAAGAGCCTTTGAGAGTAGGATAAAGAGGAGTGGATGAGAGAGTGAGAGCAAACGAGAGGGTTCAAGAAAGAAAATGGGAAGAAAGTAATCATAAAAGAAAAGGGTATGAATGAAAGAGTCGTAAAGGTTTGAGTATGATTTGTGTCCATGTGTGTTTACAGAAAAAGAAAGTTGGAATGTGTCTCATAAGGCTATAGGTGGTCTTGTTAGAAAGCTACCATTTCTGATAGAAACAAAGAGATTAAACCAGAGAGTGATAGTGAGAAGGAAGCAGATTCACAGATGAAGAGGAGAACAGAAGGTGAACAAAAGCTTAGAATAAAGACACAGGAACGGAGGTGTAGAGATGAGAAATCAGACAGCGAGGAAGGAAGGGGCAGACACCGGTGAAGCACTTGGCATCTGTGCATCGAGCGTTGCAATCGCAAAACAAGGTCTTATCGGAAAATTGGGGGGAATGGGGTGATGACAGAGGGGCAAGGAGAGGATGGAGTAATACAATTTGGGGGTGAGGAGAGATATCGGAGGACAAGTCATTTGGCAGCAATAGAAAATCGAGAGCAGTTCCATATCAGTGTCCTCCAGAAACTTGTGCTTTGTAAAACACAGATTTCTCTGAAGCTGAAGAAAAAAATTGGGCGTCTGTTGCTTAAATGCTTTGGAATGATTTTTTTTCTAGTTTTCTACATAGAAGAAAAGCAGAGATGCTTTCAGTGTTGTCTGGCTGAAGTGAATTTAATTTCAGATGAGTTATTGGTTTTCTCTCCCTCTCTCAGGCAATTCAGTTAAACTCAATAAGCTTTACTTGCATGCCCGTATGCTACAATGTGGTGTAAGCAAGGCAGGTTTAATTATTTATGTGCATATGTTTTATTGTACAGTTGCAAAGTCATAATACGTTGTCTTGTATTGGTTAAGGTGCATATCACACAACCAAAACATCCTTGGTTGTCTTCCAGTTCACCTTGGTTGAACAGCTAGCGCCTCTGTCTCATGCTACATTTAATGTCTACACTTCTTTCTTTTTGCAGTCCCTGTTTGTGTATTTTGACACAAGCACGCACACACAAAAACAACAAGGGCTTGCATTAATCCCACCCCTCTTTTGCTGAAAACACTCTCCTGTTTGCTGTCTCTGCAGTGACCCAGCTGCACAACCTGAAGCAATAGTATCTGTAATCTATAGTTGGACGCATCCACACTCAAACACACATTCAGAGACATACACAAACACTCACACACTAAACCCTTCTTTATCTCTTTCAATCTCTTGCTGTCTCTGTAGCTATTTCCTGTGGTGACCCTGGTGTACCCCCTAATGTAGTAGTATCTGGGACCAACAGTTGGACATATGGTTCAGTACTGCAGTACTCTTGTCTACCTGGTGGAGTGCTTGTGGGCAATGCTACTCGCCACTGTCAGGAAGATGGTACATGGAGTGGAGCACCACCCTACTGCACTGGTAAAGTCAAAGTAGTTGATATACCTGCATGTCTAATAGACACAATTTACATTTTGTGCAGGATTAGGGCTAAGTTGAATGATTCACTGTTGCTGTCATACATATTCACACTCAAAGCACACGCTAAGTCTGTGCCTGTTTTTACACCTAAGGCAAATGTACCACATCTACACTGAGGCTTTCAACAAGGAAGTCTATATCCAGAAATGCCTTTTTAATAAGGCTTTGCAGAACACAATTGCTAATATAAAATATTACAGAATGGCAAGCGCTCCTGCTCACAACAACAGTGTGCAATTTGTACCAATCAATCAATCTTTATTCCAGACTCATGTAAAACACATCAACAAAAACAAAGAAAAAATACACTCAGATCACCTTCCCACAAAGAGACAATTGTACCAGTCCCTGCTGGTGTTGAGCCACCTTTGTATCTTCAGTGATAAGCTCACGGCATTAGTAAGGCTACATGAGGTTTATGTAGACTCACCTTCCTATAGTTTGTCCACAAGTATGAAGTATGCAGAGATGTACAGTATGCTCTAAAAAGAACTCTTCTGGTATTTGAGCTATAATAAGATGTCCAAGATATTTGACCTCATTACAGACAATAAGATTATTATTCGACAATTTAAATTTGGAAAGTCTTAGATGTTTGTCTTCATTGGTTCTACAAATGATGACAGTGCTCTTACGAGCAGAATGTAATGTATGCGAAGGAGCTGCTGGAGACCAGCACTACCTGGACTGAAGACCACAAGATTATCTGCACACACACACACACACACACACACACACACACACACACACACAGAATTTACCATCTAATCTGATAAAATTACTTACTGTTCTTTGTATTTGTTTATTTGTATCTATATCTTTACTGTACCCTGAGCTCTGAGAAAAACAATTTTGGTTGACTACGCCTTATTCTGTGGTCTCAAAGACAAAAAGGTTCATGCTGACTTTGGAGCTACTACATACTGTCACCATCATTATATGATCATTTCTAGAGTGTGCTTGCATGTACACTACCAGTCAAGTTTGGACATTTAATGGGATTTAATGGGTTTTCTTTATTTTCATGACTATGTACATTTTAGATTTTCACTGAAGGCATCAAATCTATAAATAAATACATATGGAATTATGTAGTAAATCTCAAAACATGTTTTATATTTTACATTCTTCAAAATAGCCACCCTTTGCTTTGATTACTGCTTTGCAAACTCTTGGCATTCTCTCCATGAGCTTCATGAGGTCGTCACCTGAAATGGTTTTCCAACAGTCTTGAAGAAGTTCCCGGAGATGCTGAGCACTTGCTGACCCTTTTGCCTTAACTCTGCGGTCCATCTCATCCCAAACCATCTCAATTGGATTAAGGTCAGGTGACGGAGTGCTGGCCAGGCCATCTAGCGCAGCACTCCATCACCCTCCTACTTGGTCAGATAGCCCTGTTGAAAAATAAATGATAGTCCAACTAAACGCAAACCGGATGGGATGGCGTGTTGCTGCAGGATGCTGTGATAGCCATGAGGGTTCAGTGTGTCTTCAGTTTTTAATAAATCCCCAACAGTGTCACCAACAAAGCATCCCCACACAATCACACCTCCTCTATGTTTCACGGTGAGAACCATGCATGTAGAGACCATCTGATCACCTTTTCTGTCTCACACAAAGACACAGCGAGTGGAACCAAGGATCTCAAATTTGGAATCATCAGACCAAAGCACAGATTTCCACTAGTGTAATGTCCATATCTGGGCTCTAATCCGAGGTGCTGTTAACTTGCAGTTTCTGAGGCTGGTGACTCAGGTTAATTTATCCTCAGCAGCAGAGGTGACTCTTGGTCTTGCTTTCCTTAAGTCCTTACGTGAGCCAGTTTCATTGTAGCGCTTGATGGTTTTTGCACCTGCACTTAGGGATGCATTCAAAGTTTTAGCAATTTTCCGGAATGACTGACCTTCAGTTCTTAAAGTAATGATGGGCTGTCGTTTCTCTTTACTTGTTGATTGGTTCTTGCAATAATATAAATTCTAACCTGCATAACACAGCTTATGGTCCCAACCCCATTAAGAAGGCAAAAAAAATCCACAAATGAATCCTGACAACGCACACTTGTAAAGTGAAACCATTTCATGCGACTACGTCATAAAGCTCATTGACAGAAGGCCAGGGGTCTGCAGCGCTGTTAACAAAGTGTCCCTACTTTCAGGAATCTAAAATATAAAACATATTTAGAGTTATTTATCAATTTTTTCTTTGCTACATAATTCTATATATCTTGTGTCATATATTTGATGTCTTCCATATGTATCTACAATGTAGAAAGTAGTAAAAATGAAGAAAAAACATAAAATGTGAAAGTGTGTCCAAACTTTTAACTGCTAGTGTATACATACTATGCAGAGATCTTGTCAGATGGTAAACAGTACCAGTAAAGGCTACAGAATAGCAAAGACTCACTGATTAAAGGTAAAAACAGTAGAATTCCCGGGAATTGAAGAATGAAACAAGAGTTTTTTGAGAACAAAAGATTGAGCTATTAAAAAAACAGCAACACCCCATCTGGAACAAAAACAGTGAGCCATACCCCACAGGCAAGTCAGTACTAAGACATCTTTGTTTTGCCTCAGCATAATATACTGGGAAGTATTAACTGGAACTGACAGGTATCTCTGACTGACAGACAGGCTCCTTGTGTGTTTCAGAACCACTCAATTCTTCACCGTATTGTTTTTTGATTTTAGATCAGAGACTGTGATGTACTGTATTGAGGAAATGACAGTGGTAGACAGTCACCTAAGAAACGTCATATTATGATTGAAAGTTAGTCCTTGTGCTCTATGAATATTTATCTCTGGATTCGATTTTCCACTTTCCACAGTTCCAGACATGAATAACATACCAGAAGCGACGCCATAATTTTAAATCAGTTAATCAATTTAATAAGTGACAAATTGCAGCAAGCTGTTTATATCGTTGATTATAATTACCTACTTTCCAGCTTACTGAGAACCAACCACCCCATGACCACGCTGCCCTTCATCGCACATGTCCTCCCATTTGTTCTACAAAAAAAGATGAAGGGAGAAATTATTTGAACATTTTCAAGCTGTTAAAAAACTTTGTTCAGTTTTATATGCTTTTTGTTGCATTACAAATGTATGACTATGCCACCATTTGACAGTTTTGCTTGTGTAAATTATCGTGACAAAGTATTTTATGTCATTTTTGTTACCTCTGCAATTTATCACAAACACAGAGACATAATGATCTCTTACATGCTGGAAACTGAGCACACTTTATACTACAGGGCATATTTCCTGGCTTGAACTGCACATGTTAGAAACAGGCAGGAATAGAGAGGTGGCAGAGTCCTTGTTCACTTCTCAGGTTGTAAGCATTCCTCTACACTGGGGTTACACAGATCCCACAGCACTACAACCAATCATTTCTAAACTCAGCATCAACAGTCTCAACAGCTGAAATGCAATAAGCTTACTCTGCTGGCCTCAAAACAGAGCACTCAGCAGGGCAGAATACATCCTGCAGCTGAAGAACTCATTGAGATGCAAGACACTGCATTTGGCGCTGTACCCTGTTAAACTCACAAATCCCTACCGATAGAATTTAAGCTGCTAAAATTGTAACACGCTCAGTGCTTTTAATGCTAGAACAATTTGGTATAGCCTAAATGCAAAGTACAGTTCTACAAAGTTTGCATGTTTGAGTATGTGCATCTATGTGTGAGTTACTGTATATGAAAAGGGTAAGCAGGCAAATTGTGTCATTGCAATTTCTCCAGTGCATATGCTGTTTAGTTGATGTTGTTGACCTCTAGCATGAAAGCTTGCGTGTATTTTTAGCATAATGATCCCAGTGAGAGACGACCTCCTGATCTAGCATTTTACCATTTAGTTGCACAAAATCACTAAAACCTATTAGAACTAATGGACATGACTGCAGCAAGTGTATTTGGATTCACTGTGCAAATTGATGTGCTTTGATGTGTTTCTATGTTTGTGTCGCAGCAGTCCAGGATTATGTTGGGGGATGGGGGACTCATTTGGTTTTTAAGAGCATTGTTGAGTTTGGTACATTAACTTTATGCTTGCTTTCTTCCTGTAGGTGTGAGTGCTGGAATCTGTGGAGACCCAGGGATCCCTCCTCATGGTGCCCGTATAGGAGGAGAGGAATTTAAAACCAAGAGCCTTTTGCGCTTTAGCTGCGAGGCAGGATATAACCTGATTGGGTCAGCCGAGAGGACCTGCCTTCATAATGGCACTTGGAGTGGTACACAGCCTGTCTGTCAAGGTGGGAAGTGTCAAAATGACCATTTATATTCCTCATGTTAGGTGAAAGTTTGGCACTTGAACTTGAGTGAAACGTAAACTGCAGCTTACACTTTAAACAGCATATAGAACTTTTTATTTATTTAGTTATTTTCTGTCATAGTGCTGAAAATTGAAGCAGTACTTTCTCCTTGACTCGAGATAGATATTTATGGGCTCTTCTTATCTGTATTCTATTTATATAGAGCCTTTAAAAGGCTGCTGCTTGCTTTATACAAGAAATTTAAATGTGACAACATGCTGAACTGTCTGTTTTGAAAACATACACTTTGATGGCAAGTCGTCTTTGTCTCTTTTGAGGTTACCTTTGGGTCTCAGACTAGATTCTATAAAACATTGCCTTAAAAATATACCCTGATATAAAAGGAACCAAACAAGATTTGCTTATAAAGTCTGTGTGATATATGGATTTAATCATTTAGATCTTTATCCTAAGTATTTTATTTTTTGTGAGAGTCATAGTAATTTAGATAAAGTAAGAGTGAAGAGCCCGTATTGGATAATTGATATTACACATATTTATTGAGTCTTTGGGTCTTCGTTAACTAATTTTACTTCATTTTATTACTGTAATATGTTGGCCAGACTGAGTTGGTCCACCATACTTTGCCCATATGTGATACAGATAGAGTTAAATATAGAGGTTTTATGTTACAAATGCTGATATTACACTTCTTGGGTTTTCCATTTCTTTTATTGCGTTGAATATTAATGAGCAGCTGCCTCGCAGTCTGCCATTTTTCATTTGCTTGCTAGAGACACTTCTGCAGAACTGATCTCCAACGTCTCTCATCGGCGTGCAAAGCATGCTCTTGGTTTGCTGCTGGCTCTAAAATTGAAGACAAGAGTCTTTTTTGCACTCTTGCCACAGTGCAAGTTGCTGTAAACTTTAGTTGGCACTCCCTACTTGTGCATATGTGAAAAATAAATGATAACTGCGGTTTGGGGCATGATAATGCAAAATGAATTATTGACCTCTGCAGGACCCTCTCTATGTTCTTGGTCTGGTTCTGGTTCAAACATAGTTGCATCCTGGGTTTTTGTGTTACCAGCTGACACTTACAGAGTTATATCTGTAATCACATAATTAAGATACACAACCAACATTCCTTTGCCACATTGTGATTGACCTATTAGAGTAGGCTGGGCTATTTGGGAGGACAGCTTAAAGAGACAGGAAAGAAAAAACAGCGTTTTTCAGAGTTTGTGTAGCAGTGTGAATTTTACTAAAGTATGTGTACATATTTTGATCCTAAATAAAGCCATTAATTTTTAAATAAACATTATATAGGCTATTGAGTGAGTGTAATTCCTCTGCTGATTTTTCAGTTACTCACTGCGGTCTTAAATTCTGCAGCAAGAATCCAATAATAAATCATTAACAACGTTGTTTGTCCATAAGTGGACATTTTCATATGTTCTCAAAATTCAGAGATGTAACACCAGAGACGCATAATGTAAGACGATTCTTGAATTTAAAATATGAAGTCTCAAGTTTGTTTGTTTGTGTGCATGCTTAGACACAAAGGATTGAAGTGTGTCACTCGTAAATAAGCTGGATCTATGACAGCACTGTGTTAATAAACGACATCCTATAGTCGACAACAGCAGTTTCCAAAGACACTCTTTGAACCCATGGGAATCCAGGGAAAATTAAAGTGGGTCCCCCTAGAACTGTAGAGACACTGCAACCATTAGCTGCTGCCTGTGTTGCCTTGCCGATTTTCACCACAGATATTCAGGCCGAGTAAAGCAGACATGGTCTACACTGTAGACTGATGCAAATTTTAAATTCAATTGGATAGACGATTTATTCTTGCAGCAATTTGAGTTGTTAGGTCGAGGAAGAGGGAGTCACAATGTATCAGTGCTTGTTTATGTGCCTGTGACACAAAAAGTCACCAGTATACTAACAATAGGACAAAGCGTACTTACTGTTATACGTAAATTTAGCTGCTAAATTGCATGTGTTTTTTTTCTTCCTGTTGGAAATCATTATCTTTAGACTGTATGTGTTTAAAATAATACAGATGGCTGGAAATTTAAGACACAGAGCTCTAAACTGAAATTATACCAAGCTGTTGTGGAAAGCGTGTGGTTGAGAAACTGCAGAAAGTCTCTAATTTTAACCTCTTGTAAGTCTTGACTTGCTTGCATATGTTGAAA
Organism: Neolamprologus brichardi; assembly: GCF_056152115.1. Lineage (NCBI taxonomy): Eukaryota > Metazoa > Chordata > Actinopteri > Cichliformes > Cichlidae > Neolamprologus > Neolamprologus brichardi. The sequence goes on from NC_142104.1 coordinate 15,995,299, forward strand.
AACTGACATGAATATCAAGTCAGTCGTACAGACACACACACACACTTTAGAAGTGTGTTTGTGTGCGCCATTGTCTGTGATTGTGTAAGGTAATTATTTATGTCTGTTTACAGTTGTTTTTCATTAAGCTAATAGTGGTTAAAAGCTGATTCAGAGAGGGTAAGACATCTGTCACTGACACACACAAATGCAAAGAAATCCATACACACTTCCAATTAAATACACACTCATCTACAGACTGTTACTCACAGATTTAAAGAAAAAAATAGCTGTCATAGACACACATGCAGCTTTGTATGATGTGCTCCACCTACACGCTGTCTCACGTACTTTTGAACAAGGCTTTTAAGAGTTCTGGCTAATGAATGCCATCAATAGGTGTTTGATTGTTAAAGGCTGTCAGCTGTCATGATCTTATTAGGGAAATGTGCTGTGGCTTGTTGCTAATTTCTGTCGGTTCTGTTAATGTGCTGTGCCAGCAGACTAAAGGTCGATGGCTCACTAGATAGAGTCGTAGTGCTTTCCCGGCTGCATTCATGAACCATCCCCTGACAATTTTGTCTTACAATCTACAAGACCAGCTGCGGCTCAGACACAAAGAAAAGATCCGTGGCTCAAAAGAAGACATCACAGAGGGTGACTTTTTCCAAATAAAAGGGAACCCCTCAGATTCACTATAGGCTTTAGTAGAGGAACTGTTGAAGCAGCTGTAAACATGAACACCAGTGTGACTTAATGAATGCTGCAATGTCAAGCACATAGCCAATCTTGAAATATATTTCTGTATTCTCTGTGCTCTCATCTCTGCAACTGTGTTCTCCCCAAAGATGACCGAGGAAGGACATTGTCCACAAGTATTGACTGATAATTAGCTCCACAGTCCTGCTGCATGACCCAGTGCTGCTTCTTGCCATCATTTGATTTCCTCTACAGTTGCTGTACCTCGCAGATGTTTTGGCAAACAGTAAGCACGACCAGGCAGCACCTGACCTTGGATCTTTTACAGGTGTTGTACTTGGCTCAGTGGCGTTTTTCGAGGTTAAAGTTAGTGATGTAGGGGTTTTAACAACTTCCCCTCACTCCCTACGACACAACTGTAATTCATCTGTAATTAACAGCAAAGGATCAATCGAACACACTCCTTTTTTACATTATTTTATGCATTTCTGCCTTGATTGGATAGTGAAAATGGAGAGAGACAGAAACATGCAGTAAAATTCTCACCTGGGGACGAGCGCTCAGCTTTGGGGTCGCCCTAGCCCAACAGCCTTTAATCATTAATCAGCTTCACTACCTCAAGGAGATATTTTGTGTTATTTCCAGCTGACTCCAGTGATAATCTCATTATTGTAGCCCACAGCTGATCAGCCCTGAGGGACAGGAAGACAGTATTGCTTACACCGATATTATCGCTGAGTTTAATCAACGCTGATTGGTATTTCCTCACCCCTCAGCTGTATCCTGTGGTAACCCTGGCACCCCAGCACATGGCAGAATTGTCTTCAGTGATGGCATCACCTTCGGCAGCTCAGTGGCTTACACGTGCTGGGACGGCTTCAAAACATCAGGCCTGACCACCAGACACTGCACAACCAATGGGACGTGGACAGGACAACCCCCAGATTGCACTGGTAGGATGATCATTGCTGTCTGAGTGATTAGTTCAGACAGCATGGGATTCTCACGCAGCGTAGAAGCGCTGATTAAAATATTATCATTATTGTTATATGTATGGCAGTGTTTTTCTTTAGCAAATGGTTCAAGAGTAGCATAAATTGTTCAGGGACTGGGAAAGCAGCTGCTGTGTATCTTCAGAACTGCTCAAGGTCTCTTGTGTGAGAGATTTTAAAGTGTAAAGTTTAACAGAGGCAGACAGATGTGTAGGGAAAGGGGGAGAAGGAGGTGGGAGGTAGATAGAATGAAGTTGGAATGTGCTTCAGGGAAGTTACAGTGAGGAAGGAGAAAGAAATTCGAGTAAACGGAAAGCACCGTTTTTATGACATTTTAGAAAGCACAGTTTTTATGACATTTTAGAAAGCACAGTTTTTACGCTTTGGTTTTAAATGATACTGCACTCATCCACAGCTCCAGGCTTACTGGCACACCACTGTATGGCAGATTTAGGCTCACTTATACCATAACATTTTTGTTACTTCCTTTAGTGATCAGTTGTGGTGATCCTGGGACAATAGCCAATGGAATCTATATAGGAAGAGAGTTTAACTTCAACCACACAGTGATCTACCGCTGCAACCCCGGTCACTTGATGGAACCACCTGGACATGGACGCAACGTTCTGCGCTGCATAAAAGATGGAACCTGGAACCAAACTAAACCCAGCTGTAAAGGTATGAGGAAGTAATACATAACTGTTTCCACAGTTATGGATAAAAGCATGGAATGTTAAACTAAACCAACTAAATAAAATAAATATTGTTGAAAATTTACATGCTTACATGCAGAAATAATTTTTTTCTGTTCAGTTCTGAGATTTTGAGCTATTTTGCTTACAAAACATGTTTTCTTTTAGATTGGTGGAAAGAAAATGTCCATTTCTGTTTTGGACTGATTTTATAAAATCAAAAAAAAAAAAAGAGAATTATAATAAATGTTTTTTGTAACATATAGATGTTAATAAGTGCACTATGTGTGGCAATGTTTTGATGCAAAGCTTTGTTTAGATTAGCCCGCTGGTTATAAGGAGAAGTTAAGGTATATGATAATATTTTCTGATATCTGAAAATACAAATGAGGGATTCCTTCTGTAAATGTCTATGATTTGCCAAAAAAGTGAAACAAGAATATTCCGATTTCTTTCCTAAAAACATTTGCTAATTGTCCCAGAATTTGATTCATAATTAAATTGAAAATGTAAACTTCTATAAAACCTGAAAAAAAAATTCAATTAGATGAATTGCAAAATAATATAAATTAAGTGAGGCTTGAAAATGTAAACATTGTATACAGTACAATATTATTTATGTAGGATGTCCAGTAGGCAAGATTGTATTATAACTGATATTTAAAATTATGAGCATGTATTCTGATATCAATTAATAACAGAATAATATACATAACTTTTATAAATATATTTCCACACAATTTTGTGATATTTCTTGCTTTATCTATCTTCATTTCTATCTTTTTTGTCTATAAAATGGTCAAATCTAACCAAAGAATTCAAGAAAGTAAGTCAGAACAGAAAGTATAAAAAGTTGTGTTGTATTCTGCATTGAAATAATAAAAGCACATGGACTCGACATATTATAGTGTCAAATCTCAATGTAATGAGATCTTCTAATGGTAGCAAACAATGAAGAATTGTGATAGTAGTTAATGGTAGAGAGCACAAAAACAAAGGGCAATTTAACTAAGAAAAACAGTATTGCAATGTGAACTGGTATAGTAAATAACAGCTTGTGAATTCAACAGTACATTAGTGGAAGAAGTGGAAGATTAGGCCACAGGAAGAATAACATTGCTCCTCACTATAACAGGGTGTTAAATCAGGGTTTATTTCCTGAGACCTTCTGTTTTCCCACAAACACAAAGGGGAGAATAAAAAAGGAATGCATTAAATTGAAATGGCTCAGAGTTTTACAACGGGCCATATTTAGAGTTTAGACTATGATACTCAACAACAGTAAAAAGGAATGTTTCCTGAGATCCACCCTGCCGTTTCTTCCCACAAACAGAAAATCTCCTGCTGGCTCCTGCAGTTGGAGAGGCTTTGAACTGAGATGAAAAAAACTGAGAAAGCAGGGATAGAGGCTACTGAGAGGGAAGCAGAAAGAGGTGCAGAGAGGAAAAGCAGAAGTAAAAGATAGTGTGTGATACTGATAGAGCATGTGACTTGGGGAGGAAACTGAAAAGCAAAAGTTAAAGATGGTATGGAAAAATGGGAACGAGCCAGTGAGATACAGAGGTAGAAACAGGCTATAGACTAGAAAAGTCTTTCCTCTCTGCTCTCCTTTAGTTCTCATTTTCTAAATCTCCCCATCTCATGTTCAACTCCCCTGTTTTCATCCCCTCATCGATCATTTGATCTCATTTTGTGACGAAAGCTTTTTAACACACAGACACCCATAGACACATTTAATGAAGGACCTATTGAACTGCAGGCAAAAGGGAATCAAAGGGACTTAGACATAAGAATGACAATGAGTGACAGAGGGGCAGACTAGGAGGAGGAGAGGGGCGGTAAGGGATGAAGGGGTGTATCGGAAGAAAACAATGGATTAGAGAAGAGAGACACAAAAATACAGAGTGACACACAATGCATAATCCAGAGATTTAGAGGGAAAGAAATTGGGAGGTGGAAAAAGAGTGTAAAGCAAGTAAATGAAAAAAGAAAAACAGTGAATGTGATGAGCCATCAGTGAGGCTACAAGGAGAAAGCAAAGGAGAAGCAAGTGAGAAAGGAACCGAGTGATGGGAGAAACAAAGAGCCAAATCAATACCTGCCCCCAAACCTGTAAACACACAGTGAGAAAAGGGATTAAGCCCATAAAATTTGTTGGTTGGGTGAATTGCACCAAGAGAGATATGCTTAAAAGACAAAAGGAGGGAGAGGCAGTAATGGTGTGAGAAGGAGACCAAGAGAGCTGGGGAAGAGGATAAAAGAGGACTGGAGCTGGGACAGAAGGCCAACGAAGAGAAGTGCAGGGAGAAAGCAAAGAAGGGTTAGAGGGAGTCGGGGGGGGGGAGTACCCAGACAGAAAGGAGGCAGGGGACCAGAGTGTAAGAAAGAAGAGAGTGTGGAGACGTGAGAGGAAAGAAGAGAGGATCGGGAAAGGAGTCAGCAAGCGCAATGATGGAGGGAAGAGCAAAGGCGCATAAGCAAGCAGGGATGAGAGTTAGTCCTCTTCCTCTGGGTTGTGAAGCCACCGTAGTCAATTCACAACAAGGAAAAGAGACAAAGAGGAAATAAAAGAGTTCAGAAACCTTCAATTACAGACCCGAGTGTTTTGGGGCATCAGAGACCCACAGAAATATTGGTCTGGAATATTAACTGCTCAAGTCAATAAGAATACATTCCTCTGTTTTAGTCAGCTAGAGTTTGTTCCCCAACAACAAAGTTGCTTTTAGGCGGAAGAAAACATTCATTCTGTGATGAAACTGAAACTTCATTAACTGCTGGCTAGCCACCAGCTATTATTCCTACAGTCACGTAACAATAAAACGATGAATCATGTACATACTTTAAGAAATTGGCATTGATTTGTGTGCAGGTGCGTAGGTTTGTTTTGAATGGGACAAAGAAGGACACGTTGTAGAGTGGAGAAATATAATTTTTTTCTAAGGCTGGAAGGATGGCTTTGGGGAGGTGAAGGCTTCTTCACAACACTGGTGAGATAGATAGCCAGAAGTAACCAGTTGATTAGCTTGCCATAGGCAGAATAACACAGAATTATAAATGAAATGCACGTACTTGTCACTTTATTAAGTACACCTGATGAAGTATTATTAATAAAAAATGGTAAATGGCCTGTATTTGTATAGCGCTTTACATAGTCCCTAAGGACTCCAAAGCACTTATAGGTATTATTATTGTTAATATCATGAATTATTATTCATTATTAACCTTATTATTAATACATATCTTAGCAGCCAACTAAACAATAGCAACTCAAAGCAATGGTCAAAATGACCTGCTGAAGTTCAAACTGTCCAACTTTTGATTTTAGGGAATTTGAACCTGGCATAGTTATTGATGGCAGATGGGCTGGCCTGAGTATTTCAGAAGCTTCTAATCCAGTTTCCCACACAACCAGTTCTAGTGTTTACAGGGAATGGTCCAAAAAGGAGAAAATAACTGTGATCGGCCGTTTTCTGGAAGAACGCGTTCCTGACCGTGTCCGTGCCTTTATGACCACAGGGTACCCATCTTCTGATAGCTGCTTCCACCAGGATAACGTGCCATGTCACAAAGGTCACATCACTTCTTAAACATACCAATGAGTTCACTGGATTCAAATGGCCTCCCCAGTCACCAGCTCTCAATGCAGTAGAGTCCCTTTGGGGAACAGGATATTCACATCATGGATGCACAGCTGATAACTCTCGGCAACTGTGTAATACTGTCATGCCAAAATATGGCATTGATTCTCTGTGACAAAGAATTAAAACAGTTCTGAAGGTAAAAGGGGTCCAACTCGGTACTAGCAAAAGGTGTCCTTGATTAATTTTTGATTTGATTTTACTTTTTTCAGAAAGAGTGATGATAATGCAAACAGAGGAACAGAAAAATATTCCAAAAAATGAACAAGAAAAAATTAAATCTGTATACAGTATAGTTACAGATAGTTTTATATACTTATTTTTTTACTCTCGATTACATGTGTTTATGCGCAATACTTGCTTATTGCTTTGTCCTCTGTATATACAGGATGTTTCTGTGCCTGTCTGCCACTATCTCTGTGTGTGTGTGTGTGGGTATGTCTATTGTATATCATCATAGCAGAATGAATGGAGCATGAAACCATCTGTCTCCTGGTTAGATGAGAATTACACTGGCTTTATTAGATGTTTGAAACCATGCAGATGGTTATCATTATCGTGGGGAGTCGGGCACATGCACACGCAGAGATGTTTGTCGGAGTGTTATGAAGTTAAACGCACACATATCCAGCTACATAAAAATGCTCTTGCATGTATGAACACTCACAGCGAGTTTCTTAAAATCTTGCAAAAAATCCTTTAACCTCCAGTCATCACAGAAATAAATTCTCTGTGTGTAACAAATGCTTTTTTAAATGCATACTTGCCTATGTGATGCGTAGGACAATTTAATCCCAATATTAGTTACATAAACTGTCATTTACAAAATTGATTTTCTAAATAGGACTGAGTTTGTGTGAGTCATTAACATTACATGAACAGCAGCTCTGTGCGCTCAGCTTCATGTACACACTGGAAAGAATAATTAAGTGAATTTGCATTTATGTGTCCATTTTTTAATAATATGGTCAGATCTTCAGTTACTTCTATGAATGAAAAACACTATTTATTTTAACGCAAACAAATCACTGTGCCGCTTGGATGCCTACTGAATATTTAATTTTAATATTCACAGTATTGTTAGTTTTTGAGCCCGAAGGCTAATGACAAATGGCAAAAGCTAAACGGAGTCAGGTGTATGCAGTCCATTTAATCATTCAAGGTGATGGTTAGAGGTAGTTTGATTTATAAAATGGATATTTTTTAATTATTGTGAGTTTTTCAGAAGAAAAGTCTTGTGAAGCAGAAGTGTTTCAGAAACTCTCAGTTCGTCGGTTAGTTTTTTTGGTTCGGTAACCTAAACGTGGCGATTTGGGTCATCTGCTGCTTTAACTCTGTACATATCCAAATAGTGGTGATTGCAGTCATCTGCAGACTATGCTCTTTTTCACATCTAAGGATGTATTTTCACCTCCACCTGTAGTCTCAAGTCGTGTTGACCTTTTTCCAGTTGTTCAATTTCCAGCTTTGTTTCTCGACCCCCAGCTGCTATTTCCAAGTCAACTCGAAAGTTTCCTTTCTAATTGGTTCATGAACCCTAACAGTCACCTCTGTTACGGGATATGTTGTATACTGCATGAACCTTACAACCAGCTCTGCAAGACTACTACTAGACATGTGTTGCAGTGGTGCATTAGCTCATGTTATCTTTTGAACTGTTTAATTTCCTATTATTTTATTTTTCTGTATATAATGCTGTTATATGTGTTTCAGTGATCCAGTGTGGACCTCCCCCTCAAGTACAGAATGGGAAGGTGGAAGGGACCGACCATTCATGGGGATCGAGTATTAGCTATAGCTGTTTCCACGGTTATCAGCTGTCCACTCCTGCTGTGTTAACCTGTGAGGGGAATGGGACTTGGACAGGAGACGTCCCACAATGTCTGCGTAAGTTAGCGTGCCACTGCATATACTATACACCGCAGCATGCTGATGCACATTACTGTTTACCTTTTAGCATTTTTAACCGATCTGTGCACCAGTACACAGTCCTAATCGTCATTTTTATGTCTTTTCAAGCTGTCCTATGTGGTGATCCTGGCTCTCCTGGAGGAGGTTTCAGAGAGGGAAATATCTTTTCGTACCGGTCAGTGGTTTATAAGTTAATGAATAAGTCACAGTAGTTCAGTGTATAATGTGGTTATGCTTTTTAGTTATAATCATAAGTGTTACATGGCCGAATGGGGACTCGACTATCTTGAAATACATTCTCTTTTTTTAAATGGCATAACTGAATTGCTACTGAATAAAAGTTGTATTATGTCTCCTACATTCTGTGCTCTACACAGCAACTAATTTACTTGCGTTATCCTGCCACAATTTAATTTTTCACTTCAAAACCCCTTTGATAAGATGATGAATTAATTAACATTCCTCATCACTGCCTAATTTTGTGCAATTTTGGGGTTTGTATTATAATTTAATATTTTCTTTCCTACATAGGTCAGAGGTCAGGTTCTACTGCCATGCCCCCTACTTGCTCGTAGGTTCTGCATCCAGAGTCTGTCAAGCAGATGGAAGTTGGAGTGGCCAACAACCAGCTTGCATAGGTAACTAAATGTAAACAATATGCTGACTTCATATTTATGCCCCATGATGTATATAGGAATGCAACAGAGATGCTGCTTCAGCTTTAGATGTAGATACTTCATATATACTGGATACAGGACTTTTTACAGTATCTTGATGATAGTCCAGCGTGAAACCATAAACATCCAGAAGATTTTTTGTTTCCACATGTCAGGAAACTGAGATCTGGTCAGCTTAAACAAGTTAAAATTACCTATCATGTATGATATGACATTTACAGAAAACAGTGTAAGATTTCAGTGCTTTTCTGGGCTTTTATAAATGCATTAGTGTCAGTTTGTTAAACGAAATTGAGATATCTGGTCAGTATATTGCTCCCAACACACTTTTTTGCATTACACACAGAAAATCATGCATAAAGACTTAGACACATTAACAGAATGCTTACATAAATCATAAATACATATTCCAGTAGTTTCACAATTTTAGATGAACAGTTTGTCTACTGCAAAGGAAAACATTTTATCATATTATGATTAAAATTGTGTGAAATCAGATTATTGGTAAACAAGATTGTAGAGCTTACTCATATTCACATCTTGGCATTAGTATTCCTGCATACCTAGAGCTGAAGATATTATCTTGCCAACTGATGAAGTGTGTAGTTTTGATGTCAACATTTGGTTTCTTTAAAGATTTTATCTTGTAAAGCAGTCCTTCACTTTTTGATGTGAAATTGAGGTGTTTGTGTTTGTTGTTTTGGAAGTGTGGAGCTTATTTTGGAACAAGTTGTACAATTACAAGGAAAAAAGTGAAATTAAATCAGTCTTGCGAGAACAGCACAGCCATCACAGAATTACTGTCATGTTTTTCTGCTAAAAATAATTGTGTTTTTCTATGTTACTGCATGTTGTTCAGATTTAAGTACTAACTGGGTACTTACATAGAAAAGTTATACTTTTTAAGACTTTAATATTTAATATTTACTGTAATGTATTCTGATAGGGGTGAGGCATTGAATAATCTTCTGTGTTAAGTCCCTAAAGTCTTACCAATAATTCAAAAATCAATTTAAAAAAAGACTTTATTAGTTACACCTTGCAAGTACTGGTCTGGATGCACTTTTGCCTGCAGAACTGCCTTAATTTTTCATGGCACAGATTCAGTAAGGTGCTGGAAACATTCCTCAGAGCCATAATGACAAGATAGCATCACACAACCCCTACGAATTTGTCAGCTCTACATCCAAGATCTGAATCTGCCGTTCCACCACATCACAAAGGTGCTATACTAGACTGATAGTATCTTATGTCTGTGGGGGCTGTTTGACTACAGTTAACTCATTGTCTTGTTCAAGAATCCAATTTTTCAGATGATCTGAGCTTCATGACATAACATTAACCTGTTGGAAACAAGCCATCAGAAGATGGGTAAACAATAGTCACATAGTCCGTGGTGTCCATTTGGTACAAATGGGACGAATGGTACCCCCACACCATTGCACCAGCTGCAGCGCCTTGGTGTGGTCTTCTGCTTCTGTAGCCCATCTGCTTCAGTGTGTTGTGCAGTCAGATATGCTCTTTTGCATACCTTAGTTGTAACAAGCAGTTATTTGAGTTAGTCTTCCTATCAGCTTGAAGTCATCTTGCCATTCTCCTCTGACTTCTGGCATCAACAAGGCATTTTTGAACCCTACAGATGTGCAGGGAAATCCCATCAGAGCAGCAATTTGTGGCACCAAACACCATGTGTCATTCAAAGTCTGATGCTCAGTTTGAAATTCAACAGGTCCATATACTGTAGGCTGATAGACATGGACATGTCTGCCGGCCTACAGTAAACACACTGAGGCCCTGCACTGTGATTTACTGATTAGATATTTGCACTAACAACCAGCTAAACAAGTGTACCTAACTAAGTAACCGGTAAGTGTATGACACTGAAAAGACTGTAAAAGATATAAATATTTCTAAAAATGTTCATTGTGTGAATGTATTTGCAGACCCAGCCTTCAACAGCTGTCGTGATCCAGGAACTCCAGCTTATGGTATCCCAGTCATGGCCCAAGGCTTTCAAGTAAGAAACATTTATTAGTGCACTATAAAACATATGTATAATTCATTACATATCTGGAACACTAATTTATTCAGGTAAGAACGTTATAGCACCAGCTGAAGTTTTTTTCAAGTAAGAGGTATTTATTAACTCCTTTTTTCAATATTATACTGTAAGTATGCACTTTCAGATAAAAGATTGTGAAAAGTAAGCACTTTATTTTACTAAAATGATGGGATTAATGTTTAACTTTGGCAGTTTTGCAGATATTTTATTAACATGATGAAGGGCCACTACAAGTATCTCAGGAAGTGTTATATAAAAGAAAATTCAGCATAACTTGTGAACAAATGGCATTAATGTTCTACCACTTTCAGATGTTGCAACAATATACCACAATTTGTTAAACGTCAGTAGCAGCAATGCAAGGAGAATGCCTAAATGCATGCATCCTCATATGAGATTAAGTACTGTAGGTCTGAACCAAGAATCAGAGACTTCATATGCAAGTGAAAAGTAAACACCAGGGAAAAGCTAACGCTCAAAGTTTTTAAGGTTCTTTTATCTTTGCACCAAGCTGTCTGGAGAAGAGATAAGAATATGTTGATGGAATATATTGGCTGTCCAATCCTTAATGGAGTTTAAGCAAACATGCAAATCCTTCAATTTGTGAAGGCATAATTGGATATCATCTTCATATCATATTTCCCCTGACAACTCTATAAAGAGTAGGAGGACTACTAACACCAGTAGAACAACACAGACACAGCACGTGATGCAGGAGCAAAAATCGAAGTTTAAATGTTTGATAAACTTCATGATCACAACAAAAGGTAGAAAAATGGATGTGCTATAAGGTTTTAGCGGTGCGTTCAAGATGAATGACTATTGTGATCACTATATTGAGTTTTAGAGGCTGGGGGAAGACTTTTTATCATGCTTTCTATGATAAATAGGTTGGCAGTAAGATTTCCTTCAAGTGCCGCAAAAACTACCACATCCTCGGTTCAACGACAAGAACATGCCTAGAAAACCTGACCTGGAGTGGAACTCAACCTGAGTGTATAGGTAAGGAAAAACTCCGTGCACAATCACATTTGTATCTTTGGCACATCAGTAAAAAAACAACTTGAGCTAATTCAAGTCAATGTTGGTGGTTGTATTTGTAATTTAATGGAGAAAAACTTCCTATCATGTTTTAAACTAAAGCATGGATGTGTTTATGATAACTGCTCTTTCCCCTCCCTGTCACTCAGCCCATTCATGCAGACAGCCAGAGACCCCCAGTAATGTAGATGTTCGATCTATGGACCTGCCTACCTTGGGATACACTCTGATCTACACCTGTCAAGAAGGTTTCTATCTGGCTGGGGGCTCAGAGCACAGAGCCTGTAAAAGTGATGGTAGATGGTCAGGAAAACCACCGCTCTGCAAAGGTATTCAGATTGTATCTTGAAAATGCACTGCTTGTAAAATGTGCTGATATGTTGCCTAAAATCTAGAATGGATGTCATATTCCCATATGGTTTAAGATAAATACAGCTTATCACACTAATATTATTTCCGTGCTCTGGGAAATCAGCCTCAGGCGTGTGAATGTTGTTGTTGTTGTTGATATTTTTTATCACATACTCATAGCGCTATCTGTTCTCAAAGATGAGGAACTGATGGCTGTGAATGTTGTGATATACAAGTGTATAGCAACAAGACAATAATACCCAGACAGGAAATGGACTGCCAGCAGTTTTCTGTCTCTTGTCTTGAAGTAGCACATGGCAATGAAAAAGCAATTAGATAATGGGTTTTTTTAACATGTGCTTTTCCTGTTTGCTCAGTCCCGTCACATACTTATATTTTCCCAAATCTACCAAATGCTCTCTCTGCATAACTTTAAATGTCAAGCAAACAGCATTTATCTCTGTGCTTTCTTAATGTTTCAGTTGGAGTCAAAGTCAATCCCAAAGGCAGAGGAGATACAGATGTCCAAAAGAACAAGATTCGTGGTATGCAGAGTTCACTTACACCACAAATGTACCGTGTTATCCATGTTTGTAACAGAGTTCATTAAATTGCACTTTGATAAACAAGATTGAGACAAAGTATTCCTCAAAGAGGGTATTGAGATTGCAGTGAGTGTTCATTCCACAGAGCTTTTTGATTTTATAGGATGACAGTGAAATGCTGTGAAGTACAGCTGAGATGCAGCAAATAAATCAGTGAAAACATTCAGGTGAAATACCACTTAATGCCTTATGGGTTTTAAGTAGGATTTTGTAATCAATATATGCATTTAGAAGGAGACAGTTTTGATCTTCCATGAATCCTGCAGCTGCTGTGTTTTAAAGAAGTCCTGTTTCTAAATGTAGGATTCAGACAAACTCACACTGGCCTGTTCAATTACGAAGTAACTAAAAGGTAGAAGTGCTGTGTCTTGTCTTGTCAAATATTTAAGACTAATCCTAATAATAATAAATGTTTCTTCCCTGTTTGTGACCTTTAATGTTATTTAGTGTTAACAGGGAAAGGGTGCAGATTATAGCTGACAAAAATATCCAAAAAACAGTGTGACATTAATGATATTGATAGCAAGTGCAAATGCTAAACTTTAGATTTCCTCCTGTTTTGTGCCTTTGACTTCATTGCAGTTCCAGTGGATGTCTTCTCTCCGAACTCTGAGTGGAGCGGCTTCTATGAGTACCTTGGGAAGAGACAGGCCACTGCCTTTACAGTTACTGGGTTCAATGATACCAGTGGTCGAGTCAACGTCACATTACTGGAAGCCAGCGGCGTGTCCATCAGATTGTCAGGTAAAACAAGAAAGGAAGCACTCAAAGGAAAATTTATTATTCACGTTCATAAATTTGCTTTGAGTGTTGTTAGAGAGGAGCTAGTGCTCTACTTTCAGACTGTGTGAAACACATTAATGCAGTTTTATACATAAAACAGAACCAAGAAACACTTGAGTCAGTTTGTTGCTTCAGTTAAACAAAGGCTGATGTAAGTATTACAAGTCATAAATTATATTTGAAATACACTGATGTGCAATAGTCTTGAGCCACCACTTATTTCTTTTCATTTTGTTTCCAAGGAGCCCGGCCTCGTGTTTTTTTTTTTTTTTTTAATGGTCTTTCACCTGACCATTTCCAGAAGAATGTTCATTGATTTATTTATTTATTTTAAAGTCACTTAGGACTGGCTGACAATTCATTCAAGCACAAAGGAGGCACCTTACTTAAGGGATAAACCACAGTTTTATATACACAGAACAAATGTGGCAAAAAGTCAATTTTAAATAGCATCTTTAGACACTTTGTTACTAGCAGCCTGTTGCAGAAGCACATAATTTGTTCCCCTTTCTTTAGCTGAATCTGTGAAAAATAACAAAAAGTAACACAGTTCAACAGGCATAAAATAGTATTTTTGCAATAACAAAGTGATTCCCAAAGAGCTGCTGCCACAAATTTGGCAAATCTCAACATGGTGTGCAGTATGTCCTTAAAACAACAAGGAACCAGGACAAACAGAGGACAAAAGAAGGAAGTGAAGGACCAAATAATTTATCTACAGCAGATGAACATTATTTGAAAGTCATGTCCTTAAGGAATAGGAAAAAAATAGAGCAAAATTCTGACACAGGACCAGAGAGATACATGCGGCCGTTCAGTGGATCAGAAATTGTTTCATGGAAGTATGCCTGTCAAGAATCGACCATACAGTAACGCCTGGAAAGCCACTGATTGGCAAGAGCTTAATTTTTCATCATAACAGTGATCCCACTCACACTTCCAATATAGTAAAAGCATACTTGCATTAAAAAGATCACAATGGAACACTGAGTCATGGATTGTCTTCCTCAAACCCCGGACCTATTGAAGCAGTGTGGGATCATCTTTACAGAGAATGGAACAAAAGGCAGCCAACATCCAAAGAAGACCTTTGGAATGCCCTTTAAGAAACTTGGAGAACTATTGCTGGCTGTGTTGAAGAATAAAGGTGGTCATACCAAATAGTGATTATCACGCTCTTAAGTTTTTGTCTCCCTTTTTTGCCTATTATTTCCAATGTTTACATTGGACCCATTTTCCCAGCAAAATATAAAGAAATACAGAGTGACACAATCTCATCAAATATAGAAAAAAGTTAAAAATACTTGATTTTATACGGTGTGAAGGTCTGAACTTTCTTATAGCACTGACTTTGTTGTCAGTGAGTTAAATCTGGCACGTTCCTTTATATTAACACTGTTCTGTTTAATTTATATGAACTGTACATTTATGTGTTAAAAAAATTACTAGTTGGTAAAAAATGGAATTTAACTGTCAGCCAGTCGAGTAACTTCATCTTAGATTTCTGATGTCTCACTTAAATGGACTTGTCATATTAAACAGCAGCAGTTTTGTGTTGTGTAGTTAACCAAGTAGAGACGTGTAGCTGAAGGGTAAATGTCACTTTTTCCTTCGTAATGTGTCATGTGTCTGGTGAAGAAAATAGAGTATGATCATTAAACAGTGTCAAAGTGTCTTCTTCCTGTTTGCTTATCAACTTTTCTGTCAGTCTTTTCACTTCTCAATTTCCAGTTGCACCTTTGCCTCTGTGTCTTTCTCTTTGCATTTCTAACCGCTTTCTAACGTTCGAACTGCTAACAAAAAAACAAGGCACTAGCCAAGCTATTTGTATATTTAACTGTTCTCTATCTCTATCCAGGTACCTACAAGTCAGAGGAAAACCAGCTGCTATTGAAGGTCTACCAGGTGAAAGGGCCAACAGAGCACTACTACAGCAAGTTTAAGAATGACAACTGGGCCATGGATGGATATGTAAGAAAACTTCCTCTTCTTTTCCCGTATCAAGCATTTTTTGCTTCTTGTCAAAGAGGTGCGTTGTGATATGGACAGTGTTGGTCAAGTTACTTGAAAAAAGTAATCAGTAACTAATTACTGATTACTTCCCCAAAAAAGTAATCCCGTTACTTTACTGATTACTTATTTTCAAAAGTAATTAATTACTTAGTTACTTTTTAAAAACACGATTTACAACCTGAATAGGTGATAAAGCGATAGATCTTTCAGCCCAATTCTACTTTTTCTACATAATCCATCATACAAAATGTAATCAAATGGAAAAGTTCCTTTTTAAAACTTGTTTTATTAGTTTTAATCTTTTAACTTTATGCATCAAGCACAAATTTAATTATATGCAACATTCACTGACTGGAAGAAATTAGTTTAATATTTAAACCTATTTTCTGCACATTCCAGCACATAAAATATATATTTTTTGTGTGTTTTTACACTCAGTCTTTCAAATAGATGCAAGTAAAACACAGCAGAAAATAAATAAAGTCAAAGACTAGCGGTCCTTTTGCTCTATTTTCACCTGTAAAGCAGGAGTAGGGTAGGCGGAGGTTTACCCTGGTGCAGGTGTGCCGCAGCGGTCAGTGGAAGAATCCGCGAGTTTCTCTGTGAATTTCCCATTACGTCGTAGCTGCTTGCTTGGAAGTTTAGGGGGGTTTTTTGCTGTAAAAAGAGGTTTTCTTCCCACACACAACGGACGCTAATGTTTTTGTCACTTTTTATGGAATCAAACATAAAGTAAGGTCAGTACTTCCACGCTTTAAACGCTGCATGCTCATACTCTCTCCCGCACTCGATATATGATCCATTGTTGATCTGCACACAGCTGTTGTCACGAACGTCGCACTTGCTTACGTCACTGTCATGAGACATTCTCGCAAAAAAATCACAGTTTTAGTAATGCAGTAACGCAGCGTTCCTACGGGAAAGTAACGGTAATCTAATTACCGTTTTTGCAATAGTAATCCCTTTCTTTACTCGTTACTTGAAAAAAGTAATTGGATTACAGTAGCGCGTTACTGCCCATCTCTGGATATGGATATATATAATATAATAATGCAGATATAAAGATTTTGTTGTTCTGAATCCACCAAGTAAGCATCAGTCATCTAGAGTCAGGTACTGGCAACACATTTCTTTTTGTGGATATTCCGTATCATAGCAACCAAAGCATCGGAGCTGCACTCTTAAGCACTCCCAGCTGGAGATTTTAAGAGGAGTGCCTGTACCACCCATTATAGCATATTTCAGAACAAATCCTTGCATTTATAATTGTGGAAACTGACTTTGTGCAATGCTTCACAAAATGATGGTGTCACTTTACTGCTCAGTAAACAGCTGCCTGTCTGTCATACAGGCAGGAATGAATCAGTCAGTGTGGGAGTGAATTTGGACACGGCTTGTTGTCACCATGAGATGCCCAGGCATGTGTATAACTCCAGAAGTTAATATCCTCAACACATTGTTCCAGCATGTAACTCTCCACAGGATCACAAATCTGGAGCTGAGTTATTCAATAATTATTCCACATTTTCTCCATGTATCCCAAATTTCTTTTTGACACGTAACGTTGTATACATTAGTTTCCAACTGCTTTGATTAAGAAAACCAGACAAATAATGAAAAAAAAGCCCACTTCTTCATTATGTGATGCAAATGTGAAGAAATATGCAACCTCAAAATTGATATTCAAAGCTGGGACTTTTTTGGTCTACATATTGTATCTGTGAGAAATTTGACAGACAGCTGGTCGTGTTTGACATGTTGACAGAGAGGAGAAGTGAAAAACTGAGTAACTGTTTGTAGGAACTGTAAAACATTGTTGTAGACACACATGAAGGAAAGAAGTGTCAGAAAGAATGAAGGAAGGAATGATGGACACACAGACAGACAGCTAATCTGGATGCAAATGAAAGAAAGTGATGGCGTGGCTCGGTGAGATTCCGATTCCCGAAAAAGACAATCTTACAGTCAGAAGATGAAATTTTGATTATTGATCTCGGAATAAAGCAGTCCTCAAATTCTGAACTAGATGAACAGTGGAGCAAAGGGGGTCGATAGAGAGCGGGATATGGAGCACAGTGTAGAGGATGTGGTATTCATCCATCAACCCATTTTCAGGTTGCAGGAGAGCCTCAGCCTGTCTCACCTGTCAAAGAAGCACCCGGGACAGGTGCCACTCCATCACAGGGCTAACAAAGACACACACTCTCACATTCACACCTACAGCAAATTTAGAATTACCAGTTAACCTACCGGCAACACTTCAGACTGAGGAAGGAAGCTGGAGTACATGGAGGAACTTCATGAATAAACAGGCTTCAGTTCAATTCAGTTTTGTCATGCCATTGTATTATAAGGTAAAGAACTTGCAGTAATAGAGAGAAAATCCCAAGAATCAAACAGCTCACTTTATGCTAGCAGCTGGCGAGAGTGGGAAGGAAAAACTCCCTTTGAACAGGAAGAAGGGGAGGGGCAGCCATCTGCAGCAACCACTTTTTTTCAGGACATTGTGCTTATGTAACAAAATTGCATGAAGGGTTTACATCTAAATAAATGTGTTCAAGTCACCATTTTGGCCAGATTTATAGAGAAGAATTTTCACCACCAGATTCAAACCCATAAATTTCTTGCTGTGAGAAGATAGTGTTAAATACTGAACCATTATACTGCCAAGGGTAGTACATCAAAAGTATACACAACATGAAACCGTTTATTGAATTTATTACATTAATGCATTTTATAAAAACAAGACTTTAAATAATTGATCATGCAAATTGTGGCTGCATGCAGTATACTGTATATTACATTAACAGTATACTTTACAGTACTGTAAGTTCCTATTAAAATGTACTTCTGTTTTTCAGGTTACTGCTGAATCGGACCAGAAGACGTTTGTCTACCAGGGCCATATTCACAGTAAAGATTTTGGCAAGTTCTATCTGACAAGACAAGGTGGGCATTTTTGTAATGTCACCATCAGTATTAACATTATGGAAGCACTAAAATATTTAATGTTAATGAGGTCTTTTTATCAGTTAAATCATATAAAATAAATGTTGCTTCAGCCTAAATAGACACAGGAGAGAAACTAACAATGCAGAAAGCGTCTTTTAACCATGCACAAAGAGGTGTTTGTGTGCAGGAGTTTATGCATGTGTTGGTTTATCTGTGTCTTTGTCCCTAGACCCTGTAACCATGCCGATGGACCCATCAAACCCTTACACAAACAGCAGCTCTGTGGCAGCAGCCATCTTAGTTCCTTTCTTTGCCCTCATCCTCTCCGGATTTGCCTTCTACCTCTACAAGCACAGGTAAGCTCTATCATCAACATCAGTCCTTCAAGGAAAAACAGCCGAGCAGCAGAGTAGAATACAAAGCAGGTGCTCTGGCTTTTCTTCAATCTCTGTTATTAAAAAAAGGCAATAAGTAATAACTTAGTAACTAATGTCAGTGAAATTTTATATTTTGTTTTGATGCTTATAATGAACATGTGAAGAGCATCTAATCATTTAATTTTCAAGATATTCACTTGATAAAATCTGCTTTTAATTATTTAAAGATGATCATTTTCAAATGAATTATAAGGGTTTCATTGATCCATTGATTTAGTTCTTTCATTCAGCTAAGGCAGTTAGTTATTTGGTGTATTTACATCATGTCTGTCAGTTACAAAGATGCCTGCAACAGCATGGCGTATTGAATTAGTGACTCTCTTGGTTCCACTTCCATACTTCTCATTCTAAATGGGCTGACACCAAAACTTAACCATGCATCTTTTGAGACTCACAAAGTACAACCAGTCCTAAAGAGATTAATTATACATTTTTGAAAGCAATCCGTTTGTGCGTTCTTTGTCCCTAATTGAGTTGAGAAGGTGGCAGTTTGATACATTTTAGCACAGACAGGTTTACAGACATTTGAAAAATGTAATTATAGCTTTTAAACTCTAAGCCCACGTGGGTTAAATCTGATTGACCTCAGATATTAATTATTGTTCCTAGAAAGTTCACAGCAGGCTTACAGTGACTTAAGATGCCAGATAATTCAGGACTATACTGAGGGTAAAATGTCATCTCGATGTTTTCTGTTTAACACTTGTGTGAGGTTTTACAGTTTGAGGACATTGCCGTAATCAGTCAAAGTTTTACAAAGTCATCTTTTGCAGCTAGACTATGGACGCTAACACACATTAATCTGTTGGCTTGTCATTTATGGTAGCTCTGTGCTACAGCTTTTAGTATGCAATGAGCCTTGTAGAGTCTATTTAGACCTATTTTAGCTTGCACAATAGTTGCATGTATTTTGCTATGCTTTAGTTAACATTGGGTAAAGGCTCGTATGCCAACGGATGTGCACAGGGTCATGCAGATTTGCACAGACAAACAGCACATTTTGCATAATATGCACTCATTAGTCTTCTAGCCTAGTGACTCTATCATTGCATCACATTTGTTATACAACCTGATTGCCAGTTAGCAATGTGCAATGCTGGTTGATGTATATTAAAGTTGATGGTTGTATGCAGGACATTGTCTGCTGACACAGATGACAATGAGAGACCAAAAGATACCTGGGGGCCTGGCGGCAGGTAAGACTGGCACCTGTCATCCTTCTGGTTCAAACAACAACCAGACCTCCGCCCGCCGCCACATCCTCCGTCAAACTTCTCATCTATTGTTTTTAGTTTTCAGACTTTTCTTTGTGCTGTTTAGTAAGGCTGCACAGTTACCCCAAAATGTTGCTCTGAAGTGAGGGAAATAAATTGAAAACAAAATCAATTAGAACCAAAATAAGTTTCACTTCAGAAGTTATTGGAATAACAGGACTCTCCTTATTCACTAAAGGTGATTTTGGGGGAGTCTTTATTTTCTCCCTTCCAAAAAAACAAAGAAATGTTTTTTTTTTTAAATAGTGCAGCCCTACTTTGTTAAAACAGCAGTCATTTAAAGTTTGTAAAAAAGGGCATTTTATTTTGTCTTTGATCTCATTGTCATCCTTCTGTCAGCATCATGTCATCAAGAAGAAGTGCAGTATTTGACCTGATAGAAATGGGTCGATCAAAGCACGTGAAATGTTTGCTTTTTATGATTGCTTGTCTTTTATTACCTATAATGGAAAAAAATCCTCACTAAAACGGTAGCAGGATGGAAAAGTTAGCGTGGCGAGCCTATCATAATGCCTAGCCGACATAATGGCAAGCCAACAGAAGATAATGTACAGTACAGAGAATGTACGGTAGTAGCTTATACTACTAGCTTATGCACTAAAACTAAGGTGTGAGTGGGTGACACTAGAGTTTTCTTGCTCTGGCCCATATGTCTGCACAGTATCTATAATACTGTCAAAGCAATTATGGTTGCCATTTTTCATTCTACCAATAAAATTAAACTATTGCACCTACAGCCATGACCAGTGCAGCAATTTAAGCTACTGCCACGCAGGGAGGTCTGCAGTGTGTGTTACTGTGTGCAGTTTTGTAAAGTAATGGGTTGAGCATGTAGGGTAGGCTTAGTGGTTCCCCAGGGTTGGATTTCTACCCGTGCGCACACACACGTACATACACTCTTAATGAGGTCAGAGTCAAACAGCGTTTTTGCTGCAGTGCTCCTCCCTGCTAATAGTTCCACAGGGTCTGGGAGTAAGTGATTACATCTAACTGGATTATAGGACCTGATTATCCAAAAATTTAATCGGTGACAAACAGTCAAATTAGAGGGAGGTTGTCATATAGTATATCTGTTTGAACCCCTGCAGTAACTTTCTTTAAAAAAAAAAATCAAGCAGGCTGAGTAATAATAAATTTGCATATTTTTGAACCGGTGCTATTGGATGATGGCAGTTTGCATGCTGATATGCTCATATAAGAGCAGTGGATGGGCACTGGGCGGCCAAACTACTCAAACCAGAGTGTTATGGTACATGCTCTCATTCCTGCCGTAAATTTTCACTGCAATTTGTAGATTTTCACTCGAAAATTCCTATTACAAAGTTTGCTCCTTTAACCTTAAGGGTGAAGTTGCAGACCAACATGCATAACAAGCCAGCTGACATGACAGAGAGGAGTCATTTCTTTTTTCTTTTAAATGTCATTTTACAGCTATATTTGGCAAAAATAAATATGGTAAATAAAAAGTTAATTCTTAACCATTACACGTAGATGACTTTCTAGTCGTGAGTAGTGAAACTCGGCCATTCTGCTGTCCATTAATTGTTCTCTTTTCTGTGCTTTTTGAAGTTAAAATCCTCAATAGGGCATAAAACTGAATAAATACAGCAATAGTCTTTTTTTTAACAGCTAACTTTTCGCTCCCAAGAAAAGCTAAGCGTTCTCACCTTGACTTCAGAGAAGAGCTGCTACTTTGCACAAAGTGTTTCTTTCAAAATTCAAATATAAAATGCATTCAGAAACATCCCACAGACACTTAAATGGCGCGCTAGTCCGTGAAAGGAGCGTGGTGGATCTTTGTCCAATCCTTGGCTGGTCCCCCGCTGGTATGTGGCCATAATGAGATCCCCTGCGAGCAATGTAGTCAGTGCAGCCACAAGTGGTAACGCCCTTAAGTAGTATGTAGGAAAAAACAATTATAATATTTCATGTTTCCACCAGGGGGAGCAGCCATAATGGAACATAATTTATTTACTTCCTGCTATATTCATGCATTTTAAATTCGCTCATGGCTTCTATGTACCTTTCTGTAAAACATCAATGTATATATTTGTTTTCAGCAAATATAAGAGTTTGTTCAGGTTGAGCCAGAAGACAAGCAGTGACAGAGTTGTTGCTGATGAATGTTTCTGAACACAAAGGCTAAAAATGTGTTTTTTTAATAGATTTGCAAATATTTGTATATAAAAACTAAAATCTAAGCTTAAATGTGAGATAAATATTGACGAGTGCTTTCAGAGAATATTTTAAATGTGTGTTCAAAAGGGCAAGTGACAGAGGGCACTCCCATTGTGTACCAGTTTGTGTACAGTATGAAATTAATTGTCTCTGGTTCAATTCACTACTACTAGGCTTCTAGATCACTGTAGTGTATCAGTCACTAAACCTTAAGGCTCAATAACTGATGGCTGGTTTGATTGTTTTTTGTTCTAAATGTTGGACAGTCTGTGTGCAAAAACGTTTTCTTAGGTAAACAGTTTCACAGGACTGTGTAAATTCTTCCTGGATTGAAAATATGACTGTTGTGCTGTTTTACTGCATAGTTTACTTTTCCATTTGTGTTTCAGTTCCCGTCCACTTTTGGTTGTAGTGTATTTTTGTTCCTGACCATTTAGTAAAGTTTAAAAAAAGTAGCTCTGTGTAACTCATGCAATGGCATTTTTCTTTTCTCTTTTAGGACACGTCCAAAGGTCCAGTTCAATGGCTATGTTGGCCACGAGAGCTCCAATGGTCAGGCATCATTTGAAAATCCAATGTATGACACCAACATGAAACCCACTGAGGCTAAGGCAGTTCGATTTGATACCACACTCAATACCGTCTGCACTGTGGTATAGTCCAGCTATCATGCCACTGCCCATACAGTGGTTCAGTCCAGCATCCATTGCTGTAGTCTGCAGTGTGGTTTAACCAAACAAAAACAAAAGGACTAACTTAGGATTTGGACTCGTCACCATGAGCAGTCGCTGTGTAGCAAGCTGGTCCTCGTACAGCATCATCTGCACAGTGATGCAGCTCTACTCCACTTCCTACCTGAACAAGGATAATACCCCCCCCGTAGTCTGAAAGAGGAAAAAGGGAGAAAATCAGTTGGAACCTATAAGCATGGGAGGAGACAATGACGTCATCAAGTAACACAAAGTCTGTCGTTCAGGAGATCCAATGCTGTAATTCAGACATTAGGGAAAAACACAGATTTAGGATACAATTAATTAAATTCCCTGAAAGAACATGTTTGTCCAGTTTTGGCTGACGTGCTTTTTCACAACCTTCTTATAGAAAGAGTTTAATATGGCCAGTGTCATATGGGCCTCTGAAATCCCCTCTACAATTAAACTTGTTCATGCTGATCTATCCCAGCGCCCCTTACGAACTCCCCTGCTGCAGGCCAGGAATGGGTTTGACTCATTTGAGGTTCAGACCTCAGGGGAAACTCATCCACCCTCCAGACATTAGATGGTTCATATATGTAGATATACCTCTTTCTGGATTTCCTTTATATGGGACTTGACAGGACTATAACCTGAGATGTAATGACACTTTAACAGAGTCTATTCAAAAAATAACAGTGATTGCACAGACTGCTGTAAGACCGACAAAACATACTGACATAATAACACTCTCATTCAGTCCTGGACACTGGAATGAAATTAGTGCTACTTGTGATGGACAAGTGCTAATCAAGCCAGGGTCGAGTAGAAGCTGCAGTGAAGTTTTGACGATGTTTTAGCCTATTTGGAGATCTGAACGAGTTGGGTTCAATATAGCAGGACAATCACAGAGTTAGTAAAGTTTAGTTGTCAGTTAATTATGGGTTTCTGTAATTGTCTTTACCTTATTTCGCCTTTTCTAATAATGTCTACACACAGTAGATAGCAACTTATTAGGCTAAAACATACCAAATCAGGCTTGTGCAAACAAAGTTTTCCCCAGGTTTAGTATCAGAACCTGTGGACTTATTTTAGATGTCAATTGAACATTTTCAAATATGATTATATAAAGGTACAAAATACATGCAGTCAACTTAATACAATATTCCACAGTAGCACTAGGCAAGCTGAGATAAACCAGAAAACCAGACATTTGAGTTGCCCGGTTGGTGTACACAGTGGACTGGTTTCCAGAGGCCTGTCTAATACAATCAAGGAGTCAGACAACTGATTCTCGTTCTTAAACTAGCCAGGATTCTGTGCTTGGTGGCTGAACAAGTGGAAGCCTGGAGGCAATAAGCTGTCAGGATCGTCGACTGCTGCAATCAGCTGTAGCCAAATCCAGGAAATGAATTGTCTTCTCATAGCTCTGATCGGGACTATCAGTCAGGAAATGACTGATTTTATATACTCTCCAGCCACAAAATCAGAAATAGATGAACTGATTGACAGATTCTTTGACTGACAGACGCAAACAAAAGGACAGATAGACACTTCTGTCAGTCGTGCTGGAAGGAGGACATGTTGCTGTGGAAGCAGAGGCAAATAGCCTCTTATTGTCTCTTCTGGCATTTTTCTTCAGTGAAGATATTGATGAACAGACTCGTATGTTCAAAACCCCAGTGGCCCCATGGGACTTCCCAAACCACTGCTGCCGGGGACCCCAAAATATAAACTTTATATAAACCGCACAAATTTTGCACTAGTGTGTTTTTCTGACTGGGTTATGAAAAAAAATGAATAATTTTTGGGTCTGAAATGGGTTTGGAAAATGAGTAATTAAAAAATAGCATTTTATTCAAAAACTTCTATCTTTAAAAAGATGACAAAAATGATTAAATACAGGGTTACAGAGTGTTTGTATATACACATTTATATTTCACACTCCCTGTAAGCAGAAGGTGTGACCACATGCTATACTGTTGTTTATTTTGTTGCCATGACAACACGCTAGCCAACCAGAAAGTTGGGAATAGTTTACCTGTAGACCTCCAAGCAGGAAAGGAAATGTCGTCCTGCCATTTAGAAACTTTGCTGTTTCTGAAAGCTCATACTGAAAATTGTTAGTAATATCTAACACTTTAAATACAATCTTTCAAAAAGATTTTATAATGTGCAGTTTGGTCCCAGTGAAACATTGGTGCCACGTTACTGATATGGGATGCACATGGCCCAAGACCAGAAGGCTCTGTAGCAGGAGAGCATCACCGGTAGTCATTTTACCAATAATCAGTGATATTGGGGAGGCGTTTGTGCAGAACTCAAAGGAGACCAGAAGGCAATACCCA
The DNA here is from genome assembly GCF_056152115.1 of Neolamprologus brichardi. Lineage (NCBI taxonomy): Eukaryota > Metazoa > Chordata > Actinopteri > Cichliformes > Cichlidae > Neolamprologus > Neolamprologus brichardi. Next base: position 16,020,623 of record NC_142104.1, read on the forward strand.
CCCCAGTCACTGCCTCTTTATCCTGCTGCCATCTGGCCAGTGATACAGAAGTATTCAGTGCTACATCACCAGACTTTGAAGCAGTTTCTATCTTCAGACTCCCCATTCAGTGAGAAAAACTACCTATTTAAACTATCAAATCTGTCAGTTTTTATTATTTCCAATGTGAGAATGTGAGGACTACATGTACAATTTTGTACTGAATTTTGTGTTGCTCGAATATTTACAGTGTTAGATATATAGTATATCAAATTCAGAGGATTCTACTGCTACAGTTGTAGCCGTTGATTGTGTGAGCTTTCAGGAATAACAAGTGACCGTTTCTGTAACGCTCTTTAAAAACGCTCTTTCGACACACATTGTCATGCATCGTTTCAACACATCAAATATCTGATGCACATTATCTTGTTTGAACACACCTTTTTAAAGAGCGCACAACCTATTTGTGTTGAGAATTGGTAATTTACCACAGAGGACAAAAAGATACAGCATGACGACAACATGCACAATTATTGTTGTCGATAGTTATCGTCCCCTGAGCCCCTTCATTGTTTGAGAAATACCTCGTGTGCAGAGAGTAAGTTACGTCCTGCTTATCAATGCTGGAACCTCACTGCAACAAATACACAAGCTTAGTGAGTGCGACCCCAGTCGGCTTAATTTCCTTCTATTTTAAATCAAAACGCTGTTCTAGCATCAATCGGTTTTCAGGATTCAAAAAAGATCCGGTAGTTTCAAGTCGCTTACCAAGCTTGTTATTTCTCGCAGTGCCCTCTCAAAATATTTTTATTTTTCGAAAGATGCTGCACTTGGTTTAAATCACAGATGTTAACTGCTTTTATCGTCTGTCGTTGTCTTTAGGTCTGTTTCCTGTTCCACACTCCATGCACAACATTGAGTCATTGTTTTTATACGTCAAGAATTTGCTGTAACCTTACGCAATTTTTTTTAATTGTCCAAAATTTTATTTTATTTATGTTTCCCATGTCCATGGTATGTATGTGTTCATCTACACCTATTCATTCATTCACACAGTATGAAATGGTGAGTAGATAATGATAATAATACCCTAAAAACCATGTTATAGTGAGTCTGGCAAAGGTTAATTTAACTGAAATGTGTAGATTTTCACTATAACCTAAATACAGGGATTTAAAAAAGCATTCAGCATGAGGAGGCTGTCACAGCCACCTGTTATGAGATAAGGAAGAATAAACTAATAGCAAATGGGGAGGAAGGGGGGGTGTTTAGATTTTCAGCTCCGGTAATTGAATGTGTCTGTACACGCAACCCTAAATGCTGGAAAAGTGAGCTGGAACAATAATCATTATGTATGCAGGAATTATACCTCATTGTCAGCCTGTCATTTATAGCTTCGGTATCAGGGTCGTGGTCAGACAGCCAAAAATAGCACCAATGCGATGCAGACAAAATAAAAATACACACACGAGTGTAGTGGCTAAAATAATAGCAATAACCACAAGTCAGAAGATGCATATCTAAAGTCTCTTCACAGGAATAAACAAGACTTCTGTAAACAAAAATAGAGCATCTGTTCACACCTCGTGAGCCTCCACTCTCTTTTTTTACTGTTAGAGTGCACCCCGTGACTCTGTTTTAATTGATTTAATTAATTCGGTTGAGAGTTCCTATGGAGTCAAGAGTGCATAATGGAGCCTGAAAATTAGCAGCTCCAAGGTTTCCACCGGCGTAATAAATGGTCTCGTTTTTAACAATTAATGGCAGAGATTTGATCTCCTTGTGTGCCCGAAAGAGAAAATTTAGACTCTGCGTTGTCTCTATCTGGTGTTTTGGTCACAGCGGAACCTTACTGTCCCCACAGAAGTTCAGCCAAACACAAACTGCACATATCAAAACTGCAGCAGGATTCTCAAGTTATAATGTTTCTGGGGCCTCACATGCATGTCTGACCTCCGCTGACCCTTCAAGGTTTCTCCAACAGTCAGCTTCATAGTTACAGATGCCATCATCAGCTGTTTCTTTCAGTAAGTGTTTTCACTCCTTGCATTCATACACTGAGAGTAAGCGTATATTCACACGAAGATAAATTTACATTAACAATGTCACAGTAGTGGTGCAGACAGTGTTGAAGTACTATTTTACAGCCAAGCACAATAAATATTTTATAAATGGCCTGTATTTGTATAGCGCTTTTCTAGTCCCTAAGGACTCCAAAGCACTTTACACAACCTGTCATCCACCCATTCACACACACATTCACACACTGGTGATGGCAAGCTACATTGTAGCCACAGCCACCATGGGGCGCACTGAGAGAGGCGAGGCTGCCGGACACTGGCGCCACCGGGCCCTCTGACCACCACCAGTAGGCAACGGATGAAGTGTCTCGCCCAAGGACACAACAACCGAGACTGTCCAAGCCAGGGCTCGAACTGGTAACCTTCCAATTACAAGGCGAACTCCCAACTCTTGAGCCACGATCGCCCCTTATAAAAGCATCTATTTCAATAAAAAGTCCTAAACATTGTGGTAAAAATAGGTTCTGTAGAAAGTGAAGAAGAGACATCTGGAGATAAAAAGACACCTCCCATGAGTCTCTTTAAAAAGATAACTCATATTCTTAACCACAGTATTGGTTAAGAGCATACATGGACACAATGCTTATCTACATGGTAACATTTATAAGCCATGTGCAGTGATTTACTGTATCGGAAATTGATAGAGTCAAACCTTACAACAATCCTTGTCTGGCATAGCTAAGGCTAATTTTCTCCCCAGTGCCCTGCCAAAGGAAGGCACTGGGGAGAAAAGCAGCCTTAGCTGTGCACATGGCAGCTTACAGTGACTTTAAAAACGGATTAACAGCAGTGCTACTATTCTCTATCACTCAACCTTTTTAAAATGAGCAAAACGGAATTCAGCTGAACATGACAGATAAGTGCCACAAGATGCCTTGAAAATCTGGACGTTGTTCTCTTCACTTGAGGCCTTTTTTTCTTTTCTTTTTTTTAGCAGAATTTGTCAGGACGTTTGAAAGTTTGTCCTTAATTTGGTATCGTCAGCAGTCTTCGCTGTTTAAAGCAGCGACAGCTGGCCGCAAGATTTAAGAAAGGAACTACAGACTACATTTTAAAATGCCGAGGTTATTTTTACTTCTTCGGTTAGGACTTCTCGCAGCTTGGGGAGAAGTTTGATTTGTCCCTCACTTTTTCTAAAGCGGTATTGTCAGCAGTCCTTGATGAAACAAGGGACTCAAAGCCACAATGAGCTTTGGGAGGAGGGAAAAAAATCACTGCTGGAAATTCATTGCCAGATGGAAATCTGACCTTGTTGTGTATCTCTTTTCTCAAACAATATTAGTCTTACTTACACACATATAGTCTAAATATCTGGCTTGTTTTTGTTTCACTGTTTATGCTAATCAAACTAAATATTAAGTATAGTTTATATTTGTTTTGCATCTTGTTCTCAACAGTTTGGTGAGGACAAGCTTCTCATGCTGTGTGCTGGTGTTAGAGCTAAAATCTACTACCTACTCTGGATTGAATATTACATTATTTCCACTATTTAACCAAAAGGATAATTATGACATTGCCAGCTCATGGCTGTGTGAGCCTCACAAATGCTATCTTTACACGTTACACAAAAAGGATACATTCTCAGCAACACATATTAACATAAAGCATCGCTGTTGCTCATAAATACTGAAAAATAGAGTTTATTTTTTCTTCTCCCGGAAGGCAGGAATAAGCCGAGAATCGGCAGGTCCTTAACAGAAAGTCGCATTCATTGTAAATGTTTTTATTTTATGCCTCATAATATCTACATTTTCATCTCCGTCGTCTCACCATCATCATGTGCTGCTGAACTTGAAGTAGGTGCAAAAGAAAAAAAACATTTTTGTACAGAAATCTATTTTTTATGAAGAATTTGTAAAAAAAGGAAAGAAGAAACAAATTATTAAACATGCTGTACTTTTTATGATTAATGAAGTAGGTACAAAAAAATCTTGTTCATTACAGTCAATGTTTTTACTGTTACACACCATGTAAAAAAATCTATGGTTCAAACTGAGTTTAAAAGATGAAAAATATAAAAATGTCAGATCTCTTTTGTCCGTCATGGCTGCTTTTACACAGGAACAGAAACCCGGTGTTGATTGTATTTGTGCTGAAGGGACACGTATGACTAGAGTCACACCTTCAGACAATGTTACTGAGTGTGTAAAACACCTTTGCAGCTTATGTCGTTCTTCTGAACATTAAAGCTTTGAAAGCATTCACAGAGATATGGTACACAATACAGTGACACATTCAACAGTTTTGTATGGCTTCTTTTGTGGCAGCTGCCCTAAAAATTGGTGACTCTTCTCATTAAAATATTGTTTACACTTTAAAAAAAATGGATCTCAGACACATGAACACACTAAACAAACACCAGATGTTACGTGTCATAATATTATTAAGGGTAGTTACTGGTGGTTTGAAATGAAGCTTCGTAAAAGACAGTGTTCTTGTGTAACAGCAGCCCTGTGCGACTGTGTGGGATGACATTCATAGGCACAAAAAGATTTTGGATTTTGGACTTGACCCCTTTACGGACTAAAATCCGACCTCATTTCTGTCTAAATGAGAAGAGATTTGGTACTTCTTGCTTAAACACTGGTTTTAGAGTGGAACGTGAACATGTTGCAAATTTAGGCGCTAGCTTCATTATCAAATTTGCAACAGTTTTTGGAGGTTCCTGGAATATACATGTACCTTAAAAATGGAATTTTCTATCCTCCTTGGAGATCATGAAGGAGAAACACAATGGGATGTTATGAAGGTTTAAATAACAGTAAGTGAATGCAGCCTCACAACCTGCTAAAGAGACATACAGTTTATCTATCAGCTATTTTGATGACATTATTTGAGAATAAAGTTTTGATACAATAACTCATGTTGTGCTTCAGTGTTTTCTTGAACCTCTACATGAAGTCTTGATGCAGTTTCCTGCTGCTGCGCCAGTTTTCCAGCACAGTACATGTTAAGGTGTGTTTTCTTGATGGATACGTAGACAAATGCACGGAAACGTTAGCTCGCCGCACTGGACTAATTGCTGTTTGAAAAATTTGAAAGCATTCAGCTAATTTTGTACATGTTATTTGAGCGGGACTTGTTGCCAGGAGCATCATGTCTGCTTTAACTATAGCAAAAAATATGTGCCTAGAATTTGATTAGACTGCTCTTATGGTAAATTGATCTGATTGGACATAGTTTTAAAAAGGCACATTCCTGTGTATTGTTTCATGTCAAGACTAAAACCAAGCTACCAAGTCCAAGTAACTCTCTGTAGACCTGTGAAATAAAATTGCAGTGAGACACAGACCCAGGCTGGGGTATAAAACAATTTCTCAAGCTTGGAGTGTTCCCAGGAGTACAGTGGCCTCAATAATGGTCTAATGGAAGGAGTTTGAAATCTGAGCAAAAAAGGCTTCGACTGGGGACATGACCAAGAACCCTTTGGTCAGTCTGAACCCCCCTGCAGTGACAGGGTTGATGACTATCTTGGTAGTACCACATCTAATGCAGATTTCCTCTAATAATAATCATATTTTTATAGCAAATTTTAAAACATACAGACGAGAGTGCTTTACGGTTGTGTGAAAAAAAACATTAGAGAAGTGTACATATAGAAACATGAAACATTAAAGCCAAAAATAAAGGGTGAAAGTTTATGGCTAACCTTAAAAAATGAAACACTGTTTGACTTTACAAAGTCAAACGAACACTGCAGCATCGCTGAGAGTTTTATTGCTGTAAATGGACCAAACTTCAGTAGGGGAGAACAACTGAGATAATCCAGCCACAATATGAGGTTAATCATTAATGTAAGATAAGATAACCTCTATTAGTCTCACACATGGGAAATTTGTTACAGCAGAAAGTGGACAGTGCAAAGTTACATAGCAAAAATTAGAAAAACACTGGAATAACATATACTGTTGTTCCAGTGTTTATAGAGCAGCTACCAGATAATTCAACATTAATGAATTAATGGTACGGAAGAGGAGGAAGCAAGAGGAATGAGTTGAGTCAAGTTTGACTTATCTGACTGTTTGTTTCGATTGTTTCGTTTAATGCACTTTATAATGCGGTGCAACTTATGTATGAACACAGACCCGTTTGTCGACAGTGCGCCTTATAATACTGTGGGCCTTATGGTCCCATAAATACGGTAGTAAAAGTTTCAAATTACTGGGTGATTTTCACATCCTTTCTTAGATGAAAAACAGTGAGATTGTTGAAATGTGAGATTGAAGTTCAGATACTGAATTGCAAATGATTTGATATTGCTAGAGAAGGTATCAGGGCTGATCACAAGAACTTCAGTAGAGTAAAGCTGGTGTAAAGCCACAATATAAAAGCACACAAAAGCCTGCCTGGAGTTTGACAATTTAATGAATTTAATGGACTCTTCAAGGACAAAAGAAAAGGAAAGAATATCAGTCCTGAAGAGGCGCCATAAAACCAAAACAATACCAGAGTGGCTTTGGAACAAGTCTCCGACTGTCTTTCAGTGCCGCAGGCAAAGCCCAAACTTAAAATCCACAGAAAGTCAATGCAAAGACCTGGAATTTGGAGTTGCTTCTACTTGATCGCCCGTAAGTGTGCAGATCTCATTGAGGCTGAAAACTGTAAATGCAAAAGGGGCCTCTGCGATAATAAATTACTGTCTCAATGATTATATATTGTATAAGATTTCCTTTCCTTCCATCTTTCCTTGTTTTCAAATATATTTGTGAAAATATGTTATTATCACTATTACTTTGGGGGGGGGGAGTTGAGTGTTCCTTAACCTTTAAAGTTAGAAGGTAATGTTTTATTTTGTGCAAACAAGTCAATATTTTGTTTTTTATTATTATTTATTTTATTATTATTATTGGTATCTATCGGTTAGTTATTATTATACAGTCAGAATCCTGTGAAAATATGTCATTTTATTAAAGGTAATCTCAGTACTGATTTATAGTCAATGATAATCCATTAGAGAACCATTTGTTTGCACTAGGAAAGTGTGTGTAAAGTATGCAAATGTCAGTAACAGGTTATTGACTCCAGGGGCTGAAGTGGATTATCTCACTTATCTTGAGTGTTAGTTACTGATAAAGTTTGTTTCTGTCCCAGACTGTTTCTATGGCTGCAGGTAGGTTAGAAACCTCTATGAAAGTGAATACATAATATACAAGTAATGAGGTTAATTCACTGACGGATGTGAAACTTGAGAAGAGAGCACGAGCACTCAGAAGCAACACGTGGATGGTTGAAACCACAGGGCGGGGCCATCAGTTGAAACAGCGGAAACTTTATTTAGAAAGCACATTGCAAAATGAAGCACTAAGCTGGTTTACTCAGGACTGATTAAAGAGTAGAATAAGAATAGAAATGAAAAAAAAAGAACAAAAAAGATGCATGGAGCAATAAACAAAACAATCAAAAATAGCATATAATTAAGTGCATTTAAAAATATTACAAAGAAGACCAGATGGAGTAGGTAAATTCAAACTGTCGCTGATAAAATAATTCAAATAATGAATTCTTGCTTATTTGCATGTTCGACCTCATTAAATAGTCAGAGTGTATCACACTTTTGTTGTGTGGGCAAGTACTGTTAAAAACCATAGAAAGGTGCTTTACATCCAATTGGTGATTAGACATTTTCCAGAGATGCTATAAATACCATATATTAATTTGCATTTAGTGCAAGAAATGCATAAAATTCCACCCATTGCAGGAGGACTGGAGCCTATCTCGGGTGTTATTAAGCTAATAGTGGGGTGCAACCATAGAAAACAACCAGTCAATCTAACTGCCAAAGCAGAATAATCGGTTAACCTAGCATGCAGGCACAAGGAGAACATGCAAACTCTGCACAGACTCAGCACACTCCTTGCTGCGAGTTGACAGTGCACCACTGTGCTGGCCATGCAAAATATGTCATGAACAACATTACTATCCCTGCAGTATTTGGTATCCACTGATGGCTATTTCAATCAGTTGCCCAGTAGCACAAATAAAGCATTTGAATGAAATTTACCATGTTTTTTTTCTCACTTCTCGAGATCCCAGATGCAGAAACCTTAAAGCAATAATTAAGTAAACAAGCGTGTTTTAAAAAATCACCTTGACGTGTTTACCTTGTCTTGACATTGAAAGAGTTTTGGTTATGTTCAAAACCTTATTTCAAGTCTCTGATGGTCTCTCAGTGCCCCAGGCAAAGCCTGGACTTAAACTCCACAGAAAATCTCTGCAGAGACCTGGAGTTTGCAGTTCACAGACACTTCTGTTCCAATCTGATCGTCCGGGTGAGCAGATCTTATTTAAGCTTCCTGAGAAGTCTGAAAACTATAACTTCAAACTGTAAACTTACAACTTACATCCATTTCAGTCCAGACTCAGATAGATTATAGATTTTGAAGCAATTTCAAAGGTTAGTATCAACATTTCTGAATCCAAACAATTCTATTTTAAATAGACAAGGATTTTTTTTAAACTTTTGGCCAGAAACATGTTTTGTGAGATTCTTCTCAGATATTCATCTTGCACATGAACATGTGTGAGATGGCTATTTCAGGTCGCTGTGAGCCCCACTTTTAACAGTCAAAATCGAATCAATTTTTCAGTGAAAGAATGCTGAGAATAATTTCTAGAAAAGAGATGCCTGAGGAGGAAAAACCACCAGTATTCAGTATTCAGGTCACAATAACGGTGACCAAGTCTTCCAATGCCATCAACATAGATTGGGGGAGAATTAAGATGAGAATTAATGGGATGGAACTTGTGTAAATCAAACACAAATGTGATGAGAGCGTCCTATTCACAAATGGTACTGTGCGGTTTCTGGACAAACTGTTGAGGCAGTGTTGATTCCTGCCTTTTTTTTTATATTGCTGATTCCTGCCTTTTTTATATTGCAGATGTCTGGCACAGCAAGTTTGTTTGGTCAAAACAGCAGACAGGTTGTCGAGAATCTTGTTGACATTTGTTTTATCGAAGGTTGTAGCCCGTGAGAGGCTGATAGCTTGAGGGCTTCATGAGTAAAGGGTAGGCTGCTAAAAAAAAGCTGTAAACCTGTCAGCTTTAGCCATCCTATTCTCTGTCCAGGTTTCAGTTGTAGGCATTTGCTAAATCATAGGCAACCTTCTGTATCTAAAATGAACGGCATATCTTGAATTAGCTGACTACAAAATAAAGTTACGTTTAAAACTACTCTCCTTAAGCCTCAACCAGTGTGTGAATGGGTGGATGACTGGATGTGTAAAGCGCTTTGGGGTCCTTAGGGACTAGTAAAGCGCTTTACAAATAGAGGCCATTTACCATTTACAGGCCATTTATACAAATCACCTGTTCTATCAGGTAGTTCCTCTGTTCTATGGAGAGAAAGACATGATTGTGGGTCCAATATTGTACTCTGGGAAGTGATTTGGATCCCTGTCATGTCAGCCTCTGTCGAAGACTGTAGGAGGGAGGGGTATGAGGAACTGTCAAGCTTCCCAGACTTCTAAAACTGGCAAAAATTCAAATTCCATATTTATTTTGACTCATTTCTGGATGATCTATTTACCTGTGAACAGTCACGAATCTAAACTTCTACTTTGAATTACAGAGCTACTCACTTTACTGAAGAAATTCCACTTTTCAAGCAGCGATGGTCACATGGGCAAAAGACATGATTTATCTGACTGTTTGTAACTGTTTTATTTCAGTAACTGAATCTCCAGCGACTAATAGCATGTAACTGAATATTAATCAATAAATCAGCATGTAGTATTTAGAACTTTAGATATTTTAGGGGTTAACATTTGATGAATGAAAGGTGAAAGAGTTTGGTTCACCAGCGATGTTGTCATACATATGAACTTGTATGATTGCCAGGATGATATATAGGTTATTTTGATTTTCAGCTTACAAAGCTGTGATTCAAATAACTGCTCTTTGGATTTATTGACAGTTGATCTTAGGATAAAAAGTACAAATTTTACTTTGGTTTGACTCGACAGAATTACTTATTATTATTATGATTATTATACTTATTATTTAAAACGTTGTTACTCATTTAAGCAAGAAACAAAGCTATAATCTGACTGAGCATGTACAAGGTGAGTGTAATCACTCTACCTAGTAACTGGAGAAATCTAAAACTACCAGCTCCTCTAGTCAAGAACAGTGGTGTGTAATACCGCAAATTTTACAGGTAAAGTAAATACAAGACTGTTATTGCTAATATCAAGAATTTTAATTTTTAATCTATAAAGGTAATTTATATTGGGGAGAGTAACACATTTTAATGACCATCAAATCACTGTGATTTTTGTTTTCCACAATAATTAGTCCACACAACAAAATTCAGCCTTTTATGTAAACCAGGTTTTTGGAGGGTTGGAGTGTAAATGTACCTATCTCTACAGCAAACTGGGCCAACTTCTGTTGTTTAAATGTGCTATAAGCTAAAAATAAAATAGATCTGACAGTCAACACAGGAAGATTCAGACATTTTTCATGTCTAAACAAACTATTGATGCTGTCGGGCTGGTATCAATCTGATACCAATACCAGCATTGGTATCGATACTATGATATCCCCACACCCCCTGTCAAGTCTCGGCCCTGAAGTTAAACCTCCCAGGAAAGCTAACGTATTGGCTAACGTTAGCCAGGTGTGCAACTCCAGTCCCACTTCTTTGTCATTTGGCCTATTTCGCCTGAGGTAAGTGGTACCATTGTCAAAAATCAATCTAGGACAATCCGGGGAGTTCAAATGACGTTCATGGCCTTCAAGTTGGAATTAATTTCCCATCGGTGAACTGTTGTAACTCTGAACACTAGCGCCTGATAGCAACAAGGCATGCTTCAGAAAGAGTGAAAGGCCTGAGAAGGGTCAGAGGTGACTGCCCACTTTGTTTTTCTCCACATACACTCATGTTGAGTTTGCGGATGACATCAGTCTCCACGTATCTGCTTTCATCTGCGCTTTTAACTTTCTGTTGCTAACCTTCATGATGTGTTATATGTTGAGTCATTTCCAGTGTTTGTCATTTGCACTCTGTGTTCCAGTGGTGCTTGACGCTGCTGTATAGGTGATATACAGATTTTAGGCTGAGTCGAGTTAATTGTATTGCCATCACAATGGGCCGCTAATGTGCCCGAGCTTCATCATTATGGGTGATCCTTGTTCATGCTTGAATGCAACTGGCTTATGGACGCATTAAGTTAAGGAGCATGCAATTATGATATCATCTGTCTAGATTATCATTTGTAGAACAAAAATGCATATTACTCTTAAGTCTGGGCTTCACACTTAACAGTCTTGAGCTATCATTAGTGTTTCTTTCCATGGTCTATCTAGCATATGTGGATGATCAGTATGTTTAATTTTGCCCTCAGTTGCTTAGCTCAGTAGTATGCATAGGATTGTTGTATACAGCAAGCAACATAACCCTTTCATCCTTTCATTGTCTTAACTGTAAATTAATATTTTTTTTTTATAATTCACTACCCTGTGCAAGAAACCTCAGAAACCCCATCAGTTTTACAAATTTATGCTAGTCAGTTGTTTTCAGAAAGATACCTGCAAGGAGGTCACACTCAATCAACTGAACACAAGGGAGCTAATTATTACCAAGGAGTCTGGCTTTTATCCACCGGCTAAAACACAAATCAGTGACATGAAGACAATTACTTTGTGATAGGACCACCTCAAGCTACTAAATACTGTGGGAATTCAAAATCCTGATATTCTATGATAAAGCTTGCTATTGGCTTAAAAGCAATGTTGTGATATGAGATTAAAAATATGAAATATACTATCCGACTGTTTTGATTAATTAATAAGAAGCTGTTATCAGTATAATTGGAAACATGACACCTTTGTTGGCACCCTTGGTATATTTATGGCATATTTTCCTTCCCCACTGCCACAAATACAGCTTGACAGTTTTTCCTACACCATTGGAGAGGGAGAGAAAAAAAACATTTAGACATATAAACGATATATTGTTTTCCTTTATGAAAACAATGGTGACATTTCAACAGAAACTGCAGATCATTTACCCTTTTTAGGAATCATGGGATTGAATATTTTCTGTGCTTCGCTCTATCCTAATGGAACTTTAAGGTGTCTTTAGTACTATTTTATGTTAATTTAACATTCCAACAGTTATTTTCCATTACTATTTTAGACCCTACTGAACATGTGTGGACTTTGGGAGACAGGTGGTTGTTATGGTTGCTTTATTAAACTGATCTGATAACTTAAAATTAGTTTCTGTCTGTTGGAAGAGAGTGGAAGGACACAGCTCACATTTCCACTCATTTCCCACATGCATGAGTTATGCACTCCGTCTCTAATGCACAAATGGCTCCACACACCCATGTGCTGTATGATTTTATTGCATTTCACCAGGTCTGCATTACTTCTGGATTTTGCCGTAGATAAACTGCCTCACGTGTCAGATGATGGTAATTTATCATGATCTCTTTTGCTTAGAAAACGTGTTGCTTGACCTCATTTTTATGAAATTGTTATTATTAATATGCAAGCCGTCAACAGTTGCATTGCAAAACAAAGATGTGAAATTTAGAAGGAAAATGGAGAGACTCACACGAACTTTATTAAAGTAACTCGGCTGATGTAGGTGGCACAGAAGCTACTTCCTTTTTTAAAAAACCCTTTGTTATCTCTTGAAACCATCACTCATTTCCCTTTCACAATCTTCTTATCAACTCTTTCTTCTTCATATCTTAAGTATACACTATTCTTTACCGTCAATAACAGGCTTCAAATTCCATATTTTTCTTTATACTTACTCAGTATTTAGTTAAAGATGCACTGATTGGTTTCTGGCATATCTTTTTGCAGTGTTCAAAACAACAGTTCCACTGTCAGTAGTTCCCACAGTAGTTAGGTTTTGTTTTTGCCATCTCTACAAGGAAAATCTTCATTATAAAAATAAAATCTGTCAGTGCAAAATGAATGTGACACAAAAGAAAAACATCAGGGTAACCAGCAAACATCTTATTTTCTGATAGGCCCATAGAATAGCCTGATATTGGTCAGTATTGATACTCGTATTTTCCCAATATATCAGTGCAAGAGGACAATTACAAAGAGACCATAGATGCTATCTATCAAGTATATTTGTTTGTATTAGTAAATTCAGAAACTATGGCTTATTAGTCCCTTATATACCTGATATCCAGTACCAGAGTAGTGTGCAGTTGTGTTCAGTTTGCCCCACTTTTGAAAAGGACCAATACTGTTAACAGTGATGACAAGTAAGAGAGGTCGTGCGTGTCAGTATGTAAACCTGTTTTCTCCATAGTAGCCAGCCTGCAAAGGTCATACTGTAAATACTTCCAGCCCAACCATGTCATGGGGGTGTGTAGTCTCTGTTAAAGCTGCATACTATTTCATAGTTTTATTGTTGTGTCTCTTAAAACTGTCATATTTAACGGTTACAAGTTTATAGTAATAATTAAAAAACCAGTCCTTTAGCTGCTGCCTGCTGTAATGCTTGTATTTCTCTTGCTGTTAGTCACAATGTGCTTTTACAATGTAAATCTCTTTTATTTTAATTGGACTTGATTCTGCTCAGTTATCATCATAATGCAGAAATATACAATCTCAGTGACTAGATACCACAAATTGGGTTTGATTGTATATGGATAGGAAGGAATATAATGAATAAGATGAGGGGCTAATGTGTGTCAGGAATTATCATACAGTCTATCATCACTTCTTCCACACAGTAGAGAAATTGGACAGCAATTTAAAAAACTGAAAAACGCATTCCTTTTATATCTATAATTTACACTTCACTATAGTGCATGATGTGACTCACACATGTTGCAGTTGCTAAATGCGACAAAAAGTCTAAAATACAGCAAAGTGATTAAAATGAATATGAAAAAGGAGAATAATGTAACAGTCATTTAATTTAAAATACTGCCCAAATCGAGCAGTGCTACCAATTTCTGGAGCCTCCGTTATTATGATCAGTGTCACTCTGGCATGATCATGATCCATGAAGCTTTTATTTCCTCAGGTATATCTGTAATGTCATATAGTCTTGGGAGGCTTTAAGTGACTGTGAAAAACCGTAAACAAGAGTGAGAGAGTCTGTAACTCATTATCAGGAAGGGAGCTCCAGCATCTGTCCCTCGATAACATCACAGATTAGAGCCCTCGCTGCTCTGGGTTTAATCCTTGGCAGAGAGTTGTTGATTTAACAGGAGAACTTTATCACCACGTGGTTTGCTGTCACAGAATTTCATTATTATTGGTTTCAATGGAGAGTTTTAGTATCACATCTAAATGCTGTTTCAGGGGGCTTATCACACTGCCAAAAAATATATCTTGGGGAAACACTGAAATGCTATTATGTACTTATTGTATTGGCCAATCGCCTAAAATGGGAAATGGCAATGGATTTTGGCATCATTGCAGGGATTCGGGCATGATTATCATTTTGGCATCATTCACAGTTGGCAGTGCGAGTAAATCATTTTCCCTGTTTTGCTCTTCCTGTTTCTGTGTTTGTGTGTCTGAAAGACGGGGACTGGAAGAGTCAGGATTCCTGTCGGGCAAATGCCTCCTGAGTCTCCTCTCATCTTGTACTCTCCTGGTCTCTTCTGTCTTGCTCCTCTGTCTTTTCCTGCTTGTGTGCCTGCTCCTTTCTAGTCTGGTTTCTCTGTCAGATGGTCTGAACGAGGGTAGTGGATATTCAGCATGGCAGCAAATTAGGGGGGGCAGGCAGTCACTCCCAGCCTTGACTTAAGAATAAATGACCTAAACAGCTGTGAACATGTGTATAGTGTGTGTGCGCATTTCCACTGGTGGAAAAATAATGGAAAGATATAGTAAAACACAAAAAGACTAGGTAGCATTGCTCTTATGCTTAATTAGCGCAGTGCCTGAGTGCTAACATGCTAATAATGATGCTCGCACAGGACAGCTGAGGTCAGTAGAAATGTAATTAGTTTGACTGTATTTTGGTTTGGGTCATAAACCAATATTGACTGTGCCAAGTCAGCAGGCTCACCAAATGTATTGAAATGTATCCTGAATGGGGCTCTTTGGGTAGTTCTGCTGTTAAGATTTTCCACATGGTGACAATAAAACAATCGTGAGGCGATTAGAAAAGTAATTAGGATTCATCCTGTGGGAACCATGCATTTCTGCATGGTTTAATCTGGCCATTTAAAATTGAAGTTATTACAGGGGGTCACTGATTCAACATTGATGGTGCTCTGCATAAAAGCTAAAACTAAGATTAGATAGTAGACATAGTTAAAGTATGCATGTTAAAAGGTTAGTAGGGAAAAAAGGAAAGTGCGCAAATGCGTACACAAGCGTCTCAGCTAGCTGATCAGGGCATTTAAAGTTGGCAGCTCTAATAAGTAACTTTGGATTAGAGCTTTCTGTGTAAAATCAATTCCACCACCTTCAAGGTGTGTGTGTGTGTGTGTGTGTGTGTGTGTGTACACCAGGTGTTGTACCCTGAACGTAGAGGTTATAATGACCTACGCGTGCACACACAGGTGTCACATTGTTAGTTTTGTGATAGTGTGGAAGTCCATCATAATAGAATCTGAGGAGATGGAGACAGAGTATCATGAGTGTGTGTCTTGTTCTCTTGCTGACTCATTTCTGGTGCATTATTGTACCAAACACTGCAATCACTATCAAAATAAATGAGCCGTCAACTGATAGATGATGCTGTCAGTACTCACAGTACTGTGCAAAAGTCTCGAGCCACCCCTGATATCTTTATATTTTTATACAGACTTTCTTTAGTTTTTTAAAATGGTCTCAGCAATAGTTCTTAATATTTTCTGAAGGTCTTTGGAGAATGGTTGCTTTTCACCCATTTTCATTCCAGTCCTTGTAACCTTGTAACCCATTTGTTTGTTAAGCCACTTAACACTGACCTAAGAATCAGTCAAGAACAAAAAGACGCCTCAAGGGATAAACCAGTGTTGTGTCAACACCCAACAGACAACTGAGCAAAGAATCAATTTGAAATTGGATCTCTGGCCACTTTGTTACCAGCAGTCTGTCACAAAAACTACAAAATTTGTTCCCATTTCTTACGTTTAATCTACAACTGCAGTTCCAGAAAAGCTGGGATACTGCAAAAAATGTAAATAAACCAGACAAACCTACATTTTATTCACAGTAGAAGATGCAAAACATATCAAATATTTAAGTTGAGACATTTTACCATTTCATTACAAATATTAGCTAAGCATTTGATGGCAGCAACACATTTCAAAACAGGAGTGGGGGGGTAATGGCTAATATGACCAAATGAAATCCATCATGCTCCAGTCTGCTGATTCCCGCTGGTAGTCACATAACTACATCATATATTTAGATAAAGTTGAAAGATTCCCATCTTTTGCCCTCTGATTTTGATAATGTGGGATTTTGAGTTGTGGATGTTTTGTTTGCATTGGGAATTAATAATGTGAAAGTAAAGCTGACATGACATAAAAAGGCCAGGAAATTAATGGTTTATTTCAAAGAAATGGCAGACTAATTCAGTGTGCTGCACAATAAATTGTGGTTGTGAGCAAAATTTATAGCTCCGAGCAGCCTGGTGTGGTTGGGTTTTTGTGACGTTTGCATTTAAATGCTACACAGACTTGATGTATGAATTAAATTGATCCACGATATGACACTGGGTGAAAAGCGCTGAATGCTTTGCTAGACAAAGGCTGCACAGTTCCTTCCCACAATTGCATTGAGCTTGCTGCTCTGTTACTCGCTAGCATAAAGTGTTGTGCAGCAGAAAAGCCGTGGCACATATTTGATTCAGCCACGCTATGAAACCATATATGAGCATTTTTCCCTTTTATATGTTCTCCTCCACATTCTCTGAATCCTCCAGACACAACATAATCAGATGGACGTGCAAAGGAGCTTTTTCGGTTTCCATTCATTTCTGTGTTCATTGTGTCATGGGCGAGCAGCGTTTCATGATGATTGCATGCATTTTGTCAACTGTACACTGGGATAGAGTTCTGACCCCAATGATATGCAGCTGGCTGTGGAAAGTGAATAAATGGATTTACTGCAGCCATAGCAACTTTAATCTGTCTTGTGTCTGCCATAACGTGATGAGATATGAGGGCATATAGTCAAGTGATTCAAATTTTATTCCTGTCTGCGCCGTTTGACAGCAGTCAATACATTTTTGCAGCTTATGGTTTGGACCCTTGAGCCTGACAGCAGCAGGTAACTAACAAGGGAGGGATTGTCATCTGATATAGCTCGCTGAGTTGAATTCAGCTTTGCAAGAGGCATCCTGGGCTCAGGGTGAAAATAGTGGACAGTAAAAATGAGTTTTCTGAGATGGAGGTATTCGTTCCAGTTTTAGGTGGAGGAATTCAAATGTCTAGTTCTTTTCTTTATAAAACAGAACTATACTTTTTTTTTCAACATTAGAAAAGAACATTCATAAAATGATAGCTCTCTCTACAATGATAATGGATTGCATTTATATAGCGCTTTACAATTCCACTATTCATTCACTCTCACATTCACACACTGGTGGAGGCAGCTACAGTTGTAGCCGCAGCTGCCCTGGGGCAGACTGACAGAAGCGAGGCTATCGTGCCATCAGCCCCTCTGGCCAGCACCAGTAGGCGGTAGAGTAAAGTGTCTTGCCCAAGGACACAACAACCAGGACAGAGAGAGCAGGGGGATCGAACCGGCAGCCTTCCGGTTACAGATGAGCTTCCCAATCCCCTGAGCCACGGTCGCCCCCAACTGCTGAAAATCACTGGTAGTGAAAAGAACACTGGGGAAGTTCGAACAATCTTCATTAGTTTTATTCTTGTCAGTGAGACACATTCAACAGAGACGTGACTCTGAAAGCTCTGCGCATTCCAAATGGAAAGAAAAAAACATGCAAATATGCACAACACAAGAAAAGTGAGACAAAAATAATCACTAGTATGATAACAAAAAAACACATTCAAAAAAATACACGAAACACAACTATACACGAGCAACAATGACAAAAATGAACACCTATTATTGCAAACGACAAAGGAATGCTTTTCACATCTTAGACCATCATTTACGGTAAAAGAATCCATCAGCGGTGTTGAAACAGATGCTGATATGATGTGCATTAGCCTTTTGTTTATTAGCCCTCCAGTAAATGTAATCAGTGGAAATGCACAAAGCTAACTGTGGAAAATGGTTGGTTGGCTTTAACCTTGTTAGTGTTTTGAAGTACCCACTCAGTTACAGTAAATCAGCTGAAAGCACATTTACGGACTACTGTGCTTATTGCCAATTGAAATTCTTCAGTATCTATGTGAGGGGATTACAATAATGTCTCATTTTTAATTGTTGAGCTATAAATAATTTGTGAAATTTGGGATTGATACAAATATAAAACATGAACTCTCTATACCACTGACAGATAATCGGCTTTTGTAACTTGGAGGCGCTCATGTCCATCAGATTTTAACCTTCTGCCCATTGTTATGAATATAATCCTGGAAACTGGCAGCAGAGCATAACTTTAAAAGATTAATTTAAAGAGATTAAGTCTGGATCTTTTTTTTTGTTCTAAAAAATGCACTGATTTATTTATTCTTTCTTCAAAAAATGTAACAAAATGTGTGTGATAGTTATTTTGGCTACAGCAGTCTGTAGCAACCACATCCATTTACTTACTCCATCAGAGTATGGAGCAGTTGCACGGCTGCTTGAGCAGCTACAAAATCCCTCTTTAAGCTCAACAAATATTATCAATTCAGTATGCCTATACAGCGAGGGAAATATGCTGACAGTGAGGAGGAGGAAGAGAAAGAGGCAGAGGGAGGAAGAGATTAAAAAGGTAGAAGAATAGAGAGGGAGTGCATGAAAAGAGCAGGAAGTGGATGAAGCCTGTTTAGCTCTCGGTAACTAAAGCAGTTGTCATAATCACCTGGCGTGTACACACACACACACACACACACACACACACACACACACACACAAACTTACTGTAGCTACCTCCACGGTGTTATATAAGTGCTCCACCACATGCCTTTGATTAAAAACTAGGATATAAGAAAATAAGATGTAAACACAAACTCGCACAGCAACACTAAGAGCTCCTATACGTCATTTTTCTATTGCTTTTCTGCTGTATAGGAGGTGGGATGTGTGTAAAGTCGATCATTTTACAACCTTCTTCCTGAGGAATATAGGAGAACATCAGTTACTTTTTTTCTGTCACCACTTTTTTCCTTCCCCACTTAGTCAAAATTTAAAGTTAGAGAGTTAAAAACAGTTTTGTAACAAATCAGAAAGCTCTGATCCTGTTGAACTTACTGTAACAATTATGAATTAAAACTTTACTAAATCTTATGTAAATGGTAATGATATAGCGCTTTTCTACTCTCTCGGAGTACTCAAAGCACTCTATACAACATGCCTCATTCACCCAAGCACTTCTAAACTCAAGGGCAACTAATAAGCATTCACACTCCGATGAACACATCGGAGGGCAATTTGGGATTAGTATCTTGCCCAAGGACATTTGGCATGCAGACTGGAGGAGCCAGGAATCGAAACACCAACCTTCTAACCAGTAGCTGATCTGCTCTACCACCTGAGCCACAGCCACCCCAGAAGTTTGACAACTTATTAATGGTCAGCCTCTTCATGTTAGCCATCTAGTGTTCCATATAGGCTAGCTTTTACGCCTCCTGACAAGCAATCTGAAACTTAAATCTGCATGATGCTAATTGATCACTAAATTAATAAGAAATAAATCCTAGAGGCAAAAGTGACATGCTGTTTTATCAGTGTACAAAGCCAAGGCATGCCCACCCCGCCACCCTTACACCTTACACTTCACACTTCACTTTAAACTGTTTACTCTGAATAGCTGCCAACATACAATTAAACATTTTCTAAACTGCACAGCACTTGTTGCACAAATGGATAACTTGGGCAGGAACTTGTAGAATGATTTTTATCATCAGTCTAAGTCACTGTCTGTGGTTGTGCTGACAAAAGATAATGAATTATTGCCGAGACCTTCATTTTGCTCTAATTTGCAGCTTTCAAAATGCTGCGACTGCAAAGTTCTTTTAAAGATATGGATTTTGCCTTTAAATTTCTGTACTCTTCCCTGCTCCAGTGTGTGTGTGTGTGTGTGTCATGATATTACATTTGTGACTACTTTCTAATTTCTGAGTGCACCATACAATATTTTGAATGTCTAGCTTGAAACGATCAGTGTGGCTCTGTTTTACATGGCGTGCACATTTGAAGCACTAACTCGATACATAGTCACAAATATGTTCGAATTATGTTCAGGATCACTGAGTATTGACCGTTTCCTGAGGTTGAAATGTCCGAACATAGTGAAGGACATGCTATATACAGTTTTACTGCAGCTTGTTGATGTCTTCTGCTCTTTGTATTTGAAAGCAAACGGAATAACAGGTATGGGTGACTGCATAGCTGACCCTGATCTTACTAGAGAGAGCAAAGAAATGACGTGTGTGTGTGTGTGTGTGTGTGTGTGTGTGTGTGTGTGTGTGTGTGTGTGTGTGGGAGCTGTGGTCTTTTTGACACAGATTGGTCATGACAGGCAAGTGTACGGACCTGCTGCCAGGAGCAATAGCATGCTGCTACCACACACAAACACACACATAGTTATAAACGCACATTTCCGTGGTATCTTCACTGAACAACAGATTTAAAATATTTCTTGGCCTTTCATGCTTAAATTTACCTCTTCATGATGTTCTTGCTTTAATCTTTCTCTCATTTCTCCTTTGTAATTGGCCTGCGTGTCTATTTAAATGACATTTCCAGTTTATTTTCTGAATCCAGAAGATTACAAGGTGTGTTTTTGGTAAAATAATAACATTTCATTGTTAGTTTGACTTAAAAAAACAAACAAAAAACAAGCTGATGGATGACAAGACAGTGACTGGAAAAACAAAATTAGCTGATGATGTAAAATATGAAAATAAAATTTTTTAAAGGGCACAGTGAGCCATTGATTCATCTTCTTTTTGTTTTTGTTATTATTATCATTAAGTGTGCCTATGCCAAGAGGCACACTTATTACTATTCCTCAGATTTATTATTGTTATTATTATTATTCTCCTGTGTCTTTAACTCTATTTATTTTTCCTACATGATAAATGTGAATAAAACCTACTCGACAGCTGCGAGATCCTTCTCTTTTTTTCCCCCCTGGAACATTTTCCATACAGTGTAGGCATTGCCACATTAGAAAAATTGTTGTGCAAGGGGATAACAACTCTCTTGTCCAGTATGTTTATTATTTTCCCGAAACCTTCATTACTCACCAACTCTTTGGCCAAATGGAGTTTGGTTGCATTGGTGATTTCAGTGTTTCTTTGTGAGCTGGATGGGTACACAGACGTGCTGTCCAGGCTCGCTTTTATGGACGTCTGAGTACATGTTGGATTCATGTTGGCAGCCATTGCATTGTTTTTCTTGGCCTTCATGCATTAATTATACTGCAGTTTGGTGTATTTTCAAGCGATTGAATGCTTTGATTCAGCAGAAGGTATAATGGATGTTTTAAGTAGAGAGACTATGTGAGTGTCCTAAGTGTTTATCAAGTGTCAGCCTGTGCAAAGAAAGTGTTCAGATAGCTGCTTGTATTGGTGTACACTGCTCTGTAGTGCCTACCAGAGGGGAGGAATTGGAACAGGTTGTCACCAGGGGTCTGCAGTAATGTTCCTGGTGCAGGAAGTACATCCTCTGCTGGGCCTTTTTGATGATTGTATCTAGGGATGGGTACCGGTATCCGGTGCCATTATGGCACCGGTTCTGACATAAACGACCAGACCGAAAAGCAGC